>NC_092464.1:44697598-45332007 GCF_047495875.1 Pithys albifrons albifrons | reverse complement strand
AAAAATCCAGTTCAAGAGGTTTGTAAAAGCCAGAAATTGTTGTGTTGCTGTTGGCAGGCCATCAAATGTGCCAGTCCAGAGCTGCAGGTCTTGTAGCCTCAAACCAAAATGTCTGCAGTAATACAGTGCCTACAAGGATCATTCCCTTCATTTGCTCATGTGCTCCGAGCCTCATATCTTGCCATTTTTGCACTGGGGATGTTCTCTGGCAGAGAACTCACGAGGCCCTGTTTGTGCTGCCACTCTGGGTGGGCACAGTGCTCAGGGTGAGCCCAAGGGCAATCATTTCAACCATCAGGCTCAGGAGAGCAAACGTTGCTGGTGCCAAAGATGCCTTGCACCCAGAACAAATGTACTCAGAACAAAGTATGAGTTGTTTCCTGTTGTGATGGATAGAGGCAGGAATCATTCTGGCTAAATAAGAAAATGTTATGATATGATCCTTGAATTTTTTTGTCCCTTTGTTTGAACCTGTAGTATCCATTGATATATAAAATAGTTTCGTCACCATAAGTGCATATTCTATCCCAGTTGTGGCACTGAACATTTCAGAAGAAATTAATCCATATTGTACTTTTTGATCTTTAGTTGGTCTGTTGGAGCCACATGTTGTGTATGAGTAGACTAACTTTGAGTAGGGTTGTAAATTCCAGAGTTGCAGTTCTAGCCTAATACCCAGGAACAGGTTGAAATTTGTAAATCACTTATGTACAGTCTCAGTGTAATTGGAATTGTAAAGAAATTACAGAACAGTGTTCTTAATACCATCTAGGACAAGTAATTTTTGCAGCACAGATTTTTAGTAACCTCAGTATATTTTTTTGTTCTATCAAAGAAAATGTAATATGTTATAAAAATGTACACAACTTTTTGTGGAAGGAGGGATTGTTTGGGTTATTTTTTTTTGTTTGGTTTTGTTTTTTAATTAATTTAATACAAACAAAAAAAAAACCCCAAACCATTCAAAGTACTTAATAATGTTATGAATATTCTAATGTTGAAGTTAGAAGGGCTACAGTGTGTGCTTAATTGCCTGCCAGTATTGGGTGCATGAACTGGTCTTCCAGTACTTGTGTTTTATTTCCACTGATTGATTGCTTTGAATAGACATGTGCACACATTATGGGATCAGCACTCTTCATGTTTAGATCTTAATCGTGATGTGGAGATCTTTCCAAAAGATGCCTAAAATGACAAAAACACATAATGAATGTCTTATGTTGGAATTGTTTTTAGAAGGATTACTGTACATGCTTCTAAAAGGTTACCACTGTAGAGAAAAGAAAAACATTTTGTAACTCTTCTTAGAACTAAGGTATTGATGCATATTTAAATATATCTTATTTTCAAATGGCATGAATATTTTGCAGTAAATTTTTCTTTAAGAAAAGTCTGTCAGCAGTTGTTGTCTACACTGTTAAAATGTTAGAATTTTAATTTGGGGATCCTAGCCTGCATAAATTCATGTTGAAGCCACATTAAATACTTTGAAGTCTTTTTACATCTGTGCTCCATGGTTATATATACATATGAGAAGGTGACCTCAGCCAGAAAAAACCCTATCTAAAGAATATCTGCCTTTGTTCGTTTTTCCTTCTCTTGCCGTTTCCCAAGGCAAAATAAATGAGAAGTTTGGAAAAGCAGGTATTCAGAAAATAATGTTATTTTTTAAGAAACATAACAGAAGTCACACTCCTGGCACAGATGTATGAATTCTTGGAGGTTTTGAGTACTCACAGTTACCCATGAAACCAGTGTTTTCTGAAGGACTTGTGAAAGCACCTAAACACCTTTAGAAGAGCAGCATGCGCACATTTTACAGCTGTTGTGTTTAGCACCCATCTCCTTTTTATTGTGGTAGTTAACCCAGCCATCAGCTTCAGCATACCCTGTTCTGTCAGCCATGCATTTGCAGTACAGGCAGCACTGGATATCACAGCTCTCACCCCTAGATGCCTCTTAATGGTTCTTCATTATCCTCTTTCAAAACAGGCAGAGCTTTTCTTTTCCATTCAGGAATAAAATAAACTTCTTATGTTTTAAAATATTGTCTGTGCACTGTCTGATCGAAGATCAGGGAATCAGGTTTCCTTCTTTTCTTAAATCATGCCATAGAAATAATGAGCAGAGTGACTTGCTTCAGAACTGGACTAAAACCTCACTTGTATGCCAATTTGGATCAAGTCATCCTCTAAAGATTTCCAATTTTTTAAAGTTAATTTCCTAATAAATTTTTAAAAGTTAATTTCCAGTACCTTTTTTTAAAGTTAATTTCCTAATAAATCTGCATTTACCAGAAAAGGTGTTTATATAAAAGAAAGGTTTACTGGTTGCTGTGAGCTTTCTGCCTCGTCATTGTTATTTTGAGCCTAACAGCAAATTTGAGTTTGAATCCAATGGTACAAAAGTTAATGGTGTTTTAGTATAGCTACTTCTTAAAAATCTTCCTCAAACTCAAGTTGTCTTGACATCTTCTTGTGGATGGGTCGAGCCACTAGTTTACTTACTGCAACTTTGTACCTTCCTCTGCACAAGCTGGTTGAAACAGGGATTAAAAGGCCTTTTGAGGGTTCGTGTCCTAAACATACCTATTTTGCTGTTCACACCTGGCAGAGTGGTCCGTAAGCTCTGAGTCCTGAAGTGGGATTTGAGACAGCTCTGAGCTACACAAAATCAGCTTTGCGTTTTGAATGAGGAAAGCTCTGTTTGTTGTACCACAAGATGGAGCTCTCCGACTGGAACCTGCCTTTTTTGCAGTATTTGAAAGATGTTTTTACAGCAGTGTTGTGCTTACAGCAGAAGAGTCCCTTTCAGCTATAACGTTTTGCGTTTTTCCCTTAATGCCTATGAACTGTTTGAGAAAGCTTAATAAAGTAAAGAATCATTAATTCATGAGAGATAAAACATGATCCAGCAGTATTCTTAGGGTTAGCTTTAATTTAGGGGGAAAACGCACAGTTTGCACAGGTTCCCTGATGGATGAAATCACACGATGTTTCTGCATATTTTGTTAATCACTGAATTATGTACAGATTCTTTTTCATACAGATATGAAGCCTGGTCGTTAAACTGCTACTACTTTGAAAAAGTGGGTATAAGCAAAAGATTTGGTTTCAGACACAGTTACATGGAATGGGTGCTTATATTAAAAATAATACTTTGGTGACTGTATATATGAAGATAGTCTCTTATTATAAAAATGTATTACTTCCTCATGAGGAAGTTCAGGAAATGGCCGTTCATATGTAAATTTAATGAGTTAGGACTGAATTATTTTGTTTCTATTTTATAAACTTTGTTCATTTACAGCAACAGGTTCTCACTCTTTTTACTGTGTCCAAAGGATGGAAAATGCTACAGCAATATGATACACCCCATTGTTGACTGATGGAGGATGAAGCTGGTACAGGACTTTCTTAGTGGTATTTGAGGGTGGAATACATCCTGGAAATGGATAATTCTTTTTTATCATTTCAATTTGTTCCCTCTTATTAGAGTCAGTGATTTCTCAACTTTTAGCAGCCTTCTCCTATCTTTGACTCATTAATACCAATGAGTCTTGCTTTTGCTAATGCAGCTATGTATCTTCAATGTGCCTGTCTCCAATCTGAAGGGATGCCCAATGGATATTACAAATGGGGAGAATGCACTGATTGTATTACAGCTGTGTGCTTTGAGTTGAGCTTGCAGTCTTAAATCAGCATTGCTTTATTCTGTTCTCTATTCATCATCCAGGGATAACTGCTTTGTTTCTAATTGATTCACGTTCAAGTCCTGTGTTTTCTCTAAATAACCAATTTTTCCTGTCCAGTTATTTGAGCTGTTTCTCCAGATTTTCTTATAACTCTCTACAATATGGAGAGAATCATGATTGCTAGGCTGTGCTCCCTTGTAATAGCTTTTATAGTGCTCACACTAATCTCTAAAGCAACTGGATTCCTGAAGCATCATAATTACCATCTCTGGAGGTGAAGTAGAGTTTGTTGTTCTGTTATGCTGTGCTAACAATTGAGTGTTAACATGACACTCCTGTGGGTTTTTAGGAACATCCTTCAATGTACAGCAGTACATTCCTGCGCTAACTAGAAGTTACCTCACACTGTATGCTTAGCCACTTCTGCTTCCACTGTTCACAGTCCCCATGCTCTCCCCTTCACACACTGCTTATATGTGTTCTGAAAGGGCTGCCTAACCACACACACTGGTTTGGAGCTGTGATACTTTGTCTATGAAAAAGGGAACATGGCCACGATTAAGACTTGCCTTGCTTCTGCTAAGCTTCTCTGAAGTTCAGAATGGTGTCTGGTCTAGTAAGCAAGTCTGTCTGTCCTTTGCAATGTGTTAAGTAGTTGTGTACTGTGCTATTAAAATGTGGCTTAATCAGGGAATGGCTCAGAGGGTTGGGTAGGACTGAGGGGGAGGGAGCTGCACACGGTTTTTATTGTGCATGTCTTTTGACCACTGCTGAATTTGGTTACTAAGTAAGAGAACCTATGCAATCATGATATCTTTGATGTAATATTTAACTCTGGGTGTTTTTCAACCAGCTTCTCAGATGCATGGCTCTAAAATTCTGTAGTTATTTTGCAGTGATCACAGCTGCATTCTATAGCAGTTTGGTACAGCCACAGAAGTATTTCTGTGAAGAAGAAAGAAATCAGCCTAAGTCTTTCACTTTTTAAATTGAGCTGTATTGCTTCTGTCCCAAGCCACTGATACATCGTCAGAGTGGCAATCTTGTGGCTGCATTTGTCAGGAAATTTATTTACTAAACGGTTCAGAAACATTCAAGATCTGCTATATTATGCAGCTAAGGACATACATTCTTAAAGAACCTAATCACAGGCACAAGAGAAATGTCACAGATGTGCAGTAGTGGATCCAAGAGATTACCACTTTTCCCACACTGTGGATATGAAAAATCAGAAACACTAATTAATGTGTCTGTCCCCTCCCCACCCGAACAATCTATATTTTTGTAGCACTAGTCAGATGGATCCATTACTGAGAAGTAATGAGGATACCTTTTTATGGATCAAAATAAAAGCTGAAATGCTCAAGCATTCAGAAAATCCTGGTGCTCCTGAGCTGGTACTAGAAAATGCTGCTTTTCGTTTCCCACTGACACAAGTTGCTAGTTTAGATAAGCATTTCAAGCACTGACTGGCCTAAATTTGGTTTGAGCAAGAATTAATCTGCAGTGTTTGTGATCCATGGACAGGTTTCAGCAGACCTTTTTAGCACTGGCCTTGGAGTCCTAGAGGTGTTTTCTTTTGGAGAGCAAGTGTCAGTTAAAGTAGCACTTGTGTATTTCACTTTCCTTGCATTGATCCCATCAAGGTGCCTCATCACTTTTTACATCTGTCCTAATCAGCACACAGAAGTTTGGTTTTCCCCTTTTCTGTGTAAAATGCAAAGAATTTGCTTTTTTTTAATTTAGTACCTCATCCTGGGAAGTGCATGTCACAAACCAACTCCACCTTCACCTTCACCACCTGCCGCATTCTGCACCCCTCCGATGAGCTCACACGAGTCACTCCAAGGTAAGGGATTCCCCTGATGGCAAAGCCTTCAGCTCTCTCTTTCCCCTATAACCAAGTGCAAAGTAATGGCATAAGTAAAATCGTGAGCTGCACTGATAAATTGCAGCACACCCACAAATTATTCTTCCGATTTTGAGATACCTCAGCCTGATTTTGAGAGGCATGTGTAATGTTTTAAAAAGCCAATCAAAAGTACCTTTAATTTTTGTTGCCTCTAGTTAAGATATTGAAGGATCAGATGTAACTATATTGACTTCTGATAGCCAAACCTGTCTCCTCTTGATCTCAGACTAGTTGTAGTCCTCATATGTGAATGCACAGAATGTGGTGTCTAATTAAAAAAAAAAGAGAGGTTTTCCAGGGAGGAAAAGTCTTAAATCTTTTCTCTTAGAATTAAAAAGGGATGTGCAGGTAAAGAAATCCCACAAGTACATGAGGAATGGAGCAGGAAATATGCCTTAATGAGAGGGAGGGGGATGTCTACTTTGCTCCTTGGTGTAATTGTTGGAAATGAGTTCATAGTGGCCAGACTAAAACTAATGAACTGGTGTAACAATAGCAATGCCAACAGAAGGCAGTTCTATAGCCGCCTGGGAGGCGAAGATCTGAGAGCCAGAGGGGATGTGTGCATTTCATACCTAAAGAGGGAGCTGTCCTTCCTTAGCACATCAGTAGTTAAAGAATTGGGGGGGGGGGGGGTGTTGTATTTAGAAAGACAATGCCTTATTGCTCTCTCTGCCCCTTCCAGCCCTGTGTGGGAGCATAACATTGTGTAGGTTCCCATTCTTCAGAGGTGCCTGCACTTATTTAGACACGAGATGGGCACCAACTGCCTATAAAGGGCATGAAAAGTAAGGGTACTGAATATAAAAACTGTCAGGTGGCAAGAAAATGGATAATGATTAAATGTACATTCTACTTCTCTTTCTGAACTGAGTTAATAGGGGCCTGGGTAGTTTTTTGTTACTCTTTTCTGTCTTCTTTCCCCTCAGCATGGTTACTGAAGTGATCCTCTCAAATGGCTGCAGCTCTGTTTTAATTTCCGTATTTTTATTGTATTGCTGTCAGTTGTGATCATAATACATTTGGTTACTAAGGCTAACAAATCAGCAAGAATGGACAGCTAAATTCAGTCCATTTTCAGCTGCCTTAGTTAAAGTTCATAATTCCATCAGGAGGACAAAGAGCAAAATAAATGTGATGTTTTCGCAGAGGTGTTTAAGGAACAACTCCTTACCAGCTACAAACGATTCTTCACAGGTCATGTGAGGAGGACGAGGAAACTGCGTTATGTCTGGTTATGCTGAGAGGAGGTGTAGGGCAGACACTCTGAGCCAGCGTGGTAGGGGGTGAGCAGCACTGCCAGCAGCATCTGAGTTGGCAGGTCATGTACAAGGAATGCCAGTGTGTGTGGCACCAGCTAACCCCAGAGAGGTTTGGCATTTACCTACCTGGTTGCATTTTAACCTGTGCTACCCCAGGTGTTGCTCTAACCTGACTAAATTTCATTTAGCTAAATGAAACACTCGTTTATTTGTTTCTTTTTTCAGTCTAACTCTGAAACTCTCACTGGGCTGAGTTGCTGAGCCTCTTTGAGTCTGTTTCTGTGCTTGTGTCCAGGCTTCCCTGTGATGTTGGTCAGCTGATAGTAAAATATTTCCCAGTTAAAACAATGCCAAAATGATCAAACAGACAAAAAAGACAACACCCATGACTGCCTTCTTGCAGGGTTGGCTTTGTTCTTTTTGTTGCACTGTAGTGTGTAACTGTGCTGACAAATCAGTAGAAAAACTAATCTGAATGTCTGCTCAACTGAAATCTGTAGCTGGAGAGAGAAGCTGTGGAGTTAATAAGCCACTGGAGTGCTGTGGTTTTCATTTTGTGACTGGGACATCTTGGAAGCCTGATAATTAACACCATATGCCTGGGCTTCTGAAATGTATGTGGTCCTACCTTGTAGAAAGTCAGTTCATGCAGCAAGTTCTCTTTCTTTTCTCTCCCTCATGCTTTTCAAGACTTCTGTACTCTGTTTAGCTGTGTGGGGAATGACCATGGTGACTGACACTGTTCTCAGTTCCACTGTGAACTGAAATCAGAGCTGTGAGGGTCGAGCTTTAATGAATGCTTAAGAGAAGAACTGTGAACTCGGTTATTTCCATTCAGCCTCTCCCTCAGAATGCCTGTGTGCTGCTGCAGTGGGAGGAGACTACTCTGCTGGGAGTTCTCCTCCTCCTCCTCCCCTGCCCCCGGTTACAGCCCAGGCAGGATGGAGAGAGGATATCAGGGTCCATTAGCACAGCTGCCACATGCACTGACAGCCACAGCCCACACGGGGGTGCCAGGACACCGATTCCAGAGCCACTTAGCAAGGCTGCTTTTCTAATTGCATCTGGTTTTCTCAAACGTGTGTTTCACTACAGTTAATTGGGACGAATAAATGGGATTCCTCTTGTTGATTGCAACTGCAAGGGAAAAATCCTGTGGCAGTTTCACTTGCTTACAGCAGAGGTTGATGCCGTTCCAAATCACTGTTAGAGATCACTGTCAGATCCTGTTTAGCCGTGGAAAGAAGACATGACTTGAGACTTCATAGCATCAGGCTAATATTTCCTTAATTGAGGGATATCTTAAAGATATGCTGATTTTTCGAAGACCACTGAACTAGAGTTCCTGGTATTATGTGGTGTCATGTCACCTGACCACTGTAAACCAGGGATCTACGTGACATTTTAAGCTCATCAGAAGCTGTGTCTGAGAACAAAAGATTCCAGGATATCTAACCTGACATCCACAGTGTCAGGCTACACAGAGTTTATTAACATAAGGTAAAATGAGACTGCAGTCAAGACATCATCTCATCCTTTTTGTCCATATGGGCAAAAAGGATGCAATGCATTCATTGACCTGAGTTTTCTCCATGCCTGGAAATCCATCCAGATTGTCTGAACATGGGCATTTAATGCATTTCTTGGTACAGAGAACTGAACTTATGTTAAAGTTGTATGTTATGGGTGAGCCAGTCCAAGTGCAGCTCTCCTGAAAAGGGAAGATCCCACTCTTTCCCTTGTTCCTGGCTTTGGTTTTTGTCTGACTCGTTGCTGAGTGTGTTCCACTTGCTAATGTGGCAATATGAGGGGAAAGATTTTCTTCTCTGAACACTGGTGTGCTCAGGTCATTGAATTCTCTGTTAACATCAAGTGTTAAATTGCTCAAGACTCTTTAAGTGCCATTAGAGGGCATAAAACTATGCCTGGGAGATATTACTGTGGAATTCAAATTTTTTGGGTGTGTATGTATGACAAAGACGATCATTTGAGCATGGTTAGAAAATGCTGGAAAGTGGTTTTTTGAAGGTCCATGGAACACTTGGGATTCAGACATGAACTTGGAGTATCATGGATGTCCCACATGTATTGTTTCTGGAATAATTGAGTACACCATGCCTTAATGAATGAATTGTGGACATTGGACTGACATAATTTTTGAGTGCAGATTATCCATGAGTAAACATGCTGTGGCCACCTTGATCTCTTAGGAACAAGATTTTTAAGGATGGTACTGTACTGCCAGAAACAGTCAGACCTGTTAACGAAATTTTACACTGTGGCACAAAGGATTTGGAATGCCTCTTTTGTAGTAATTCTTTGGAAGTGTGTTCTGTATTGAGTCTGTGTTAGTTTAGCTGGTCGGGTTGTGAGAAGAGTGTGAGCTCCCAGAATGAATGCTATCTGGTATGCCTCAAGAATTTCCAACTCACAATAACCAGCAGTAGTGTGCTTAAGAAAGCAAAGTCCCATAAAATAAATTATGCACTTATGTTTAGTACTATGTCCCTTGTTCTAAATATGTAGATTATTACCATTTAATAGTTTTTTGTCTTCTGCTTGTTTGTTGTTTATTTTGAGAAGGAAAAAAGTGGATTTGGGATGCAATTCACTTTGCACTGTTTCAAACTATAAACATTGCTTTACCAAATTAACAGTAGAATGGCTCTTTGTCATGCTGGGTTTACTGCTGAGTTACCAGGTACCCGTTGGCCAGTTGATAAGAGCTTGACTGGATTTTTCTTACCCCTTTTGCTGACTATTCACACCGTTATGCACCTCCATCAACAGGCAGATTCCCCATCACCTTCCCCTTTAATGAAAGTAAAATCAGTGTAAGAAGACAAGAACAGTTTGACCTTACAGAAGTGCATGTTGGTGGCAATTCCAACTTCCAACAGCTTTGCTACAAGTACTTCTGTAGCATATAAATTCCCCTTCCCCCTTGTCACTGTCCCTGCTATGACCCAGCAGTGCTCAGAAGTGACACTGGAAAGTGAATGTCTTGCTTATACCATTGGTTAAATCTCCCCCATATCCTTGTCGTAGAGAAGCAACTGGGAGTTGTGACAGTAGAAAAACTGAAGTTGCTGATTATAAACCTGTCAGTAGTTTATCAGACGAAATGTCGTGGTGGGTGTAGGGGATTGCATTAATCCTGTGAGACTGGGCTGTGAAGTGTGCAAAGCAGAGGTGTGTTTTGTGAGATACAATGTTTATGCACTTGTGATCACATTTGTGAGGAGCTGGGAACTCACACTGTCCTGTGCACTCTCCAAATGAGTAAAAGGCACTGCTTGGAGTTAAAAATCTTGCTTGCACTAAGTTTTAATTCCCTGCTGGAGAGAATAATTTGACTGCTCCTTTGCTTTCAGCCTTAACGCAGCACCTACTCCAGCTTGTGGCAGCATTAGCAATTTGAAAGGCACCCCAGTGGCTACTCCCTGCACTCCTCGGCGTCTGAGTTTGGCCGAATCCTTCACCAACCTCCGTGAATCCACGACAACAATGAGCACGTCCCTGGGGCTGGTGTGGCTGCTGAAGGAAAGGGGCATCTCGGCAGCAGTGTACAACCCGCAGAGCTGGGACAGAGCCAGCAGGAGCACCCTGCTCAACACCTACTCCCCTAAAATGGCCATCATTCCTTCCACTCCACCAAACTCACCTATGCAGACGCCTTCTTCTTCCCCTCCATCCTTTGAGTTCAAGTGCACCAGCCCACCTTATGACAACTTCTTGGCTTCGAAGCCTGCTAGTTCAATCTTGAAGGAGGTGAGGAATAAGAAGAACATCAGGAACAGTGAGAGCCAGACTGATGTGTCTGTTTCCAACCTTAATCTTGTGGACAAAGTCAAGAGGTTTGGTATTGCCAAAGTTGTGAGTTCAGGGCAAACGTCAGCTCCTCCTTTAACTGATGACCAGGGACCTCTTCTCTGTGGGGCACAGGGGCCAGTGAGGGCCCTCGTTTCTGGAGGCCTGGCACCAGATGGTCTCCCACTGGGCTGCCCTGCTGTCACCAGTACCATCGGAGCCATCCAGCTGAACACTGGCATCCGAAGGAATCGGAGCTTCCCCACCATGGTGGGTTCCAGCATGCAGATGAAAGGCCCAGCGGCTCTCACTTCGGGGATCCTCATGGGAACCAAGCTCCCGAAGCAAACTAGCTTACGGTGAAGGACTTTATTTTTACAGCTAGTCTTTTTAAATGAAAATACTCAGATTCTTTCTCCAATCTCCCTTTCCTTTCTCCACCACCCTTTCATTGCCTCTTGAGTTTGACAAATCAACTTTGTGCCTAATGGGAGAAATGTGTAAACTTTGTATAAAATGTGTAAATATGTACCAGATCTATTGTAACTAATTGGATTATTTTACTGTTCAATTGAGTGCAAAAGCTCTATGTTATGATTGCTGTATTAAGGTTAACATGCTAACCTTTTGAAAAGGTTTTTTTTTAAGATGCACTGAAAAAAAACAAAGGAGCAAACCCAACAAAAAATAACTAGAAAAACGTGAATTCTGTAGCTAGCCTAACTTGAGTCAAAGGTGCATGGGAAGCCATTGAATGTGTTATGTGAGACCTCTCATTACATCACTTGAAGCATGGGAGCATTTGTGCTTCATTAAATACTGAAAAAAGCACTCAGTTTAACAAGTGGTTGTTTTAGTTTTGCCTCTGTAGATGAGTTGAGCTGAGTTATTGGAGTGCCTGTCTATTATGCCTGAATGGATGAAACTTTTTTCCTGTTCTGTATTTGCCTCCTACCCAGGATTATAAACTTGAACTAATACTGTGTTGGTCAGCAGGCTTACTGGGTACCTGGAATGTTGACATATTCCTACCACCACTGTTTCATTTGGCACTCTTACACTGTGTGCAACTTCCTTGTTTGTTTGTTTGCTTTTGTTTTGTTTTTCAATGCTGCACTGGATTGTGGAAGGGGAAATGCTTTACTATGTGTTGCTGCCACTGAAACACGCCTTGTCAGTGCCCCCAAAGAAAAAGGTATTCACAACTTGTGAGGTAAACACAGCAGTGACTTCCTAGAAGTCCAAGTTGCAGAACAGATTGACAGGTAAGAATGTTATAAAAGAACATGTAGCAAAACCAGTATTGAGAAAAGGTGCATCCTTGAAACCTCAGCACAGAACCACAGAAAACATTTAGTAACGGAATGGTACAGGCTGGAAAGAGCAGCTCGCAGACCTGGTGCTCATCTTCTTGTTCCATGCATGTGGAAGACAATGGCCTTTTAAGCAGGATCAGAGTATTCCCTACTCATTTTCTGTTTTCTTTTTTTCAGAGAAACCTTTTTCATCCAAGGTTGGACCTTAGCATATGTAAAAATATGGGAAACACTATTTTCTGGTGTTTTTAAACTGAAAAAGTACCTGCTAATACGAAATGTGTAACTCCCTGCTTTTTCAGAAAGTTGCCAGGCAACCCCAATTATATCACAATTTTTCCTCTGTTTCTCCTAAACTTCTGCTGGGTGCTTGCAGAGAGTTGAAATACCTTGGAACTGGAACTGACTGGAGGAAGCTTGTTTCTAGAGCAGGGCTGAGACGTATATTGGAAGAGGGGACAGGAGTGAAGCAGGAACGGTTTAGCATCCACTTTCTTTTCCTTGCACTTGTGGCATCTGAATCAAGCTCCCCATTTGTTGCCATTATCACACTACATGTAATTGCCGTGAATTGCTGTTTGTACCAGACTGTTACTAAATTATTAGCACTGATAATTTCTTGTATAAATGAAACTGTCTTTTTGTGACGAGAGATAGGTGGGTGGTTTGTTTTTTTTCTGAATGAAGTAGTTATTGCGGTAGTGCTATGGACACTAAGGATATTTTTTGAGAGAGAAAAAACACATTGGTTGGTTACAGCATGTGTTTGAAGACTTCTATTTATTCTATGAACTTACAATGTTTTAGTAAAATGCCATCAGCTCTGTTTGCTGTTGTATGTGTGCACTTATTGCAAGTAAATTTAAGTATCTTTTTATTTGAATGTATCTTAAACCAGTAGATAGAGTAACACTTGAATCTGAAAAAAAAAAAATCATGGACTTAATGGACCATTTTATATACCCAGAGGAAGAAAGCAATATCATATGAGAACTTAAAGTGTAGAAGTTAATCATGCAATTGGGAAATATTTAGCCTTTAAATAAGCAGTAGGAGCTGTCCACCCACCAGAGAAAGCAATTGTAACACAACAGAGAGATGAAACTTAATTTTTTCTTCACTAATACCAATAAAATAACAGAAAAGTTGCACTGTTGTGTATTATTCAATTTCTTTCCTGTTGTTCCAAGATAAATCTTCCCCTTGCTGTCATCTCTCAGTCAAAGCAAAGTGAGAGACCATCACCAGGTTTAGTTTTGAAATTCTTAGACAGAGACATGGTTGAAAAGTTTTCAGATTGCTGGAATGGGTGAAACTTGGGTCAAAACAACAACTATAGAATTAAATGTGGGCATTTATTTCTATTTGAGTTCCAAGAAAGCAGAATTGGGTGTTGTGTGGTTTCTCTGTTGTGAGGGGGAGAGGGGTGTGGATTCTTCAGCCCAGTGGGATGCAAAACAAAATGTGAAAGTACAGAGCTAAGGAGGAAACGTCCTCCTGAGGCAGAAGTGAGGTCTGCTCTTAGCTGGAATCTTCATCACTGAGGGAGGGAGCACACTGATTAAACACCAGGTAATGAGAACTAGAAAATCTTCACACATGGTGAAAGCTAAGTCATGGTAATAGCTCCCTGGAGGAGGGAGTAGTCAGGCACTAATTCATAGAAAGATTAGACAGCCTTCTACATTGAGGAGGGATGTGTGTGAGGTTTAGAGGGAAATAGTACCACAGAAATTGGGATAGCAACAATGCTAAACTAAACTTGTGAAGGGTCTGCATTGGCATGATGCAGTGCCACACACCAGCTGCGAGAAAGGCTGATGCCATGCTGGGCACATTCAGGTATTGTGTCGGTGAGTACAGAGACTCCCCCTTTCTCTCTGCCTGGTTCCAAGCCTGGGGGACACTTGTGCTCAGGAAGGTAATGGTTAATGGGAGGCATCCAGTGAGGACGGGCACTGTGCATCTGACTCTCCTCGACCAGGGACAGGGTAAGTTAAGCAAGGGCTGCTCCAGGGAAGGGGGGAGCTTAGGCTCATTGGTAGCGTGCCATGAGTGGGATTTTGGATTTAGTTAACTTACGGAAGGATGTGTACATGTGTACTTGGAAGAAAATGTGGAAACCATCACAGATACATGGAAGAGAGAGCAAGGAGGAGCCCTCATGAGTATTTGTAGTGGGACTTCATAATCAAGGTCAGTGCTTAAGGTTTAAAAAGGGAAATCTTCTACTTGGAAAAAAATACATTCTGTTAACAATAAATCATAGAACAATCATGGAATAGTTTGGGTTGGAAGGGATCTTAAAGATCATCTAGTTTCAACACCCTTGTCGTGGGCAGGGACAGCTTTCACTAGACCAGGTTGCACCCTCAGGATGCCCCATCCAACCTGGTCTTGAACATTTCCAAGGATGGGATATCTAGAGCTTGTCTGGGCAACCTGTGCCAATGCCTCATCACCCTCACAGTGAAAAACTTCTTTCTAATATATAATATAAACCTACTCTTTTTTTGTTATCCCTTGTTCTATGACTACATGCCCTTGTAAAAAGTCTCCAGTCTTTCTCCAAGCTATACTGTATCAGGATATTGTTTGGATCACTGGGACCTGCTCTGTCCTACTCCCTTTAGAAGGCAAGTATTCTCAGTCAGAGGTATGACCACAGAAGAACTCCCAACTAAACTGGAGTGCTTTGCAATCGTAGGTTCTGCCTGCATGTATCTTACTGCAAAAGCTGTAGTATTATGAACATTATGAGGATGATAATTTCTATTATAGCAAAAAACCAAGATTTTGAGTAGTAATTCAGACTAGCTATTTTTGTACAAGCTTATGTGTTTTATCCGGATATTGCAGTGGACAAAGTCAGGTGCTTGTAACCTCCTACAGTAACTTCCTGGGCCCTTGGGAGTGAGGAGGCAACCCTGCAAGTCCAGTTCCTGGATCCTTCTGGTTGTTGTCTTGGTCAGAAGCTCAGGCCCTGAGTTCATTGATGATGCAGTCAGGGAACAAGGGACAATAATGCCTGAGCTGGAAATGGCAAAGGAAATTAATGTGCAGCAGAAAATGGGAAGGTGAAATTATTTGATTGCCCCCAGGAAGTTTTGTAAGGCAGTAGTACAAGTGATGAAAATTAAGCTGAGCTTAATGCAGTTTCTGGCAGGCCTGTGCTGGGGAGATGTGCAGAAACCCAGCTCCTGCACCAGTTTGTATAGGGAGCTGTTGGTTGTATAAATGCTTCCAAATATTCTTTCAGGACTTCAATAACATCATTGAAATATTGTAATTTTATGACTTACAAAAAGATTTTCAGAAGTATGCATGTAATGTTCACTTCTTTGGAGCTAAGCATCTTCTGTGCCAGCTGAGGGAACAGCCGTGGCGTTTAATAAGTGAGTACATGTGGATGTAGCAATTTTCAGGCTATCATGTCTCTGAAAGTGGATTATAAACTTACCTTTTCCAAAGGTCTGGAGCTCTGAGCAAATATGGGTTTAAGCAACCATGAAAGTTCAGAGGTTTAGTGTTCACTGAAGACCCTACAGAAGAACTGGGTTTCAAGATTTTGCTCCTGAGATAGAAAAACTTACAGAATGCCCATGGACAAAGAAGGCTAAAGGCAAACTAAAGAGGGGGAAAGTGCAGCCCTCTGAGGTCAAGGGGAATCAAAATTGAGTCAGGTCAAACTCCTCAAGATACAAAAGAAGCAGCTGGAGGTTGTACAAGGATAGGAACACTGCTGGGGTGCAGGACCATCCTCAGTGAAATGTTTCACCCTGGAGATTTCAGTGGGTATTGGAAGAAACATCACTTTGGTGGGAAATGTTGTAATCATATTTTAGTTAGTTAGTTATATTTTCCTCGGTTAAAAAAAATTATTGATTGGTTTTAGTCTCTTGTTTGACAGTTTCAGGGAAAATGGACACTTTGGACTGCTTTCCTGTGAGCGATAATGGAAACCAAAGAGAGAATTCAGGTGTTTTGGGTGGGATTCATTAAGCTTGGAAAGGAACCAAAAAAAGCCATATGAGGTGGAAACTTTAAAAGGAGCTTGAGAGGAAGAAAAGCAGAAAAGCAGTTCCATGTTTCCAAGACAAGATCCACACGCAATGATATTTGGCGTTACTAGCGAAGAAAACTTGCTGTTATGGTTTGCTGAAGTCTCCCTTTTGTTGCAGATGCTGCAATGCCATCTGCTCTCCCAGCTGCTGCTGGGAACAACTCCTCAAAGTGTTTCTGTGCTCAGCCCTTGGCACAACAATTTTGGTTTGTTTCTCAGTCTTCTTGGTTTTAGTAGAATTCTGATCTGGTGCAAGTGTTTTCTGTGTGTTATTTTCCATGTGTTTGCCGATTAACTGCTGTAGAAATTGCTGCTCAGTTTATTCACCTGCCTCTTTCCTTTAGCAAGCACCAGCTTTCCAGCATGTGACAAGTACTTCCCTTTTTGTATCAGTGAACACATTCAGGAGAAACTGTGTTTTATACAATGCAAAAATCACATCCTTTTTTTCAGTTTAGAGCATCCCTTAGATGTGAGATCCAGCTGCTGAAGCAGAGCCAGGAGCTGCAGGAGAGGGGAGGAGGAGAGCAGAGATAAAACACTGCCTGCAACCTCCCCACAGGCAGGCAGGAATGACTGCAGGAGCTACAGGGTGCTGGTTTTGCACAAGCAGAGATCACTTCCCAGCTGTGAAAGTGGGGCTCTCTGCCCTGCTTTGTGCCAGGTAAGGGCTGGGTACAACCTCCCCACTTCTCCCCACATTGGTGGGCAATATCCAGCTCAGGCTGCCTCTGGGATACTCAGGAGCCACCTCTTTCCTTTTAGGATACTGTGACTGGACTGCTCCAAGACCTCCTCCCTGACAGGATCACCTGCTCTGTCCAGGGAGCTGTTCTCATCCCCTCCCCAAATGAACACTTGGCTCACGACATAGCAGGGAATTCTGTGTTTATTCTGTGATTCGCACCCATCAGCAGAACTTTCACACTGAGCTCACAACAGAAAAGAAATAAACATGTTGGTGTAATTTCTCTTTTAGTTTCAGTATTGTTGGCTATTTATTCACTACAAACATGTGGGCCTGTGAATAACTCAGTCCTTTTCAAATGGGGTCGCCATGAAGATAGCTGGTGTCTTCTGGCAGTACTGGGCTGCTCTGTTTATATTTGGACAAGTTCCCTAGAGCTCAAAGCTATTGGGACTGCCACAGGAGTTCTCTGAAAAGTGGATAATCTGACTATCCCACACATGGAATATACTTACATTGCAGAGCGAAGGCATTTTCCTGCCTCTCTTTTTAGTAAGACACCCAGCAACAGGCAGTGACAGGACAAGAAGGGGTAAGTGAAATCATTTTAATATAATCAATGTATGAGAAAACACAAAAGAAAGAAAGCATTTTCTGGAAAATTCTGCATATGTATATATTGCATTGTATAGTCTTACAGAAAAATTTACATCAAGTACATGATTTTTAATATTTTAAAACACTGATTTGAAGAGGACAACAAATTAATTTCTCTCTGTACAGATATGGGAGTGTGATTTTTTTTCTTTTTCTGTTACTATAGTTTGCTGTTCTTCAGGAAGAGTACTCATATTCTTCAGCACTGCGGCGTCCAAAATCCATCCAGCCCATGTAGTCTCTGTCATTTATCCTGTGAGTAGGATCAATGTTCTGTACCCTGTTTCCCATCACTGAAAGTCTTCCAGTGGAACCTAAAGAGAAACATTTGGAAGAACAAAGAGTAAGTGGAGAAGATATCCAGGTTCACCCATTTTCAGATCTGTTTTGTACTCAGATGTCTGCAATAATGCAAACTGTTGGACTTAACAGTTTCCATTATTCTGTGTTACGTCTTTGGGGACAACATTGAGAGAAAAGTTACCAGTAAGGTCCTGACAGTGGCTTGGACTTCTTTATTGCAAAATAAACAGATCATTTTCTCCTTCCTGCTGCAGGAGCATTCTGCTTCTGTCTGCCAGGAAGGAATATGGATGCATTTTTCCTTCCTTTTTTAATTAGAGAGTCCGAATCATTTTGCACTCTTCCTTACAAGGCTCCACGCTTGCTTGCTGGTATTGGGAGGGTTGATCTAGATGCAAAAAAATTCTTCTTCACAGCAGGCTCAAGCCTGACCCAGCACAGTCCCATGTTGCTTAAAGAGACATAAATGTAAGCACAGGAGCTCTCACAGTGCAAATTCACTGAAAAGCAGGGTAAAGTTATGAATCCCAGGCTTTGTGGAAAAGTGGGAATAGTTCTGAAATGGAGGAAGTTCTATCTGGAATTATAGAATTGTATCTGGAGATACCTATTGCTGGAATTATATAGGGTTTGTTACTATCAGTGAGTTTTTCATTGCTTATCCAAATCCTTCATAATTCTGTTCACAGCAGGGTTGGATGCTGATCTCTGATCCTGCCTTATCCTTTCTGTCTTCTTTGCTTAAGGCATCAGAGACAAACTAATCACAAGGAGAATTTATGCTTTAAGAAAGGGGCTGCAAGCCTCTGTTTTCACATCATTGTATGATGTAACTGAAAAATGCAGGAAAAGGTAAATTACTTCTATCTGTACTCTCTGAAAACAGACAAAATTGACATATGCCAATAATTAGATAATCTTAAGCCTTGAGTGAGGAACAGATTCAATATATTAGTATTCAATGTAAACTGAGGCCTGAGGAATACTTGAACTGATCAAAAAGAAAAAGAAAGCCAAATAAAATCCCACAGATCCAAATCTACACAATCTCCTTGCTTACAGTTTCTTGTATTTTCAAGAAACTCTGCAGACTGTGATTTTATATTTCAAGATATTCCTCATGTAATTATTTATAATGAACATGACTAATTAAAACCAAAAGGAACTGCATTTTTTCTTAAGGGTTGCAGAGGCACAGGGGAGTTGAAGGTACAAAAACACCAACCAAAAAAAATAAAATGAAACCACAACCTCCCCCTCCCACCAAAAGCCATGTTTAAGACATTTGCCTAGAGCAAAATGACAACAAATTTAATTATCTTTAGAAAAGAATGTCTACCGTAAATGCTGAAAACCCTGGAAATTCACATTCATAATACAAAAAAAATGTAATTAAGTTAATGACAACGGCTCCTTAGCATGATAACCAGGCAGCACTAAGACAGAGCAGAACCATCACTCAGATGTTGGTGCTTAAGAGACTTCCGAGCCTTCCGTGACCTGGGGGCTGTAAAGGCTCCCTTGGTGCCGTTATGCTCTGGCCTGGGGAGGGCTCCCTAGAGGACAGTAAATGTGCATGTTGCTGACTGGATAGCTACAACAGCTCTTCTGTGGGGTCCCAGATTCATGCTGAAAGCCTGCAGATGAATATAATTGAAAGCCTGAGTCACAAACCAGGGTGTTTGCTTCTTAACGGCACCTTGATTACCTTCCCTCCAACCATGAGATGTCCTGTGGAGACTGAAGAATCAGTGTTTGGCAAACATATTCGAAGTTGTAGCAGTTTGGTTACAAGGCTGCCATGAAGCCCTTAACCCCTCAAGAGAACTTAACTCTCTCACTGCTTAGCTGGAAATGCTGTACAAAATCAGCCTTTCTATTAATCACAAGAGCAAGTGCCACCACTGGTGGCTGCTAATACCCAGACTCTCTTTGTCAGCGTCTGTATGTCCAGGTAGTCCTAATTACTGGCTTCCCTTGAAGCCTTCTTTCCTTCTTGGATGCTTTCTTTTCCTGTAGTACAGGGGACAGACTGGAGTGAAACTTCCACAAGTAAACAAAACCTGTGCAGTGGCTTTTGTTGAGAGTGGCACAAAAGGCCTCATCAATCAGGCTGCCCATGGTGTTAATCCATTGAGATACAGAGCAATACAGAGATGAGGCAGTTCAAAAGGGAAAATGCTTTCTTGGGTAAGTTTCAGTGGGCCATTATTTTGAGCCATCATTTTTACTGGTAGCATGATGGCAAGTGTCTTTGCTTATGTAAAATATATATTGTAAGATGTCAGCAGGGACAGTTTTATTCTTTCTCTTACGTAATACAATTGTTTCTTCAATGGATTAATAAATCTCATTGTAAGAATGAAGTCCTTTAATACTATTACTGTATCTGTGCTTCATGTCCTTGTTACACAGTGCCATGGATGTTTTTGGTAACTGCAGGATTGAGTTCCCAGGCTTCCTGAGACCAAAAACCTACCAGGAATTGACATGTTTTGAAGGAAATGTGTTTTTCCTTATCTCTGCTTTTAGTTATTGCACTCATGAATGTGAATTCTGATGTTTCAAAAGCTTTTACGCTTCTGTAATTTTCTCTGGGAACAAATATATGAAAAATCCAATAGTCAGAAGATTTCCCTGGTACAGGTGTTTCTGGTAAAGGTGAGGCTGGCTGTTTGGTCTGTATTTACGCTCAGAAAAGTTTTCCTGCTCATCTAACTTTAAAGAAGGGAAGGAGGAGTTTAGCCAAGTGAAAAAGTTTGAAGAAAACCCAATTATTGTATTTTATCAGAGATACAATGAACTGAAAATATCACCAAAATAATAGTGCTATAAAAATAGGTAGTTAAAATTAAAAGCTGGATTATAGCCTGGCAAGTAGATGACATTTCCTTCAGTTATCTGCACATGACTCTCAATCAGTGGCTGATATGTACAAATTGGTTTTTTGGAGGAGTTTTGCAGAAAATAAGAGAAGGCTCTCTACTTCAGGAATAATTAGGCAAAACCTAAATCCTATCTTCTCTAGGAATCATGTTAGAAGATGATAGGGTTATCCCAACACCTAGGTATCCCTGCAGGAAATCCCACCAGCACAGCAGTAGCGCAGTGAGCAGGCTATGACCAGTACCTTTTCTGGCTTGCTGGAGATACTTGGCCAACAAGGCGCCGAGGTTGGCCCTTTGGTCGCTGCCTCCCTCCAGCCGTGGCAGGGGTTTGAGCAGCCCAGCAGACGAGGGGGCGCGGATGTGCCGCTGGTGTTCTGTCACGCTCTGCTCCAGCTCAGCAGCCAGGGGGGTCCCATGGTACGAGCCCACGGTCTGCTGTCCCAGGGAGCTCACCGAGAGCACAGCCAGGAACACGCAGATGCAGATACCGCTGTACATTGCTGGGGAGAAAGGCAACCAAAGGCTCTTAAAATGACAGATTTACTGTGTTGTATGCTGTCCCTAGGCCCATCTTCCACTGGGGGTGCTGGTTTCTGAGCAAACCAGGGTTCTGTTGGGGATTTTTTTAATGTAGCTAGCTGTGGGATCTGTCTTAGGTTGCAAAACATGTGAATAACTAAATATATCTTGATAAGATGAAGATACAGTTAATAGTTTTGTTTCTGCCAGTGCAGTATGTACTATGTGTCCCTAGTCTGCTCAGTTCTTATTTGCTTTTCTTTTTTTGTAGTATTTCACAAAAGCTCAAGGGAGATGAATCCCTTTCTGTAAAAAATATCATGATTCAAACATTTCAGTATTTTTTTGTTGCACCTGTTATTACAGATACTCAGTTTTGACAAGTTCTACGAAAACCCTTTATTCTACCAACCTTCAATGATTGGAACTTTAGTGTTCAAGAGGTTTCATCTCCTCATACACAAAAAGAAAAAACAAAAACTTGTCTCAAGGAAAGAAGCAACCAAATCTGACACCCTCTAATAGGTGAGGTGGTGAAAGCTGTTCAGTTAAAAGCTGTAAGAAATACAGTGCAACTTAATAATCTTCCTCATATAAAACAGAATTAAGATTTTTCTGCTTCCTTAAATGTATAATAAGCAAAACATTGTTGGTTTACTAAATTGTTTTATCATGTAAGCTGAAATAGTATTATTTCTGGAAACAGAGAAATTACTCTCAGTTATTAGGAGAAACAAACTACCTGGCACTATGGGGGTATACGCTATGAGGGTAATTTCCACTTATAAATACACATTAATTACCCCAGCTATATGAGAATTTTTGAATCGCTTAAGTTCTTTTACAGTACATTGAATATAACCTAATTTTAAAAGGGTATAAAATTAAGTTTATTTGCCCAACCCATACATTAGATTTAAAACATTTGCAATGAGTAAAACATGGTGGTTTTAAAGTATTGTTGGGAGATGAATGAAGATACTCAAAATGTCACTCCAGTGTGGTTATTAGTGATGTGCCCATGTAGGCTGGGTACTTAGAAATGGGAGGTGTGTTGCATCCTTTCAGCCTCCCAGATTGCTGTATTTCTTACACATACACACACACACACATATATTCATGTCCATGCTAGGGACTCCAAAGCCAGCGTCTCACCCCGCAGTCTGTTTCCCTCCCGCTTGCCCTCCCCGGCGGACACCGGGCATCCAGATCACCGCTTTCCGCATCCCGAGGCCCGCGCTGGGAACCGCGTCCGTCGGGAGCGGCCGGAATTACCCTTTCGCCGGCGGACCCGCTGCTTTTCATCCGGCAAACAGCGGGATGCCCTCAGAGCCGCCGTACAGGTAAGCGCCAGGCATCCCCATTTTCTTTGTCCCCCGCTCCCCCAGCAGTGGTGCCGTCAGAGGAGGGTGACAGGCGCTCCCTACCTTTCCCAAGGTCCGACTCGAGGTGGGATGAGCGAGTCCCGTGTGTGCCCAGGCAGGGAAGTCAGGGGAGACTCAGCATCGGCCCCTTAAATAGCGGCGGGCACCGCGGCGGTGTTTACACATCTCTGACGCAGCCGGGGCCGCCGCCCGCTCAGCCCCCACTGCTGCCACCGCCCCCCCGGGCCGGCACCAGGAGGTGTGCGCTCCACGGGGGGCGTGGGACTCCTTCCCCGCGCTCTTTCCTTTCCTTTCCTCCCTTCCTTCCTCCCTCCCTTCTTCCCGCCGGCTGGCTGCGGACTGTGCGGGCTTCGCGCGGGGCTGGCCCTGCCCGACGGGCCGGCCCCCGACGGGCGCTTTCGGCTGGGCATGCAGGGGCTGGAAGCCCGGGCTGGCTTGCAGCTGGGCATTTAAAAATTGCTCCTGGCCGGGGACATGCCGCACCTCGCGCCCCGACGAGGTTCCAGCTGGGGCTTAAGTCCCAGCCGCAGCAGCGCCGGCCGTCGGGAGCCGCAGCGGGCAGGCTCGCCCTGGGCGCACTCACCGGCAGTGGTAGGGGAGGGGGCTGGGGATTTGGGGTTGCTTTCTCTACAGCCTCCTGCGACCGGAGCACGGGCGGCACAAGCGACTCCAGCCTCCCGCTCCCTGTGACTCTCCTGAGCATCTGCTCAGGAAGATGGGATGCTCATTTTATTTATAGAACGAAACAATACATAAAACCAAGGACGATTCCGCCAGAAAGCCGAGGATGGAGATACCTTCGACGTGGGTTCTCCCTCACCGACACCGGAGCTACCAGTCATCCCCGGCCGCTGCAGGGACCGGTGCCCCTTCCGCACCCTCCGCCGGCCTGGTGCTTCCCTACGGCGACCATCGCCAGGTCCCCGCAGCCGCCCCGGGCACCCTCTTGCTCTCCCGCCTGCTCCTTTTCGGGGGTGGAGGAAATCCCCTCAAGGTCGGGCCGCCCGGGCTGCCTCGCCGAGGCCGTAGCGGGACGTGCGGGGATGTCTGGGGCAGGAGTTCCGCAGCCGTGCGGTGCCCCCGAGGAGCTGCACCCAGTCTGTGTCTTAAAGTTGACAGTGTGGAGGCGGGCGAGTCCGCAGGCTGGGAAGGGAGGGAAGGGAGCCGGGCAGCCCTGAGACGCCGGGATCCCTTGGGAGCGGAGCGCGCGCTGGGGCCGTGCCCGAGCGGCAGCTGAGGGAGCCCGATCCACCAAGCAGCGCGTGTGCTCCGAACCCACAGAGCTCAGGGCTCCGGGGAGGGAGCCGCGCTGCTTGCCCACGCTGTTTCCCGGGAACGACGCCGCTCCTGCCCGCCGCAGCCGCCCCGCACACGCCGCCGCGGCCGGCAGAGGGCGGTCCGGCTGCACGAGGGAAACTAATCCACGGAAAAGTCACCAAATCCCGTGGCAAGAGGGCGACAAGCGGTCTGGGAGTGGGAAAAAGCCAGGCTGCGGCACCTCCTCAGCGCGGGCCAGCCGCGGCTGCCAGAGCCCGGCGGTGGCCGAGCTGAGGGCACGGGGATTGCCGAGGCGCTAAGGGAGCGGGACGGGCGCCAGAGGGATGCCGTGGCTGCTGCGTCCCAGTGCCCTGGCGGGGGAGGCTCGGAGGTGGCAGAGATGGCGACGGACCAGCTCTCTCACCGCCTTCCAGCCGCTGACGGGATGTTGACATCTCAGCTCCGGGCTGCCCCTGCATCGGTGCCAGCATCGGGCAGAGTTGCCATCCCAGAGTGGTGTAAAAAAGAGCAAACCCCTTTTTTGAGAACATGAAAATAAGTGGAAACAAACTGCCAGGGGAAATAACAGCCCTGAAATTGTTCTAGCAGTATCAGTCCAAGTGCTAGTTTAATGGCTCTGTCGGTCTCTGAAATACCCTCCCCGTCCCAAAACCAACCTGGTAATATTCCTCGTAATTCACTATTTTGGCTGGGAGGGAAAAATAGTTACAGCTATTAGACAATTAAATAGTCAACACTGAATTGAACTGTAGGTGTCTGGGAAGTGTGGCACAATATTTCTGGGAAGACACAATAACAACTCTGGTAGAGTCACATCAGGCCCTGGTGAAACTCACAGTAGATAATGAGTTCCCAAGGGACCAGCCCAAAGCTTAACAGAAGAGAGTGCTTACTAATATATGCATATACATAATTCATATCAGAGACATATAAATATAAATGCAGGCATTTAAGTCTGACATATTTGCCTGGTAGAACAAATAAGCACAGTAGGAGTTCATTTATGTTGGGCTGATCTGAAATATCATTTCACTTATATTCATAACTCTACAAACAGAATGAGTATGTGTGTGTGCACATGTGTGTGTATGTGTGGCAGCCAAACTCCCAGTTTGTGCTCATGAACAGACAGAAAGGCAGCGACATATGAAGTGAAATAGAGAAAACAATATCAAGTTATTAAAGTCAGCAGTGCTGCACCGTCTGTAACGTGAGCAATAGACTTTTGAATACTGGATTTTCCTAATTTAAATCCTCAATACTAGCATGTACAGTCCTTGGAGATTATTTTCTGACTTGTGTCTTCTGTGAAAGTTTGAAATTGTGGATAAGTCCTTGGTAAATATATGTTAATTAATGGCATTTTAGAATTGTTTTGAGCAGAGATAAAAGACTAGAAAGCCTGATCAGCATGAGCAAATATGACAGCAGGACTCTGAGGTGAGTTGCCTGCAGAAACTCAGACTATGTATTACTTTACTGATTGATGTGGCAAAGTGAGGAAAGAATTGGGGTTTAATTTGCAGTTCAACCAGTGTTTTCATCAGGTGCTGGGCCTGGGTGTGCACCATGGAAGTGCCACAGGAGGACCTTGTGCCAGCATCACAGTGGGGTGAGCCAGAGGCTGCTCTTGCACGTGACTTCGGCCTTAGATCACCAGAAAGAAAAGTGCTTTGACTGCACCAGAGCTTGACTGATATTGCAAGAATCCAAGTACACACGCAAAACAAATTTAAACCTAAAGTGAACCCTGCAATGCAGTAAATGCTAATATAGATGCATCCCTAAGGTGGAAGCTGGATGATACCATAGTTTGGATACTGCAGGCTTTTTAAAATTTGTTTTCTGGCAAAAGTCTGTTAAAAGAGTTGAGTTTCTTTAACCTTTCCCCCTTGATAACCAAGATATATCTATCCTCAATTGCTTTCTCTATTTATTTGCCAAAATTTTTCACCTGTTTAGCTGAGGCTGCAAAAGGCAGTTTATAGCTAAGTATGTTTTGTGCTGTTCCAGCACAAAGCTGGGAATTGTGTTTGGAGCAAGAAGGCAGCATGAGAATAGAGGGATGGAAGTATTTCCTATGTCTGTTCTGCAATGGGGATGGTCAGCACCAATAGTTAGAGCACAGGTCTAAGGTCTCAATCTCTCTCTATTGTGAGCTGGAGCAGAGCCTGTCTGTGAGCATGAGAGTGCCAGCAAGCTTGGAGATGCCCAGCTCTTCCCTGCAGAGGTGACCATGCAGGTGCTGTGCAATACTTCCTTTCTGTCCATGTGCATGTGACTTTTGTCTCTACAGGGTATGTTTTCTTGGCGCTATCACATGACATTTGCAGTAGTGTGGTTGTCACGTGGACAGCGTGGCAATATATACATATTTGATGCCTTTTCTTTCCAGCCAAACCCCTGCCATATGGATATTACTTCAGTGTTATTGGAAGGCTTTGGATTTCCAATTTAGGCTCAGTACTAAAGGTACTACCATGTTCTTCTAAATAAAGGTATATTGGGATTTTAAACCAGGAGGGATAAGGCCAGGTGAATACCCTGTGGGACTAAGTGGCTTCATGTCCAGATGCATAACAAGAAATAGATTCTTTTGTTTCTAAGTGTCGAGTCTTTTTCTGATTATTACTCTGGAAATTCTTTTTACTTTCATCTGGACCCTGACACTTATGGGTAACATTCTGTGCTATATTGGGTCAAATTACTATGTTTTTTTTTTTTTTTTTAATGTGAAGTTGGTGGAGTGGCAGCAGATAGCAGGAAAGGGAATGGTTTAGTTTTCTGCAACTAGCAGACAAATGAGTGACTAGATTATTATGACCAACTGCAGGAATTACAGACGTAAAAGAGAGCCTTGAATATATTTTAAGACAGCACATTGTTCTGCTGCTGTTTTTGTGGGTGTTGATTCAAACATTGCATTTTTGATATTTTGTTTCTTCAAATATTTTTTTATTTTAATTCAGTAATTTCTATCAAACAGCCTAAATACTTTCATGGTAGTATTTTTCCTCTGAATTTTCACCCCAGTTGAGAGGAAGGTAAACTCTGCTTGGCGTCAACCCAAAAACCAAGGTTGAAATTTAGGTCTTGGGTGAGTGAACATCAATAAGGAGTTTGGGTCCTCTGCTTGAAGACTGCTGACTCCTTTCACACAACAGTTCCTCAAACAAATATGTTAGTCCCTGGCTTGCATAATTAAAGAAGGATCCAGTAGAAGCAGATCAGCAGGGCTGGTGCTGAGGATGTTTGAACATTCACAGAATGTGGAAACAAAAGAGCAACAGGTGAGAGTATTGACAGAATTACAGACTGGTTTGGGTTGGAAGGGACCTTAAAGATAATGTAGTCCCAACACTCCTGCCATGAGCAGAGACAGCTTCCACCAGATTTCTCAGAGCCCCATCCAAACTGGCCTTGAACACTTTCAGGAGTGGGGCATCTGCAACTTCTCTGGGCAACCTGTTCCAGTGCCTCACCACCCTCACACGAAAGAAGTCTGTTTCAAAAGTCTGCTGCTGTGAACGACATGCACTAATGTAAATTCACGCATTGTCTTAGAATTAGCCATTACTCTGCAGTTGTGTGAAGAAGGAAAATAAGAGGAAAAATCCTGAATCCCGGTAGAAGGGTTGTATTGGTTAGAAAATTAGATTTCACCTTATATCCCATGAAATTCAGACAGTTGGTATGTAAGGTCCCTACAGATCTACTGGAAAACTTACTCACATGATATATTCAGTTTTTGTTCCCTGTAGTTTCAAGAAGATATAGTAAAGTAGAACAGAGAAAAATCCAGAGTAATTTCCTAGACAACCACCCAATCCCAAATCACTTGGGTTTTTCTAAGTTTTTAGTTTGATGGGTTTTTTTCCCTCCCTGAAAAATCAAATTGATTTTCTGTGAGAATTTGCTATATATATCTTCCAAAGTGATGGTTGTATAGAGGCTTTCATGTAAGCTGAAAACTGGAAAAGAAAATTAAAGTGCTAGATAAAAATGACAAAGATACATGAAGTCCTTGTTGCTGGCAAGTTCTTTGTACATTCAGCAATATTTTGAGCGTTATAGTAGAGCTTCTCTTGCTTATTGTTACCTCAGTTATATGTCCTACACCTGAGGAGAGTCCTTGGCCTTCTTCAGAGGAGAAGTTTTTAACAGACCTTGAGTCATCTGCCATTTGAATCTGAAGTGTCTGCTTAATCAGATTTTTTTTTGAGAATGCAGTTATGATAGGGCTCTTGTAGATAAAAATAAAATACGTATTCATAGGTACTGAAATCTGTTTTACATTGATGGGATTGTTTATGGTTTTAAATTACTGTATTTTATTCAATAATTAATATTTTTAATATAGGAGAAACCAGTCCAGTGCACTTCAATATATACATTAGTTAATTTATTATGAAAATAGAAACGAAATATATTGTACCTTTTGTACCTTTCAAAATACTTTGTGCTTTTCAGATGTGCTCTCCACCTTGCTGCCTGGATCTGGACAAAATTGACTTTTCCACTGTGTGGCAGTAAGAGAATCCTGTAGGAGACACTGTTTGCTCCAGTACTCTTCTTGGAAAGGGAAAGGTTTGACTAATCAACTTTGTCAAACAATTTAAAATCCCAAAAAGGAAGTTCTATAAATGACAAGCACAATGTATTAGGCTCTTGTCTTCTGAACATTTGCATGTTTTCATCTATGCTAAAACTAGAATCAGGACTTAAGAATAGCAAAATAATTTGACACTGGACAGCCAATAAAGGCTTTTTAGTGTCCTTCAGAAGAGATAGTGCTTTCTGCTTGATAAGTAAGTGAATAGGACAGCTGGAGTCTTGTTATTTCACTTCTACTGTTAAATTATGCTTTGTAATATTGAAGGAAATTGAATTAACCTGGATGCAAAGTGTGATTTGTTATTCTGACAATTCCTATTTAAATAGAAATGCCAAAAATATTCACAGGTGTAGGTGCTATGAAGCTCTTTTTAATGGCTGGAATGGAATAAAAAAAATAACAATGTTCTTTGGACACCTGCACTGCAGTGAGCTGAAGAAGGAATTTGGTATAATGGTGTTATACAGAAGACAAATATGAATTGCCTGTTGGATGAAGCCAATATTTCCCACTTTTGACAAGAATTCTCTGTTAGTGGTTGTGCAGCAGTATCTCTTGAATGTACTGAAGGAGGGTTACCTGCTGTGTGCCAGGTCTAACACTTATTTGTGCCCTGATATTACCAAGCTCAAAAACAGCTTCCTCTGTGACCACCATAACATATCTGAAGCCCCCAGGAGGCCAAATTGATTCAACCTGTTCAACTTCTTCAAAACCTGAGGAAAAAGAGACCATTAACTCAGAGCTCTTTAAAAACCTCTCCACTATCCCTTAGCAAGTGAGCCTTCCCTTAAAAATGCAGACAAAACTCTTCTAAATGAAGACTTTTTTTCTGAATTATTAAGTATAAATGTATTTTGGAGACACTGGGAACTAAGAGCACATACTGATGGTTGGACGTGGTGATCTTGAAAGTCTTTCCAACCTTAACAGTTCTATGGTTCTACAATAGAAAAGAATTATCACCCAGACAGAATGACTAAATATGAGGGGAATGATTCTTTGGAAGCAGACAAACCTTGATATATACTGCTCATTACTAGGAACAGCCTGCTGGAGGTGTAAGCCAAGAGGTTTAGAAAGCTGCCCAGATTTTTGTTTAAGAGAAGCTGACTGGGTGTCCTGGACTGTCACCATCACACCTTTGATCCCAGCTAGTTCACAGTGGTTGTTTTCCTGCATGGCGAGATACATTTAGTGCTTAATTTTTTGGATTCAGAGACATGCTCCATGCATAGCTGCTCACATGGGTGCTGGGGTTCCCAGTGTGACCTGTGTCCAGTTCTTTGGGGGTAATACCAAGGGGAGAACAGCAATCAGATGCATTGTAACTGTCAGCTGCATAAGAGCTGTACATACCATTCTCTTGTTCTGGAAATATGGAGCACCCACTCTTTGGATGTGTGTGGGCTCTGTTAAGTGGTTGTTGGCACTTGGCCAGGATAATCCGTACGTGAAATGCTCATCAATGTCCATATAGTGTTGGACGTGCTGATGCTTTTGTTGAACTTACCACTGACTGCAATAGATGGGTTGGCATTGTGTGACATTCTCATAAAAGAGTTCAGGTCATGAACAACATGGTCTCAGATCCTTATTTGTATCCAGAAAAATTGTGTTTAATCTCTTCAGGCTTGGTCAGGGGGAAAGATTTCAAGTGAGTTACTAGTATATCAGAAACCATGGTATCACCTCCAGCCATAAATAATGCAATGATAAACTATTTGATCAAAACGTTTTGAAGTGGAATCAGCCACCACATCCTCGGACACTACTGAACATAAGGTCCACACTTCACATTAATGAATATTAATTAACTTCAGGTATGTTTTAACATAATAGAGAGATTAGCTCAGGTTAGTTTGTTGGTTTTGTCCAAAAAATCCTCTTCCCTCTTATGAGTTTGAGTCACTATCTTGAATTTATTCAAAAACAATCCTTTAATTTTTAAATAATGCTATTACTAGAACTGAATGATTGAATAGACATATAGTTTTTCATGTATTAATTTTTGTACTTGTGAGCAAGAGTAACTCCTGAATATTCATTTGTCTGGCAAATTCTCATTCACTTGTTTATATTTTATTATCAACCAAACCAAAAAGCAAAGAACTTTTCATAAGATTAAGAAAAATTCAATTAATTATACTTCATGAGAATCATATTCGCTTGCTAGAAATATAAAATTTAGACTGTTTTTTATGGTACAAGTTAATTATTTATATTTTACCTTGATTTTCATTATTTTTCAATTACTTTCCTTGATTATGATATGTCTAATTTTTATTCAACAGCGAACAGTGTTTCAATCCAAACTCTCAAGGATGGCTCAAATTATAATATTTAAGCAGTGCTATAGTTTGGGTGAGTTATACTTCTTATCTCTGTGGAATATGTCCACAGCAGCTTTCCATCAAGAGAGGAAAAAGAGACTGGCAACTGTCCCTGTGTTGTCCCTCAGTGGAGCTGATGACCAGAGCAGGGTGGCTGATGCCTTCTGTGCTGTCTGTCTTGTCAGGATAGCAGCAACCACAGATTTACTTTTCTCACTTCTATATTTTTTTATTTCTGTTTTTTTTTTTATTTTGAATAGATTTTGTATATAAGTTTTGACCATATTTCAGTTAAGGGCCAAATCCTGCTCCTTTAGAACACCAGCAAAGAGAACTTTTCGTTAAGGCTAAGCAATGTGTGCATTTACACGTGGGTGGCCAGGAAGGAGGTAAGGGAGGATTCCTTGGCACCATGTTTTCTTTACTGTCCATGGCAGTATTCTTGCTGCTGCTTCTCTCCTCATCATTTTATTTTTTCATCTTGAGCTGAACACTGGTACATATATTTTTTTCCATGGCAAAATAGATTTCCATTTATACAGAGAGTACAAGATATTTCATATTGAAATGCAGTAGGAAGTTTTATAGAACGCAGAGCTTTGTGAGCAGGCTGCTATTTTACAGTTTTTGCAGTTTCTGGTATTAAATATTTTGTTCAAAATGAAAGAAAAACAAAAATCCTTAACAGGACTTTATTGCTATTAGTGTTTTGCCCTGCTGAAGCCTGATGCCATGTAGCCAGAGCAACTTATTTTAAAGAATGTCCAAGTAAATTAGGGGCCCATAAGCCACTTCCTGCAGTCATGTAGACATGTTGAAACTTCGATGCTGGTACTTAAGTGAAGATGGATCCAAGGCTTCTAAATCTTCATTCTTGCACATTTATGCCTGATTTGGTTTATAACATTGTTAAAAATTACAAATAGATCTAATCTAAATCCCTACCTAACTCCGTAGGCATTCTTAAACTTGGAGATGTTTTAAATGCTGTGCCAGCATGCTTTATGAGAAGCTGCAGACAAACTTTGAGTATGAATAACAGATTTCCAAAAGCAATATTTTTGCAGCATGGCCACATTGTCTCTGAAGTGGTTTACACCATGGAATAATAGTTTCAGTGTTGAAAATAATGTTGGCTCTGCTTTATGCCTTAGCCAGAAACCACAATACCAGAAGAAGCGTAGGACATTAATAACCTTGTTATTGCTGATGTTAGAGATAATACTGCAGCTCATCATTCTTTGCTATCATTCTGAAAGTTTTGCTGGGCTTTTAGCTGTATCTGTTCTTCCATACCGCTGGGAACACTTACTGTTAAGATGGATTTAAGAAGATTTCCTTCCAAGTACAGAATGATACAAGAGAAACAAACATTCAGTGTTCAAAAGACATACCTATAGACACAAGAAACTGAAAAAAACATCCTCTTAACAGTAATAATTCCTTGACAAGACAGATACAGTGTAAATAGTATAATTCATTATGTGTTTTGTTTAATATACTGTTGAAGAATAGGGTAGGGAATCGATAGGGTGTTTTCATTATGTCATTTTAGGAATAAACTAAATCATATGTCCTAGTCAACTTGTGGTCTGTAAGACCTTACACTGCAAGGCATTTCCAGTCACATACATTTCTTGTAAGGTCACTGCAAGCTGTACCTGTTGCAGGCACACTTGGAAAGATTTGAGCACCTCTGAATATGGGGGCTGTGAGCCACAGGAGAAAATCTCTGTGTCTCTAAATTACCCGTCTCTAGTGCATTTTCACACAGCTCTCCTTTTTCCTTTGCTTTTGTAACAGCTTCGGTGTTACCCACCCCTGAACCCCCTAAAGCCTTTGGTGTTACTGCTAAATTCAAATGCCATGAGGGTTTTATTTTGTATTTTTCCTAGTTATTTGACTTACTTCTTAACTTTGTTAAAGCAGGTTAATGAGAGGGAAAATGAGAAATAGTTTGATCAATTACATAAACAATGAAATGTACTAAGTGGGAGAGCAATGGGAGGAAGATCTTCATAGATCCATCTGATTTTGCTTGCTAGCCCAAGGATGATCATAGAATCATAGAATCGTAGAATCGATTGGGTTGGAAAAAACCTCCGAGATCATCGAGTCCAACCCTTGCTCCAACTCCAGTCCCTTTACCAGATCATGGCACTCAGTGCCACGGCCAAGCTCAGTTTAAAAACCTCCAGGGATGGGGAGTCCACCCCCTCTCTGGACAGCCCATTCCAATGCCTGGTTACTCTCTCTGGAAAGAATTTTTTTCTGATATCCAACTTAAATTTCCCCTGGCAGAGCTTGAGCCTGTGCCCCCTTGTCCTATTGCTGAGTGCCTGGAAGAAGAGACCAACCCACACCTGGCTATAACTTCCCTTCAGGTAGTTCTAGACAGTGCTGAGGTCACCTCTGAGCCTCCTCTTCAGGCTAAACAACCCCAGCTCCCTCTGCCTCTCCCCACAGGACTTGTGCTCCAGCCCTTCACCAGCCTTGTTGCTCTTCTCTGGACCCACTCCAGCACCTCAATATCCTTTCTGAACTGAGGGGCCCAGATGAAGCCATCTAGGGCTCATCTTTTTCTCACTCAGAAGCAGTAGGCTATCTTCTTTTAATCTTGCATAGTTATTTTCTATCAGTGACTAGCAGTCTGCTTCATGCCTGGTCCAGACTACAGAACATAACACTAGACTCTGCTCTCCATGCTCACCTTAATGCGTCTGGAATTTTCTATAGTTAAAGTGTAAGAAGAATGAGTACAACTGCCACATCTGGGCTATATACAACTTCTGCACATATAAATTTGCACAACCTCTGCCATTTGCATTTCCCTCTCTTACTGTGCTTCAAAATATGAGCTTGGCTTCGTGGCTTTGGGATGAAGTCCATACACAGAAATTGTGTTGGGACTATAGGTGCCAAGCTACAGAAGACATCTGTCTGCCATCTCTGAGAAAGAAAAAAATTAAAGGCACCCTTTTCCTTTTGTGTTGCATTATTCATGTGCTCAAAAGAACACAGTGCTTTCTTCAGACGGCTTCTCCTCTTTCTGGTTGCTGCAGAACACTTTCTTTGCAACCTCTATATGGAAGATAGCTGCCTCACTAGAATTTTAGGTTCTGCTTCAGGAACCAGTACCCTTTTAGTCCAACAGCATTCTGAGGCAAAATATATGGTTACCCAAGTCAGTTGTTACTTGGTCAAGCACCCTGTACTAGTTTAAAGTTCAGCTAATACCATATTTGTTTTTCTGCCATCTACATAAGTAATTGGCTTTGTTTAATTTGTGATGGTGCCTGGATTAAGGTGTAGAAAGTATTTTTGTTTCTGTAACAAGATATGAATGACTGGACATGATAAATAATGGAATCTCTTGTAATTGTATCTACATGAATATTTCATATTCTTAGAGCTGTGAATTTTTCCCATGTCTGAGAGGGCTCTGAAGTATCTGACAAAACTTAATTGTTTGCTTTTTCTCTGTCCCTCATGCTGATGACACAAGTCCATGGCTGTTTGAGATCTAACCATTTTTCAGAAGATCACTCTGCCTACATGTGTATGGAAAGTCAAGAAGCAGACTGTGAATCTTCACTGTTTTGTTGCAAAGTCTGTAACAGTGGAAGTGGAAGGAAGTGAGTTGAATTGATCTTGTCTTTCCCTTTGGGACTCTGCTTTCGTTTTCTACAGAGAGATAGAGGGATTGGCTGCAACAGTCAATACAAGTTTGAAAGAGGTCTCAGAGGCCAAATATGAATCCTAGCTGGTAAGGATGTACAAGGGATTTCTCAGTGTAAACATATTCTGAGAGCGAGAGACAAGGAGTTAGTACTGGGTATGTTTCAATACAAAAATGGGTCAAAGTATTTTTTCCAGCATCTACTTTTTGAGTAACTGGAAATTAATGTATAGATCAAATGTATGGATTTGTATTTCTCATCCTCTGGGGAGGGGCAAAGGAGAAACAGGAAAATCAAAATGGTGTTTGAGATGGTAGATTTTAGTAATCTTTGAGAATGTTTTTGATGGTCAGATCTGAAATTAAAAAAGAGATCAAGTTAGCTCTCAATTCCTTGGTGAATTAATATTAAGGATACACTGGAAAGACAATTATGTAAATAACCAGCTGGGCAAAATTGTGAGTTCTTCATTGACCTTTAACACAAGAAGAACACAGAAGTTGGAGTGTAGGTCAGAGAGCTGGGACAAGTCTCCAAGTGCAATGCAGGTAGGCAGTGAAAAAAGTACCAGAAGGGTCAGAGAACAAAATGTGATGCATTTAGTGAGGGACATGAAAAGTAACTGGAAATCACTTGAAAACTACATTAGCGATCAGACAAAGTTCATACGCTACTGATTCAGTATAAATATGTTAAAATGGTTAAAATATGTGAAAATGTTTCATTTGTATCTGTCTTCCCTTAGAGCTCAATATCTTTCACAATTAATACTAATTACAAATGAAGATAACCTAAGTCTTCAGAGGGGGTACACCAGGCCACACCACCTTAGATGTACCTGATGTTTTAAGACTGATGACAAGTTTTGTCTCTGTTGAACAGTTATTTTAGTTGTCTTGTAGATTCACGAATGATAGAGGACATACCAGGAGACTGAAATAAAACTAAATGTATTGCTTGTCTTGTTGGAGGACAAGAAGTGTTTGGGGATTTATAGTGAAATTTAATCCTCAGAGAAAAACCTACCCGGTAATGAGACAAATAAAAACCTCCCCCCTCTTGCAATTCCTTTGCCTCCCTGCAAATTCAAGAAAACTGAGTGTAATTACAATGGCCAGGCAGGATCTGACTGTACACAAGTCAATACTTGGTTGTGGCAAGCCATGTAATTCTGCTTTCTTGCAGAAAAGCAGAACAACAATTCTGTAAGCACCAAGAAAATTCCTGTACTTTCAGATATGGAAATTGCTATCAAATCATCCAACATGAATACCCAGCTGGCACTTTAAACAACCTTCCTGGACTGTCTTGTGTAGGACCATGATAGAAGGTTCTTGCTGGAGAATGTCTTTCTTTCTTTGATTTTTGTCTCTATTTCATATTAAGTACTGCCAGCTGGGTTTTAAATGCAGAAAGAGTTTGGCCCCCCACATTCAGGAACACACACTCAGGTTTCTGTGTGTGTGAGGTAAAGAGGAAATCTGCATTCAGATATTATCTGATATTGAACAGAGGATGTGCCACCAAGCCTATAATCAATGTTTATTAAAGGAAGGAGTAAATAATGTTCCAGTCCTAGATAGAGCTGTCTCTTTCTATTTAATAAGCAGAGGAGGTTTATAGTGTTTGCCCAACCATTTCCCAAGATATTTTTTTTCACTAGGCTTTGCAACAGTGTGACTTTATTACTTCTTGCTGTATTAAGATCCTACCTTGTCTTGTCTATTCTCTGATTGAGATACATATGTCAGAAGATCATCTGCTGTGAATCAATGGGTCTGTAGTGAAACTGCTGCAGGAACATTGACTTACAACAGCTGAATATTGGCTCTCATGGCTCACAAATTGCTGATGTTATTGAGAAGCCAAGTTTAAAAAAAATTATCTACAACACAGACTGGCAAACCACAGTAATTTTAATTCATAGAAAATGTAAAAAAGAAAAGAAAAGAAAAAATATTTAGCAGGAAATGAAGGCAAGATGCATAAATGGAGGCAAGCTGATTATCCTAGAAGAATATTACCATTGATAAAAATATCTTATTTGGACATCTACATGATATTTGAGAGACCTCTGCTTTTCAGTTTGTTTCAAATCAAATACAATGGGGATTGGAACTTTCTCTGTTCTCACTGACTTACCTAGCTGCAGTTATTTTGTTATTTTGTCCCACTCGAGATTCTGTCCTGGATTTGGTTCATTTTAATTAAAACCCATGTTTCTGTAAACATAATTTTTGACAGAACAGCATTCTTCAGTGGGAAGTAACTAACTTTTTAAGTGGAAAGCAATTATCTATACAGTGTAGTCATTATTTTTTATCTGAGCTCTAATTGTATCCAAATCAAAGCTCATGTAAGTCTGGTTTCAGCCAGTGTATTTTTGTTCTAAATCAAGGGAGGATCATTTGCACAAATCACCAAAACCCCTCATTAGACTCCAGTCTTACCCAAATATCAAGATTAATTGTAAAAGGATTGATTACATCTTTGTGCTGACCACTTTTCATCTGCCACTGAAAAGTAAAGCATGATTTGTGTCCTTCCTGCTTTGATATGAACACAGGCCTTCCCCTAGCCTGGTTTAATAAATATAGCTCTGTAAAGGAGGTTTCAAGGACAAAATAAATCTTTTTAGTTTGTGCCTCAAATCAGTAATTTTCTCCTGCCTTTTCTGCAAAAGAAACTAATGGTAATTTGAAAATTTTTATGTTGCATTTCATAGGCAGGTGCCAAGATGCCATTTGGGTCCCAGATAAGTGAAGGACAATGAGAAGGGAGGATCTGGTGTTCTCTAATGCCTCGTAGGCACCTTTCACTGGATGCTCTAGTGTAGAAGAGGGAATGTATTCCCATTTACCTGTAATGAGAGGTAAGTGGAACTTGCTTTTTCAGTCTCTTACTGAAAGAGGGAAGTTGCTGAGCTTATCACTCCTGATCCAAAGTACCATGCTTTGCCTGTTGTATTCATTCATCATTTGATTTTCAATTCATTCACTATCTAGATAAAGTCAGGATTAAACAAATGTAGCCCTGTCCTTTTACAGGTTTCTCATTGTTTTAAATGTTGCCAAAAAATTTTAGTCTTTATTTCCTAGAAAAGTTAGAATTTTGTTCCTATCTAGTCTAATAATAATAATAATAATAAATTTGGATTTTTGTTCAGTTGGGCAGTTGCTTTTTGTTTTGTTTTGGTATGGTTTTAAACAAAGGCTTTAGAAGATGGGGTATTTATCTGAAAAATCAATGTCATAGAGAAGCAACCTCCCTTCCTCAGCTAATAGTACATCTTTTGGAGTTGAATGTGGAACCAATATGTTTGTTAGCAAGAACTTCAACACATATATGCTCACACAGAACTTCCTTTGAAATCAAATGAGATGATGAAGGTGGAGAACTTGGGAATCACACAGATAAGGGGTTCGTAGCTGAGCATTTTTGATGGGGGAATGATCTCTGGATTTGTTTGAATGATGAAGGTTTATTTTATTAGCCCGATAAAATGGTGATGGTATTATGAAGGTAGTTAGAGACCTCCTGCTGGGATCAGAGTGCTATTTTGTTAAGTTCTAAAAAACACATGCAAAAGAGGTAATGAATGTCCCAGGGAGCTCACAGCAAGACTGTGAAGACAATCTATATTACTTCAGAGGCCAGGAATTGAACAGAAACCTGAATAATATGTGAAGTTCACATTCTGAACGAGTTAGCTTCTCTGAGAGTAAATGGAATACGGACAATCAATGAGCAGAAAACAAGAATTGTTTTTAAAATATTAAAAAAGGATCAGAATGTGAAAACAAAACTATAAACAGCGAAGACAAATGTCTTAAGACTATGAAAAGAGAGCTGGAGAAAAAAAGAACTTTGTTAGCTCAAACTCTGCCTTTAGCCATACCTGCAAATGCCTGAGCCTCTCTTTTTTCCCCCACCACTTCTCTGCCTTTGTGATAGTTTTAGTCTAAAGACCTCCACTGAAAACCAGGTTTTGGCAAGAACAATGGAGAATTGTTTCAGTCTCCTAAAATGAGGCACAAGCTAGAAACAGAGAATGCCTGACAAAACTTCCACTGGGGCAGTTTCTGTTCTCATTGCTGTTTGTTTTATTTCTTCCCACTGGAGAAACTACTGGGGAAATGAAAAAATGACAAATTTGCTCCCTTTGAAAGGAATATATCTCAAAGTGCTGACTGCATATTGTTACTTTTTCTCAGTTCAACATTAATATTCTTCTGTGCTGTGTATTGGAAATCACAGTGGGGTAGTTTGTGAGTAGTTTTGAAAGCCAAATGTTTTCTTGGAGAAGTGGGTCTACCTTGCGTGTCTGCATCATGCTGCTCTGTAGGAGTGATTTTTCTCAAAGAGCTTGAATCTAACCAGGTCACTGTCTGCCAAAACTTTGAAATGTTATTGAGTCACTCAAAAATAGTGGAAGATGAATTGTCAGTAGCTATGACATAAGAAAATAGTATTCAGTGAAGTGAAGCTAGTTTACCATCATTATGAGTGTAATGTGGAACAGAAACCAATTTGTCTGATCCTTGGCAGTTTTGTTGGGTTGGGTTTTTTTGTTTTTTTTCCTAAGGATGCCTAGCTAACTCTTTAAACAGGAGGAGCACAGCATAGTTCCATCCAGAATTCCAGGAATTCTGTAGCTGGACATCCACAAATTCACTAGTGGTATGGAAAAAAATAGCTAGAGAAGAAACTATTGACTTTTTTTCCCAATATAAAAATTCAAATCATGACTGAAAATATTACACTGCCTATTTGAAATCCAAAACCCAAAAGTTATTGTTTACAACTGTGACGTGTAGCTATGGAACTCCTTGCCACAGGATATTGTGGATTCTAAGAGGTGTAAAGAGCAAATGGGTAAGTTTTCAGAACTATCTATGCAGGTCTAATAAATATGAAGACTTCTCTCTGACTTTGGAAATCCTCAATTCCCCGATTGTTTAAGGTTGGGACCCATATCATGACATGTTCTATCTTGTGTCAGAGGTACAATATTATTGGATACAAAGAACTAGACTGAGTGAACCTTAGTTCTGACATAGCAAAATGTGGTAATTTTAATGTCAGCTGATCCTGGATTTTTGCTTAATACTGTGTCCTGGATGTATGGTGTTCCTTTTTATTTCTTTCTGTTTGTGTATTTGAAAAGTACTCAAGTACTAACACTGAGTGTGTTTTGGGAAGATTGTCTACTAGTCTAGAATTTTATAACTGTGTTTTTCAAAAATATCTGAACTATTACATGAACTCTGCTACTGGGCACCCAGCACTTGACACCAGATCTTTTTCAAATGAGTATCTAAGAGTAGTAGAGAGAACATCAGAAACTCTTTTACTAATTGTAAGCCAAACCACAAGTCTTTGGGTAACTTTAGTTCTCTGTCAGGACATCCCTGAGTTCTGTTTTACAGGATTATCCCACTTTACCAACTGCAGAACTAATCCTACTATTACCAGTTCTGGAACACCGCAGTAGCTCTGTTCTTGAAATCATTCAGAGTATAATTAATTCCATTGTGTGGTAAGTATACTTTAGTCACTGTGTACCATACTGCACCAAAGAAAGACACAAAAGTGTTTTGAAATGTAATATACATAGAATAGAGAAGGTAAAACTGTTATTTATCCCATTTTCTTTGTAAATTATACTGTATGTTTGATATACTTAATTCTGCACTTTTAGTATAAAGGCTTGCCAGTAAAACATTGATGTATCTATAACCTGATCCATCACCTGATGGAATGAGGTTAGTTTTCTGTGCTTCTTTGTTGTAACATTGGCCTGAGTTTTGCTTTCTGTCCATCTTAAAGGGGAAAGACTGGATGCCACAGTGGGGTGCATACACTTGATTAACCTGCTCCCTCATCATTCCTTCACTGGCTTTGTCTCCATGACTGCAAGTGCAATACCAGAATATAAGGCCGTATTTCTGCTCTCCTGCTTTTGCTGCATGCAGTATAACACCATCCACCTTTTACCACTCTAAACTTACTGTCTTCTGAGTCAAAAACTTCAAAGTGTTTATCTTCAACTATCTTTTTATTTCCCTTTGGATTTTGCTTTTCAGTATTCCATATATTATGCTTTATAGATATGAGCTCTTTCAAAGTTGTTGTCTTGACAGCGTGTTTTGACCTAGCAGTGTCTGTTCCCAAGGAATTCTGACTGCCATACTGATTCTGAATGATTGGTGGTTTTCTCTTTGATAATCTGGAATTTCCTAGGAAGAAAATATTTCTGTATTTTCCAGGCTTAGCACATCAGTACAGTGTCACATCCTAAGGCTGGCACATCAGGGACAGCTGAAGTGCAGCTGTGTTTCCTGAGTCCTTGCAGCACCATGTTGGTGTGAGGACTGCTGGAAAACCCAAGTCTCCTGTTAGGAATGTTACTGATTGGGATGGCTGCAGGAGCCAATGCCATGATATTGCCTTGGGTCCTCACTGCACACCCTCTGCTGCCCCACATGGCTGCAACATGACTTCCAAGGACATCAAGAGTTGTATGATGAAAAGTTGGTCCTGAACTTCCCCTCTCTTGAATGTGCTGAGCCATGTCCTTGAGGATCTACACTAGTTAAAGATTTTGATTAGTGGCCTGAAGTATTACCAAGCTTGTTTACCTCTCTTTGAAGTGATTTTTTTCTCTTTGAACCTTATGTCTGAGTTTAGAACAAGAATTTGGAAGGTTCCTTCTTTGAGGCCATTGCTGATCCTCTACAAGTGAAGTGGTCTCGGGTGAGCTCCTCCATCACCATCCTGTCCTCCCTTTTGTTTTTGAGTAGGCCCTGGGAAGACAAAAAAACCCCTTCATGAATATTCTCAGTTAGGAATAAACAGAAAGAGAATATAACCTCTCATATTTTATAAAGGCTTATATAATAAAAGCATTAAGGAACAGTGAAAGAGGTATCTGCCTTGACAGAAAACTACATAGTGTTAGTTTTCCATTAGTTAACAGCTTCTAGCACTAACTGCCTTAAATTAGCTTTTAAAGTAGCAAACAGTTGAGTGCATTTTAAAGTTTAACTTTAATCACGGAATCTTGGCTCTATTCCCAGCAAAGAAACAAACAAAAGAACTTGTTTATGGGCTCTGAAAAAAATCAGATTTGCTTTCTGATGCTTTATTTCTACTTGGGGAAAAATATTAAGTCCTTAAGTCATTAGTTTCATTCCGAGATTAAATGGAATAAAGAGACCAAGGAATCCAAATAAACGTGCCCAGAATGGCACATTAACACACAGGGTCTGCTGCCTGGTGAGCGGACAGCTCTGTTGGCTCCCTCTGGCTTCCTCCAATTGTCCCATCAGTCATTTGTGACTGAGTGTATGACAGAAAGCATGTGACTCTCAGTCCTCTCTGAACCTGAAGAGACACTTCTTGTGCCCTTGCTGTTCCTTGTTTTCTGCAGTGTGGGTATGGGAGGTCTGGTCTGCGAACCTCACAGTGGTTTTTCTAAGCATGAAGCTGAGAATTTGTTTTATGTACCCTGCAAGGCAGCAGCAAGGCTGAGGATGGTGAATAGTATGATAGTCTGAGGACTGGCTAACCAGCCTGGTGCAACCTTCACCCTGGTGCCCACTGCTTGGACTAAGGAATGAAGAAACTCCAGTACAAGGGGAAGATGGACACACTAGAGACAGTTCAGAGAAGGACCATTAAGGTGTTTAAGGGATGAGAGCACCTCTCCTATGAAGAAAGGCTGAGAGAGCTGGGATGGTTCAGCCTAGAAAAGAGACTGTTTGAAAGGCTCTTACTAAAACATGTAAATACCTTAAAGGAGGGCACACAGAGGGTAGGTCCAGGCTCTTTACAGTGGTGCCCACTGACAAGACCATTGGCAGTGTGCACAAACTGAAACACAGGCAGTTCTCCCTGAACATCAGAAAACACCCTTTTCACTGTGAGGGTGGCGATGCATTGGCACAGGTTGCCCAGAGGGATTGTGGAGTCTCCATCCTTGGAGATAACTAAAAGCCATCTGGATGTGGTCCTGGGCAACTCTCTCTAGGTGACCCTGCTTGAACAAGGGCATTGGACCAGAGGGTCCTTCCAACCTCAGCCATTCCCTGATCCCGTGATTTATATTAGTAAATAAAAGGATGCATGGCTAGTTCTCTGGTTCTCAGGCAAGTAGTATTGCACAGGTCAAGCCCATACCAACTAAATTATCTTCCTGCTGCTGAATACAGTGGCTTCATCTGTGCTGTTTTCTAGGATCAGCCTCTGGTGAGTGCTCCCTTCTGAGAGGTCAGAGTGGCTGATAGGTGGCCAGAGCCAAAACTGTGCCTGGCAGTGTATAACGAGCTGGACTAACAGTGGGACTGCATTTGAGTCCAGCCTCAGTGTATGTTTGCTTTGACAATAAAAGCATAGTCTATCAAACCTATTTTCCATATTCTGACCACATTGGGGGAAATCAACATAGTTATCAGGGGGTTTCTAGGTATTGATGTCTTCACTCCGCATTTGCTTTTCATTCACAGATATTAAAAGCATCCTGCTTTCTGTCCCTCCTGAGCTCTACCCCACAGCCTGAGCTTCCTGGTGCTTTTCTGATCCTGCCCAGGAAGTTTGCCTGTGCTTTCACTAATCATCATTCCATTCAAGGGATTTTACTGGAAGTTTGGTACTGAGGCACCTGTTTTCCTTAACACGTACCTGAGGCTGTGTAGCACTGCCCCGGGACTTATCAGTTGGTTTCTGTTGTGTGGGGAATTGATCACAAAGGTGTGAAGCAAGTCAATGACATTCCTAAATGGTGCTCATAAATGCCGGCACAGCTTCCCAGCTGCTGCCCCTCCACTGCAGTGAGAGGGGAGGAGAGAAAGGCAATGAAAAGAAACCGTGGAAAAATGAGACAAATACAAAAGCAGAAGAAGCAGAAGAAAGAATAAAAAAGAAGAAGGGGATGCTATAAAATGAAACAAGTGCTAGAAAAAAATCTGTACCTAGCAGAATAGAGAAAGGAAACAGAAGAATGTAATGGGATAAAACGTATAAATGGAATAGAAAGGAGAAAAGGAAAATTTTTTTTTACATTCTCTTCCCTCTAAGAACTGTGTAAACAGATACATCCCTAGATTTGTGTTTTGCAGTAGTTCTACTACATATTTCGTAGCTTTCAACAGCATTCTAGCTGAAGCAGAAGCAGCTTGTGGCATTTTTCTTCCCTTCTATCCCCTGCTGCCCTCTCAACATTTCCTATGTTCTCCTGACAGGAGGCAGAAGGGTTATTTGGCATCATTTGCCCACTAGATGAAGTGCAAATGCATTTTGGCAAGGATTCCTGGTAAACTGCATATGTTTTGCACATGGCCCCTTTCCTGTAAAGTTTTGGGTGATATTCTGCTGGTTTTCTCTCTCATGTATGTTTCCTTTTCCTGTGCAGGCAGGATGTGTAAGCATGAGCAGTGGTATAGTGATTATCTTTTGCCAGTTTAGTGTATGTTTAAAACTCATCCGTGCTGATACATGTTTTTGCCTCTCTATTCTTTGCCTTATCTGTAGAATTTTTTCCCGTGCTGCAAGCAAATGTGTTAGAAGCTTCTGCACAAGGCAACGTGTTTTACCAGGCACTAACAAGACACTGACAAAATGAGTTACATTCATTGAGTGTACTGATTCTTCGGTATTTTCACCCAAGCTATGTACCCTTTTCCTCACATTTGAAGAGTGTACAAGGTTCTGTTTCATTGAAGAAAGGAGAGAACAAGGAGATGATGTATTTGCTTACAATTCCAAACCTCTTACTCACTTTGTGTTGTGCAAAAGTTCTTCTTTGCAGTCTGCCTCTGGAGCTTGCTTTTCAGTCTGTTTTTGTGATGTCCCCTTCTTTCTCCTTTTTTCACTGCTCACTTGGTCAAAGAGCAATTGGCTCAACTCCTTTGACCCCGTAGTTCAAATCCAGAGGATCCACAGGTAAGTAGGGCCTTCAGAGAATGTCTGTGGAATGGCCAGATTTGGACCCCTAACTTCTGCATTTTTTAAGTCTCCTCCTCAAAACCTGACAAACTGTCTGTTCCTGCTGTCTCACATCCTGGGAAAATGAGAATCAGAATTCATACAGAATATAGTCACTGCTGTCAGTAATTTCCCTTGAATCTTTCCAATGGTCTCAGTGGGAATTATACCAAGCCTGTGATAGGCACAGAGCAGATTGTAGTGCCTGTTACTCCTCATATTTGGATTTATTTTGTTTCTATCCAGTATGCATGCTGCTATGAAAAACTACTTGTTAGTTGTGCCCTTCACAGAAAATGCAGTTCTGATGAGGCATGTGTGTAGTTCTTGGGTTGTATTACTTTTCAAGTCAACACTTTTACTGAAATAACACCTTCTCTAAAGATTTACAGTAAATAGTTGTGCTAGACAAGGGTTGATGGTAGTTAGAAATGTAGTGATGTAATCAGCCAAGTCTGTATTGTAGATCTATGGTAAATTTGATGCTAAAGTCTGGACGCAGTACCTGTATCATTTGTTTTCAAATGAAAGTCCTGTTCTGTAGTGTTGGGGATTTTAGCTCCTTCTCTTTTGTGTGTTTATTTTTGGTGGTTTGTTTCTTTTTTGAACAGAAGTATCTTACATTGCTAGAGTATTGAAAATTACTTGAAGTAAGTAACAAGAATACTGTTGCTTTTTTTTCTTTTTTTTTTTGTATGTACTTTCACAGCATTAACAATATAAGGACATGACTGAATAATTAATGTATGCTTTACTGAGACATTCTCCCAAGTAACCAAAAGCTTTCCTAATGGTTCCAATCTCTGCTTGGAATGTTTGATTTGCAGTGCTCTACCACTGCACTAATGGAGTTTTCTTTCATAGCTGTCTCAGTCATATAAAATCATTGCCCTACCTATGATAAATACTCTCCTTTCTTTGGCTCTGTCAATTCACATGAATATTTCATGTGGGTTGATCCGGATGTTTGCATTAGCGAACACCCTTGTCTCTTTTACTTCACTATTCTGATATTTAATCAGCTCTACCAATTTTAAAGAAAAACTCTGCTCAATTTGCATGTATTTTTTCTGCTGTAGACAAGCCATATGTATACGTACATATAGATATATGATCTTATGCACCCTATTTCAGTGATATCTTCTTCGCTCCATTGCCATCTGTCTGACTCTCCTGGGTTTCTGTGGCAAGAGTTTGGTAGTGGGGGTGGGTACAGGGGTGACTTCTGTGAGAAGGGGCCAGGGGCTGCCCCCATGCTGGACAGAGCCAGTTGCAGCCAGCCCTGAAATGGACCTGCTGCTGCCAAAGCTGGGCCCATCAGAGACACTGGTGGCACCACTATGATAACATATTTAAAAAAGGGTATAAACCATTGTACAGCAGCTGTGAGAGAGGAGTGAGTAAAATGGAAGAGAAACAGTCCTGCAGCACCAAGGTCAAAGAAGGAGGAGAGAGAGGAGGTATTCCAGCCACCACAGCAGAAATTTCTTTGTAGCCCATGGCAAGACTAGTGAAGTAGGTTGTCTCCCTGCAGCCCATAGAGCATGTGCTGTGTCCTGAAGGAAGCTGCAGCCTGTGGAGAGCCACACTGGAGCAGTTTCCTGGCAGGAGCTGCAGCCCATGGAGAGAAGGCCACACATGCTTGCTGTCAGAACCTGTGGCCCATGGGAGACCCATACTGGAGCAGTCTGTTCCTGAAGGACTGCACCCCATGGAAAGGACCCATAATGTAGTGGTTCTTGAAGAACTGTAGGGCATGAGAAGGACTCACACTAGAGCAGTTAGTGAAGGACTGTGTCCTGTGGGAGGAATTCCATGCTGGAGCAGGGAACAGTGTGAGGAGGAAAGTGCAGCAGAGATGAAGTGTTATGAACTGATCACAACCGCCACTCGCCATCCCCTGACACCTCTCAGGCCAAGGGGAGTGGTAGAAGAGTTAGGAGTGAAGTTGAGCCTGGGAGTAGAAGAAACATGGGTTTTGGTTTGTGTTAGTTTTTTTCGGAGGGTGGAATGTTTTTCATCATGCTACTCTATTTTTAATTGGCAATGAATCAAATTAATCTCCAAGCCACGTCTGTTTTGACTGTGTTGATAATTGATGAGCGATCTCCCTGTTCTTGCTTCAGCTCAGGATTTTTCATCCTGTTTTCTCAGGTCATGCTATGGAGGGGTTGTGAGACAGTGGCTTGGTGGCCACCTGTCAGCCAACCCGCCATCTTTTACCTCAAATTGCTCCTTATGGTCTCTTAGGCAGACCCTATTTGTGGTTTTACTTTAATGAATATTTACAAAGAAATGTAATCTGCTGTCAAAGGAATATGGATGCTTCCTTACTCCCTTTTTTGCACTCCATATTTGAATACCCAGAAAAGTTGAACAGAAATTCATGGGATTTGGCAACTGATTTGAGTTTGTGTAAAATCTTACAATGCCCTCCTAACTTTCAGCTGTTTTCTTGTCCAGTCTACCTCTGAGCAACAAGCAGAAAAATGTGGCTGTGGAAGGGCTTGTTCCTAAAGCATTTGTATGTGTTTTAGCCAGAAGTATACATTTGCAACCCTGGAATTAACTATCTATGCTGAAATCTCTACTTATTCTGATGCATCTCTTAAATCCCCCATCTCAGGCACTCAGTTACTGATGCCCTTCCCCCTTTCTTTGGCATTCTCACACAGGGCAATGAGCAGTGGTGTTGCATTGTTTGTGACACATTAACTGCTGATAGTAACGTCCACTTCTAACTGAGACAGCCATGTAATTTCTTAGATGAGATTAAAGGAATTAAAACAAAAACCTCCTAAAAAGGGTCTCTGCTCCCAATAAGCTATGTTTGCTTGCAGCAAAGATGGTGTGCCAAAATACCGTCTGAAACAAAAATGTTCTGGTATTTCTTGGTGAGAGGAGAGCAGCTATTCCAGGCAAACAAATTGCTTATGTTGAGTATCAGAATTGCAGCCTTTTTGTGCAGTAAAATAAACTCCTGCAGTGGCATCTAACTAATGAAACCTGCAAAGTCTGCTTCTTTCCTTACAAGTCTTGGAATGGAGTGACAGAATATCCCCTGCCTTTCTCCTATTTCCATGAACTCAAACTAGGCTGATGGTCTCTAAAGATAAAAGTCTCTCCATTTGCCACCCAAGTTACAGAGCAAGGGATTCCATCCAGTGAACAGGCGGAGCTGCAGGGACAAGAACATCTGGGTGTCTATGTCTCTCTTCTGGTGTGAATTCTCAGTGCTAGTAAAGGCTGAGACAAACAATGTTTTAGATAGGAAGAGCTAAAACTCAAGTTTAAACGAATCTGCAGAATGGGTCTGCAACTGGCTTATAGATCCTCTTCCTCTCAGGGGAAGCTGCTCCCTCAGTGGCATGTCCATGGTCTTGGAGCAGTACCGGGGGATAGAATGAGGTACTTGAGATGGGATAATTTCTTGCTGTGCTGTGATTTACCTTAGCTGGCCTGCTGCCTGTTGCCAAATGCTGGAAACAGAGGCTCCTTTTTGGAATGGAACTGCCTTATACTTGTTTGCCAGCAAATATTTCAGGCTCAGACCAGAAAGTTGTAGTGGATGGAGTGTGAGTGAGCAGATGGTGGGTAAAGCAGTTTCTTTGAGGATTCTTCCCAGTTTACTTTCACAACTACACACAAGAATGAGGCATTAAATCTGAGGCTCTAAAACCATCAGAGGACTTGCACTTGTGATGTCAGCATAAGATAATGGCTTCAGTTGCTTGAAACTGAGCACACCTTGATAGCAAGTGAAGGAATAAGGAGAAGATAAAGTGAGCTTCTTGCATGAAGGCACAACTTCAGAAGTTGTGCTAAAGACTTTTAAATCTCCAGTTCACTCCCAAGTGACTTGATTTAAATAGTCTGTCCAAACCCAATTTATATTCCTTTTGAGTCCTTCAGGGCATTCAGATTCTACAAGCATTTTTTGTGCTACCTAATTAATTTGAAAGACGGTTCTTAATCCCCAGAATAAATTGTTCAAGTCTTACGAAGGCTGATCTTTGATAACAAAGCTGTAGGTGCTTCAAATAAAACAAGTAGAGAAAGTCACAAATGCATTGATTTTATAAGATAATTAGTGCAAAAGACATAAGCAGTGCAGTGAGTGACCTTTTGTATTACATCAAGCTCTTGTTTAGAGTAGACACTTTTTAAGTTTATTAATTCTGTGTGTAGTGCAGTCACTGAATTCCTGTCTTACTTTCTCATGAAGATGTTGCAGAGGAGTTAGAGAGCAGTATTCCCTTTCCCTATTAGTGCTACCCCATGCAGCATGGAAAGCTCCCCACACCACTTTCTGTTTAATCCAGCACTGATGGAGTGAGTACATCAGTGGATAAGGGAAGAGCTAAGGGTGTCATCTGTCTGGACTTTCATAAGACTTTTGACACAGTCTTCCACAGGATCCTTCTTGTTAAACTGGAGAGAAGGATTTGATGGGTCAGTCACCTGTTCAGTGGGTAAGGAGCTGGCTGGGTGGATGCATCCAGAAAGGAATGATCAATGGCTCAGTGGCTGGATAGAGTTCATTGATAGTGATGTCACTCAGGGGTCCGTATTGGGACCAGTACTGTCTAATATCTTCAGCAATGACAAAGAGTGTACCCTTGACAAGTTTGCCAATGACACCAAGCTGTGTGGTGTGGTTGACACATGTGAGGAGTGGGATGCCATTCAGAGGAACCTGGACAAGCTTGAGGAGTGAGCTGATCTGCTCCACATCTACGAACATTAAGGAACTGCTGAAAATAAAGGAATTTAGAGTCATGCCATGGTGGATGAGACTGTAGGTGATGTCTTTCATCAGGGCAGCTCAGATGAGAGCATCACTTAAGAATATTCTAAATGAGTCAAGTATACTCTAGGCCCTAGATTTTATGTAATTGATTTGAAAAGAGTCTAATTGCCTTTTTTTTTTTTAGTTTCTTCTCTGTTTACCTGCCTACAGGTCCTGCTTTAATATTATATAACTGGAAGAGCACACACAGCATGAAGAAAATGAGTTGTGATTTACAAAAACTGTGTTTGTTGCTTAGGAATCCTGACAATTCGTAACAAACCAGCTTTTAGATGGATGGCAGTTGTAGTGAATAAGAGCAAAATAGCAAGATAGAGAAAGTCTTTAGCAAAATTGGTGGCAATTAAATTATCCTCCAGCAGGATCTTTAGATTGTTTCTTTATGGAAAAGGATCAATGTTAGGGTTCTTTAAAAAAAAAGTATTTCAGTGCAATTATTTCTGATTCACTCCAGGGACTTTTTTACTGAATATAATTGGCAAGCTTGATGTGATGATTGTCAGATTTTTCAGAAGTTTTAATAGACATGAAAAAATATTAGATTTTACAGCTCAGTCTTTTTTATTCCCAGTAGCAAAAAAAAAAAGGACTTCCAATGTAGAATTATATATTTTAGATTAGAGATGCAAGAATTTCCAAAGCCATTCTATTCTAGTAGCAGGTACAAAACGTGTCATCTTGGACTATGGGTTCAGTTTTGCTGTGAATGTAGACACTTAGGCAATAGCACTTAGTGATATTTAAAAATACCCAAGTGCCAATAGAGTACAAAATTGTCAGAGAACTGTGCACCCCAGATGGTAAATATGGCAGCGTGGAGTTGAGGATTAAGATTTATCCTTTGAATGTGAACAACTTTTAATGAGTTTCACAGTAAATGACATTCCTGTGGAAGTCTCTCCTGGAAAAATTCCGTACCAAGTTTCTTACCAGTGTCTCATTCAATATGAACGTGCTAGCAAACGCTTCTTCAATTCTGTCAATTTGTGTGGGTTGCTCCTTTCATTTGAAGTTGATCATGAGGATTGAAACCCAATATTATTATGCCTTTGTACAAAGTAGTTACATAACTTGGACATATAAATTAAAAAAACAATTTGATGGTTCCTGCAATTCTGCACGTTAATGCAGAGTTTGAGACAACCAATTCTGCACATTTCCAGGTGACTCAGAATTGGTTGTCTCTTTGGAAAAACAAAAGAGTTTATTTATGAACAAAAAGTACTTTCTTCTAAACAAAATCTATCATGTCTCTGTCTTTCTCTTACTCCCAGTAAGCTGATCTGAGTGAACTCCACTGTGCAGGTAAAGCAAACAGCTCTGTGCTCATGGGTCCTGCTTGTGCCCTCATCTGTTCTTTGTGCCATAAATTGACTATGGCAGCCCACAGTGTGTGAAGTGCTTCTGGATGAGTGTATTGATATCATGACAATTACTACCATATCCAGTTGGAAGCAGAGATTTCTAGAAGATGAAAGCATGCAGGGGGGAAATGCTTGCCATATTTTTGTGCTTTTCCCTAAGCACCCGGTTGTAGCTACTGATGACAAGTTGCTGGAATAGATACTTGGGTGGGTATATGATTCCAGTGCAGTTGTCCCTCAGGAAGCTGGAAAAGCTGCATGTCATGTTCCTTAACTGGATGTCAGAAGCACAGGCTTAAATCATGATGGCTGTTTGGTTCCTGGCCCTTTCACCAGGAAAAGTTGTGTTGTGAATTCCAAAGCTAAAGACATGAAGAAGATGAAGAGGGATCAGATATTCACTACATTCTACAGTTAAACTAGAGGAGCATCACATTTAACTAGTAGGTGCCAGGTTGAAAATGAAAGGTGGTGATTCTTTTTCCAATGTGAAGCTAAACTGTGGAACTATACAGTTGGAGAAGTCCATTCAGAAATTAAAAAAACAGTTAAATATTTGAACCATACCTGCAGTTAAATTAGCTGTTAAATATTTAAAATACACCAGTAGCTCAGGAAGTATACAAGCTACAGACTGTGAGAGTTGTGGAAATTATTCTGAAGAGAAGTGTAGCAAGGTACTTCCCCATTCAAATTTGGTCCACCCTCAGGATGCTCAAAAAATACTGAATAGTGTTTGGCTGAAGTGGTTCTTGGGGCTGTGAGGAAAATGTCTGGCAATATATACAGGACTCTTTCAATGGTAAAGGTGTTTATAACACCTGGGTTTCTTGGGGAGAGTTAAAAAAAAGCAAAAGCATAGGGAAATAAATGTGTGTTTATGCTGATACATGTGGTTTATATAATATGTGGTTTATATCTCTCCTTATGGCTCTCCTTTGAAACTGTGCATTGCTTGTACCATATTCATTGCATAATATTTTTCTATTGGATTCTCAAATTCTCAGTTCACATGAATATCACCCAAAGATAAGAGTGGTGTATATGAAGTCCAGCCATTGTGTCCAGAGAGGAATCTCTGTTAAAGCTCCAATTTTTTTCCATTAAAACTCATCTAAATTTGATATGCTAATTTATGAGTCAATGATTCCATGCTTCCAGATGTACAGCTTTTCATAAAAACACTGTTCAGCCTCTGTATCAGTGACAGCTTGGAGATTCTTGTTGGAGTTGCCCAATTTTCAGGACTCTGTGATCCCCACCATATGTGGCAGACAGATTTGGCAGAGGAGATGGTGAACACAACACTGAGCACACACTGCAAAGGTCCAGACTAAGAGGAATTGATGTTTTTCCAAACATCCATCTGGATGAATGATTCAATTCAATAATGACCATCAACTTTCTTAACACTCCTGAACTGTTTTGCTAAAGAATCTTTGAAGGAGGAAAAGCTGATCCTCCTGACCTTGAGATGTAAAGCCTTCACACAAAGATACCAACACGGCAAAGTCTCTGTGGGGTGTTCAAAGTGTTACTGTTATGCAAGCTTTAGTCACAGTGTTTGGCCTAATTTTGAACTCTGAGTTTGTAAGAGTGAATCTATCAGCTCCTATAGCACCTCAGTCATACAGAATTTTAATGTTACTTTAATAGCAATCTAATTTTGCCACTGTCTGAATGAGAGATGCAGAAAATAGACTACAAGCAGATTTAAGTATTTTTTTTAAATTAGGCCCTGCTACTGTATTAGTCTGATCTGTTTGATGGGGTTGACTTATTGTCCCAGTTACTTTTGTTCCACTGAAAGATTGTTGTGAACATGGAACTAATATCCACTTGCATTCCAATCTGCAAATCTCACAAATAACTCACAAAGATCAAGAAACTTTCAAAGCCACACATTAAAGAACTATAATGAAGTCTGGAAACCAACAGTGGTTCAATCAAAATTGTAGAGGAGATTCATAAGAATAATCAAAGACAATAATCCACAGACATTCAAAGCAAGTGAACAGGAACTTAAATACATTTTTATTTGATTTTTAATAGAAATCTCTCATTTTAGTATTTTTGAATATTGTTATTTTCTCTTTGCCATCCCTCCTTTTTATTGTTGTTGTTGTTTGAGTTTTTCTGGGGTTTGTTGTTGAGGGAATTTAAAACAGAAAGGAAAAAAAATTAACTGTGAATCTCAAAATTATCTCCAGAACAGAATTTGGTTTTGAGATTCTTGTGTGCTTCAGTATGCATACAGTAAGTTAAATGGCAGATCTGGTAGCCCCAGTCACGTTTAGTCATGGATGTTTTGAACCATCTGCGAACAGGTAGATGTGATAGAAAGATATAAACTATATTTTCTCTGCTGCTTCAGGGAGTGCATGTGTGACCTCAATGTATTGTACTTGTACTTGCACAGCCTTATGAAGTAATGTCATCTTTGTTCTACTTGTATATATTTCTTCATAATCTTTTAACTGATTATCTTACCTTATAAGTAGCATTTCAGCAGTGGGAAAAGGGAACCTCAAAATACTCCAGAAGCTACATTTTTATTTAATGTAAGTTTTTGGTTTAAAATTGTTTTTATAAGAAAGCAATTGTACCTATGACAAGTAAAGGAAAAGATCAATGTTCTAACCACTTCACTGAAGAGGGTAAGTGGGCAATTACACAACTAAACTATGAGTGCCCCAGGCTTGTTAGATCAGCCGAAAGATCATTCTAAGAGGAAACTTGACACCTTTGCAAATTAAACTGTGAGTCAATAGGGGAGCACTAGGCTAAGTGCTTGTCTTAGCCATTGTATTAGTGTATAAGGAAATATCTTGGATATCCTGCCTTGTTTATTTGACAACTGGGAGTGATTATTTGTTTGTTTTCTGTAATTATCACTGCCAGGAAGACATTCTCTCAATCTAATGTTGTGATTTCAGTCGTTAGTGTGCTCTAAATTGTAAGAAATTTCATATTTACCCATGAGACCCTAATAGGATCTATGAGTGTATCTTCAGCTTAGTTTCACACATCTCAGAAGTGTGGTTTGGGAAACTGCAGAGCACAGTTGCTGGGATATGGATACCCAAATCTGCCAGCCTTCTCTTTCAGTGCTGTGCACCATGTGCCTTCCAGGGCTGTGGGGGATGTTCAGAGCTCACAGTGTGGAGCCCCAGGAGTGTGGGGCAGTAGTATACAACTCTACAGAGCACCTGCATTGGGAGATGGTGTGTTTGGCTTGTAAGAGCACAAACCTTGACAGGGAAAATGCATCAGAGTCACTGCTGCAGTCTTCTCTGTGACTGCCTCTTTGAAAGGTGTTTCCCTGCCTTGAGCACAAATGTTCTTCCATTACTGGAGGGAAGCCTTAGAGCTTCCTGTGACTGTCTTCATCCAGTCTTGCACAAGAGGGGAAAGAAGCTGGAGCATTTTTCTCCTTTTCTGTTCTCTTGCTTATAGTGAGAGGCAATTTATTTCTTTACCAGATAAAGACATACTTGCAGCCACGAGGAGTTAGAGATGGTGTTATGTATCCTTGCACAAGTAAATAAGGGCTGTGACAGCCTTATCCACTGGATTTTAATATTTGAAACCATTCTTCTTGCTGTAAAAAAGAATGTGAAGGATTCAAGGTGAGATGAAATCACTAGATTGTTTATTCTAACCTCTTCAGTATATTAGTCCATAAATCATCACCAATTGAACCGAGTTGAAGAGCTTCCCCATAGTGTATCCTCCAAACAACATCTAGATTTTCTCAAAATGACTTCTGAAATATGGAGTCTGACTCATTCTTGAGTTTATTCCAGGTGTCAATACTCTTCACAGATACAAATTTGGCTTTGAGCTTCATTTTGTAGTCGTTAATTTCTGTCAGAGCCATGACAGTGTGGTGGACAAACTCACACAGAATCCCTGAACATTCTGTATACCATCGGTCTTTCACTGCAAGGTGTTTCCCGTGTTTCCCTCAATTTATGAATAAATTTCTGAGATTATTCTATGATTTTATTTTCTGTCCTACAAGAAAAGTAAAAGAACACAACACTTTCGTGCTGATCACCAAACAGCTTGTACACAAAGATAAAACAGTTGCTTGGACCCAGAGTGATTCTTAATGGTCACATAAACCCTCTTTGCACACAACCATGATAACAGCTCTGCTCAGTTGCTTGTCTGAATCTCTCCATTCCGACACTTTAACCTTTGTCATCTGTACAGTTTTAGCAGGTGTGCTTTTTAGATCTGTACTGAATACTCAAATCCTCACCTCTGTTGGCTTGGTGTGTGACTTCCTATTTTTTTCCCATTGACCAGTTTGTTATTCATATAACATGGGCATTGTACTACTGGTTTGTTTGGTTTTTTACTTATTTGATTTTAATGAAGCAGTTGTACAATATCACAAAGTCTTCACAATGTACCAACTTTTATGATCTGGTTTTGTGATTTATGAGAGTTTAAGTACTACAGATGGAGCTTGACCAAAATCTCAAATTGAAGTGTCAGCATTGCCTTCTTTCTGTGATGAGGAAGTTAATGGGAATAACTTACCATACCTATCATAAAAAATTCAGAATTGCCAGCTGGTCTAACTCGTATGTGAACATTAGTTTCCCACTGGGAGCAGCGTCTGCACAGGTACTGTCAGAATTCTTCTTGTGCTTAAAAATAGCATTATATAGCAACAGATGATGGTATTCTAAGGATAAGGCCTTTATTTCATTGTGTATTTCCACATGCATTAAAGTGATAAGGAGCAGATTGAGAAAAGTCTCTGTCTTAAACGGTCTTTAGGATTTGTAGGAGAGAAAGTGAATAAATTCTCATTAAAAGCCAAAGTGCTGCACTTCTAAAAGGGAAGAGAGAGAGTGAAGACAATATGAGGCATGAAATGGTAGGACTTTGATATCAGTATAATAAACATGTAGTGAAGGAAACTCCGGACTACAACAGTTTCTCAATTTAATATTATAAAATTGTTTCATTTCTAATGGCTTTACAAATGACAAACACACAAATAATAGTTATTACAAACCTGAGCATTGTACATCGTATGAGTTGTAGGTATAGCAAAAAAATCTATAACAAAGTGATAGACTTTCTGTACTTTAATAACTTAACAATTGATTAATCATTAAATCGTCTCTCAAACATTTATCAATATTTTAAAACTATTTATAAATAGAACTTTATTATAAATTCAGTTTTCTCTTTACTGTAGCACTAGGTGGCTGTGGTAGAAGGCATATATTTTTAATAAGTTATTTATTCTTTCAGTATATTCAGTGAACCTGAAATGATGGACTTTCTGGAATGGCAGCATAATAGTATATTGGTAGAAAGCACTGATCCAAAGTTTCTTTATATCTGGGCATGTTTAAGTCTAGGGTAAGATACAGACAAGCCTTGATAAGCACAGATGGAACTAAACTGAGTTCTGAGATGGCAAAAGACTGGCAGTCAAGCCCAGTTCTTTTCCACAGTGGAGTTGAGAGGCTGGAAAATTATTCTGTATACATGTTCGTGGAGGTATATATGACCCTTCAGGCTCATTTAGAGAGACTCTTTTTGTACCAGAACAAAAATCCCTGCACCCACAAGCAGACATGACCTCAACACAGACTGAAAAGAAGGCACACACAGCAGCAGTGGTACTTGGTGACAACAGGGCTCCAGTGTATGCTCATTACTGGAAATTTCTGTCATACAAACATAATCATTACTATTAAGATACTAGTAACACCTGTCATCATTTTCTTCCTAAACACCTCACGAAAAATTTCAAGGATAAATGCTGCTTACTTGTTAGAGTTCGAAGGCAGAGACACATCTTAAAAAGCAGAGGACCTGCCAGATACTGAAGTGCAGGGATCCTTGTTTGCATAACTTTGCTGAAGTATGAAAAAGAGTTATAAACAAGAGACTGTAGCTCATTTAATGGCAGGGCAGAAGCTTTGTAATTTCACAATTGCTCTGTAATGGAGAGGAGGAAAGCTTTATCATTAGACTATGGTAGTTTTCTAAATAGAAAACAGCACCAGTAATGACAACTCAGCACCAGCACAGCAGTGCAGTGGTGCACTGAAATTGGATGCCTGATTACTGTATCATGTCTTTTTCTTTATCTCAGCTATCTGTGAGTATTCTGGTGCTATCTCAGTCTGCCTTTCCCTGCTGCTTCGACTGGTTTCCCATCCCATCTAGCCAATTTGATAACAGAAGAATGCTATATGTTTCCAAGACCTGTGATCCCTAACAAACACAGTGGGAAAGCAGCTACCACAGGCAGGCTTCTTGATCACAAAACGAGAAAGATGTCTAAGAGAGGTTTTTATAATTCCTAGTCCCTGTAGCAATAAATAAAGTCCTGATGCCCTGAGCTTTTGTAGACCAGACTGTCCTATGAAACAGCTGGTCAAAATAGATTGCGCCAGAAGAATGCAGCAAAGGATTTTTAGTGCTGTGGCTATCATAAAATGCTCCCTCCTGGTCCTAGGAATGTAAGAGTTGACAGATTGAAACATCCTTTATTTCACTGAAAGAAGCAGCGGGAGTGAGGAGACACCTTTGCCCTGCCAGGTTACCAAGGCGAGCCTTCCTTTGTAGGTCTGACTGTGGGCAAACTAGATGGACAGTTATAGTACCTAAAGGGAAACGCTGTACATAGTGCCAAGCCTTTTCTTAGTCAGACAACTTCCCAGTGTGAGATTTGGTAGAATCTCATTATAAAACTGCACATGAATAAACACTATTGAATGTGTTTAACACTCCTGATTTTCTGTGTGAATTTGACCAAAAAGAGAATAAAATCTCTCCTATTAAAAGATTAGAAAAAAACTCCAGGAAGCCATTTGCTGCTGCTGTAATAAACTGTCATTATTACACTACTTTGTGAACTGAGAACAAAGTTATTTTGCTGGTAGGACAGCCCTGCTGTGTGTAGCTCTGAAGTACATTAGTGCCGTGCTGCAGCACATACTGATATTCATCAAGATGGTCTTTGCTACTCCTTCCAATTTACCCTTGTTGGGAATAGAAATAAACTCTTTTTATGTTATTTGTTTGAAGATGCTGAGTGAGTCAGTGAGCCTAGTAAAAGCACTGCAAACAGAGTCTTACTGCCTGTCCAGTTCAGACCACCTTATGGCTACAAGCAGGTTTCTTAAATATCTTTGTATCAGCCCAGTGAGAAATCTCATATACTTAATAGAACTGCTCGATAGCAACATGTGGATGGCAAGGGCATCTTGAACAATTAAACCTATTTATAAAGGACTTCATATATTTGTGTGGGTCCTTTTACTGCTATTTCAGTTCACGTGAATTTGCATTAGTCTCCATTGAGCTGTTCCTGAGGTCTGGAAAGTACATCCATTTGATGCTGGAGACTCAGGAGGTGAGACTGTGCTTTCTGAGTCTTTGTTGGTAATTAACACTGGGTTCTTCTGTAATTTCCGTGGAAAATGTCAAGAAAATAGCCCTCTTACTGGCAGCAATATTGGCTATGTAACGGATAAATCAAGTAATGGGGTGTATTTAATCACCAAATCAAATAAGTTTTGTTAACAGGGGAATGAAGGAAACCTGGTTTCTTGTGGATGTTATCTGTGTGGTGGTATAGACTGTGTATCTGAGGTTGGATTCATGGCTGTCTAACAAAAAGGAACCCATGGTACCTTTTTTTCTCACAGGGAGGACTAATGATTTTTTGTTTTGGCTGCCCTTCCTCATGAGGTGATGAACATTTGAAGTTTGCCCTACCCTGTCAGTTTTGGTCAGAACTGGTCTACAGAATTTGTGCTGGCAGAGAAATGAACACACACAGATATATATCAATGGAAATAAGCAGTGTGAGTATTAGTTACCTGTAAATTCATTTGTCTCTAAGAGAATCTCTGTTTCATTCAGCTAAAAAAAAATTGTCTTGGCATGAGAGAATGCAGGTTGTTGTTCAGAGATCCAGTCTTTTAAGTACTCCAGTTCTTTAATGAAGCTGGAATTCTTATCTTAGAAGGTACATCTCCTGTTTTTTATTGCCTGAGAGGCCTCCTGTACTTTTCTCTTATTCTGAGAAATAGAGAAACATTGGTATCTATGCACTTTTTAATCTATACTGACAAGAACTGTTCTTGTTTTTATATAGAATGTGCTCATTCATGCAGGATTTTTCTTCCTTGCTTACAGTTATTAGGTATAAAATATAACAAGATCTAGTAAGGAATTAGGAGATTTTTTTCTTTTCATGCCTAGCATTTCTTGATTTAGATATTTCTGAAATCCCTTATTCAACCTGTGCTTGAGTCTGGCTTCACAGTCACTGGAAGACATTGCAATGAGCTCTATCAACTACATGTCTCAAAAATAACAGACACACATGATCTCACTTTTATTTCTCTGAGTAACATGTAGTGGCTCTATGCAATATGTAAGCATGACAAATCATGTGGTTTTGGTTGGGATGCCTTGAATCTACCTCACACCTTCTTACATCTAGAGGAATCCCTGTTGCTGTTTCACTGACCTGAAAGATGGTTTCCTCCTCAGTGTTTGCATCAACACGACAGAACCTTTTTCTCAGGACAATTTTTGCCAACAGACTCAGGCAGAACATTTATGTGACAGAACAGTACCAGTGTTGACAGAATCTTTTGTTTTTCAAAACAATTCTAGCAAATTACCAGAGTCAATAAATTCTCTTTTCTTTCATCAACCAGCCCTTGACAAAGATGATGACACCTTGTCTTGAAAATTGTGTGTTATTTTTCAAGGCTCATTATGTGAAAGAGTTTTAGAGTATATTAAAAACCCCCCACCTCAGTCTGGTGGCACACAGTGACAATAATTTGAATTATTTGACTGTAAAAATACTTATAATACATTGTTAATATTGTTCAAAGTTAATAAAATAATGTATGCCAGTTTAGTGGAGAATTAAGTAGGATTTGTCAAGACCCTGTAATGAGTGGGGGAAAAAGTATATAGTGTCATTTATAGCATATATAATGAATTATTAAGACAGAAAGATGAAGATGCATCATACATAAAGACATCAGGAATCTTGCCTGGAGGATCAGCATGCCTGTACAGAAAAGGTGCTGAGGCAGAGGCCTATGCAGTGGACTGTCCAGGCTTGCTGAGTGCCTTTAGGAAATGTGGAGAGGAAGTGAGAATGAGCTACAGCTGAAATCTCATGACTGTTTATAGGTGTTGTTTGTAGATGGGCATGGTCCCATCAAAGATAGTAAGAACTCTTCCACTGATTTCTGAGGGACCTCAGTTCTTTATAAAATATAGCTTTGATCTCAGTTCTGAAGTTAAATTTTCCCCTTGGCTTCACTGTCAACAGGTTTTGAAAAGGTTTGGAAAGTTCTGCTTGATTTGCCTTTTTATGCTCTTTCTAGAAGATAAAGGATGACATTTACATTATAATGATGTGTTTGAGTTCCATTTTCCTGTGACTACCTCATCATTGTAAATCAGGAGCTGCATAACCTGGGTAGTCTGGAGTTTGTTTTAGTAGGTTCTACTGACAACTCAAAAAAAAAAGTCTGGAATACTCCATAGACACCCAGCAGAAATGTATTTTTTCTGCCACATAAATTGTGTTCTGAACAGGTTAAAATTGCATTATTTTACTTTGGTGTGGGCTTGTTTCTATAATGATAACTTTGTGTGTGTTTTGGCTTGATATAAGGCTGCTGGCTTGTGTAAAGGTCCTAATCTTGCAGCAGTGCACTGTTGTGGCCTTCACCTTGAACAGCCTTTCAGCAGGGCATTTACCTCCGTATGTGGGCTAACAGCCCTCGTGGGTGTTGGTGGAAGTGAATGCAATGTCAGAAAATACGTGGTCAGATGACAGCAGCAGAACAACAGAGATATGTGAGGTTTTCTGTGCTGTCCTGCATGTCTCTGCCAACTGTGGGCAGTTCTGTGTAGCCCATCCCTGGCAGATAAGCCTACATGTGTTTTGCAGGTATAAGTAGATGGATGGCAGCTGGATGAGCTGTTCTGCTGCCTGGGATCTGATCATACCACCTAGCAATACTGAAATAAATGAATCTCACATGGCTCTCTCAAAGCTGTATTTGAACTTAATTATGGTAACAAACAGCCTGAAATTTCATACATATGCAAAACTGCTGGGTGGGTGCTGGAGGTTGGTTCTATGATGTCCTTCTTCCTGGCTCCATTTGTGACTGGTCTAACGTTGTGTCAACATGGCACAAACCATTTAAAGAGCTGGTCTGGCAGAGCTTTCTTCTGTTGTGGCTGTACTTTCATAAACTTCTGAGATAGCCAATTTGAAAGCTAGCTGAGTATTTGAACTCAGAGAAGCTACTAGCCAGTGGCCATTGCAGTATGGACAGCTTTTTCAGACAGGAGGGATGCTGTGACTGTCAAATGCAGAAGTACTAGTGATTCCAAGTAATATTGAAATAGGACTGAAATCCAGAAAGCTCAGAATTTTTTGTCCACTGGCTTCAACAACTTAAACTACAAAAGGCTATAGAAATGTCTTTTCCCTTTAACTGAAGTATGAACAGAAGGATAGGCTGTCTGGAAGGGCCTGTTCCTGTCCCAGTTTAACTAAAGGATCTTATTAGCAGGTGCTGTTGGAGAGTTTGGTAACTAAAAAGGACACAGACATTTTTCTAACTTTCTGAAGAAATGTTCTAAAATTAAGAATGTATTCACTCTCTCTCTGCCTATTTCATTTCAAATGCATCAAAGATCTGGGAGTTCATATCTGCATCTGTTGGCTTCAAAGGCAAAGTTTTGGTACAGCTGAACCAATTTAAGAACTGTGTTCTCCTTGAAAGACCATGCAGCCCATCAGTCCATCTTTCAACTAGGATTAGCTCTCCCCATACTTTTTAACACATGGCTTGTTGTGAGAATACTTGTTCAAAAAGAGGATGGAACAGGATAACCTCATTACCTGACCACCATGAGACATTAGATAAATCTTTTCTACCTTTGTCTGATCTATATAACAAAAGTTTCTCCGGACACAATTTTCTCATGAAAGACTCTTTGTTTTGAGCACCGGAGAACTGAGCAAAGCTGTAATTGTGTGTAGGTGTTTGAGGAAAGCACAGTTTGTGTGTCTGGCAGACTCTGTCACTGCAATGCAGTGAGTGCAATTGGCTTTGCTTTTTGTTCATCGAGGCCAGCATCTTGCTCAAAATGCCAAGGACCAATTTTTATCCTGGTAACAGCCCTAATGTTAAAGTCTGTGCTAGAAGCAATGAGAGAGCAGCCATTGAATGTGTGATCCCAGTGCTACAATAGCCTGTTCTGAAGAGAGAAACACCAACTTACCAAGGCAGAGGTTTATATTCAGTCCATATGTGCTTGGCTAAAAATGTGATCTTCATAATTTTATTTATTTTTTTTTTTGCAGCTGTTCTTTTACTAGAGTTTTACACCTCTTTTGGTCTATCAGCAGAAGGGAATTTCCGAGTCTTCCTTGTGTGATTCAGTGCAAACTCAACCAGTTTATTTTAGACTGTTAGAAGAGATTGTTTGAGTTCAGCTGAGATATTTGTGTGGCTTAAGTTGCTGCAAACATTTGTTGATCAAACAACTGCGCCTAAACAGAATGATGTTTAAGACTTGTGCCAATCACAAGCTCTTCTAAGGCACTTTGTGTTTAAATAACAAAGTTAACCTTCAAACCATCCTGGGAATACATTTATCCTGCAAGAAACTTAATCTTGAACTCTCTGTTCATCTTAAATATAGCATTCCCTTCCAGAATGTTGAAAAATTACTCTCTTGAATGTAGTTCAGGTGACAACAAAGTGTCTGTAGGAAGCAGAGTGAGATGAGCAAGGGAGTCTTTTTATTCCACATGGTCTCTTGAAGATAAAAACATTTATTTAAAGGAAGCTGTTGAACAAGTTTGGAGACATTTGGTGCTTCAAGTACTATAAGCAGAGGGAAAGAATGATACGTCATTGAAAATATTTTTTTCTGTCTCCAAACAAATTTCTGAACGTTATTATTATTGAGATATTTAAATTGAAATCTCTCTAAATTAAAAGATTATAGAAGAATGTTTGGCCCAGCTGAATTTCTGTTACAATAGTTCAGCCAAAATTGTCCAAAAAAAAGGAGCCCATAGTTGGATAAATTCTTTGTGTTGATCATTCAGTATCTTCCATTGAAGAAAATGGAAGCCGAAAATTGCTCGTAGATTTGAAAATCACTTAATGTATATGTCTGTGTTGGGAGCAAGTGTTGCCTAAAAATGTCATGCTTCTTAGAGTTTTCATCTTAAAGTTGAAGTTCTGTTCTTAACCCTTACCTTGTGGATGTCTTCACAAACTATCCAGGTTTTCCCAGCAAATATCTCCTCAAGGACATAATATTGGTTCTACATACTCAGTAGTAATTCACATAAATGAGTGCATAAAATCCAACTGGAGCATAACAAAACCTCTCTGTATTGAAAATGTGAGCGTACGTGACAGAAGGAAACCAACACAAGAACATATTTCTGGCTGTTGGTTCTAACACTCTTCCCACACAATGATTTAGTGAGAAGAGCTGCCATTTAGAGTCTGTCACAGGCAATCTGGTCACATTGTGAAAAGACAAGTAACCAATCCCAAAGGATCTAAGGCAGAGGCATTTATCACCTCTAAAGGAAGTAAATGTCATGACAAGAGGTTTAGAACTTCCCCATAAATTAAAAAGAACAAACATGTGTCTTAGTATACAACATAGTCCAAACCCCAAGAGATGGAGGAATCATTCTCACTGGTGCTGACAGTGTTTGCAAAGATAAACAAGGAGATTGAAACTTTGACTGTAGACATTTTTGTCTTGATTGATCACACAAGAAAGTCAAGCAACTCTGTGTTTTAACAAAACAAAAGTATTAATTGATGTTGTCTGGACATCAGCCTTATCAGACGTTAATTGAAATTATTTTGTCTATTTAAAACACAAAATTTTCATGGACTCATTTAGATTGGCTTTTAAGATCACAAAGTCCAGCCATTAACCTAACAGTGCCAAGTCTATCCCTAAACCATATCTGTGTCATGTCTACACATCTTTTAAATACCTTCGGGGATAGTGACTCAACCACTTCCCTAGGCAGATGTTCCAGTGCTGAGTAGGGAGCATCAACTCCCTTGACCTGCTAGCACTGCTTTGTCTAATGTAGCTAAGGATAGTTTGCCACCTTTGCAGCAAGGGCACATTGTTCTTGTGTTTAACCTGGTGTCCACCAGGACCTCTAAGTCTTTTTCTGTGACACTGCATCTGAAAGAAGAAAAGACCATCTGTGTTTGAGTTGTGTTTTGCTGTTGCTTCGATGTGAGGCTGTCAGGTATAATTCCTGAAGCCTTCTGGAAACTAAGAAAATTTTCTTTTTTAGCTTGAGTCTTTTGGATACCCCAGTAGAGAAAGGCCAGCACTATATTCATTCTGTGGAAGGCAATAACGTAAGATTTAGGTAGAGGATAAATTTAGATGCTTCAGCTTCTCTGTGTTTATTGGTTATCCTGTGAGTAGAGCATGTTCTTTTGCAAGATTAAGACCTGGCCTTAATCCTGGCCTCTGTTTCAATGGTGACCTTGAAGGCAAATAGGCCTCTTTGTAGCAAATGGTCTGCATGCCCACAGTCCTGTTGGAAAAACTGTTTTTCTTCAGTAATTGGCATGCCATGGTTAACAGCAGCACTTTATATCACTGTACCTTACTAAAGATGGTGAAATTTAAAAATTTCTGTATCATAATTGTTTTCAGAGGTGGTTCATTTTGCCTTATAAATAAAAGCCAAAACCCATTTTAAAATTAAAGGTGAAAACTCTATGGCAAAGATTGCATATTTTGGTTTTTATGTGTCACAGTGCGTGGTTCATTAACATTTGTATTCCTCTTCAGTCAGGATTATAAAAGACCTATAAAGCACTATAAATCAAATAGCATAACCAAGTGAAAATTCCCTTCTACAGAGTATATTTTTTATATATACATTTTACGCCCTTTATTTGTATATATACGTTTTATGCCTTATATTTTAAAATGCTTCAAAAAGGGCAAAACCATTATGTGAATAGATGTTGAGAAATACTCATGCCAATTTCTAGCCCAAAGAAGTCTTTAAGAAGAACAGAACCAAAATGTAGGGCAGAAGCATAACTACCATTTTGTGTGATATCATCAGCCCTCACCTGCTTTGTCAAAGTAATGCTTTTGCTATATAAAAAAAAAGTTGTCTCTGTCTCCTGTTGTTGCTCTGGTGGCTCTGGGGACAAAACAGCCATAGCTCAGGGTGTCACCTCAGTACAAAGGTCCAGTCTCAGACAAGAAGGAAAGACTTAAGATGTAGGGAATGAGAAATTTCTATCTCTTAACTTTGGCAAAAAAAGATGTAATGTTTATGGAGCACTGAGGAAATAGCTCAATTTAGTTTGTTTTTAGAGCAGGTGCTACAGGACTACATCGTGGCTGGGTAAAGTGGGAGAACTAGCCGAGACTGGTTTTGGTTGAACAATGAAAAATGTGGCTGTCAGGGGCATCTGATGAGCTGGTGACAAGGAAATCATTGTGTGATGGATTTGAGAGAGGGGCAGTGCAGAGGAAATGGAAATAAAACCCACTGGACTTAAGGTAATAGCTAAAGCACTAATTTTAACCTATAGGGGTTTCTCTGTGTGTTTAGCTGTAATAGCTATAGAAGTTCAGAAGATCTTGACATGCAGAAAGACGATATATCCTTAGTGAGGAGCAGAGACATCAATTACACACAGAGAAGATGCACAATTCTGAGTGACAATAAACTGATGAAATGCTATTCATAACTTGACATAGTCTGTGTGGTGTTGCATGTGAAAGGGTCTATTTTAATCCAGTTTTCTGAGGTTATTTGTGTCAAAGGTAATTGCTTTATTTATGCCAGTGAAGCATTTATAGAACCATCTGTTTGGATTATGTTTTGATGCTAAGTTAAAACATACTTAGGGAAGTATGAAGACACTACTCTTTACAGGCTCAAGGTTTATTGTCAGTTAAGGTCAATGCAAGTTGCAGTGACCTTTGCTGTTCTCAAGATTGGGTCTTGACCCATTAGAATCAGTGAGCATATTGCTTAAATTCTGCCTCAGTGCTGGTGCTTTTTCTGAATCTGACTTAAAGGTTATTCCACTGCGACATTTCTGTGAAAGCTATTAATTCCTAAAGGAATGAGTTGGATAAAGGATATAAGAGACAGGCTGAGTCACATTGTTTCACAGAATGCCCTTTCCTAAAATTTGCAGAAAGAGAAAGAAAGAAAGAAAAATAAGAGGAGAGGAGAAATAAAATTATTGTCCCAGGAGACATACTAAAAATATTTCAGTCACTCCTGGTGTAAGCACAGTAGATGAACTGTGGTTTGTAGCCAATATTCTCTTTACTCTGGCATTAAATCAGAACAACGGTGAAATTATTCTAATATGAGCATGCAATCAGAATCCATCCATTTTATTTTTTATCATTGCAGTCTACAATAAAATATAGTTCAAACTAAATACTCCTACTTTCCTCTCCTTTGCAACAAAACAAATGTGCCAGGCAGGGTTCTAAAATTCTTTTCTGGATAATTTGTAGAGAAGTTGACAAAGTAGATGCACTACAGTGGCTATGAGGTGGGAGCTAAATTTCTGCAGCTACCCTGTGTTACCTGACCTACATTCTGCTCCTGTCCTGGACCACGTGAGTTGTACAATTTCCCTGTTGTATCTATGGGATACTATTTTCTTCAAAGTCCAAGTGACCTCAAAGTTGTGTAACCCTTTTATGTGGGAATGATATATCTTAAAAATCATGGTTTTTAATGTCCCAGTGAGCTGTATTACTAGGTGTCAAAGTACTAATTGTTGAAATATTGACAAGGAATTCTCATAGTTCAGAGGACAACCACAACATCATATCAGCCAGGGAAAATTTCCACTCATCATAGCCAATTGTTTAAGACTGAACATATCAGAAGAGTAGTTAGACCAATGGTGCCTCTTTTTTTTTGTCAAAATTTTCCATTCAGTAGGAGATTTTATATAGTTTCATAGCTATTGGAAAGTTTGTATGCTGTAGAGCTGAAGTATTCTTTATGTTTGCCCCTTGCAACATATTTTCTTGTAGTTTTAGACTGAATCAAAATGAAAAGATTTTGGCTTTAAGATGCAGCATTGTGGTTCTGAAGGTTCCACTGTGTTATGACCCAGAAACAGTGACATTAAACTCAGTGACTTTGTCTTGTGGAGAACTAGCCACGGCATAAATTTGTAAAGAAAACATAACGGTGCAAAGATTTGCATAAGTTATTTTGTCATGTCAAATGTATTTATTTATCATATCATTTGGCAGCAGAAATCTCTCAATTTACATGCCTCTCTGTTGTTCAGTGCAAGACAACATGTCCTTCAAATGGTAGACGGAGAGAAGATCCACATGGGCCTTAGACATATGTGGCATTACTTGTTTCGCAGGTGGTGTCAGAGCAGAGGATAATCCATAAATAGCCAGTGAATGTCAAGTTTGGAAGAGCAGAAGATGTCCACATCTTCTTGTAATCCCTGTTATTTTATTCCAGTATCCAGCTGAGATCTGCTATTCAGTGTTTGGTTTTGTTTTTAAACAGTATTAGACTAGTGGACTTTGAAGTCATGGTAGTGAAAAGAAAAAAAGCTCCAAAACCCAAACCCAAAAATGTGTGGCCTGGGAGAAAATAAAATTATTTCTGGAGTTACTTTTTCAGCAGATTTTCTGAGATCCTGTTTCCTGTCAAGTATTTACCTTTTAAATTCTATGTAATTTCATTTAGTGTTTGAAAAATTCAAACCTTGTAGAAAGTTTGCGAGATCCAACTCAGGCTCTGTGAGAGTGTGGAGAGAAAAGATAATAGTGGATAGAATAAGCATAATTCTCATTTATTGCAAAGAAAAAAGCCTTAGGGGAGAAATAAGTTTATATGTGCTTTACAGTCCCTTTAAGCATCCAAGTAGAGTAAAATTATAATGGTGAGTAGTATGAAGCTGACTGATAGACTGAATGAGGCCATGGCCCCAGGAGGTTTGGCCTTGTAAAAGGTCACTCTGTTAGCTGACAGAAGTTAAATGCTTGTCTGTCCAGATAAATATATGTGAGGGCTAAGCTTTGGTAAATCAGTTTTAGAATGGATTGAAATCAGTTTCTTTTAGAAACAGGAAAGAAGCCATATGGCACACATGTGTAGTCTTTGAAGGAGTGTGAAATAGTGTTAGGCTGTCCCAGTGTGTTACCAGAAAGATGTTACTGACTTCATATGAAACTGTACGAGAGTCAGACTAGAACAGCTATAAAGAAAGTTAAAACATTTTGGGAGGGGTGTTGGGTGGTGGAAGAGTGTGTGCAAACCTCATTCTCCCTAGAGAAGCCTTGCTAAAGTCCTCATGGATGAAGGTGCTATCTGTGGCAGTAGCCAAATGTATCACAGTGTAGTTACCTGTCTGCAGCAATAAGAATAACACACATCACAAAGGAAAACATACTGTGTGCAGTAAACTAAAAATCAGCTCAGCTTGTAGCCCCAGGAGTGAGAATTCAGAAATGTCCTGCACTGAACCTCCACCTTATGTAACATCTTCTGATTCTTGCACATAGCTGACTGTTATTTGATGGATCATTGATGCTTGTGCCAGCCAAAGAATGATTAGAAAGGTATTGAAATTTACTCTGGGTAAGAGCTTCTCACTGATTTTCATTAGAGATTTCAAATTGTCTGGTAGTTATTTATCTTGTTAAGCATAAACACTACAGAAATCGATTTCCTAATCTTTTCCCCATAAAAATTATAATGTACTGTGCATACAAATGAAAATATAATTTTCATGTATTTTTAGTAAGATTGCTGTCATACTGCTGATGTTCATGCTATTTGTTGAGAACTGTGTGTGTGTGTGTGTGTGTGTGTGTGTGTGTGTGGCTTGGCTTCGCAAACAAAGATTTGGGAAGGGCTGTCCCCACGTGGGTGTGCCCTTCCAGCCTGCACGGTGGATTTTAGGTGAGGCTCAGCGTGCGCAGAACTGGCCCCACCGTTTAAGTCCTGAGGTTCATCTGCCATGGCCGAGAGAGCTTGGACGGTGATAGTGAAGTCCTCAGGACTAGAACCTACAGCACCCGGCATTTCCCAGGAGGTCTCCCATCCAAGTACTAACCGAGGCTGACCCTGCTTAGCTTCTGAGATCTGACAGGATCGGATGTCAGGGAGGCATTTAACTGCCTTTTGTTGAGAGCTATTCACTTTAGAAATTATGTGCTACCTCAGAGAGATTTTTGTGCTATAGCTGGATGATATATTTGTGTGTAGTGCTGAAACTTCCTGCAAATTAATGATGTTTTCTATGAACATGCAGCACAAACACTAGTCTGATGTAATGCCAAAGGAGGCAACTACAATGTTATGATGTGACCTGCAATGGGTGTGAAAGGCTCTTAGCACTAACAGTGTCTATGGGACTTCAAATTCAGCTTAAACTATTTGAGAACAGATATTAATCTAAAGTTTTAGTCACTTCCATCTGTAAGCCAGGGTATTATCTTCAATAATCTGCTCCACTGCTGCCCTCGGAAAACCTGATCCTATTGAAATCAGCAGGAGTTTGCAATTAACTTGGACAGAGACAGGGAACAGGCAGCACATTGAGTCTTTTCACTTCTGGTTTTCCCTGAGTTTCAAACTCTGATCAAGAGACATTTCAGTATCTCCTGTGGTATTACATCTGCTTCCCCTTTCTCTTTAGCTATAAAATTTAAAACTCCTTTGAATACTCTTCCTGGTGTGGATATACACTGTACAAGCAAATGGTTCATCATCTCCTATGTAGCATATTTGTTTCTGGAAAGTCCCAGCCTGCAGGGATTTCCCTGGCCTAATATAATGCTTTCCTAGTAGAAGCCCATCACATATAATGAGGAAATATTGAGGATTTCTTAAACCTGTATGGGGTGGAGGTTACTGTGATTCATTAATCTAGTTCCTCTCTGACTGTACCACAGATTTATCTGGGTACAGGACAAACTATAACTGGCTGCCTTATTTCAGGGTAACAGTTCATTTTTCATTTGCTCATTGGCCAAAGTCATCTTTGTCTCAATCAGTCTGAAGATTAAGAGAATCAAAATTCTGTCACAGTTGTATTGCTAAAGGTCAGTCTCAGTTATGGTAAAAGTGAGCTGTCAAAGCAGAACAACAGTGAAGAAATACTGACTGCTACCAGCTTTTGGTACAGTATCAGTGGGCTTTTTCACAAGACCATTATAGCTAGTTTAGTAAAGATGTAGTGAAGAACTTAACAAGGAGAATAAGTACTTTTGGTAGCTAATCAATAGTATTGACTGGAAGACACTAAATGAGCTGCATGAAGCAGTCATGTCATGGATAATGGGCACATCATCCTAGACAAATTTGTCTTTGCAATTTAAAAACCACAAGTAACTTAAGATGCCTTTGATTTGACATAGAGTGAAAGCACTTTATCTATTTGTCTGTTGATGATGCAGGAGAACTGGCAAATTTTCATCTGAAAGTCTGAAAAAAGCTTTGATTGAAACACATTGAAATGCTCAAACAGGCCAATGGTATGTTTAATGCAAAGTAAAGAAGGAAATGCCACACTTCTTTTCCAGCCCTTCTTCTGGTAAGGAGCACAGCTGGACAGAATTTTGATAATGCTATAATCCTTTATTGTGAATCTGAATGGAGAAATAACAAAAAAACCTTGCTTAAGACAGTCTCTGTGTGATACGCTTTAGATGCAGCATGTCTCCAAACCCAGTCCCTAGGAACCATCTGTGTGGAATTCACTCGTTGGATTTAGGGTGAATACCCAGCTTACTATTAATTGAGATCACCTCTACATGAACTGCTTATATGATACTATTAAAGATGAAAAATAAAGACTCTGCTGTTTGTACAACACAGTCTTTTTTTGCAACTGTGAGTGTTGATGTAAAGCTACAATTGCAGCCATTTTCCATAAAGTGTTTTACATAAACACCTCATGCTGATTTTACTCTGTAAGACTTGCACAGTGTTTGCCAATAAACAGCACGAGCAAATGTAACTATAATTTTAATATTTTCTTCAGGGAACAGTATTTAAATTATTGATAAGAGACCAAGTGATGAGTTAAAAGGCAAAGACAATATATGGTAGCATAGCTAGGAAGTTACTTCTATGTCCCTTTAGATAGCAGGGATCCCACTAGTGCATTTGTACACTTCAAAATGCTTGAACATTGGAAGAACAGCTGATTAATATATTACAGAGTTGAGAAATCTGAATTTCCACGTGTTTATTTTGTTTGTTGGAATTTTTTGTTGTTTTCAGATTGAGACAGTCATAATTTCTGCAACATTTGCCCCATGTCTATATTCATGTGCCTAATGTCTAAGAAGAAATATAATCTTTACTTTTCCTTCTCTTGGGGATATTGGTGTGACAGAATTAGTGTTGCATATTATGAGCTTGTAAGCATAATTTTTAGGTTATGATACTTTCTGACCATAAAAAGGAGGAAATACCTGATCTTTGAAGATTTGCAGCCTCTACTAAAACCAAGGCCTTTCATGGTTACCACATTGCAAATTTTAATTGTATGTGAACTAATAGCCTTTGATGGTGAGTCAAAATGAGGAGTCTATTACAAGGACAGTATTTGTTTCATTATATTTAATTGTAATTTATTTTCTGATTTAAACACTGTTTTTCCTAAACTTCCAGGTCTGGTATGCTCACTGGAGATTGAAATCTCCATTAACTCAGTCATTCTTATGGCTAGAGCTAGGACTGAGAGAAAAAGCAGCAAATGACAATGTTATTAAGTACTTGCTCTGTGAAAGCACTGAGAAGAATTATTTTCAAATTCAGAGTCTCAAAAACAGAGTTATAAATGATGTCATGACACCATGCACTGCGGGAGGAGAGCTCTTCTCTTAGCATTGCGATGTTTTCAAGCCAATCAAAATCCCTGTGGTAAACTAATGCAGAAACTTCTGGCAATGTTCTCTTACACTTGCCTAGTTCTTGTATTTCTCCCTGAACGTTCAAAGTTAGCCAGTGTTGGAGGCTGTGTGTGAGACTCAGGCATTGAAATGGCTGTTCTCTCATTCTTTTCTCCTGGACAAATACTTTGTTGTGTTGTCAATCATTCGGGTTATTTACAAAGTTGCCTTTGGCTTTAAGACTCTGAGTTCTGTAGTGCTGACGCACATGTCATCCTAGCGAAGAGAGCAATTCTATCAACTGCCATGATACTGTTTGGCTCTTTATAAATAAGGGTTTGCATGTAGAAAGTGAATGAAAGCTGCAACCATCTGAGTAATGTGTCAGAGAGTCACTCAGCAAGAAATGACACTTTGCAATCTGAGACAGATAGAGATGTAAATTAATAATCCAACTATAAAGGCACGGGTGTTCTTGAAGGAGGCTGAAGGCAGCTGCCCACAACTTGGGCAGAGTTTGTAAATATGGCAGCCCACTACAGAGTATCAGGAACAGGGTAGTGATGGTGATGAAAAGGTATGAACGTGTCAAGACTGAACTGCTTTAAATAGAAATTGTTCTGTGAATTGCAAAAGACAGAAAAGATGAAAGTATATATATTGCAGTTCTATTTGATGTCTCTTTTAAGCTATAAAGTATTGTTCTGTGACTGTGAAGACACTTATTTGTGAGAGTTTTTTAAGAAGAGATATAGAAATTATCCAAGAGGCGGTACAGTGAAGAAGTTAGCTTTATGGCTGGAAAAATAGTAATAATAGAAATGGGGCATAGAATTTGGAGATAAAAAGGGTGGTGATTCTTTTAAACTTCTGGATCAGATCCTAATGTCTGACAATTTACAGGCTTCTCTCCTTCCACTTTCAAAACAGCAGAATCACCTAAGCTTCAGTTTTCCCTTGGTCATCCGTCCGTCCGTCCATCCATCCATCCATCCATCCATCCATCCATCCATGGAAACATACAACGTTGGCAGCTGGACCCTGTGGGGTGTGGTGTCCATCCAGCTCATGCTGTGGGTCACCTCTGTGGTGATACCATTAATGGCAGTGTGAAGGTACTTTCTACACTCCCTGCAATCCTAAGTCTCAGGCCAGCTCTCTGAAAAGCCTGCTTCCCTCACCTCCATATTTGGTGGTTTGGACATCACCTGTGGTGTGGGACACTGACATTGTCTTTCTCACACTTCCCCAATTTTTCCTGATGTCTATAACCGCTGTGTCTAGAAACTAAACACATTCCTTTGTTTGGCCTGCCTGGATATGAATCTTATCATGGCAGTGGTAAACACACTTTTTTCAACAACTTCATAGCTTTTATTTTCTGTAAGAGCTGCTTGGATTGTAAGGATGGCAAGCACAAGCAAGAAGAGACCCAAGGCCTGGAGGATGCCTTAACTGTGTCAGTACATTACACTTTGATTTCAGGAAGCCTCTCTGGAGATACTGTCGCATCTATATAATAATTTCTTTCATGATCTCCCTTTGCTGCTTTTTGTCTGATCAGGATGTCAGCTGCCTTATGAGATCACAGCCCTGTCACCTAGAGTAATAGTGCCTTGGGCTCTTTTCTTCTTAAAATGACTTGCTTGTTCATTTATCTTCTTCTTTTCAGAGTAGCACTGATTGTTTTTACTTTGTTTTAAATCAATGTTTTAAATGGGAATTAATAATTTTGGCTTCTACGATGCTCAGGTCATTCATTTGGGAAAATCATTGTTTCCCTCTTTAGTTACTTGGGATTTTTTTAACATGAATAATTATTTTAATCTTATGACCTGCTGATCTGGAGGATGTCATTAAATAGAAAGGTTACTGTCTTGTATAGTAATGGTGTAATTGGCCCTTTTAATATTGTATTTTAGATGGTGTGAGTGATTCTTCCATTTGATTAAGAGTGCAGAGATCTTCTCTGTTACCACAGGGACCACTTTTATTTTTCCTAAGGGGTCAAGGAAGAGCAAAGCAGGCAGAACAAAGTGACAAGGTAAACTTAAAAGCAATATATAACATTCAGATGGGATTCTCCTGCCTGAATTTAATTAATTTCTAAATAGGATTTTTTTTTGGTAACCTATAGTGGTTGCAACCGATGACTCATTCCTTGCCTTGATGTTCAGTGGAGTATGGTAATTCAACTGTAACCCACTTGGATAGTACCAGGAAGAGAGGAGAGAAGAAAATGAGAAAACACAGCAATATTTTGCTGCTACTAGCACAAAAAGCCTAGAAAGCAAGGAGATGAAATTGCTTTGGAACTAGAAGTTAGAAGACTTGCTGAAAAACTGATCATCAAGTCCTGAAATTATACTACATGTGGCAAGTAAAAGAAAAAGCCCAACAGGAATATTATATAAAGGAGAAGTGAAAATACCCTATTTTTGAAGCAGCTGTTCAGCTTATAGAACAAGAGATTATATCCTGTTCGTTCTTCTTGCTTTGTGCAAAACCAAATATCAACAGGTGTTAAACAGTGTATTCAAGAGGAAAGAATCCTAAAATCACCTTATTTTATGAGACTGCAAGCTGTGAGGAGTTTGAGTGCAGGTAGATTCAGACCTCACAAAATGGGAATATACTTTATAGCAGGTTATTGGGAAGTGTTGAGATTAAAATACTATATTTTTTAAGCTTTAAAAATATTTATCAGATTTGATAGTTATGAAGTCTGCATCCTGTTTGTTTGGGTTTTTTTCCTGAATTCCTCCTGTACAGATTTCACAGCAGTATCTATTTCAAGATAGTTGTATTATTATTACTGGGAACTGTAGGGAATGTTTGGAATATGTGAACTTAAAATGTGCCTTCTGCGGGTGCCTGGGGCTGTGAAATTCCACTTCATGTATCACATCACAATAGTGAAAAGTCAAGTATCTCTGTGGCTGTTCAGAGAAACTTGAGCTGATAACTATCAATACACTTGGTTGAAATCCACTGTCATTCAAACAAGTTTAATTTCTTCATGCTGATGTTTCTTAGTGAAGAGGAAACAGAATACACATCTTTAAGTGTGACTCTAGTCTGGCTCTGTAACAATTGAGAGAAATGGGAGCACATCCATTGATTTTACTAAGAGCTAAATCAGGCCTTGTAACAAGGCTGCTGAACTTAGCAAAACCTGAGAGTAAAGAGACATTAGCAAATGTCCTTTCCCTCCCCCTGCATCTGGAAGAGGAGGAAAAGATTCTCTTTAACCAGATAAAATGATAATAGGTAAAGCAACAATCGAAGTTGTGATTTTCACAGATATTTTTAGAAAGACAAGATGATAAGCTCTCTGTCATGGTGCTGTCAACATGGAATGCAAATGAAAATTCAATCCACTTGGGGCAGGACAGTGTGCCCTGACAAACCACTAGGCTGGAATTCAATTTGCAATGAGCTACAGGAGAGGGGAAAAAAAGGAAATGCTATTTCAGGTAGGAATTCAGCCAGTATGTTTCAGTTAGCATCCTCAAGGCTTACAAAACCATCTCTAAGGTGGTGAAAAATGGCCTACCAACTTACTGATGCTGTTAAACATAGTTGAGTTAAATATAATATGACCCAGAAAGAAAATGTTTTACTACCGATGTCATCAAGTGGTGTAACTCCCTCCAGACACACTTGTTAAAATATAGTGAAAAGAAACTGGACTTTGCCACAATTTCACCTCATTCTTATGAACTTGTGTACTCATGCAGACCATCTTGTGATTGGACTGATGGTGAGAGAAAGGCAGCTGTGTTTTCATTTTTGCATCAGGGAAACTGCTCAGCTGTGAAGTCTTTGCTGTTTTTCTACACACTCTCTAAATAATTGCTGCCCCTGTGCACCATCAGAACGGTAACATAATGTGGGTGTGAGGTAGACACTGTAGGCTAAAAACCCCAATAAACAATAGGAAACACAGGTAAAGACGTGTGGAATGTTTTTCAGGCAGAACATGCTGGTGGCCTTATGGTTTGCTTGTTCTTCATATTGGCTAAGGTAACTACACTAATTATTTTGGCTTGGGAGAGTAAGAGGCTAACAACACCAAATGAAAAAGTAAAGGTAAACATAACTGAAGTATCCTGAGGACTGATGGATGTAAGAAAAAAAAGGGAGGGTTGATTCTTCCTTTATAAATATTTGAGAATGCTACTACACACGCATTCAGTCAGTTAAACAACAGGTTTTATAGTCTAGTACTACTGGTACTATGGGGCTCTGTGGTGTATTTCCCAAGAGCAATATAGCTACTGAGATGAAGTGCAAGTTGCAGTGAAAACAATTTTGTGTTTGTTTTTTTGTTGGCTTTGGCTGTTTGTTTGGGCCTTTTGTTTGGCTGGGTTTTTTCTGTTTCAAGGGTTACTTTATGGCTATTTCAAATATTTCTGTTCATTCATAGGAGTGATTCCAAAGTTAATTATTAGTGATCAAGTAATTTGGAGAGCAGAAGTATTTGCTTTCTAAATCCCAGGCTCAAAATAGCCTTGATTCTCCACCACAATAGTTCTTCAGGCTGGGAGGGTATCAATGCATTATGAGGTCGTGTGATACCAACAATAAAGAAGGTGCAGCACTGATTCAGATGTAATACATTAAAGCAACTGTCCACTTCTTATCTCCAAGCCTTGTTCTTCCTCCTCATCTCTTCTATAACAAAAGCTTTTCATTCTATCCACAAAGGAAACCAGAAATCCTTCCAGGCAGAGGGAACAGCCAACAGTTTTTAGACTGCTTGCCTTCTCATGGAAATTCTGTTTGGAGAAGGTGGATTCAGGTTCTGCTGGAGGCTGTCACTGTATGGACATTGCTGAGCATAGCCATTAAGGGTGCACAGTCAAGTTGCAAAAGGTCCTCAGGCTTCAAGTTTACTAAGGAGCAAAGAATGAAGCATGTGCATGAAAAATCCCTGTATCCCCAGGCACTCTCCCAGTCATTGTGTCCTTGACTTAGACACCAGCACTCACTGTGCCAGTGCTCCATATTGCCTGCAAAGCAGGAAATAGTGTGACTTTACAGTGCTACACTTGTTTCCAAAGCTGTTTCCACCGTTTAAACAAGTCTGCATTTTCTACAGTGTTTTTCAAGTAGCCATCTATCAAAACAAATTCAGATCTTGCCACCTTAGCCAAGGTAAATTACAGATATTTTGGCCTCTTCATTCTCAGACTCGTCACCATGACAGATCTTCATTAAAGGGATCAGACTTGCATTATTGTCAGCAGCAAAGGACTGGATGGTTATTGATATTTCTATTATATTGTTTAGAATTCAACAGTCACTGAGGGTGTCAGCAGATGAAGGACAAGTGCCCTCTTATAGCAGCTACACTTAGACTAAGCATCTTAAAGGCAAGACAGTGCTTAGTAGTTCTATTCACAAAGATTTACATGTTAGTGATCTCTGAATGTGGGTTGTTTGGAAAAGGGCAGTAAAATTGTGTCTCTCCCTCTGAAAGACAACTGAGAGAATTCTGTTCAATTTATTTATACAGTCACTGTGCTTCAAAAAAATGAATCTTTAATTAAATTCATTGGGAATTGTAGATCTATAGGCTAGAACCCATGCAGAAAGACACATAGGAGGCACTTTATTTGAGTTATAAAATCAGACATACAACAATGATTCTGAGGCTTTCCCTATGAATTAATGACCAAAGAGATCATCCCTGTGTTTTTCACAATGAAGGTGGAGAGACGAATGGCCCAGTTGGTTGCACTACAGAGTCTAACGATTCTTGCACCCACTTCTCTTTCATATCTATTAGTCCAGGCTCAGTTGTGAGGCACAGGTTTGTGTACCACACAGCCAAGGTCCCTTTGGTGACTCCCTCTGCACTCTTCAACTACAGACCAATAAGCCAGGGCTTACTTATTTTTCAGGTGGGTGGCCATAGGAGTTTGTCTATACCTCTGCTCTCCAGAACAGAACTACAAGTGCCTCATAGGAAAGTATGCTCAAATGTGCAACTAAAGGATTGCAAAACTGATCCTTTCCTGACTTCTCTCTCACCAAGGTACAGATGTTCTTTTCTTTAGCTGGAGTCACTCTTTAGCAACTTTTTCATCTAACTATTCAGCTGCTCCATGGCTTCTCTAGCTGCTGCTTCAGGTCAAGTGGGGACATGAAAGGACATCTCAGCGAACAGTGTTCTTCCTACTGCCTCTGAACTCTGTCTTCTATTGTGCTTCTGCCTGAGCAATTTGTCTTTGTCTTTTCATCATAGGAAGAAATAGATACTTTCATGGAGAGCATGGGATTTGGAAACTCAGGCACAGACTTTGGAAAGCAGCCTGCAAGTTCCTGGGATTTTCAGATCTGGAAGTGGCAGGTGATTTCTTGCCAGTGCCCTTAGCAAGTAAGCTCTGAAGAAGGGATGCTTTGTAGGCAAGACATTACTGGGGTTACCTGACACTGCAAGGTGAGGTGTGTGGGTGCTAAATGATCACTTCTCTGTGTTTAGCAATGTTACTTCTCCCTTGACTTGTGCAATGATTAGGCTTTTGCTAACAAGCTGTGGGGGAAAAAACAATTTCTGTCAGCCAGACCTCTCTTTCTCTCCTCTTGGTGCTTTTTTGTGTAGATGTTGTGGTGCACAGCTGCCTACTTGAAACACTTCGGCAGCAAGATCTCACTGGTATCAGACCTGAAATGTCCTCAGGAGACTGGTGGGATTGGCGTCTTTTGGCAAGGTGGGAACTGCCCCCTCCCACCCTTGACTCTTCAGAATCTTGATCTAAGGACAGTAAGGTTCACTTTGCCTCAGGGTTTCTGGGGCTTCAGGCTGAGCTGCTGATTTTGGAGTAACTCATTAGCTGTAGAAAGGCAGCTTCTGTTAGGCTTGTAATATCAGTTGTGTCTGTGTTCTGAACTTGGCTATCTACCTGTGCTTCAATCTCTTTGAAAGCTAACTCACTTTTTTAACAGGTTTGAAATTCCAACTTCATTTACTTTATTTTGAAAAATGCAGTGATGGTTCTACAGGTGGCTTATCAAATCCATCTGCTCATCAGGCCACCCATCATACTTTCTAGATGTAATTATCAGTTGACTTGCAAAGGGATACTTCTGCTTCAGGAAACTGTGCTCTGTATAACATTTCTGCGAATTTAGTGATTCAGTTTTCTTTAAACAATATTAATAACAGGATATATGCAAGTGATTTAAAATTTTAAGAAACCCCCCAATATTTTTCTTTGTCAGCAATTTGAGGAATCAGTGGAACAAAAGCCTACATAAAAGGATTGATTAGACAATGTTTGCAGCCTTCTAGAACTATCCAAGTAATATAAATCAAACAAAAATGTAAAGATAAATAAATAATATAGAATTAGTAATGTACATAACCATAATGCAAATGAAGAGGGATAAAACAAATATACATAATAAATAAATAGGACATAAACCTTTATATTACTACTAGCACTACTAATGTTGCTTCTCAGATGGATAAACATGAGGAAAAAGCTGTAAATTGTTCCAGCTGCAGTCCCAAGTGCTTCATTAATACTTCTGGGATACATGAAAGTGCAGTGCTTAAGGAGAGTGTGCTATAAAGGAATTTAATCTCTGTAGTAGAAAATGTATGGAGTGCACAGATAATAAAGAACAGCCAACTTCTCTCTGCTTTTGGCAGGCTCCTCAGAGGAAAGAGACATGTTTATTGTGCAGGCAAAATCTTTGCTGGCTCCCAAAGCAATTAAAAGATTCTCAAGTTTCCATATATTATCCTGCCTAATTAAGATATCATCATTAGAGCAGTGGCTGTATTCTAATTTGCTGTAGCTCAGAGTTTGGCCCTGCAGGTTGTCTTGCATGCCATATACAGGCTTTAGTTTCCTTTATGGAAGCAGGGAGATGGTGGGATGGGAGGAATGCATAGCCAAGGTGTAGCTGTGCATTTCCTCTTGTGGCCTCTGGAAAACTTTGGTTGGAGATGTTCCTGGGGAATCGCATTGTCTTTATTGATTAATTGATCAATTACTTAAATAAAAAAATCACACCTGTTGAAGCGAATACTGCTCAATTTTAAATTAAGGTATCACCTAGTATAGATTTAAATGATCTTTCTTTTGCACTCATTTCTTTTGCTAGCCAAAAAATGTACATTTAATATTAAAAGAAAGCTTCACAGAAAACAAATGGTCGTATATTGAAGCTTGGCTCTGGTCTTTCTCCAGTGGCTTATACAGAGGTAATGGGAGGGGCCTTCAGGATTGTTACTTCTGTACTTCCTCATGCACAGTTCCAATTTCCAGATTTTCCTATATAGCAGACCTGAACAAAAAAAAGGAAAGTAAGGGGTACTGGAGAAGGGAAATAAACTCCCTTTTTACAAAAGTATTTATGAAATCAACTCAATCTGTACTCTGGTTCTTCATGTTATATTTCATGTTTTGTCATTTATGATTCACAAATATTGGAGCAAAAAAATGGTTCCAGAAAAATGTTTCTGATCTGCTGCTCCTCTCTAGAGCTAAAAATTAAATAAATGGCAGTGCTTTCACTTTATAATTACCCAAAAGACAGCTAAGAGGCAACATCTCTAGGCACATGGAATGTGTCAGTGACAAAGCTCAGAAAAAATCCCACAGTATCTAATGGTGGTATTGCTGGCCTAGATTGAATGGTGTCATTTCACAGCCTAGTTTGTCATGGATATCAGGCATCATTATCTGACTGGAGTGTAAATTCCAAGGTTTCATCATTTTAATTTTTCCTTTACACCTTACTGTAGTACCTAAAACCCCCACCCTGAGTAAGCACCTGTTATATTAAGGGCTGGATACGTCACTGATAGAAAGGCAGTTTGTACTTAGAACTTGCAAGTCAGCAGTTTCTTACCCTGTGTCTTAAAGACTAGAGTAAAAAAGTTCTGAGAAGTTTGTGTTGTGTGTTGCATATATGGCCAAAACTCAGGTTCACAGAGCAGCTGTTCCCAAGGTTCTCTACAGCTGCAATGCACCTTATGGGGAAGTAAATTCCTGTAAAATATACTCTGGTTTTCATTCCACAAATACAAAAGACTGTCCTCTGACCACAGCATTTTACAAGTAGTTCTGCCACATGATTTAAAAGGCACCTGAGTTTGAAAAGAAATGAAAAAAAGAACACAAAATTTTATCAATTTACCATTAAATTCTGCATCGTTGAGGCATATAAACCCACTTGAAATACTAACACATGCATGAAAATATTATTTCTATAATCCAAACTGTTTGATCTAGGGGTTTATTCCACTGACAGTGCTGATGTACCCATCCAGTGAGTTTCTCCTAGATGTTTGCCAGCTTGATCTGTTCATTTAGGTGAACTCTTAGTCCTCTGCACTGCTATATTCTCTATTCTTGTTCTGTAAGGCAACTTTGAATTGGTTTGCCAAAGTGTAAAAATTAAAATAGTTTGTTTTTAACATTCTTGAGTTTCATCTTCATCATTTAGCAGAAAAAACTATATGAAAATGTTACATTTCTCAGTGAGCTGATGCCTCAGAGAGCAGGGCAGGTCAATCATTCAGTGCAGTGTTGTGGTTGAATCTATTGCTGTAGAGCTAACTGAAGTGTTGGCAGCCCTTTTGCTTTCACTAATGACCCTTGTTTCCACAGTATTTTTAGCTCATCTAATTTCTCTATTTAGATGTGTTTATGAAAATGGAGATTTAATGTGATAAAACTTAGAAAATGTACTGTCCTCTGTCTGGTAAAAATTGGTTGCTAGGGCATGTCAGACCTCTCACTGACCTTCAGTCCAATTGCAGCTGTCAGGCTTTCAACCCATGGAAAGTGGTTGGAGGAGGATTTTAACTCTATTGCATTTTTAACTTGCCTGTGCTGTTTTGTCTTTTCTTGTAGCTCCCCAAAAACTCTATGAAAAAGGAGAGGGGAGCCTGATGGGAAGGGTGCTGGATGTCATGAGAGCCAAGACGATGAAGAAAACCAGTGTTTTTCTCTGTGATTTTTAAAAATCTGTGGTGACCAGGCTTATTGTGCAAGCAAAAACCTTGCACCCTCTTAAAGAGGCACCTGGAGGTCAAACAGTGCAGTTTTGGAAAGTGAGCTGAGTGTGACCTGCTGGTTAGAGTGGAAAGTTTTGTTCATCAATATCTGTACATGGACAGTGGGGGACACCCTCCTACCTTTTTTTGGCTTTAATAATCTCATGAAATGTAAGAACCAGTGACCTCCACGTCTTAAACTTGTGAAAGATGAATGTCAGCAGCACTTTCTGCACTCAGGCACCAGCTCTTCTTCAGCCTGTAGTACATCTGTAAAGACAGCTGGACACAGCTCAAGGAAACCCCTAGATCCCCAAGTAAATTAATCCAATGAACAGTCACCATCACAGCTCATAATTACCAATTCCATTCTGCTCTGGTGTAGCATCAATTTGTAACCAGCAGATCATGTTGTACCTTTTTTCCCTGACATCGATCTACATTCAAAAATCTCTTCAACAGGTGAGTACCTTAGACCGTGGTAATCTCATTGTTTCATGTTCCAATTGAGATTTTAAAACTTTCTCTAGTTTTTCACACTTCCTAATTGCTAAGCAATTAGTTTTCCACCATCTGCAGAGCTACTGTTGAACCCTTGGAAACGTTAAAACTATTTAATAGTATTTCACATTTTTTCATAAAAAAGTCAAGGCATAAAGACAACTTAGACTATTCTTTTAGCTACTGACTGCTTTACAACTGCCTCCAAACTAGCAACATGCAAAAAGATTGAGAAGAAAAAAATATATACTACATCTGGTTTTGTTCCTAGATCTTTTAAGGGACATCAAGGGTCCTGGGAAGCTGCTTTGCTAAAACTTATAAAATACATCCTTCATGCTCTGCTGTTTACTTCTAATTCTGCTGCTTGCATCTTGCTTTTGCTTTGCCTAATTCCATTCTTGTATGGTGGCTCTGTGAAATAGAAATTTGGTTTATTTGTCTCAGACTTTCACAGGTCACAGTGAGTTCTGCACAAGCTAAGGAAATGACAAGGATAAATTTTACCCAGGAATGAAATTGTAATCTGATTATTCTTGGTTTTTTCCCCTCTTAGTTTTAGATGTGATTCAAAGTGTCTCACTGTACAGATGCAAAAGATCCTGCTCTTCGTTTACACTGCAGTGACAGTGAAGGAACAGTGTGACAAAGATGGTGCTGTGACAGGGCAGGAAATGATGTTTGGAAGAAGACTGGCTGGTGGCGATGAGTCCCATGGCTTTTTTCACTTAGCTGTGGCTGTTTGCAAAGATGAAGGATATAATTTCTCTGTATGTGTCAGCTAGATCTTAACTTATTAAAGATGATTGATTTTTCCATGCAGTCAAGGCTGGTTATATGTCAGATGAATAGGGAATTGATCATGACTAGAAAATATCAGTTAAAAATCTGTATTAACTGCTAATAGGTGTAAGCAATTTAGAAATGTGTTACAGTGGGACAGTGAGGGAGGTCAGCTGACCCACCAGAATAGTTTTATTCAGGTACTGTGAGTTTATACCACCATGAAGACTTGGTTCCAGACACTTAAATAGTCAGTATAAGCATCTAACTTGGTTCCAGACACATAAAAGTCAGTATAAGCATCCAACTTGCTAACTTGTCTCATTTGTCACTTTATAAGGTCTATAGAAAATTTTGCAGCTATTTGCTCTTAGTGGAAAGAGAAGACTTCTTCTCTTGACAGAACTTTACAGAAATGCCCATCAGCATGTCTCAGAAATCAAGAGGCACAGTAACTGAGAGGAAAACACTAAAAGCATCTAACAGTGTGTATGAGGGAGACAGGTGGAACCCACATGTGTTTGAGTTTGCCCATAGTTTAGTATCTAGGGAGGACACAGGTGATGTCCTGTTGGGTGTGGCTCTAATACAGCAACCTTCAAGCAAAATGTCTGGAGGGTGTTTTTTATCACAGCTTATCAGAAGAGCTCTGGCTATACCAGTGTATCAAATAAGACTTTCTGGAAATGAAAATGTTGTGTTCCTATTCAGTGCAGGTTAAAGGAAGGGCAAAACTGAGTGACATGTTTAATGCACAGGCTCTTGCACTGACACTGTTCACAGTTCTGTTGTCCTGCAGCTGCTGTTGTTGCTGGTACATGGTGTTAGAGATTTAAATGACACCCTCTGGACCATGTTAAAGAGGATCCAGCAATCTTTTCTGACCAAAGATCTCTATAAGTAAAAGAGTATATGGTGGTGGGGATTGTTTCCCAAGACCTTAATTGAATAACCTGGAAGCACCCATGGAGCCACCTCTGCCTTTTCTCACTTTTAGGTACCATACAACAACCAGACAATTAAAAGCATAAGAACAGTGTTAATAACTGAGCTAAAACAGTGGTAGTTAATGGGTCATACCCTACTTGTTGGTTGGGATCAAGTAGCACAGATATCTGTTTTTGGACATCTCTCCTTTGACATTAATGACCCAAAGAAGGCAAGTCAAGTTTGTATGTGACACAAAATTTAAGAGACCAAATCTATTTGGTAGGAATTTAGTACTATGGTTTATGGTACACAGGAAAATTATAATCCTAACAATTGTGATAGTGATAAAACTGATGCTAAGATGTAGACAGGGGGAGTGCAAGCAGATTTTAAACCACTTGCAAGTACCAGTCTGCAGTCTCGTTGTATAAATAACACAGAGCAGATGGGCCTGAAGCAAGTGTGTATTTGCTCAACTGCTTCCTGAAAAATTGTGCTCAATTGAGCCTTCTTATAATCGGTTTGAATGAATGCAAGTGGCATCTAGTGAACTTGCTAGAAGAAACATAAGGAACACTGTTTTTATTTTCTCCTCAGGCAAAAACCCCATGGTGATTTGAATACTTTCTGTTGTTTGTTAGAAAAAGCAGGTTAAAAAAAAGAGGCAGAGTGATTCTCAGTGTGTGGGTGGGCACCACACACATTACACAGGCTCAGGGTAAAAGGTTGATTCAAAAAATGTGCTACTCAACTGCCTGGAGATCTTTGCCCCCATTTTCAGGGAAAGTTACTATCTTGAATTTTCTTGATATAACCCTGCTGTCACTACCCTCCTGGCCCTGAGAGACAGTGTGTGGTACCAGCATTTTAATCACACAGATCTAGTGACCATTTTGGTGATAGTTTGTGATGGGAAAATTCTTCCCTGGCATAAGTTCCTTCTTTTGACTTTTCCAACAGGAAAGGATCATCAGCCAGCCCTTAAAGGCAATTTTTAGTTGCATTACTTTGTTCTCAAAAGACCATCCGCTGTCATACCTGAATGGGATGATTATCATATAGTAAAGGTGAAAAACCAGAGAACAGCTCCAGAAAACTTTTGAATAAGCCACTGTGGAAAAAAACCTAACCGACCCACCGACCAAAAAACCATGAAACCCTTTGTAATCTCAGAATATTTGAAGGTTGTGGTGCGTTGGTCCTTGCTGGAAGCCAAACTTCCACCCAGGCACTTACTCAATGACTCTTCCCCAACACCAGCAGGACAAGAGGGAGAAAATGGAACACAATGTACTAGAATGGAATAAGTTCAGCTCGGTGGTACCTACAACCATCATCGAGTCCAAGTGACAATGTCAAGGCTGATCAAAAGTTAAAGCACATTATGGGACCACTGTCCAAATGTCTCTTAGAGACTGACAGGCTTCGGGCATCAACAGCCTCTCTAGGAAGCCTGTTGTAGTGTTTGACCACATCTTCTATAAAGAAGTGTGTCCTAATGTCAAAGTCTGAACCTTCCCTGAAGCAGCTTTGAGCCATTCCCATGTGTCCTATCACTTCCCCCCCCCCCCCCTCAGGAAGCTGTATGAGGTCAACCCTCAGCCTCCTTTCTTCCAAACTAGACAATCCCAAAGTCCTCTTCTACACCACAGAGGAGATGCCTTCCCAGCATTCACAGCTTCTCTGGGAAACCTGTTCCAGTGCCTCACCAGCCTCACGGTAAAGACTTTTTTCCTTTTTATCTAATCTAAACCTACTCTCTTTTAGCTTGAAGCCATCCACCCTTATCCTGTCACTACTGGCCCTTGTAGAAAGTCCTCTTCATCTTTCTTGTAGGCTCCCTTCAGGCACTGGAAGGTTGCAATTAAGTCACCCCTAAGCCTTCACTTTTTCAGGCTGGACAAACCCAAGGCTGAGCCGTTCTTCATAGGAGAGGAGCTCCAACCCTCTGACCACTTCTGGATTCGCTCCAGCAGGTCGATGTCCTTCCCTTGCTGGGGACCCAAGAGCTGGATGCAGCACTGCAGGTGGGGGCTCAGGCTTCATTCTGCAAAAGTCACCCTGACATCTCTTGAACTTCTCACAATGGTTAATAGCACCTAATTGTGTTTGTAACTTTGGGCCCTGAGTTATTCTAACTTGGGCAGCCTCTTAGTCAAGGCAGCAGAGCACTAAAACCAAAAAATCTTAAATGTAGAACATACTCTTAATCCCTATATTCTCCCTTTGAAGGAAAAAATCCAGTAAAAACTCAGTCCATCTGTTCCATTGACCCAAGATAGAATTTATTAGAGGTATAAAAAGTGTACATCCAATTATGAGTAGTGTCCTCAAGCTGGCTGTTACCTAGAGAGGCTGATTTTGGCATTTAGTTGTTCAGGATCTGGTGGAACAGGACATGGGAAGAAGGGAAGGATAAGTTAGGATGTATCAGGCTACCTCACCAGAGTGTTTGGCAGAATATTGTGCTTAAAAACACTCACCATCTGTTTAGCTTTGAAATGAAGGTACAGAAAAATAACTTCCTGAAGGTTTTGCCCTTGTGAATATTCTGCAGTTCCCTTGAAAAAGTCTTTACCCAACCATAAAATAAGTGTCTAGCTAACACTAGCTACCAACAGTTCCAAGCACTTTGTGCCCTATCAGCTCTTGCAGGAGTTTGAGTGCTCTGTTGTTCTTACCATATATGTATGTATGTATGGCCAAACTTTGTGAATGCAGATTTGGGCAGGGCTCTCCCCATGTGCCCTTCCAGCCTGCGCAGTGGATTTTTTAGTTCAGGCACAGCGTGCACAGAACTGGCTCCACCATTTCAGTCCTGAGGTCCATCTGCCATGGCCGAGCGAGCTTGGACAGTGACAGGGAAGTCCTCGGGACTGTCACAGCACCTAATACTAACCGGGGCTGACCCTGCTGAGCATCCGAGATCTGATGGGATGGGATGGCAGGGAGGCTTTAACTGCCAGGGGATGGTCCCCACTGAGACTCGAACTCACGACCTTGTGTTCCAGAGTCCAGAGTGCTCACCATTACACCACGGAACCGCCATGTATACCCTCCTCAAGTGCCATTCTGGGACGGGGTTGATGCCTTTGTTTAGCCAGTTTGAACTGCTTTGCCAAATGGTCTTGCTTTGGGATGCAGTTGTGTACAAGAGAACTCTCAGTTGTGCTTACCAACAGTCCAGTCTCTTCTAAGGGGTTCAGTGTCTCTGAGTTTGACTCTTCTTCAAATTTTTCTTCAAATTCTGTTATGCATGAAAAGTTAATTACAGAGGGAGTCAACTAAGTATTCCAGTATTCCAGTTGTTAAAAATGTGGTTAAATTCCCATTTTCTTTCTTTTATATGTTTCCCCCTTGATTACAGGTAGAAATTAAATGCAGTTAACACCTTTGAAGTTTCATTTAATTTGGGGAATTTTAAACTGACCCATCTGTCATCTTCCATCTTACTGCTGTTACTGTCTGGTGCTCAGCAATCAATCAGCTGTCAGCAAGAGACCTGCTCCAGTCTCTTTTTTTCTTAGGGCCATGCACAGCAACAAGAGCTTCTCAGTGTCATGCTTGGGCAGCTTGAGAGATGATCTCAGCTGTATTTACCCACACATTAGCTGGTAGCAGTAGCATTGTGCTACTCCTGGATGTCCCTTTAATGATAGGAGAAATCACTCATTGGAAATGCTCATTTGTCTTCTATGGACAAAAACTGGGTTTCTAAAAGTGTCATCAGCTACAGGCTCAGTCCTTCAATACCTGAAGTTGGGTGAAATGAATCCCACAACTGGGAATTTCCCTCTTCTCACCTTTGAGAAAAAAGGGCACAAGCTACAATGGCACAGCAGGTTGGGTAGCAGAACCTGAAGACAGAAACACTGAAAGCAGGATTGATGAAGGAGAGGCAGAATGGGGGAAAGAACTGAAAAGTCATAGTGTGGGCATGGAGGAAAAGAAAACATGGAAATGGAAGGTGATTTTGTGTTATATTTAAGAAAATAGAAAAGGGAGGGTGGAATTATAAGAACAAAACTGAATAGTTCATTTCTTCTAGAAATTTCTGAGCTGCAGTAATTACTTCCAAAATACAACACCTGGAGGGAAAAAAACCCCCCAAACTGTAATGCCTTTAGCTTGCAGATTGGCAGATTTACAGTAACTTGTTCTTTAATAAAATTTAACCTAATGAAATAGCACCAAGTGTAAGTTGAAGTAGAATTTGGTTTATTATTTACCTAGTTATTGGCTAAAAAAGTTAAATGTGGGGAAAGAATCACATTCATAATTATTCTTGTGATTTATATCACAAATTGCCAATTAAAAGAGTGGCAGGGGAACAAAACATATTTTTGTTTGTACCCAAACATGTCCATTCTACTTAGGTTCAATGACTCAAATTAAACAATACAAGACATTTTTTTCTTGTTAGTGGCACTGCATAGGATGTAAATCGATATGGAATTTGACTTTTGCTAATCCTCAACCTCTGTCCCAGGCCATAGGTAGTGAGCATACACCCAGCATGGCTTCCAAGCAGCTGGCTTGGTACAGCCTGGAGTGGTGCCAGCATGAGGTTCTGCACAGCCCAACCACACGAATCATATTTTTGCTCCTGTATCTCTCTGTAAGTTAGCTTAGTACTAGTATTCCTGTACTCAGTCTGGGAAAAGGGAGCAGAGAAAGACTGTTTCCAAGGCCACATGAGGAAGAGGAATACATGATTTAGTTCAGCTTTCCTTGGAGAGTGACCCAGGACAGCAATGGGGGGGCTTATTAGAAATGTGAGAGGCAGCATGGAATTTCTTAACAAGTCAGAAGACATTGTTTTTTATCACCTGAGCTCAGGTAGAGCTAACTGTAGTATCTTCATCTTGAAAAATATGAATATAAACCTTAGTGGCTTGAGTCCTCAGACACTTTTTCTGCATTAAAAAGAGTAGCATGAGTTAAGAATCTTTTTACCTGGACATAATTTTTTTTTTTTAGTGAATAGCTACTTTTCATTTCCTTTTTTTCTGCAAACCACTATTATAGTTTAAAAGAAACAGTTGTTTAACCAGGATTCTCCCACTCTTTCCAGGCAGATGGTAGGATCCAGTTCCCACCAGTCCAAGGGCATCCCCTGTTCCAGGAGACCTATTCTTTGCAAAAATGGGATATCTTCATTTACCACAGAGCTCAACTCTTCTCAAGACACCTCGGTAAGCCCTTTGTAAGCAGGGAAAGTAGTACCTAAGGTGTTTTGTCATCTTTCTTTTTCTCTCATGACCATCCTGTTTGTTAAGTAGTCAGGTTACAGGTGACAGCATTAACACTGAAAATATGAAAGGCACACTTTTTGTATATCCCAGAAGACAAATGACTTGAAATTTATCAGGTTCAGCCTCAGTTTACAACAGAAATACTTACACTTTTATCCTAGGACAAAAATCTTTTCTTCCTTAAATGCCTGCAGAAGAGATTGTGAAATGGGATCTGCATCTGTCAGCTCTTTCTTTCTACCGAGATTTAAATGACAACAAAACCTTACAAATACTGTGCATTACAATGTATCTGTACTGCTAGTCTTTAAAAGCTGTGGTTTGGATTTTTGTCCACTATCTTACGGGTAAGAATCCTGTATCTGTTCCGTTCACAGGTAAGAATGCATTTTCTGATTTCTAATCAAGCCTCTGGCCCACAAAAATAATATATCTATATATATAATTTTCCAGAGAGAGATGAGCCTCACAGCTGAAGAGGCACAAGAGGATTGCTTATACCTCTTGAGTTTGTGAAATAAATTTTGTTCAGTAAAATGATTTCTCATCCATCTCTTGCAGAGAGTAATCCTGTGTAGCAGAATTTGTTTAACATCGTGCTCTCTTGCTCAAACCATTCTGTTTGCTGGAGTGCTGTTGTTATCCTTGTAAAAGAGATAGGCACAGGGGAGATCGGCTTTTCAGAAACAGTGTGACTGTGGTAGTTAATAATCCCTTTTTTGTATAGATTATTACAAGTTATTTTAGATCATCAGCTGAGAACAAAGTTAGGGCTGTCCAAGGTGAAAAGCATTCGAAGAGTGTGTGCGTGCTCTGTTCCTAATTCTGAATTTGCACTTCGAAAGAGCGATTTTCTCAAGAGGTTTTTCAAGGTAACTGCCAGGTGTCTTTTTCCTGGTGTTCAGAGCCAACCTCATAAATTTTGGACCTTGGCACTGTAAGGTTTGGTTGGGTAAATTAGCACAACAACACTTCCCCCCCTCCCTCCCCCCCATTTAAGCCATTGTACATTCTGGTGGGCTGCTTTTCTGAACAGACTTTACCGGTTCATGCCATGGAAACAAAGACTTGATTTTATATCTGTGTGGCACTGAGTTCATTAGGTTTGCTGTAGATTGATGCTGGGGCAAGAAAAAGCATAACAGCCTCACCAAGTCTCATCAGTAGGATTGTCTGTGTGCTCATCATGTCTTAATTCCAAATTCTTGTCCGAAAAATCAAATGATTTGTGAGCTGCTGATGCTTGGATTGTTTCACTCTTCAGCACTTTGTAATTTGCAGGCTCCAAGAATAATTTGAAAGGAGCAGAATTCTTTGCTGCACCCAGACTTGACTGAATATAGCTGCCAGAGGGACTGTCTGGAAGCTGGTTATTGCTTCCCAGTCCTGACCCTGATCCTGTTATTACCTTTTCTGTTTTTCAGGCTCATGATAGAGAAGGCCACCTTCATAAACTGAGTGCCAATTTCTACCTTGTAACTTTCTGAAGGCATCACTTGATCTCCAGATCTTACTAAAGCAGGAGTTTGTGTCTTGGAAAGCCTTTTCTGAGTACCCTGAAAGTCTTGCTGAGTATGTCCAAGAGCTGCACGTTGTGAAAAGCAGACATTGAGAGAAAGGTTAAGAAGAAAATTATTTTAGTCTAAATCTAACTGAAATAGAAAATGTCTTGTGTTTCCAGACTGGACAAGAGAAACCAATCACAACTAGCCACCACAGGAATTTCCCAAGTGTTTTTGTGTTTAAGCACACTGCCCTTGTGTCCACATCACACAGCTTATCTTCCAGGAGTGAAAGTGATTTTCTAGTGCTATTAACAACTTAGTAGGAAACTGAGGAGCATCAGGTTAAGCCCTGAAGAACCATCATGTCTCTTCGAAGAGGAAGGAAAAACCAGCTATGTGACTTCTTTAGCCACTTCTTTAGTTCTAGTGCACTTTTTGATTAATTTACTGTGTAATACACACTCTCTTCCTATTTGCAAGTTACCCCCAATCACTTATTTTTCTAGAATGCTCTTTTCAGAGGATTGACTGGAACATTTATGAGGGAAGCACTTCTGTTTCTTGAGTTAACCTCAGGGAATTTAGATACCGGTATAATGAGAAGCAACAGCACACTGATGTTCATTGACTGAGATGTTTTGTGCCTTTGATAGAGAAACTTCTGAAAGCAGACAAGCTTTTCATACTTTCTTCCAGTTTCAAGAGGTAAGCAAGGCAAAATTAGTTATGAATAGATGTAATGCTAGAGATTTGCAGGTCAAAAAAGAGACTGTAGGAGTCTGGGAAATCTTGGCCAGTTTATAAGAGTGTCCAGACAGGTGTACATCTGTGTGTGTATCAAGAATTGAGTGGAAGAGTTTTGCAGAAGTCTGGCACTCAGGATTGATTTTTGTATGACGACAGCAGGGTTAGGAGATATTTTTGCTTTGCATTTGAGTCATGGTAACTTCTTTTGACCATGGGGCATTGTGGAGTGTGCCATAATGGGTTAGTGTTACAGCTGGGAACAGTGATGAGTATGAGGTGCGTTATATGACATTCCTTTGAGTCCAAAGGTAGGCCATGCTCTTGACTTAAATGTGAGGGCATTAGTAGAGAGCAATTCTGCATCATGGCCTGGAAAACTTCTTTACGGCATGAGCATTGCCATCATATCAGTTTAAGGAAACCATAACCCAGACCTTTCCACTAAAGCAGACCTGGATGTAATAGTCTGAGAAAAAAATTCTCATGGATCTTGCGATGGCTTCATGGAGGCACATTGCACCTTGTGCTTCAGTCTGAAGCAAAGGAGAACATGTGAACAGCATCTGTGAATGAAAATTGGTTTGTTGCATGCAACTATCAGGCCTGGGATTTTCTCCAACTAGATCTAGATCCCTTAGAACTCTTTTTAAAACGATGAGGAAGGGAGAAACTTTTTAAAAGCACTGGTGACTGCTTTACCTTAACACAAACCTGAAATCTCCACCTCCTAAAAATTCAGTCTATTTTTTTGTATAATTGATCTTTGGCAGCATTTCTGGGAAGTGAGAACTGGATTAGCTGTGCAACATATGCAAGTGTTTTTTATTTAATTTTCAATTTTTGAAATGTGCACTTATATTTAGTTATGTTAATTACAAGTTAGTATTCACTTCCTCTGATGACAGAGGATGGGTTGAATTGCTTTAAATTAGCACAGCCTCTCAGAGTTCAGTGCCCTTGTTTCTTGCTGGGGGTCTGCTTCTGAATTTTAGCACTATACTCTTCAGTGTTAATCAATGCAATCTCATTTAATACAGATCCCTGTTAGAACTGAAGCTGTCCTGTCATGCATGGTCTTGCTGTGCTGTTTGTAAAATAAGCTTTCTAAGGTTCTTTCTTCAGAACAAACTGGAGAAGCTCAATCCTTTACGGAGAAAATGGAAATATAGAAGGAAGTTAGGACAACAGAAGTTGATGAGTAGGTTTTTGGTTTTTTTATTTCTTGCCCCCTGCCTGAGAACATCTTTGATTTTTATTTTTTTGTTTTCAAAGTAAATGAAAGGATTCTGTCCAGCTGATAATGTATTCATTGTCTTGCTCCATGAAATATTCCTTCCAAAACAAAGCTCTATTTTTTTTTAGGAAGGCATGCAGTGAGTATCAGACATTCCATCTAATGTCCATGTGCTCTGGAATCAGTGCTATGTTCTTTACTGTATTAATTTATTATCTAATATTTACTTACAGATATTGCATTGCTGGTTTTGTGAGTTGTGTGATAATTTCTGTACATAGGCATGGGCATAGTTTATTACAGGCAACAGCTGATTTCTAACTCAGCACATTGGGGAAATTACTGTAGGTGAAGGATGTTATTAACCATGTGGGCAGTGTAAGGTGATTGTCCTCAGCTGCAAGTCTGGGACCTACCGATGTCCAGGTGTTAGAAAGATAAATTACTTGTTGATAGGATTGCCTTGTTAAGGGTTAGGGCTTGATATGCTTCATGATCTCAGCCCGGGGGGGGGGGTTACCAAAGCTTGGGGAGAAGGATGGACCACTGATAGTGGACACAAAGGATGGAGAATTTACAGGCCAATGCAAAAGAGAAAGACTGAGCCTGTGGCTTAATTAGCACAAGAAGCATAATCAATAGAAGGTAGAACACCAATTAATAAAAGAACTGTGTAACTTGTAGTCAATGAACATTAACGCCTTCATTTGCTAAAAGGTATAAATAGGTATAAATAGTGAAAGGTTTTCCTAGCCATCATGCTGGCCTTGTGGATTTGGCATCCAGCACCCCTTTGTGTGCAGAACTGTACATAAATCAAATACCTTGACTCTCTTTGGAGATTGGCTTCTTGCACATCAAGTGAAAGAACCTGTTTTGGGATATCAATACTTGGGATATTCTGAACCAGTTAATTTTTTTCCCCTATAAATTGAAGAGCCTATTTAGGGTCCTGAAAAATGCTCATGCCATTTTTCAGTGTATGCTGTTAGAGCTGTGGCTGCCATCTGTGATGCTGAGCTTCTGAAGGGCTTCTGGACAGAGTATTATTCCCTTAAATTGTGGACTAATCCACACTGACTTAAAGACCTTTTTCTGAGACCATATAACCCATTTAGAGTCCATCATGGTATATGTATCACTGATGTTTCTTTTCAAATTATTTTATTTTTACTGAAGAGTCATCAGTCTCTCAGTATTGTGAGCTTCTGCAGTCAGTTTCTCTATCCTGGATAATTTTGTCTCAGTACTAAATAATCTTATCTCACTGTTTAGTCAAGGGCTGCTAATATGTTGAACATCATCGATCAAAGCACTGGTGCTATTGTTGACCTCCTGCATTTCTAAAATTGATCATATATTTCTATCCTTTCTCAAATATTATGATTGCCATTTGGTAAACTCTCAATATAGTAATTTAAATCCCTAATTTAAACTCTTAATATATCTTATTTGTCCCGTGAAGATACATTGTGTTTAAAAGCCCTCCTTGAGGGACCATCTCAAGGCATTGTAAACTATACCAACCAAACCACCTTTAGTTATAGAACTCAAGCTGTTTCTGTTTTGAAGCTACATTCCATAAAGGATTTTGCATTTTCCCAAGCATCACTCTTTTGTCTACTGAACAGGTTCTTTATTATAATCTCCATCAATTTGCCTAATGTGGAAGTTGGATTCCTGATTGAACTGGTTTTCCAGATCACAGAACAAGCTCTTTTTCAAGATGGGTGTCCATCTGTGAATGGCTCTTTTTCTTTTAGTTAATTAAACTGGCTCATGGTTAACAAACTGTGATTAATCTTATCCACACTTCAATTTATTTTGTCTACAATTGAGCAGGGTACAGGGAAACAAGAGCTCAGCAGGCTGATAAGCATTAGAGAAGAAACTTAACATTACAATATATTCTGGTTCAGTTCTGTGGTCTTGTTATATTTTCCCTTGGAATAAATCAGAAGTTTGTGTAGCCACTTTTGTCCAGATGCTGCCCTTTGTTATTAATTTATTTTGCAATCTGTGTTTCATTATTTAGGCAGAGAGAACATGCTATTTTCATCTGGCTATTTAGGAATCCTTCATGCAAACTCTAAGAAATTTCTGGTTTGTTTTTCTCTTTCCCTGCTTCCTTAGTGATCCCTCAGTTATTCCACTGCTTCACTGGATCATGTTTTTTTGTGTCTGTGTTCCCAATGATGGAAAAATGCAGGTAATACTGGAGAATATGTGTCCCCTTTGCTGTCTTCTCTGCTCTGGTTTGTTTAGACCAAGGAACAGCTGGAAAACGAATACATTTGAGTCACTTCCAGTTTCTAATACTCAAACCTGACTTCTAAAACGGACCCAAAGTAAAAATTTGGTCTAGTACTTCAAAGCTGATTTGTCATTGGGCTAAAATACAGCTGCAATCTAAATCTGATACAGGTTGGAGGGAGGTGAGGTAGATATTTTCATGTCTAGGATTTGTCTCTGTGGGTCCAAAGCAAGGTGTAGTGTGTTACTGTGCTCTTCCAAGTGGCTGGCACCCCACAGTGAGCTGTACTCGGCAGCTGCCAGTCCTCTCTGCTCTCTTTCAGTGCAACAACAGCAAACTTAGGAAGCAGAAAAAAGTCTGTATAAAACCTTAACACAAAAAATCATTGTTATTGTAAAGCTGGAAGCTTTTTAATGTCACTTTTAAAACTCACAAGTGTAAACCCCCATTTTCCCCTACACATCAGTGCTATTTTATGTATGTAGCAATACACCTTTCATGACAGCAACTCATCTATTTTGTGCAATAAACTGTCCTCCTAATGTGATGCAATCAGAACTAATTACCTTTCCATGGGATGCAATCAATATTTGCAAGTCAGTACTGATAATTCATTCCTCCCACAAACGGTAGTGAGGAAGCAGATCATAAAGCACACCAAAGAACCTTTCCTCAAGTGAAGATAAAGCTTTGTGAAAAGCAGAACATTTTCTTCTGGTCTGCAGTGAAGGATAATCTTTAGGTGAAAATAGGCTACAGGTGTTGCCACTTTAGGCTTTAGATACTACTTTCCTGGAGAATCAAATGTATTTCAAGTAACATTCTGCTACCATAAGCCAAGACATGGTAAACTATTTAAAACAGGCCAGCATCTTTGAAAACCATGTATCACTTTTGAAAACTATGTATCACTTTTGAAAACATATGGCCTTGTTTTTAAACTTGGGGGAAAAACCCCCAAGAACAGATGAACCTGCTGAGTTGTTTCCCAGAAAGATTGTTCAAAGACTAATGCACACAGGACATCACTAGTCACTGGACAGCCTTTTGCCAGACGCACCTAAAAGCTTCTAGAACTCTAAGAAGTGATGTTTCTGCACGCTGTGCTCCAGTGAGCTGCCCCTGAGCTTCTCCTGCATGTGCATCCATGATCACAGAATGTGGCACATTGAAACATCTCTTTCCTGACATTTATTTTCTTGGGAAACAACTAGAGGAGTACTGTAGAGAGGAAGCCTTAGGAGCACTGCTTTTCAATGGTGTCTTCAAACTGAAAAAGAAAAGGAATGTACGTAATACAGCTCCTGATATAGTACAGATATCACTGCACATTGTTCAAGAGACAAAAACCTGCTTCAGTCTGGGCAGTAACATTACAGTCTGTTCCTTCTGCCCACGGAGAATGAGGCCTTACCCTGCAGCAGCAAAGGGACACTGTCCTCCAGGTCCAGGGAACAGATGATATTGTCACTTGCTTCTAACACCCTAAGCTCTGTTGCCAGTGCAAAACGACATGGAATCAACCAAGGGTCCTTAGTCCTTTCTAAGGTTAGAAAGGGAAGTTCATGAGGCGTAAAGTGAGTTCATGCTATAGAGGAAGTTCACGAGGCTTTGTTACATATGGTAAAGTTTATTGTAAGATACACCATCTCTTAATTTCCTTTTTGAAGAAAAAACCCCTGATGATTTTCTATAAAAGCCTTTCAGTAAAATCATTAAATTGTTTCAAATAGCATAACTTAATCCTGCAGTAAATATAATCAATCAGGAAGTGTAGAGAAAACAAAGCTGTGCCAGCCTGTTTAAAAAAAATGTACCAGTGATGATATTGAAAAAAGTATTAAATTGAATCCTGAGCTTCCCATATCAGTAGGGACAGCTACAATGCAGTCCCATTGATCAACCTGTAATCCAGAATGAGGAATAAATCTGTGGCATGGCCTGCTCTTCCCGGTCCATTAATTCCACAAACTATCATCAACTGTTTATGGCAGCCTAAAGTCAACATGCATCTTGTGCAAGAGAGCAAAGCAAATCGTTGAAGTCAATGAAGATTAGGGCAAGAACACTCACTGCTTAGTGTTTACAAACATCTCATCAAGACTTCTTTAAAAAAACATTGACAAACCCCACATTTCCAAAGAACACACCAATTCAGATGTACACAGCATTATGGCTCTTGACGTCAGTGATCCCTTACAAGATAAAACTCAGTTTTAAACTCCTCATTAGAAGCAAACTGTGTCATTGAGGGTTGCTGAAGAGGATTGAGCCAAACTGACCAAAGCCATTAAGCAGTAAATGCTGGCATATATTGTCTTTCCTTTCCAGATGCTAAGATCTACATATTAAATGATTTTATTTTGCATTAGTCTTTAGCTTTCATATCTTCAAATCCACCTGTGTAAAATGAGACTGGATTTTCAATGGATTTTCAGTCTTCTATTTGGCCTGGATATCTTACATCAAACATTTAGAGATAAAACAGAAAAAAACCCAAAAACAAACCCCAAACAACTTTTCTGCAGAACAGATCTTCATGTGTATTATCATAAGGACAAAGAGACTTGCTTTAAATCTAGGCACTGATCTTGCTAGAGTGTGTCTGTGTGTGTTGGTGTGTAAAAGATGACACTGTTACACAGAACTTACTGTAAAATTGAATTCAAAAGATCCAGGTTCTCCTGTGTGGTATGTCATACATTTGTACTTAAGTAATGAGCACATGTGTGCATCAATAAAGATAGAAGTCAGGTTAGTATTATTATAAATAAAATGAAAAATATTAAAAAGCAGGACAGTAGTCCCTTCAGTAGAGAAAAATATTGGAGAAATCTAAAGTATACACAGTAGTAGTAGTTCTTTTAAATCTCCATAACTTGTGCTTTGGAGAAGTGGTGTGGGTTTCTTCACATTTCTTGTGTGTAACTTACTTTAGAAAATGTGTTTTCTGAAAAACTCTTAAGTTTGCTTTTCTTTTCCTGACTTACCTTTGGCCAACAGTTCCCTGTGAGTTCTTATGTTTTGTTGAATAAGGTCCCTTCTATTTCTGCCATCCAGGTTTCCTGGAATTAAGGGTTATTTTTGTGTCAGCAGGGCTGTCACTAGAAGTGAAGTGATGTAGAAGGACAAAGTGTGAATGCAGCTAAGAATTTTCCATTTCATTCCCTTTCAGGAGAAATACAACAGCAAAATCTGGAGATCAAGTCAAAATAACAAGAAGTTTCTGAATGGACCACCTGGGGATATTTACAGAAAATCCTTCCAATCTGTGCTATAATCCAATTTATCCTGGGCAAGTAGTGTAGATAATAAAGAGGTAAAATACTGTACAGACAGTACAATATAGAGACTTTGTACAACAACTCCACAGTTATTAGATAGCTATTTTTTTAATGTCTGTGTAGCATACAAAAAGATGCCTTTCAAGGCCAAGGCTTCCTGTGGTCTGGAGGCTTTCTGTGTGCAATGAGTGAATTACACCCATAAGGATGTTGTGTTTTCTCCCACAAGAGTCCCTGTGTAGTTCTCAACAGTCAGTGAGAGCTGGATTGAGCCATGAACATGAACTGGAGATTGAACTCATGGTAAGGCACTAAGGACAATGCATTGTCTTCCTCCAGCTTACAAAAATATTCCTGTTTGCAGGAGCAGAGAATGAGAGGATTTTGGCAGGGGATCAGCAAGAAAACTACAAACAGCACAGGAAGATTTCATCCCTGCATTTTTACCCACCAGCCAGTGTTGCTTTTCTTTTTACTGAGCCAATCCCTCAGTAAGATGATTTAATCACTAGCTGATTGCCATTGTTAATCTCCATTAAGGTCATAATTTCCAGAGAGATCAACTGGGGATAAATCTCCACTGACTCCAAAGGTGGCAGAGTGCTCATTCTCTGGAAAAGTCCAGTCTCAAAAGGCACAGTGGAAAGTCTCTTTAGGCGATATTGGCGAGGAACGGTTCTTTCTGCGTTGTCTTTCTGTTTGTTCTCAAAGGAAGCAGCAGTGTCGTGAATGGTGTGTCTCCATGAATCCCAACTGGAGGCTGGAGTGGACCACTGATGGCAGTCAGTATGGCCAAGGCTGAGGTGCTGTTTCAGGGAATCTGTGTATTTCCTCTTCGGGGCTCTTGTCATACAGCAGCCAGAGGTGAGTGTATTCTACACCCTGTATTCATTTCCCAAGAACTGTTATCAATGGACCATTTGCAGCTGCTGCCAAGGGCACACCTGACCCCTCAAGATGTAAGCTGGGTGTTAAAGAAGCCTGTGAGATAGCAGCTGTGATAACTCCCCTCCGGGGAGTTGTTAGCACCTTCACACCCAGCCTGAGAGGGTGTGTCTGCTAATGGGCCATCAATGATTCCAAGAATACCCCATGACTTACAGAGTTAGATTGTGGAACTCCTGCTCTGGGGGAGGTATTGGATGTTCCCACCTGAACTTGAGGGTATCTAATCATGGGGTTTGGAGACTTCTGGGACCGCTTGTTGGATCCATAGGAAGACCAGAACCTCAACAGGACTTGACCAGACTGCAACCATCATCTGCACCAACAGGTTTTTTTCCCTTCCTTTTACTTTGGATTCAAGGGAACCCCATAAGTGTTAGCACAGGGGCTAATGAACACCATTGTGTTTGTGTCCCAGGAGGCTGGGTTATAATTCTGGCACTTGTGGGTTAAAACCAATTTCTCTTTGTATCACTGCATTTATTGTAATATTTTTATTAAATTGTAACTCTGACTTACAATCTCTTTTGTTTTGGGTTCACTTCTCCTGCCAATTTACCTTTAAACAAGCACAACCAGAGCTGCAGGATAAGAAAAACTGTGAGGGGAGAAACATGGATAATTGACGTGGTAAAAACGAATCTCAGAGAGACTGCAAAGGCAATAAGGAACAGGTGGTTAATATGAGGTCTCAAAGCTGGTAGCCAAGGGAGAAATTGCCCTGGATTCTTCTATGGCTTTTTTGTTGTGGTATTTGTTCATTTGTTTGTTTGTCTTTTGTTGTTTTGGATTTCTTCCTGGAGAAAAAAAAAAAGCTGAAATGTTGTAAGCTGTTTATTAAAGAGTATCCCAAGGCTCAGTCTGTAGGATCTGAGGTGTGCCCTAGAGAGGAAGGTTTCCTTCACTGTACAGTCACAGCTGGTAGGTGCCCTGCTGTACTGTCTGGCCTCAGAGGCATCACAGGCATGGCATACTGCTCTGTTCTTGTCAGGGTCTCTCCTGCACTGTGTTCAGTACATGTGTGGGGGCAGGAGGTAAAGGGTCTCCTCTCAAACATGAGCTGGTCACAGACCCACAGAATGTCTGAGATTGGCAGACACCTCTCCCACATCCCTGCTCAAACCAGTGTCAGCTAGAGCAGGTTGCTCAGAGCCATAGCCAGCCAGGTTTTGAATATCTCATAGAATGGAGACTCTACAACTTCTATGGGCAACCTGTGACAGGGTTTGATGACTCACAGTAAAGTCGTGGTGTTTTTCCTTATGTTTAAGCTGATTTCTCTGCTCATTTCAACGAGATGAGAGCCTCACTGGGCTGATTTGTTGTTGAACAGGTCTCTGGCCAGTGTAAAAGGCCATGGTAATAACACCTGCCTATCAAATGACACATTCTGTCAGAGATGGTATAGCAGAGGGAAAAGCCACTTTTCCTCAAGGGCGTGAGCTCTCATGACAGGCTTATAAAGATAAATATTTTATAATAAATGAGCTGTTAATATCCATTCCATTGAATGCTATGTGACACTTGTGAATTTAATATTTTTTCCATATTTAGTGATTTTCATCCTGTGGAAGATCTAATTTTGCTGTGCTGTTGCTGAAATCATGGCGTAAACAAAGCAAATTAGACACTGAATGATAACTGTTCTCCTCGAAGAAGGACATGGATCTCTAAATGGCATATGAATTGAAAGATTTACAGTCAGATGAATTTTCAGTGGTTTGTAAATAACTAAGGTAGAATTAAGTCAGTTCTTTGAGCCTGTGGACACAGTCTTTTTGAATTACTTACTGTAACCTTACTATGAATTTATGAACCTTGGATTTCTCAGTGATCAGTTTCCCTTGCAACTTCCAAAGTAGTGCTTCTTTATACATCAAGAGATGAAAGTCTAGAGGTCATTTCTGGTAGCAGATACAAAGAAAGATTTAAAATATCATTAGGAACTGATTTTTTTTCCTTATTCATAATTTTTCTTTTGAGTTTCCAGATCTACTACTTATCATTTGGGTTTGGGGATTTTTTTCCATTTCCTTCTCTGCTTTCTTAAGTCTAAATTCTTAAACTACAGTTCCATGTTTTCTGCGGTCTGAAGCAGAGTTATTGCAAAAGCAATACTCTCACATTTTCTGAATTTATTTCTTTTCAGATTGGACAGAAAAAAAAGTAGCTTAATATGACCCAGCTGATCAAATATGTTTGTTAAAGCAATGACATTGAATGAACCATGTCTGAGTAGCTTTCTATTAACAGTTGGAATACACCAAAATTTCTATGAGAAAAAAGACCAGGTGTGGTTTTCCATGGAGCGATAAATGTCTGAATCTACACAGAATAGAAGTTACTATAAATCTTGTCCAAACTTCCTGTAGTTTTAGAAGTGGGACCTGAGGTGTGACTAGGGGACCAGGTTTCAGTGCTGACATTTCCTGACACCTTAGCATAAACCTCACAAGAGTACACAAGAGGCCTGATACAGATATTTTAATACTGCATTGTCAATAGCAGTTTGCTGCAATATTTCCAGCAGTTTGACGTATCAGTCTGGTTTTGGGGTTGCATCCTGTTCCCTTTTTAGAATTCCTGTGTGCCTGAGGGGGCATCAATCCAATTCTTTCCTTCAAAATCCAGAAAGCAGGTGAGGGAAAGAATTCATACCTGTAAAGCATTTCATCGACATCTCCCAATTAATATCAACTGGAGCTGGAGGCTGGCATACCACAATTGGTATCCATAGGCACAGCATTGAAGGAAGAAAGATATTTCTGTTTTGGTTTCATGTTCTCCCACCAAGCAATTCAGGGTGCACATTAATTTACTTGAACTATTTTTCTAGTTCTTACAATTCAGAATTTGGAATTGGCCTTCCTATGAAAAAATTATGGAGTTGCATTGTTGAAAGGAAACAGGAATAGCTGTGCTGCCTCTGGTCTTCTGGGTACCCAGAGAAGGGAAAAAGCATTCCCTCATTGTTCTGGCCTATGGCTGCAAAGGCAAAACTCTGCTTTCTTAGGAATTTCTAAAGGTACACTTAATAATGCCTTTCTTAAAGTGTCATACAGAATTGGTGCACATTGCTTAAAGGAAGACTGCATGTGCCTACTTAGTGTGTACACACAAGACCTTACTGCTATTTTTAATCCCTAATATCTTTGAACAACTCAGTGGCTTCAAGTAAAATATGCTCATTACATTTTACACATCTGCCTTGAGGTCTTTTGCTGTATAATTAAGCTAAATAACTCTGAGCTAAAAGAAAATCTACTCAGTTCTCCTTGGTAATAGTAACAAGGCATTGTGTCTAATTAAAAGATCAGCAACTCCAGTTAGAAACAGATTTTAGGAATGGTCTACCCCTTTTCTTCATATAATCTAAGCTGCTGTTGTTAAAATAATTCCAGGTCTCTTCTGGAAATGTGGTAGCTCTACTCTTAAATGTAACTGGTAAGACATTCTATTTCCTTTATTCTGTCTGTGCTACATCAGCTCCTGAATTCAACCCATAGATAACTGTGAAGACTGTGCACATCATCAGTCACTGTTTAAAGGAGAGTGCAGCAGACTTCGGGGCTAAATGGCCAAACAGGGAACCAGAGCAACTCATTTGCAAGCCCTGACTGCTGTCAGTCGAAGCAGATGGAAAGCCACAAGACTGATTGCACTGCACAAAAGCGGAAGATCCACACAAGAGACTTGGCTGGTGAGAGCTGTATCAGACAGAATGAAGGGGAAAATCAAATTAAATTGTCATAAAGCTGCACCCTTCTGTCATTTATAGAGTTACTATATGCCCTGTGCAGTACCTTGCTATACAGCACTGAGCAGTCATTTGCCCTTTCAATATATTGAGGAACTGTCCATACACTGCACTGCTATTAGGGTAATTGCTTGTCTGCACAACAGTTTATTGAACATCTACCGTGCAATATTTTATTGAAGGATTGTTTGAAGAAAGTATGATTTCACTCAATAATTGCTTATTCTGCTTGATATTTTCTGGAGCTGTTTGAGGGTCTGAATGGGACAAGCGTTCTCAGGAGTGGGCAGTCTCTTGAGCCAGATTTCTTCAGGTTTGCTCATTTCCCCCCCCCGCCCCTTCCCCCCCCCCCCCCCCCCCGAGACTTCTGTAGAATTCTTAAAAGTGGCTAGATGTAATACAAGGCAACAGTGATCTGGGCTGACAATTCTGTAGCTGGGATCACCAGTTCAGATACAGGTTTTACTTGCTCTCTGAGCACTGAGCAAGAGACAAGGAATAAAGGCAAAACACTGAATCCAGTGAAGTTCTGTATTAGGATGTTTAAGAGGCCCGTTTAGAACCCAGTTTGGTCTGTTAATGTGTTACTTGCCTAAACAAATACTCTCCTCAGTTTCCCTTGTATATATTTCTCTTTGTGGCTCCATCTCTTTTATGTTCCCTTTTGATTGTGGTGATTTAGTTCAGGGATAGCTCTGTTCAAGTGGTGAGAAATAATTCAAGGTGCTTATGTATTTCTGGCAAGGTAAGGGATGTAATAAATAGCACAGTGAGTGAAAATGTCTAATAATGTGAGTGATGATGGAGGTGAGCAGGCTGAGTGCTGACTGAAAGGTTATGTGAAGAAGTGTTCTATGTTTCAAACCTGATTGAATCTGATATGGAGCAGAAAGACCTTCTTTGGGGTTGTTTATTATGGTCTGACATGTGTCTCTTGTGCACATGGTCTAAGCAGGACCAATTTCACTGCCATGAGTCTTGTTAAGAGCTATAGATCCACTATTGCTATGGTAACACTGCAACTGTTTTATGTCGCCCAAGGCTTGGTGGCCCTGGAATATGATGATGATGAAGGAGAGAGGGGGCAAGCACTGAAGGTTGGGTGGACAGAGCTGTACCTCTTCTCTTTCTTAAGAGGAGTCAAAGTATGTACTGCTTTGTCTGTGTCCTCCACCTGTGGGAATGGATGTAACCACTAAAGATGGTTAAACAAGCTCCCTCTGTGTCAGAAAGCAGCCATAACACCTATAAAGAAATACATAGATACACACATCTGTAGCAGCCAGGTAACCTAAAGGAAACTGATATGCTGTGAACCAGATACACTGATTTATCTCGGGAATGGAGCAGGTAAAGGTAAAGGTGTGGTCAGTTCTTTTGTGAAGAAAAGTTCTTTTCAGCTCTTTTCTGAGATGGTTGGTTTTATCTGTAATGGAATCAAGAAAACTAGTAGGGATGGTGTGGACAGACAAGTCCAAAAGTTGCTGAAAGCCTAAAGGCAGAAAAAGGAGATGAAGCACAAGTTATTTATGTTTCCTGGGAGACAGTGCCAGACAATCACATTTTTCTTTCTCACCTGGAAAACCCTTTCAAATTCATGTTTTAAAAGTCCCTTTGAAACTTGAATGAATATTTCAGCAGACGAGGTGATTCCCTTTTATATTTTCCTGGTAAATATTTTATTTTGCTCGCATGGATTCCTCAAGTGAGAGAGGTTCCTCTTTTTTTGCGCCTATCTTAATGCTTGTATGAACTTCCCAGCTTTGGCTGTTTTGTCTATACTGTGAAGGGGTAAATTCTCTAGAGCTCCTCTTCATCTTAACATTAAAGAACTGAGAAACTCCACCAGACCACCAAGTCTTATGCCTCCAAACATCAGCTTTAGAGACACCTCTTCATGGGACTTCAGCCTCTGCCCACGAAATACTGCTCCCAACACAGACAAGTCTTTTATCCTGACCTTATCAGGAAGGAAAGTCCTCTTGACAAAATTCCATCACATATTTTCAGTTGAAATCCAACTTTTTTCTCCCAGAAAATTTCAGTTAACATCTATAGATTCTATTTAATCTAAGATATTGAAACTTGATCTCCAGTGAACAGATCTAGACACAAGCTGAAGAAACTAATAACACTGATGATGTCTTCTGGTCATGTTTTCCTGTGCCTGCGCATCCCTTCTGACATTGGGAGAGCTTTGATGCACTTTCTAGTTGCCCTATGGAGGTTGCTCTGATCTTGACCGTGCATGTTCATGCAGCACTTCATTTTTGCATCCTTCCTTCTTTATGTTGATTGATTTTCCACAATAACAGGCTTGCTCTGTGAAATAGTGGAAGTTTTGCCATGCTTAGTGTTTAAGTATTAGGTGGCTTCTGCCTACAGGAACCTACAGATGCAGTTCAGTCCCTTGAGTGCTTCTATGTCCTGTAGGGAAGATTAGCTACAAAAAAGGACAGTCCACCTGAGCTGCTAAATGTGCCATCTGCCCTACCCACTGGCAGGAGGAGAATGGCTTAAGGCTTACCTTTTTAAGTAAAACAAACACTAATTCAAGCAAAATTCCAAGGACCTGGTGAATTCAAGAAACCTGAGAGAGGTGCCTAAGGACTTGAGGCAGCATCAGGCTTCAGGATGGGATTCTAAGGAGCAAATGAGGAGCAAAAGCAAGCAGAAGCATCCTATTCCACTCCTCTAAACATCTTCTGCCTTTAAGGGGGACCTGTGCATTCTACATACTCTGAAGGTCTCTGCCCCTTCTGCCTCATCAGGATATTTAGGAAGGGAAATACCAGTTTCTTTCTCTGAGTGATGTAGATATAGGAATGTTCAGGCCTGACACAGCCAAGGGATGTCCACACCTGGACAGGAGCAGATCCCACTGCTGCCCATGACAGGACATTCCAGTGGAGCTCACACAGCAAGGTGGGAGACGGGCTCTCAGTTATTCTGAAGGAACTAAGTCAAGTGTTCAGGTAGGATTTAGGGCTGTATTTTACAAGTGGCAGAACAGTAGACTGTTTGGAAGTTCTGCTTACCTGTATGTTTTCTGTGTGTGTAAACATTAAATTGGAGAAAGAAAAGGGGAAACAGGTTAATATTTTGGCACATTCCTCTGTCCAATCCTGCCTTAGCACCATCAGAACCAGAGTGCACAGAGTACTGTTTGTAAGGCAACTGCAAAGAGGCCAATAAATGTAATAATATATACAGTTGTCTAAGGCTGATGCCCAATTTTCTTTGAACGATGTGAGCTAAGTTTCTCTCTAGATCTGAGAAAACTCAAATGAAGAAAAAAATTGGTTTAGAATTTATGGATCTTGAATATTTTTTGAGAATGGTGTTATTTTCATATCAAATGCCACTTTGAACAATTGTTAATAGCTTTTTGGAGTCACTACTAGAGAAAAAAATGAAATCCTGATGTTAATGTTTTTGGCCCCAGGTCCCTGGAAGAAAACAGTCTTATATAAAAATGGCAAGTTTATTGTATTGATTACGTTAGATTGTAGTGTTAACTGTCATCAGTGGAAGGGGCCAAAAATCCTTCTGTTCTTTGCTGCTTGTCTGTATGAAAAGTTGCCTTACATTCATTTATTATTTAGATTGCATTTATTCAGAAAATGCAAATACGATTAAATAAAATTTCAAAATAGTTATGTAGGGAATATATGAAAAATGAGCTCAAGTGTACTGTAAAGGAAAGACTGAAAGACTTTCTCCCTTTTTACATCAGGGTCAATCAATAGGAATTATTCCAATTTCTGCCTGACTGGCTGAGCTCTGCACAATACATGCTACCATGCAAAGAGACAACTAGTTCCTCCAAGTTCTGAAAGGAATAATGTTAGCCGATTTCTCTCTTCCTTCTATTTTTTAAAGAGGAATTAAGGCAAACAATTGGTAAATTGCTTTAGGCTTTGTCTTCTGTACTTTATTCTTTGCTTTTCTTACATCATACCTTCTGACAGTCTCTGATTGATAAATGTGCAGTGTTGCAGATCTGTTTGTTACCAACTTACCCAGCAGCACATTTCAAATCTTCCCTTGTTTTTTTGAAACCATATGCCATATAATGTCATAAATGGAGCTTGTGAGAAAAAAAAATCATCCAATCCAGCAATATATATTTTTTATGGTAATGTTGGGCTAAGGGATCATTTTAATTTCACTTGTAGAGGTTCCTTCCTCCAGGTTTCCACCTTCAAATATCCTGCTTGCACAGATTTGATGCCAGTGAAAGTTTAGTGATAATGGTTTAAAGCAGACCATGCCAAGAAATAGCTAAGCAACATTCATATCCTTCATTTAGGATATGAAGCTATTGGAATTGTTATGTAAAAATTACAGCTTTAGTGTAAAAATATGTCAAAAACCAGCAAAGATAAATCTTCTGTTCTCCTGAAGCTAATATGAAATGCTCAGTTATTCCATGCCCTGGACATCTCAGCTGTGTTGCCCCAAACTGTACAGAAAAGAGCTAGAGTGGAACCAGAGTGTCACATACAGATTTACTGTCTAAAAAAACTTCCTTTAAAATTCAAGTGAATGCAAGTTCCTCTATCTATATGAAAATAGATGGAAATATATTCAGTGCATTTATGGCATACGAAAGGTTTTATTTAATATTATCTGCTCTTGACCTTTAGACTGAAATTTGCATTTGATTTTCAATGCTTCTGGGAATGTTTTACTTCCTGCATGAATTCCCGTTCTAAACTGTGAAGGCTGTGGATTCTGTTGCAATATTGATCATTTTACAATGATGCTGGTAACTTGTCATGGCTTTATAAAGTTAACTATTGTTTTGAAGTGAAAATATGAATTTTGGATCCAGTGGAATTACACAGGGAATAGGCTTGTTCAAAACAGAGACAATGCTGGTATTCTAATCTGTGAGAGTGACTGCCCTTTGTGAAGGTTTGTCATTGCATCATGACTGTGCTTGGGTTCAATCCAAGACATAGCCTAAAAATGAAGTCTTATACTAAGATATAGATCTAGACTATGATAAAAGGCTTGAAGTGTCATTTTATAATTCCTTTTTGTCCTAGTTCAGCTGGAGGGACCAGCTAACCCTGTGTGGTGGTGATCAAACCTGTGTATTCCACCCCCTCTATTCATTCCCCAAGGACAATGGGCCATTAGCAGCAGCTGCCCAGGGAGCCATTATCACTTCACACCCAGCCTGAGGGGGGCGGAGCTGCTAATGGGCCATCAACAGCTCAACAACCCCTGGCTCCCAGAGTTAATCACCCATTGTGTGAGTCCCCGCCCAGGGGGAGGGACTGGGTACTCCCTGAGGGTACATAAGTGGTGGGTAAGAAGACCTCAGGACCTTCTCGTCGGATCCAGAGCAGCAGCAGGACCTCGACAGCAGGAGATCACCGCTCTCGCCCAGACCACAGCCCTCGCCTGCGCCAACAGGTTTTTCTTTTCCTTTTGCTCTGGACTTGGGGAAGCCACAGGGGTCTCAGCACAAGGGCAAACAAACCCCCTTGGGTTTGTGCCCCAGGACACTGGGTTATACTGCTGGGGTATTGTGAGTTGAAAGCAATTTCCCTTGTGTATCAGTGTTGTTATTGTAATATTATTATTAAATTTTAGCTCTGACTTATAATCTCTCTCGTGGTGAGTTCATTTCCCCTGCTGGTTCACCTTCAAACCAGCACATCTTTTGGCGCCCAACGTGGGGCCACGAGAGAGAAGTCAGAATTACAATTTCATTTTGTGTATTTGGATACAGAAACTCCCTGACTACCATGTTGCTTGATGTATTCATGTGGATGGTGTATCTGGGCCTGTTCATATTTCGACACATGGGGAACCATGTGCCTATTTTGATGCTCTCTTTAATACCAGGGAGAAGGATCAAAATTGCTTTATTAATATACTATGTTTATGTTGTCATAACATCAGAAGCAATGAATTTCATTGTGAATGTATATTCAGTCTGGTGTGCCTGTCCTGGTTTGGGTTGTTACCTCTGGGGTCTCATTAAAAATAGCACCCAGACTGTGGGGAAAACAGGCGGAGATGGTTACTTCCACCTTTTCACCTCTGCTACAACAATCATTGAAAATATTGAGCTTCCTTTTGATGTTAGGGACAGTATAATCCTACTGTTAGTGCTGTTAGTGTTGCTTTGTCTCCTCTGTACTGTATACACCATGTTTAGGGTCAGAACTGGGCTCTCTAAGGAGACTTGCTGGAGGCCTGCCCTGGGAGCGGATGATGTTGAGTGGCACGGGAAGTGGGAAGATATGGGCCAGTATTTGGAGACCTTCTCTCCTCAAATGATCTGGAAATTCACCCCAGAACAACTGCAGGACCCTGCCAAAATGCTAAGCTATGTGAAAGGAAGATGCTCTGGTAGTCCCAGAGATGTGCAGCTCACAGCAACCTGCTGGGCCCTGGCCACTGCCTACCGCACACTGCTTGGTGTGGTACAGCATCATCAGGAGGAGGAGAAAAGGAGCAAATCCACAGGCATCATGTCTACCCAAACCACAGCTGAGCCAGAGAGGAAGAGAGATACATCAACCAGCGGCATGTCCACCCAGACCATGACTGAGCCAGAGAGGAAGAGAGGTACATCAACCAGCGGCATGTCCACCCAGACCATGACTGAGCCAGAGAGGAAGAGAGGTACATCAACCAGCAGCATGTCCGTCCAGACCATGACTGAGCCAGAGAGAAGAGACACATCAACCAGCACCATGCCCACACAAACCACAGCTGAGCCAGAGAGAAAGGGAAACAAATCAACCAGCACCATGTCCACACAAACCATGGAGGAGCCAGAAGGACAACAGAAACCGATAGCAGTTGCCCCTGTCCAGAAAAGAAAATCAAAGACCAAATCAGTTCGTATAGTGAATGACGAGGAAGAGTCAGGACCTTCATCTCAAGCAGAAGAAATGGAGCCAGAAATAATCACCCGGTCCCTATCCCTGGGAGAGCTGCGTGAGCTCCGGAGAGAGTTCACACGACAGGCAAATGAGTCCATCTTGACCTGGCTACTTCGAATCTGGGATGCTGCAGCCAATGATACAATTCTAGATGGGAGTGAGGCAAGGCAGCTGGGATCCCTGTCTCGAGATGTTGTCATTGATCAGGGCATTGGAAAGAGACAGGAAACTCTCAGCCTCTGGCGGCGACTGTTGTCAAGCGTGAGGGAGAGATATCTTTGTAAGGAGGACCTCCACGTACAGCAAGGACAGTGGAACACGATGGAACAAGGTATCCGGTGCTTAAGGGAATTAGCCGTACTGGAGATAATCTTTTCAGAGGATGAGAGATTCCCTAAAAGTCCAGATGGTGTCCAGTGCACATCCCAGATGTGGTTAAAATTTGCACGACTTGGGCCAGAAATGTATTCTCGCTACCTTGCAACATTGCAGTGGAGAGAGGGAGAAGACAAGGTGGGTGCACTGGTCAGCAAACTCAGGATTTATGAAGACACTGTCACTGCTCCATTACGAGCCCATGTCTCAGCTGTGGAAACAAAACTGGCTGAACTGGAAGAGAAGATTAAGGAAGGACTCTTCCATATCTCTCCAGAACAAACAAGAGTCTCCGCCATCAGAAGCAGGCGTCTCCCAGCTAAGGAGAAAGGGTACACTCCACGCGGCAATCTGTGGTTTTACCTCCATGAGCATGGAGAAGATATGAGGAAGTGGGATGGGAAACCCACCTCTTCCTTAGCAGCTCGGGTACGTGAATTGCAAAGAGGCACAACTAACACAGGCAATTCTTCAAGGTTGAAGGCTGCTCCGGTCTCTCGTGGGCAAGGCTCCAGACAGTATAGGAATGATGATGTTATGCCCGATCCTCTTGAAGGAACCTCCCGGTCATATTCACAGGGAGAGCGCAGTGAATACCATGACCAGAACTAGGGGGGCCCTGCCTCTAGCCAGGTAGAGGAGAGGGACAATCGGGTTTATTGGACTGTGTGGATTCGGTGGCCTGGCTCATCAGACCCACAGAAATACAAAGCTTTAGTGGACACTGGCGCACAATGCACGTTGATGCCATCAGGATACGTCGGGGCAGAATCCATCTCTATTTCTGGGGTAACAGGGGGATCCCAACAGCTGACTGTACTGGAAGCTGAAGTCAGCTTGACTGGCAAGGAATGGCATAGACACCCCATTGTGACTGGTCCAGAAGCCCCATGTATCCTTGGCATAGACTACCTAAGGAATGGATATTTCAAAGACCCAAAGGGACTGCGTTGGGCCTTTGGCATAGCTGCTGTGGAGACAGAGGAAATCAGACAGCTGAGCACCTTGCCTGGCCTCTCAGAGGACCCTTCTGCTGTAGGACTGCTGAAAGTTGAAGAACAATTGGTACCGCTGGCCACAGCCACAGTGCACCGTCGGCAATACCGCACTGACCGAGACTCTGTGACCCCCATACACAAGATGATTCGTGAGCTGGAGAGCCAAGGGGTGGTCAGCAAGACTCACTCACCCTTTAATAGCCCCATATGGCCAGTACGAAAGTCCAGTGGAGAGTGGAGGCTGACGGTGGATTACCGTGGTCTCAATGAGGTCACACCCCCCCTGAGCGCCGCTGTGCCGGACATGCTGGAGCTTCAGTATGAGCTGGAGTCCAAGGCAGCCAAGTGGTATGCCACCATCGACATTGCCAATGCCTTTTTCTCCATTCCGTTGGCAGCAGAGTGCAGGCCGCAGTTTGCTTTCACCTGGAAGGGGGTGCAGTACACCTGGAATCGACTGCCCCAGGGGTGGAAACACAGTCCCACCATTTGCCATGGACTGATCCAGACTGCATTGGAAAAGGGTGAGGCTCCAGAACATCTACAGTACATCGATGACATCATTGTATGGGGGAACACAGCAGGGGAGGTTTATGAGAAAGGAAAGAAGATAATCCAGATTCTCCTAAGAGCTGGTTTTGCCATTAAACGAAGTAAGGTCAAGGGACCTGCTCAGGAAATTCAGTTCCTAGGAGTGAAGTGGCAAGACGGGCGTCGTCAGATTCCAACAGAAGTGATCAACAAAATAGCAGCTATGTCCCCACCGACCAGCAAGAAGGAAACTCAGGCTTTCCTAGGCGCCGTGGGCTTTTGGAGGATGCATATCCCTGAGTACAGTCAGATTGTAAGCCCTCTCTACCTTGTGACACGGAAGAAAAATGATTTCCAGTGGGGCCCTGAACAACAACAAGCCTTTGAGCAGATTAAACAGGAGATTACCCATGCAGTAGCCCTTGGGCCAGTCAGGACAGGACAGGATGTGAAGAATGTGCTCTACACTGCAGCCGGGGAGAATGGCCCATCCTGGAGCCTCTGGCAGAAAGTACCTGGGGAGACTCGAGGACGACCGCTGGGATTCTGGAGCCGGGGATACAAAGGATCTGAGGCCAGCTACACCCCAACTGAGAAAGAGATCCTGGCAGCGTATGAAGGAGTTCGAGCTGCCTCAGAAGTGATTGGCACTGAGGCACAGCTCATCCTGGCACCCCGACTACCAGTGTTGGGCTGGATGTTCAAAGGAAAAGCTCCTTCTACCCATCACGCCACTGATGCCACATGGAGTAAGTGGATCGCTCTGATCACGCAGCGAACCCGGATAGGGAATCCTAATCGCCCTGGGATTTTGGAAATCATCACCAACTGGCCGGAAGGTGAGAGTTTCGGATTGTCCTCTGAAGAAGAAGAGGAGCAGGTGACACGAGCTGAGGAGGCCCCACCATATAACCAGCTACCAGAAGAGGAGAAGCGATATGCTCTCTTCACAGATGGCTCCTGCCGCATTGTAGGGACAAGCCGGAAATGGAAAGCAGCTGTATGGAGTCCTACACGTCGAGTTGCAGAAGCGACTGAAGGACAAGGTGGATCAAGTCAGGTCGCAGAGCTGAAAGCTGTTCAGCTGGCTTTGGATATTGCCGAACGAGAGAAGTGGCCAAGACTCTACCTTTACACTGACTCGTGGATGGTGGCCAATGCTCTGTGGGGATGGCTGGAGCGCTGGAGAAAGGCCGGCTGGCAGCGCAAAGGGAAACCCATCTGGGCGGCTGAGATGTGGCAGGACATCGCTGCCCGGGTAGAGAAGCTGATTGTGAAGGTCCGTCACGTAGATGCTCATGTACCCAAGAGCCGGGCTAATGAGGAGCATCGTAACAACGAGCAGGTGGATCGAGCTGCCAGGATTGAAGTCTCTCAGGTGGATCTGGATTGGCAGCATAAAGGTGAATTGTTTCTAGCCCGATGGGCCCATGATGCTTCTGGTCATCAAGGCAGAGATGCAACATACAGATGGGCTCGTGACCGAGGGGTGGATCTAACTATGGACAGTGTCTCACAGGTTATCCATGACTGTGACACATGTGCTGCCATCAAGCAGGCCAAGCGGGTGAAGCCTCTATGGTATGGTGGACGGTGGTCGAAATACAGGTATGGGGAAGCCTGGCAAGTTGACTACATCACACTTCCCCAAACACGCCAAGGCAAGCGCTACGTGCTGACCATGGTAGAGGCAACCACTGGATGGCTAGAGACATACCCCGTATCTCACGCCACTGCCCGGAATACCATCCTGGGCCTTGAGAAACAAGTCCTGTGGAGACACGGCACACCAGAAAGAATAGAGTCTGACAACGGCACCCACTTCAAGAACAGCCTCATAGACACCTGGGCCAGAGAGCACGGCATTGAGTGGGTGTATCATATCCCCTACCATGCTCCAGCTGCCGGGAAAGTTGAGCGATGTAATGGACTGCTGAAAACAACCTTGAAGGCATTGGGTGGGGGAACTTTCAAACACTGGGAGCTGCATTTGGCAAAGGCCACCTGGTTGGTCAACACCCGGGGCTCCATCAATCGAGCTGGCCCTGCCCAATCAGAACTCTTGAATACTGTAGATGGAGATAAAGTCCCTGTGGTCCATATGAGAGGTATGTTAGGAAAGACTGTTTGGGTGAGTCCCACCTCAAACAAAGGCAAACCCATCCGAGGGATTGTCTTTGCTCAAGGACCTGGTTGCACTTGGTGGGTAATGCAAAAAGATGGAGAAACACGTTGTGTACCACAAGGGGACCTAATTTTGAGCGAGAAGAGTTTGTAATGTTTCATTGTATACATGTGTATATATATGTATAGGTAAAAAGGGGGTTAATTTGGGAATGACTAGATGGAGTGGAATAAGGGGTGGATAATGTCCTAGTTCAGCTGGAGGGACCAGCTAACCCTGTGTGGTGGTGATCAAACCTGTGTATTCCACCCCCTCTATTCATTCCCCAAGGACAATGGGCCATTAGCAGCAGCTGCCCAGGGAGCCATTATCACTTCACACCCAGCCTGAGGGGGGCGGAGCTGCTAATGGGCCATCAACAGCTCAACAACCCCTGGCTCCCAGAGTTAATCACCCATTGTGTGAGTCCCCGCCCAGGGGGAGGGACTGGGTACTCCCTGAGGGTACATAAGTGGTGGGTAAGAAGACCTCAGGACCTTCTCGTCGGATCCAGAGCAGCAGCAGGACCTCGACAGCAGGAGATCACCGCTCTCGCCCAGACCACAGCCCTCGCCTGCGCCAACAGGTTTTTCTTTTCCTTTTGCTCTGGACTTGGGGAAGCCACAGGGGTCTCAGCACAAGGGCAAACAAACCCCCTTGGGTTTGTGCCCCAGGACACTGGGTTATACTGCTGGGGTATTGTGAGTTGAAAGCAATTTCCCTTGTGTATCAGTGTTGTTATTGTAATATTATTATTAAATTTTAGCTCTGACTTATAATCTCTCTCGTGGTGAGTTCATTTCCCCTGCTGGTTCACCTTCAAACCAGCACACTTTTATAAAGTCAGTCACTTAGACATAGTAGTGTTACATGTTCTGTATCACACTGCATTTCTGTATGCCATGAGTGTCTGTGCATAATTCATGTTTCACAAATATTCATTCATTCATTCATTCATTCATTTATTCTTTTATATTTTATGTTTCTGTTTCTTCTCTGTCTTCCACAGGGTACAATAAACTTGTTACCACTTTCATCATAACACTGCCACCTCACTCGACTGGTCTAACATACTCAAATTCAGAACAATCATTCTCCACTCTTATTTAGCACTAAACCAAGCAAATTCCACTTCAGATCTGAAGAAAGGCTTCTACCTCTTAAAGCTTTTCTGCTTTTCCTCCCCAGTCATATCAGTGTCAATATCTTTTTACAAAAGATATCATCCCCATTATTAATTCTTGGCATTGGAAAGTGACACTTGAGGATCAGGACCCAACAATGAGACAAGGCACTGCATTTGCTCATATACATAATTGACATTCTGTTTAAATTGATATTCTCAGGTCTTCTACTGTCTTGCATTTTCAGGCCAGTTTGTATATTTGTATGTGATAATGTCCTCAAGGCACCCAGACATTTGCTTGTGAACAGAATACACAATAGTTTCAGTCCCCTTCCTCATCTTTATGCTGTCTTTTATTCCTTCTTCATGTTTGTGCTGGAGCAAATCAAAAGAAAGCTCCAGCCCTCAAAAACCCCAAGGGGTGAATTATCTCCCAAAGAAAGGACTGATGTATCATTCTGCAGAAGTGGTTTCAAGAACTTTATGACACACATTTTTTGAAGCATTTTGAAGTATGTTTTTCTGTTAATCTGTGAGGAAGATGAACCACTCAATTAAACAAGGATCCTCTGTTCACTTAAGAATTAGTAAATTGATGCCCAGTGCCGTTAGCACAGCGAGGTTAGCAGGCTGCTGCCTTAAACAAGAGACTTCATCATCTACATTACACAGGGTTTCACTTGCAGCTCATGAAAGGAGAAGGAATGTCCTCAGAGGCCTGTGTGGAGGTGTTAGTTCAGATCAGATCTCACTTCAGAATGCATCAGAAATTAAAAATAATGTTAAATGAAAATATTTGAAGTGAGATATTGTACTGGTAAGCTCAGCAGAGCAGGGTCCAGACAATCACATTATGACTAATGCAGGTCAGGCAACATGGGAAAATGACCTGTATTTGATAAATTTAATTCGTGGTTACACAGTATTAGTAGCCCTAATTGAATAACTTGTTCAATACATATTTCTAGTACTCAGTGGATGTGTTCTCTGAGGAACACTAGCAGTATACAGGTTATATATTAAATCCAGAAATGCTATTTACAATATGTATTACTTGTCAGGGCAGCCATATTTGCTTAGTAATGTAACTATAGTATAACATAATAATGTAAGTATTCCAAGCAGCAAAAAGCAATCTGACAGAAAAAAATCACACCACCTTTACTTAGAGACATATTCACATGCAGACTTCTCATTAATATCATCAACAGAAACTTGGCTGAGAAGTCAGATTTAAATTACGATGTTTAAGGCTTCCCCTTTGCCACTGTTGAATTCCAGCACTGCCCCATGGAAGAATAATGTAATGTAGTGCTAGCAACAAAGCAAAAGCTCATTTTGGAGATTGTTTCCTACCCTTTTTTTTTCCACTTGGAATAGCTATATGGAACCTGACCATGAAAGATTTACAGTGATCAGCATGGCATCAACCAGTACTCAGTGGTAGGTAGGATTTAGAAAGCTGAGCTAGGTATTGCAGTTCTCTGCCCGTGGATGATGCAGGTGTTGGGATGTTCTTTATATAGACAAGGTGCATAAATACATGCCCCACAAACATAAAAAAGGAGGGAGGAGAAGGTGTGTCATATAGTGGGACACCTGCTTCTTACATCACCCCCCGCCCAAGGTCAGAGCACATTCCCAGGAAGCAAGGAAGATGGGTTTTCATCCTGCTTTGGCCAGGGAGGTTTTGGCTGCACAGGCTCCTATCCAAAGAAGTGCCCAACCTGCTTGACTATTGGTACTGAGCTGGAACTGGGCAAAGAGGGCTAAAGCAGAAGGGTTGGCAACATCAGGCAGTGTCCCTTAAGTGGATGGGAGGAGATGTGAGGATCAATAAATCAAATCAAATCAGTAAGTTGTTTTCATTTTGTAATTTGATTTCTTCCCAACCTTCCTCTCACTCAGGAATCTGACTACTACAAATACTAAAAAATCGCATGGATGTTTTTCTACAGCCAGCACCATCTGGGCTTTGCCACTGCTGATCCATGCATTGTAGCAAAGCATCACCTGCAGAGAGCAAAACCACAGCAGTAATAAAATCCTGTTTAACTGACTCTGACCTTCCTGCCTATTAGGTAATTTTTCTCTTCCATTCTTCCAGTCCTTCTTCATTTATTTTTATATTGATGTAGTGTGTTGATAAAGAAGTAGTTCACAACTGAAATGAATTCAAAGATGAATGGATCTTAGTCACCAGTGATGGGCTTTCCTACAGTCCCTCAGTTTTTCATTCCGAAGAGGTTAGGACAGCCTGGTTCTTCTCCCCTGTTATAACTCCAAAAACACACAACACATGTTCACAGTATATCTTTTTCCTTACCTTTCCTTTGTGCTTCTTCTTTCTCCCTCTATCAAACTTCAGGTATCTTCCTTTCTCCCTACACTCTTTTTTCCTGAAAGCACATTCTGGACACTTCATCAGCCCAAAGGTCTGTGAGATGGATGTGACTGCAGACAATAAAAAGCACTGTAAGGTACTGGGCCTGTATTCAGTATATCAGATTGACCAAGAGGTGACCAAGGAAGACTTACAGAAGGAGATGGTCATTATCTGCTAGATTGACCACAAAAGACAATGCAGGAAATGTATTTTATGGATCCTGAAATCCCTTGTCTGTGATAAGGAAGAGGAGAGCCATGCAGGGTGGTATGTAGAGCAGAATTGTGAATGTCCTCCTAGAGACCTGGGTTTTCCACAGGAATATAGTGTGGATAGAGAGCACTGTGTCTGTTCTTGTTTTGCCCAGCAGCATGACTGTTAATCAAGAAATCCATCTTCTTTGACACTGGGGTAAATTCCTGCCTCCTCACATGCTCTGTGATTTTCACGATTTTGGAAGGAGTATGTAGTAGAAATGTGTTCACCAGTGTACAGGAAAACTCACTGTGAAAAAGACACTTATGCATTGCCAGTGTCTGCACAGCATGGGACACAGACGTAGGGTCGGGCATCACTGTTGGATTTTCATGTTGCACTGGAGTCCGAATGTTGCTGTCAGACTTTCAAGTGTCTGCATCAGTCAGGACTGTAAAACCTAAAGAAAATTATAAGTCTCTATGAGCAAATTCCATTTCTGCTGCAACCTGATAGCACCTGTAGTACTGCAGTGGTGCTGCATTCTTAAGGGGTGGAGTTGTACAGGCACTCCATTACATAAGAATGGTGGACTTGTTTTCTAAGCTCTGAAAAGCAAAACAACTGCTGCCTTGTGAAAACATCACCTTCTATCCCCTCACTACCTTTCTGAACTCACTCCTACTTGTGGGCAAAACACTGGAGAGCCTCCTTCTTTCCAACCACAGTAAAGTAGGTGGCAACATCTGGGTCTTGCTTGGAGGCAGATGACAGCTAATGCCTGGCTGGAGGGGGCCCATGCAGTGGAAGCTGCTGGCGGCATGACCAGAACTGTGTGTGTGCTGGCAGCAGTCATGGTGTTATTTGCTGGTGCCTAGTGAGTGTCTCTGGCTGATTCCCAACACAAATGTGACAGCACTTCATCCTTCTGTGTGGGCCAAGCCTGTCTGAACAGGGCTTCCCTGCTTTCCCCTAGTTTCTCCTTCTGTAGGTTTGCTTTGAAGAACCCATGTGATTGCTGTGCTCAAAGCAGTAGATTTTGAAAGGCCTCCTTAAAAGCACCTGGTCTGTAGGAGCCACAGTTATTGCTCTGAAGACATATTAGACGTGGGGTCATACCAAGATGCAATTGCTTAGGCCAGTTGAAGTTGGTGCAGCCATTCCCTTCTTTGTTTATGCTGTCTCTGGCTGGGCTGTTTGATTGTGCCCAAAAATGTTGCTGTAGTCTTTCTGTGCCACATATAAATTCTCCCTTCACCGTGGCTCGTAAACATACAGAAGTGGTGGGGAATTCTGATCCTGTAGTTTGAATTTTGCATCTTGTATTACCTGGAATGTACCAGTTGGCTCATGTAGCTGAAGTGGCCAGTGGCTGTGCCCCAATGTCTGTGTGTTCCAGTGCTGCTGCCATTCCTGCACCTTGCTGCAGAATTTGGAAGATTTCTTCCTTCTGATCCTAGCGGGGACTGAGACCTACAGTACTTGGAGTACGGTGCCAAGAGTTTCCTCTTACTAACCAGACCACAAACCATCTGTCATGTGTTTTCAATTACTAATTTAAAGGACAGATGTATCACCATGAAAATAGGTCCAGCTAATTAAACTTGTCAAATAAAAGTGTCTAAACCCTATCAGACCTTGCTGAAAAATATGCTTCAAACAATTTCTGAAAAAATAGCCTTTGGAATAGTAAGGATATATGAAAAAAATAAAAGCTCTCCCATGTGAAATCAGAGAATGCAAGATCTCTCTCAATTCTCAGGTAAAACTACTTTGTTGGTCTTGGAGCTGTCACAAACTGTTAAAAAGGAAGTCTTTTGAATCTTAATTGACGATGTCTTGCTTATGGCCTGGCAGCCGTGGAGCAATGGTCTTCTTATACCCAATGAGCTGTTTCCTGTAGTTAAAGCACATCGTGAAGGAAATGGCAATTTAAGAGCTGTGTGTGAAAGTTAGTCATGCTGTTGCTGTGAAAATTGTTTGCTTATTAAATTTTAAAATATGACCTTAGCATTACTGTTTCCATAATCTTGCAAATATTTAGCCAAACTTCACTTCCTGTAAATTGTTTTAGTTCTGTTGGTTGGTAAAGAACAACAGTGACTTACACATGTGTAAGTAAGTATGTACATATTGCTATCTGTGTGTCACTTTATGGTCAGACATACCTGGGGATGTATCCAAGGTTCTCTTTTGTTGGTCTGCCTGGTTTACAAATGCTATAATGGGTACTGAATGAAAAGTATTGTGGGAATCAATTTCTCATGAGAGTATCATTTCTTCAAATTCTGGGCTCTTAAATAAATCACTTCCTTCTTTGTCATCTCTGACTACTAATTGCAGAGGGCAGTTCTGAGTTAAATAACCTGCAGGCAAGAATTATTTATGAAAGATTACACGCATAGGACTTTGATACATATTTTAATGCTGTAGAGATGAGAACACTAAACCCCACAGGAGACTGCTGGATTTGTAATTGTAACTTGAAATGCATTTGCTGTAACAGGTGACACCATGTATCACAAATATCAAATGCGTAATATTCTTTTTGTACTTGGCTGAAAGCAATGAAATCTTTGAAAATGCTGTGGGGCATATCCATGCAGAAAAAGGTTTGCCCTGAAGCTGCAAGTCTGTAGAGCTTTCATACGCTTGTCTCATGTGCAGTCCTGTGACGAAAAGCGAGTACCAGTGTCTGTGCGTAAGCAGGAGCGTGTGTCTGTGTGCATGTGCTCGAGGGAAACGTCAGCTCAGACTTCGTCTTATTTTTTGCATGACTGAGATAAATTCTTGTGATCTCCTGCTGTTTCCTGTTAGTAAATTTTCAGGAGAAAGGTATTTATTCAATGCCAAATATAATTTCATTTTTATGACTTAAGGATTTCTTTGTTGTTAAATTTAAGGAGGGGTTTTATTATCGACCCGGGCGAGAATTTTAAATTGTATAAATTAGCTTGGAGGTTCTCAGATGCATGGAGATGCTGAGCAACAGATCCTCATCTCTTTTTTGTGTGAATACAATGAGAGAAAACTTACACTACATGGTACAAAAAGAGAAAGGGCAGGAGAAGGGAAGAAAGAGGAAGTGTTTTTCCTAAGAGCCAAAAATTAATTTCCCCAGTGTTCAGAATCTTGGGGATTAAGAGAATATTTGCCTAATACTGACTACCTGATTTAAAAAAAAAAAAAAGTTGAGGGAGCCCATTGTCATTCTACAACTAGCTGAGAAGAGCAGAGGCACAACATCTGAAGCTAACAACTGAGAGGGCTGAGAAGCTTCCCTTCAGATTAGTCAGAACGGGAACAAAGCTCCTTCTCCAGCCGTGCCATCAGTTGTGAAGGTTGTTAGGATCCCTCTCAATACTGAATAACCTGGTACTCAGAAACCAAAACCAGGCAAGTTTTGTTCCAGGGTGCAGAGGTCGGCACCGTGTGTCTGCCTCACTTAAGTTCAGTATTGCCCTTGCTTATCTGAAATCCAATTTTCAGGTGCATCTAAACAAATGTAGATGTTTTAGAAGAGTTACAGAAAACTCCATTGAATATTGCTTCCTCCTAGAACTAGGCAGTTGTGATACATTCTGTTTTGATATTCCATACAGAGATGAGAAAGATTTTAATGGTATTTTATTTGGAGGAACCAATCTGTAGTAACCAAAACCTACTACAAGGAGGCATCAATTGAAATAAATTTCCTATTAAAGCTTTAAAAATTAATGAGATTCAACACCCTTGTATGTTTCAATGCCTCATTGTTAAAACATATAAACTACTGGTTTTCCAAAGAAAAATGTTTCATCTTGAAAAGTACAAGTACTTCAAAAAGTGTCTAGAACTTGAAACTTGCAAAATTGATTTTTTTTCCTGTTTCCCTGTACTATCATTTTGTTTGGGTTTTAAGTTCATTGGAAATTTTTTGATGTTTAACTTTCACCTGATTTGTGTCATGAACATTTTTCTTCACCTAGAAGCTTATGCAGAATGGGTTTACTTCTTTCCCTATTGCTGCAATGATTAGCTTATCTGTTCAAGTGAAACTCTGGGCTTACTTCATCAATTGGAAATTCATGACTTGACAAAGCTCTTATACTTCTATCCTCCCTCCCAGTGGATTAGAGAAGAGGGAGAAGGCTCCATTATAACTATAACCAAGGTGTATCCTAAACATTAAAGAAAAGCAGCAAAATTCAGAGTTGTTGGGCTGTTTTCACTCCTGGCTCACCCCCTCAGCTCTGTCAATTGGCAGGTCCTCTGAGTGGCAGGTGGCACTGGTAATACATGTTCTCCAAATATTTTCCTGTAATCTGGACCCAGCAGAGCGATAGCTGCATTTCTGAGCATTTAACCTTGATCAGTCCCACATCTGTTCCCAGTTAATAATTTTGTAAGTAATTACAAGGGGATGGTATTTAGCCTTGAGTTCATTTTAGATGGAGCAGCCTCCCTATTCCTGTGACGATGTTTCCACATTTCTGTGGCCAGTATTCATACCCTTGGTTTGAAGCAATTGCCTTATTACCATTTCCTGTTGCTATTGCAGCCTTGAAAGCTGGAAACTGCAAGTGCTGCAGGTGGTGGGCATCAGAGTTTGATTAATCCAAATTCCAGTTTTACATTATTGAAAAGGGATGGGACAAAAGGAATTCTCTTCAGCTGAGTGTCAAATAGAGTCAGAAATATTGCAGCTATGGGCATGATGATGTGGGTCACTCAATAACTATTTTGAGCCAGGAATATAAAGTGAGATGGTATCAGAAAATTGTTAGAGAGCATTGCTTTAACTCGTGGTTATGTAAGAGCTCAGTGACAAGGCCAGACTACAACACAAGTGGCTTTTTGTCCATTGTTACATTAAAAATGTGATTTTCACCAAAGCTAGGGTGAGCTACAGGCTGTTAACATAATACAGAGGAATGACGTGAATTTGGTGCACAGATTGGTATGGGAAGATCGTGCACTCTTCATGCAAACAGGAAAATACTCAACTGCTGGCCATGAAGTACAGCTTTGTACTGAAAATAAGAATGAGACCCAGAAATAATGATGGCTTCATCAGGACCAGTGACAGCATCTTCCCTTTCCTTATTCCCATTTGCTACAGATTCACAGGTGTTTGGGGTTTCCATTTGTGGTTTTTTTGTCACATCAATTTAATCCTGGATTTCATGTTCTTCTCGATCCTTCCCTGTTGTCAACATTGTAGCCTCTCACTTCTTTGCTGTGCGCATGAGAATTGACGAGGCTTTTTGACACTCTAAGGTGTCATGCTAAGCATATATAGCAGGCTGAAGCAGAAGGATCGGGTCTCATTTGGATTGATGGCTTTTGTCTTCACAAGTAACCATCACTTGTGATGGACCCCTGCTTTCTTGGGGGTAGCTGAACACCTGCCTGCCTTGGGAAGCGCTGAATGAATTCCTCTATTTACTTCGCTTGTGTACACAGCTTTTGCTTTACATGTTAAACTGTCTTTATTTCAACCCACAAGTTTTCTCACATTTACTCTTCTGATTCTTTCCCCCATCCCAACATGGATGTGGAGTTTAGCTGATGCCTGGGGTTAAACTACATCAGTCCTTTTTGGCACCCAACATATGGCTCAAAAAGTTCAAAATAACAGATTGGATTGGCATGTGCTAGATCAAATTTATAGCTGTTTTTACTGTGCAGCTATTAATCTGCAGTCTCTGTGCTTGCCATGAGGCTTGCTTGCCCGACTGTAAATTAGACTCTCGTGGTCAGCATTGGCTTGCTGCTTTTGCTGCTTGCTGTACTGCTTTGTACTGCTGTGGCCATGGATAATTCCATGACTGCAGGGTAATTCCCTGAGCAGCCTTTTACCAAAGCAAGAAAATGAAAGTTTGCGAAGCATCCTACACTGTCAGAGCAGCTCTCCAAAGGCATTGACTTGTAATACAGTACTTAAAAGTGCTGCTGAAGTCCAGCACAAGCCAGATAAATGCAACCTTGCTTGCCAAGGCTGTGTGCCCTGAAAGTGAGTTTTAGCCTACACCAAGCAGAGTCTGATGGAAAATGGGAGTGCAAGGGGCCAGGAGGACTGTTTGAGGGGCTGTTTCTGGAGATCTGCCTGGAGCAGGTCACACTCTTTCAATGTGAGGATGGGGCTGGCGTCATGGGTGTGAGCCCATCTGTGCCTCAGGACCAGAATACCGACCACATCTTGTTTTGCGTGCTAGGAGAGACTTTGATGGTGCCATCTTAACCTTTTTGGCCACTGCTGTGATTCTTCCTGTGGCATTTTTCTTGTGATGAACAAGCAGATAAAACAAGTAAATTGTGCAAGTCAATGCAAAGAGGTTTGGGAAGCTTTGGGCTTCATCATCTCAGTGGAGAGTGGAAGCAGCTGTTTTTTCAGGGATGTTTTTACTCAGTTGGTTTGACTCTCCTGCTGTTTCCTTGCAGTATGCTTGGCAAAGGCACCACACACTACTAGTTGGCTCCTCTTCCCTATGCTGCCTAGCTCCAATAACAGATTTTCCTTATGCCCATGTGTTATTACGCTACCATCTTTATTGACTGGAGCATGGAATGGCATTGGCTGAGTACAGTTATTTCCTTTAGAGATTATGTTCTATTGCAGCTGCTCATCAATTGAGTCAGGCATCAGCTTGTGTACTCGTGTGTAATCACAGCACAGACCTGCACCCAGCTTGTGCTTCTTTTACAGCATGATTTTAAGCAGCTCATTTTCATGCTGTTGGTAGCTCCTTTTACCATTAATTGGTTTTACAGGCACATACTTTGCTTGAATCTGTACTGCAAGAAGGGGAATGAAGAAGCTTTTAATAGGCACTGCTATGCTTACCGTGTAGTGTATTTTATGGGCTTGCAGTCCCTTCCTCTTACTCTTCAGCCTGGGTTCATTATTAAAGCAGTGGCTGATGTAGGACAGGAATCCTGCTGAGCAATGCCAGCAAACTGAGCATTCAAGCTCACATTGCTGTGCAAGTGCACAGAAGGATCATGTCACACTTCTGCAGACTAAAATACCGTCAGTATTTCTAGTAGTTTGTATTTATGTCTCAGCGATCTTGATGTTCCTCTAACAAGATTCATTTGCTGCAATTTTTTCTCCTCAGATGCAGAACTTGATGAAGTCTTTACCACACAAACCACAGCAATGTCAGCTGTGTGGGGACAGGAAGCACACACCTGCCTCTGTGAGGACTCTCAGCTTTCCTGTGGCTGGGCCAGTAGGACATGGTGCCTGTCCATCCTGGCCACTGGCTGCTCCACATCTCCATCACTGCCACAGCACATCCCTCCCTTGGGCATTTGCTGAGTCTGAGCTGCTTCCTTTCCAGCCAAACAGGTCACTTTTACTGTCAGTGTTTGGTGTTTACAGCGACTCCTGTAAATCAGGGTGTGATCACAGGAATTGTTAGTAACAGGAAGGATAGAATAAGTAGGATAAGGAGGGTGGAGACTAATCTCTTGCAGTTGTAACTGAAAGGGGAAGTTCAATCAGACCTTAACAGTAGATGTCAAGGAACAAACCAGGGCTCTTCCTTCATAAACAGAGACAAATAGCAGTCCTGCCCATCTTTACATTTGGCTTTCTCACAGAATGTGGAAGGGGGTAGGAATCAGTGAACAATGAATGCACTCCACAAACACACACCTGCTGTACTAGAAGTGAATACCTTCGCTCCCCCATTTTATAGAAGCTGATATAAGCCCAAAGGAATACTGCAAGAGCTCCCATTCAGTGGAATTTTCCACTTGGTTTATATACATATGCATGCTGTGTGCTGCTGGGGTGTTGGCAGAGTGAATACAGGGACTACAGAATGAGTGGCTTCCTTGGTGCTCTAAAGTACAGGAAAAATATAAGTGGATAATGATAAGAAATGGCTAATAGACCTGGCTTTTGAAAATGCTGTAAAATAGCAGTTATTCTGGGAGTGAATGGCAGGGTTTCACATAAAACTACTTATTAGAAACCCCATACACCAAGCTGAAATGGTGATTTTTGTATTTCTATTTATTTCAAACTTTGCAGTTGTTTGAATATGATATGAAAATATTAAAAAGCTCCAATGCTGACACTGCCAGCAAAGAGTGCCACTTGCATCTTTCATTACTCTCTGTCCTGAACCTCTGTAGATCTGTAACCTAAGGGAAGAGAAGGCACCTGTACCTATCTGAATATATTGGAGCACACCATGCACTGTGGCAGGAACTGATCCCAGGTTCCCCACTAACCCAGCTGAACTGTCTCACTCGAAATGCAGAGATCCTAGAAAAAAAAATTATCACTGCAGCTTCTCCTTAATGTTTTGGTTGCATTTCATGAATTGGAACTGCCACAATGGATGTGTCAAGAGCTGTGAAACCCAGGTAGTCGAGTATCTCCTTGCAGATTACTGCAAACCTACACCAGATGGGAGAAGACAGTACAATCCCCATCCTTGATTTTTGCCTGAAAAAAAGAAATTGCTCCCTCGTTAACATGCTGGCTCTGATAATCACCATTTACATTTTTTTCTCAGGCATTGCATGGCAAATCTGAACTTACACCTTGGAACATAAATTTAAGTGGGCATATATGCACATCTGGAGTGCTGCAACAGCTATGCTGTTTCTCCAGGACTAGCACTTACAGAATAAGAAGGTAAGTTGGAATGAATGAAAAACCTATTTTTATGTACTTATGATGCATTTAAGTCATTGTATTTTTTATTCCAGGTCCATGCAAGGGTCTCTACGCATTTGTTGTAGCATTAGGGCCTCACATACAGACCCTCACAATTAAAAGGTTCATACTAGTGAAATGATGCATCTGCTTTCTTGAATCCAAAATTTGGCACAGGAAGGCAATTTAAAACTTGAGTTTCTTAAGAGATGCCTCTAAAGGTACCTTGCACACAGGAAAGAAAGACGACAGAAGGGAGCTCAACCCTCCTATCCCCTACTGATGTCAACATCATGTCTGAAGAAAGTTTCACCTTCCTTCCAAAGGTCAGATTAACTAGGAAAAGTGAAGTTTTAGTTTCTTAAAGGAAGTTTCATAGAAGGGCACATCAAATAGTGTATTTTTCTGCTCTCCTCTGTGACTCTGAACCCCAGTACCCCTTCCACTTTGCTACAGACAAAAAAGCATGTTGTGCTTTTTCCTGTTACCCTTATCAGCATTATAATGCTTACTTTGAGTTAGTTTTTCCTGGGTTCCTTGATAAAAGCTGAAGAGATGACACATTGTAAACAACAAGATCTCTGCTGCCAAGAGCCAGTTTTGCACACTGAATTTTGTGTGTGCAAAGTTTCAAAAAAAAAGTGAGGTAGATCTACAGATTATGAAACACAAAAAGAAAAGGTATATGAAAAGAAAGAAATTTTCTTCTTTTTTGTATTCTATTTGCCCTTTTTTGTTTTTCATGGGAAACAATAAGAAAGGGGAAACAAAAAGAAAAGACGAAGAGTGTGTTCTTTTCCTGACCTCAGGGCCATGAATATTTTTAATATGAAAAATGAGATATTCCTACAATTCTCAGATGCCAAAGTAAAGCTTTAAGTAACATCTATAACCGCACATTTTTGTGAAATTCTTACATAGTCTACATAGATATCTCATACAATATAGATATGTTTGTCATCTATCTGTCCATCTATTTCTATATCTATCTATCTATCTATCTATCTATCTATCTATCTATCTATCTATCAATCATCTATCTCATAAGACAGATTGTGAAAATATTATGAATTGGCAATGCTTGTTATTTATGCTTTGCTTAGAAATGTAAAAAGACACCCAAAATTCAGCAGATGTTGTTCTGGTCTACCATAGTCTGTTGCTAATGCAGAACTCCCAATGTTCAATCATTTTGAAGAGGCTCTTAAACCATTTATTTCAGCAATTCTTTAATTAATCTTTTTGTATAATGAATGTTAATAGAGCCTTCATCCCCCCTGCAAAGGGCTTGTAATTGTAATGCCACTTTCAAGGTCTACAGCTTGCACAGATAATGAGTTAGACAACTATAACACAGAATAGTACAGATATGCAAGTAATACTGCAGGTATTTTAGAAGCACAGATGAACCAAAGGAATATTAATGGGATTTGACAACATGACAAAAATGCCATTGCACAAGGACATCCATCTCCAGACTTTCAGTTATGTATTACTGTGAATGAAACAATCAGTGGAGTAAAATACCCATTTGATGAGTGTAATTTGGCAACAATTTGAAAACATGATACTGTGCCTTGTTATTCAAAGGCATTTGACACAGATATCTTGACATTTTTAATATAGAAGCTGTCAAGAATAATCTGGAAGAGTAAAAGAGTTTTATTGGAAAGTGCCTACTTATCTTTGGTAATCTAATAATCTATAGTAGTAAGGTCAAGTAATTTTTTATGATACAGCCTTTAATCTTCCATCAATTACTACTTTTAATTGCAGCTGGACTGCTGAGATATATAGAGATCTTTCTGGGGAAAAAAACCCAGCTATAGTTCTGCTCTGAATAATGCACTATGAACAGAAACAGCAGTTCCCTTTCCCACCACCATCTCCCTAGGAATGAATTGGCTGGAAAAATAAAGGGTGCTGAGCCCATGATACATAATGACAAAGATCTGGTTATGTCATAACACATATCTGTGACAAAGTGAAGGGAGATTAGGACAGAAGCTTTTTGTGGCTTTTGCTGATCTACACCTATTTGCCTTTGCCCTTCAACATTTCTAATTAGCTAGCTACACTAACAGCTGCAGGTATATTTTCTGGGTAATTGTGAGCCCTGTATTGCATGGGCCAGGACTTCTTTAAATACCAGTATACTTTGAGTCTCTTCCTCGGGGGGAAGGGAACAGCTTGTCTGGGAGCCATGAAGGTTTGCTCAGAAAAGGGCCTTGTTCAACAACATGGTCCAGGTTGTCATGTGCATATTGATCACTTGAAATGTTTTGGGTAGATAATAAAAGTAAACAACATTAATTCCCTCAAAGTAAAAATTTCATAGCTCACCAATCACTCTGAAAAGTTGCAGTTCTTCCTTGATTTCATATAAAAAATTTGCTGTGCTACCTGAAGGCTGTGTTACTCCTTGGTGGCTCCATTTTCCTATGGATAGTGTAGCTTCAGAGGGCTTGTCTGTTAATAGCACAGTGATAGCTTTACTGGTTCTGCAGCCCAGTACTGCAAGAGTCCAGCTGGTTATAAAAAAGCAAATAAATCAAAACCCAGTGTACTTCACATCAAATGAAAACTCCATTTTTTACTCCTTTCTCTATGTGTTGGACTCCAGTCTAAAACAAAGATGCATAGAATGACCCTGCAAATAAGATCAGTGTAATTCAGAGAATGAAATTAATTTGTCAAGCCCTGCCTTTGTTTGTCACTTACTATCACTGTAGTTTCTTTTCATCTTCAATTTTTGCTCCTCTTTAGTATTTGCTATAAAGAGTTTTATTTAGAATAAGAAATAGAAAGAGGATTTTATGCATCCATCATTTACTGATGGACTTTTATCCTGGTGGAAAATGAGCAAGAAGGATTCTGATGGCAGAGTGAAGTGAATTAAAGATCAAAAATTTCCTAAATTTGGCTTAGAGTTTATGACCTAATTTGCATAACTCTGCTTTTTAATGTCTAATTTCTTTCCTGATCCACTGTTGGGATTTTTTTAACTTCTCAAATTTAATTGTTTGTGTATTAATTTTCACAATTCTGGAGCCAGCATACCTATGAGATCTAATTTAAGGACTGTACTTCCTCTTTGGAAAATAAGAGACAATTTCACAAAGGGAAAGGAAAACCAAGAACAATAACATTTTTTAAATAACATATATTATTTCTTTTCACAACAGCATTTCTTTTGTACGACTTCTTAGGAGGAATTGTTGTCTTTACAGAAGATTTGCTGGCATGCAGTTTTTGGACTAACCGTCATAAAAGGCCAGAAGAGGCACTGGCACCCCAACATTGTTCAAACATGCCTGAGTGGACTTGATGAAGAAGGGGCATCACTATGCTTAGGCTGGGCAGGGGGAATTTTACCCTGCACACCTCCTCGCTGGCTCCTGTTTCATGGAAAGAGAGAGATAGCCTGCATGTAGATCTGTTGTAGTAGCAACTAAAGTATACCTAATTAGAGATGTCCTAATACACTGTATGTACAGAACTTTATTTTCCAAACGGAAATCATTTTAGGAATGAGAATCAGGTGCCAAGAGTTTTCTAACCCACAATCAGCAGTGTACTCTGTGTGCTCCACTTCTCAGTGCTGATGGGGAAGAGCTGCACAGCTGCCATAAGGGGCCACCCATGCTGGTGTGGCCCCACAGAAGCTGCACGATCGGCAAAGGCGTTGAGCACCATGTGAAAGTGAGCCTGAGGGACACTGCGTCACATCCCACATGAGGGAGCAGCTTCAATTTCCCTCTGAAGCAACACGGTCATCCACAACCGGGAGAGCATCAGGGCAAACCACAGGGCTGGTGTACTTGTTGCCAAGCCTCTGCCTTCCCACTGCAGGATGGTAAGTGGGGTGAACAAACTCGGGGGCTCAGCTGAGGGATAAATATCCTCTTGCTTTCAGCAAAGGACAACAGTTTTTACATCAGAGTTAACCCCACATCCAAGATGTCTCAACACTGCCCTTCCTGTCTTTGTCCTTAATTCTCCCCATTTTTACTAATAAAGTTCTGCCAAACATCCCTGCTAAACAACTCCTGTATATCTCTCTCTTCATTTTCTTGTCTTCCTTCCCTCTTCTGGAAGGAAAAAAAAACGCAACAAAAAGACAGCAAAAATCTTACAAAAGAGAGTATTTAAAAAACTTTATTACTATAAATCAAGCATACAATAGGATAAAGAATTGTAGAAAATGCACATTGCTGTTTATAAAAATGTTTTTAATGAACAAATAGAGAAGCTTATGGATGCTTAAGTGCTGGAGCCTTGTGATTGCCTATGACATGCCAGAAAGCACACAGAGCTGCCTGAAAAGACAGCAGGAATTTTGTGTGATGAAGAGCCCCTCAAGGATTAGCAAACTTTGTGTAGAGCTGATATAATAGAATCTGGAGTCTTTTGTTTTCCAGGTAAGGTGGTAGGAGCAGAGTTCCCCCATGCAAACAGAGCTTTAATCTTGACTGTGTTACTGGCACAAAAGGAGTGATTACCTCCTATGTCTCTTCTCCTCAGGCTGCTTCATCCTCGGTTCCTAAGGTTTTTACTGGTGTAAAACCACCTGGCTCCATCACAGGTAACAAAGTAATGCCTATTTTTACTGCAGTAGGCAATTTCCTTTAGCCCCAAACAAGTACTTTAAGAGTACACTTGGTTCCTTCCACAGCCATGAAGTGCTGCACACCCTAAACACAAGGTGTTCCCACCATGGGAAAGCCTGACAGAAACAGCAGTACAGGCCATAGGACTGAAGGTCTAAAACATGTTGTACCTGAGTCAAAGGAGTTAAAATAACCTTGATTCCCAGTCCTAATCTTGACTAGTGAGGCCTCTTCTGCTCTGTGAGAAGCTTCAGAGAAAGCACTTCTGGGTACTGTTTGAAATTAAATTAATGAACAAATGTATGTTTCTGAAAAGTGAAAACACTACATCTCTGAAAGGTTATTTACTTTCATTCTTTTTCCAGTCATTTGACCTCTGCTGGACTTAGAGGAGCTCCCTATAAAGGCACATCTGTGTGGTTCTGGATTAAGGTTTCTCTTTAATCCAGACAGGAAATTATTTTGTCAAAATACTCCAGAAATTTACTACAGAATCACATTCTCTCAAGTGGCAAGTAACAAAGCCACTAACAAAGGCTTTTCTGACCTTCCTGGGAACATTAGACTTCAAATGCTGCTGCTTATGCTGCTTCCATTTCTGCCTCTGTTTGTCCTGTTGGTTGGCCCTGAGGATTTTGGCTCTGCTGTGTCATGGCTCTCCTTGCAGTATCGTAAGCCCCAGCAAGACGTAGGAGACTGCAGACTGTATGTGTGCATGGGTATAGTCTGAGAGATGATTTACTTTAAGGCCAATGCATTATTTTCTAACAGTAACTAAAAGGAGAGTCACACTCTCAAGATATTCTGGAAAGGCTGGCTTTTGCAAAGTTGGGAACACTGACTCATTCCTGCCATCCCCTCAATTTCCAGTGTGTGCTGCAGAAGTGAGGTAGGAGAAAGTTGGGAGTGATGTCTTGCTTTTGCTGTGATAGAAAAAAAGTGCTGATAGAAAAAAAAAATCCTGAAAACTCCCAGCATGAAATGAGAGAATGCAAATGGCAAATCACAGATAGGTGATTTCTGGTATGTGGAACAGATAGGCACAGTTTTCTTCCTCTTACTTTCAGACAATTTCCTAAAATACTTTGAGGTCATACAAAGGAAGAGAAAGAAAGACAAAATTAAATGACTTTCACATGGTCTTCTTATATTAAATCTAGCAAAAGGAGAATTACAAACATCATCATAAGTTTAGATAAGGCACATACAAAGATACACCTTCTCCAAAGAGCTTTCCTGTAAATGCCACAGTTCAGCTCTGCTGCTAAATGAGTGCACTTACTCATGGAAATGCTCACAATCTTTAGCTCATGTCTTACAGTGCAAGTGCTGTCCCGTCATTGAATTGCATCATGTTGGGGTTATGCAGCTGAAATTAATGCAGTTTCATTGGGATGTAGCTGTGTTTACAGCATCGAAAATGAGAGGAATTGCATTATTTAGGAAAGGAAGAAGGAAAATCGATTGAAAGGAGCTATTTGGAAGGGCTGATGCTTTAGTCTTGCTTACTTTTACATCTGCATACCAAAAAGCAATTTTACTTTCTCTGTGACTACAGAAAGACAACTGGATGGTGATATTTAGAAAGACTTCAAATAATACTGGACAAAGAGGAAGAGCATTCTAACACAAATGGAAAAAATGCCAAACTTGTAATCCTAATGAATTCTTCATTAATACCCTCACTAATGCCTTGTAAATGAAAACTGGTCTCCTTGAAAATTTGCATGGAAATAGTTCAGTTAAAAGTGCAATCCAATTATTCACAAAAGTTATGTAGTTCAAAGTTTTCATGAAGTGTGTTCCATAAAATATTTTGACCCTTCATTGGGAAAAAAAAACCAGCTGGGACATATTTTTGTGTATTTTTCTGAAAACTAAGACATTGCATTTGGAAACATCATCCCCAAAAGCTGTATATTTAAGGCCAGAAATTCTGATTTTGTATTCTGAGTTGGGTCATCTTACAGTTAGACTTCCCAAAGAGACAAGCTGGGAATGCAGGGAAACTTAGTAAACCTGACCCAGAAAATAAGCAAGTGCATTGTTTCCAAGATGTCTTTCTTTTCATTAGAAATTAAATGAATCCTAAGTGCACAAACACAGAGTAAATTAAGAATAAGAGCAAAAAAGGAGAAGATGCACAAAGACAAGTGATTGTATCTTCCAGAACTTCACATTATAAACTCAACAAAAGGCCTTTACTACAGTCACCAGCTGAGCTAGACTTCTCCCAAGTTTCAAAAGGCAAGCTTCTAAAAGGATTTGGGTGCACCTCCAGATTGAAACCTCAGCATAAAGAAGTGCTTCTTTCTCTGATACTTGGAGAAAAGGCAAGGCAGAGAGGGGCTGTTACAGCAATGTTGTGTGTAAGCACTTAAATGTTGCTCAGTCTAGAAAAATATATGCTAATGCATTTGGGGTGGGGGGCGGTTGGAGGGAGAAATGCCATCTATATCCCAATGGGAGGGAAAAACACCACCAGCAGGTGATATTAGAAATAAATCAGGTGTAAACTATCTGATTGCAGACTTCAGGAGAAGAAAGTAATACACATTATGAGTTCACTTTTTCTGCTGCTCTCAGGCTCTAGTAAGACAACCCCCACCGTTTTAGGACAATTCACTTGTTTTACCCGTTAAACACCAGCTTGTAGTGGTTGACACAGATTTCAAAGAACTGATGCTGCTGCTGAGTAAAAAGTCAGAAGAATTAAGAAATTGTAAAAAGTTAACAACCCCCTACCCCAAATCAGTGGCAGACCTATGCAGAAAATTGTATCCTCAGGATTTGCCTTTCACTAGCAAATGCCTCCAAACAGCCAAAAGTCTCCGACTTCTTTACAGTTGTAAGAAATCATCTCAGCCCTACAGCTGCGGGTGTCCTGGGCAGCTGGTGCAAGGGTCACTGTGACTTTAGCAGCCAGGCTGTTTCTGATCTGTAGAACAGACCTTTGTTTCCTCCTGCAAAAATACCTCTTTTTTTTTTTTTTAATGGTAACACACCTTTGCATTCACATCATATGCTCTTGAGCTCAGCTCAACCATGATCTGACTATGTCTCACTTGTCCAAAGAGTGTATAAAGAGAGGGTTCAATATGCAAACAGAATCTAATAAATCCTAATAACCATTATTCAATGGTGTGACACAAAAAGAGGTTAAATAAGAGAGAGACCCCATGGTCAGTGAGGAAATACCATGAAAAATACAATCTGCATTATGCATTTCAGGTCAGATATTGATAATTTACTGTAGGACACAGTTCTGAGTGAGAAAAGAAGTAAGAACCTTCACTCTCACAGTGCCAAACTGTTTACGGGCATAGTAGAATAAAATAAGAAACAGATGCAAGAGTGGAAAAAGAAAACATTCAGGCAGCTTTCCTGTGGACACTACACAGTCTACCTAAAAAGTATGAACAAGAGGCCTGAACAAAATTAATAATCAGTTTTGATTGGAGGACCTCACTGTATTACCTCTTTATTTATTTATGTATCTGTGCACACTCACAGCCAGCAATCAGGTAATAGTCAATGTCTTTATTCCTACTGTAGCATATTTTTTCCAGGTCATGAAAGGTAGGTTAATATTTGATCTTCTATCAGTAAATCTCCCTATACTAAACATATAAAGTTTATTATGGAAAACACATCCTGGCACAGCCATAAACTTATCGTGATAGTCTGTAGGAGTAAATGTTCACTGGGTGTCTTGAGAATTTCACAGCAATCATTTGAATTTATTGATGCCCATCCCTCTTAGAGTTATTGTTACAGGTGATGTAACAGACTGCTATTTGAAATCTGTAACTTATGAATTTGAGAGTCCACCATCATAGTAGTGGGATGGCATTGATTTCTTCCATCTCCCCTGCTTATCTCAAGCTCTTTCACTTTGCTTGTCTTATTGATTTTCATGTTCACTTCATACATTAACTCACTGGAAGCTGATAATGAATCAATGTGGCCACCTAAATACATGTTCTGTTATAACCCTTTGGAAAGAGCCACTTACAACTCTACATCAAAATGCACTGAGTAGCTACTGTGCACATCTCAACAAGGAAAGATATTTCTCTCAACCTGACTCATGGATGGAAGGCCTGTACAGCCCTTCTATTGAGTGCATGTACGTTGCCTGCCAGGAGAATATGGTTTCAAAAGGTAAACACAGGATTAAGCCAGAGAGACCTCAGTGTGAGTCCATCATCTTACGTAGTTTCATTTTTAGTGGTTCATTTCACAACCTTCTGCCTGTAAATTGTGTGCCTTCCTCTCAACCCCTTCTCTTCCTGTCCAGAAAGGCCTTCAGAGCAGGAACCAGCTCTTACCCTCTGCTTACATTGCCCGTAATGTGCAATTGTTATCAGAAGGATCCTATTAGCAGAAAAGAGACACCCAAAGTGTAGGTAACAGTAATACTGATTATGCAAAATAGTTCCAGGACAGCTATGATAACAAATTGTCATTATTTTTGCTTCCTGCTGTTCTTACATCTTTTGGTAACATTAAAATTTACCCTGTGGTAAAATGTACACCTCTGGTCTCCAGGATTTTGTTTTTAAGGGTAGGGTACTTCACAAATACTTTTTTCCCTCTAATTAACCATACCATTTTCAACAAAGCTAAAATCCCAGTTATTCAGTGACTTCTGTAGCTAGGCCTTCTCAGGAGAGCTAAAAAGTAGAGTGATGCTTCAATGCTCAGACAGTGAAACTACTGAGAAGAAACCTGGTTTGGTCATTAGGCTGACAGACCTAGGCAATATTCCTCTGAGCCTGGCTTGGCTATGGTAGGAGTAACTTCAGCCTGGAAGCTGAAGACTGAAAGCTGCAGGGTTATGCCATAACATATTTTCTCTTCTCACTAACCAGCTCACAACGTTAATGCGCAGAGAGCTATTACTCCTCCTACAAAAAGATCATTTCTCAGTTCATTAAACATTATTGCTAAACTACCAGTAGCTCTTCTCAGTTACCTCTGAGAAAAGTGACTTACAGCTAAGTAAGAGCAGAAATATTAGGAGTAGATTTTAAACTGTTTCTTCCATTGAAATCTCAAGCTGTGCAAGGTGATTTCAGTTATTTGGTTTCTTTTGTGGGGGTGGACAGAGTGACTGGGTTTGTCTACAATGAAATATTTTGTTAATGCTGAAGAGATGTGTATTTATTGGTTCAGCAACCATTCATTTTATGTTTCCAGAACTTGTATGATGGGCAGAGCTGACCAGCCTATTTCCTCCCACCTCTTCCATCACCCTGCTTGATGAAAACATCAACCTGCACCTTTTCAACCAGCTCTGTGGTTCCTTAGGTGAGGTCTCCTGTTGACATGTGGGGCCATCCCTTTGCATGAAGCTATAAATCTGAATTTCAGCCCTGTCACAGCACCGTGGCAGTAGTGGGAAGTCATTTCTGCGCTCTGCTTTTGCTGCTGGAAAGGGGCTTGAAGGACAGGATCAAGGTTTGAAAAAGGCAGCAAGGAAGGAGAGGAGCTGAAAATGGTGACCTGATGAACACTGTATTTCAGCAGATTCTTTCCAATACTATCTCTAAAGGAAGGAGGAAAAATTCCCAATAACAGTGTTCTTTCTGGTTAGAAGAGAGGACATCGGGAACATTCTGGGGAGGGATGTCTGATGCTAGTAAAGAAGAGACAGAAATCTCGGAAATGTGATAAAATAAAAAGGTGCCTTTGAAATAACTTTAGGCCCTGCTAATTTGGGTTATTAAATGCATCCAGTTTTTCTTGTAAAAGGTATTTGCTCAGAAATCTGAATGGTTTATAACTTTCAGATACAACCTCCAGCAGAACTGCATTCCATGCCTCCATAACAGATATCAGTGACATGAAACCTCAGTTTTTCATCAAAACAACTGCCAGAACTAATTTCTTTCCTTACAAAAGAGCTGATCAAGGAATCAATTTCCAGCTATGTCTCAATCATCAATACTGAATTAAAAGCAATGCCACAGTCCTCAGAACAACCCTTCTACTATGCAATATAAATCAGTGCAGTTCTTCAGTTGGGAGCAAACTTTTTTAGTGCTACCTTTTCCCCAGCCATCACAATTGTTGTATAATTGTCATTTTGGTGACAGACACCTTTTCAGAATACCTGTTCACGAGGTCTTAAAGTCAGCCAAGGACTGGGCTCCATTGTGCAGCAGTGAGCTCCTGACCTCAGGAGAGCTGCAGAACCCAAATTACAGCTGTCTCTCTTTGGCAGGGATCTCTGTTAACCAAGTTGAAACCAGACAAATCTTACCCAGCTCATCAGCAGGTAAGAGATCCACACTTGCAGTGCGTGCCCAAGCTCACCTGTTACAGGAAGCATTAAAGTACTTTTCTGTCTTTAGCAATGAGAGAGGGATCTTACACAAAATGATTATATCGATAAATTAGCTGAAATTGAGCCCACACAACATTTTAAACAGCAGTGCTTCCATTAAAGTAACCCAAGATAACCTGTATAAATGTAATTCTTAATGGTTTTCTGATATCTAGACTGATGGGCTTCATCCATAAGTCTTATGAAGAGTCACTGCTTGCAGCACTTGCAATGCTCAAGTTATATTGACAGCTTTAATCTAGACCAGGAATGAAATCGGTAAGGATTATACACTAGTCTATCTGACCTGCAAACTATTTGTCTTGCGATCCTGTATCTTGTAATCAATAAGTTCCAGAATTAAATGACATATCTGCATGCCCTTTCTTCCTAGGGAACATTTATGCTTCCCAAACAAACAAGCCAGTTCTACTCATCTGATTTCCTGAAAGGGAAGGGAAGGAGAGGATTAGGAGAGCTTTGGGTGAAATAGAGAAATATACTTAGGCCTACAGTGCCACAGCAATCACTAGGCACTCAGGCACCTAAGAGACTCACTGGAACCTGTTCTTAAGTAATACTGGCAGTACTGTAGAGCCACCAGTGAAGTCAGTGGGAAGGGACTGAATCCTGAATCAGGATTTTGCCTGTGGACACTTTTTTCACCTCTCAATTCATGCTTGGAGACAGTTGGGGACCATCTAAGGCCAATACCATAAAACCCGGTGGTTCTGAAATTCTGTTTTTAAACCCACAAATGATGCCTACTGTTCAAGCCATTTGGAGAGAAGCAGACACTGTCTTGACATGTTGCACCGTGGTCTCCTGATCTGTGGGACAACTCCTATTATTGTAACTAGCACATTTATCCTTAGTAGAAGTAACTCATATTTTAATTTCAGTGGCACTATATCATAAGTAGACCTTCCTGTCACAAAATCATAGTCTTGGTTTCCTGGCATTATCAATAGGCCACTTGTTTTCTCTCTGAAATAGCTCCGAACCACTCTTTCTCACACATACACCTTTGTGGGGAACAGCTAAGTCTAAAGGTTTCTCTTCATGTGTTTTCTTACACGAAATTAGAAAACCCCTTTGGGCTTCATCCAAGTTCTGCACAAGCACAAGCAGCATCAGCTGTAGATCACTTTTTTGCACTCAGGTACATTTACATGCCTGAGTTAGCCTGCCGAGTTTATACAGAAAGGTACGTGGACTGGACCATCATGGATCACATAAGACCATCTGATTCCTATATCTCTATTAAGCATGACATACTTCAAATAATGCATATGAATGTTAAATGCTACTATGAAGCCACTCACCTGAAAAGACCACTCTTTCTCAAGACCAGGTGAAATGCAGTCAGGACCAGTGTCTGACTTACTGGTGTGAGCTCTATGCCAGTTTTCTGTTGTTGCCTGCTTTCCTCTCCTTTTTCCTTTTCCCTTTTGAAGTTCTGACTTTTAGCACTTTGTGCTACAGAGATCAGCACTCCTGTCTCAGGAACAGTGAGCTGCTGCCTGCTGGCTGTGATGAGGCAGCTGTCATTATTCCACAGAACTGAGTGTCCATAGGATCACCATATGGAACAGGCTACAATTTCCACATCCAAGAGTCACGTTTCACACAATGACCTGAACTGCTATATGAGTCTCAGACAGGAAAGGCAATAGGGCATCTCAACAAGTTCTCTTTCTTCAGGACTAATATTTCCATCAGCAGCTGAAACTTTCCACATAGCTATTCTTAATAGAATTAATATACTCACAATACCACAAAAATAATAAAATCATTCAGTACCTTCTTACATTACAGGAAATGCTATACATGTGTTTATTTATTTGTTTATATGGCAGCAGGGAGGCTGCCAGGTTCAACCTATTTATGCCTCCTTGTGGTTTGAGATCTTACCAGTGGTGAGATCAGTCAGGGTCTTCAGCAGGAAAGAGCCCTTTTATCTGTAGGGTAGGACATCGTTGTCATGGAGTATACTCTCAGTTCTGTGAGGGCTGAATCAACCAAGTTTCTCTGACAGGTGCTGGTGAAAGGCCACTTTGTTTCATTCCATCACTGAGTCTGGCTTATGCTCCCGTATGCCTCTGCAAAAACAGGAAACACACCTATGCTTTGACCAGAAAGACATACATTATTTTAGGAAAACAGGTTTTAATTACCAACATGTTTCTGTGGAGCTATATGTCGGCACTGACTGCAATCATATGTACATGAACCAGGGTCTCACTTGAAGCAAGTCCTCTAGTTATCAGGTATAACCGGCTCCAGAGTTCCAGAAACTCTGGTCTCATGGACACGGCATGCTTTCTAATCACGTAATCCTGTAAGTCCTGCTTCTTCATTCTTAAAAAGAAAGGTTAATGTACAAAAGGAAGGTTTCAGTTTTACAAAGCTCCCTTTATCCACATGAATACTGCAAAGGTCAAGAGAAAATCTGCTACCAACACATAACAGCATTTGAATCAAATGATGAATGTGCTTCACACTTTGTACAATTTCAACTCAGGAAAGAATTGGCTTCCTTAAAGATCACGTGGTGACAACTTTTATCCTTTCTTAGCAAAAGTCCGACTCACTAAATCACAATTCTCTTCTAGAGAAGTTTTAATAAAAGCCAGTTACAGTTTTGATCCTATAGATGTTAGAAACTTGTTCCAGCCTCCTTTCATGAATAAAATATCCACTGAGATCCAAACAGCTGGGAACATTTGAGGAGCTTGTTTCTAATGGGCTTCTTCCAACTCTTACAGCTGTGGGAGAGGAACAGGTCCCTGGGTATTGTCCATACACAGATCTACTCAAACACCTTTTGGGGCCAGCCAGCCTGGGGTGACATTGGAGAGGACTGTCATCTGCACAAACTTCTGATCCCTAAGGGTTCTTCCTCTGACTTCTGCCATGGTTTTGAATGGTTTTTTCAACACTGGATCCTTACAACCCTTTCCTGTAGGTAGCTAGGTCTGGCATGAAGTCACTCCTGTTGCCTCCATGCACCCACGCACTGAGGCCCTCTCCTCCACCTCATTCCAGCAGACCTGACTTCATCCCTTCTCTGAGCCTGCAGAGAACTCAGTGGACAAGAAGCCCCCAAAGCAAGTAATTTCCTGCTGATATACCCCACAGCACTGGCTCGCTGTCAGAGAAGGGGCAGCACTAGATGGTGGAAACTGTGCAGATGCACAAAGGCAGGTCTCTTTCTGTGGCACTTTGTCACAGATGTCGTTTCCTGCCTTTCCCAGCAGATTTCTTTCTTCTCTCTGAAGTGGTGTGCGGGGACCCTTTTCCTCACAGCTTTTGCACAAGGCTCTGTGGTTGCACCTGCACCAAACTATGAGTTACTGACAATGTGCAGCTGCCATAGGGAAGGGATAGATCTAAGGACAGATTTCAGATCCTCTCCTCTAAGGCAGAGGAAATTTGGGGTACAGTTTCACACAGATCGTGCCTGCAATCAAGATTTTAGCAAATCTTACCTTCCACATTCCGCCATCTAAGCTCTACATTCATTTCTGCTGGCTTCAGTGTCACTATTTTCAGCATATGCTGTCTTCCAGTGACATCTAGGGACAGAGACTGGAGATTGCAAGCTGACTATTTACATAAGCACGGTTTAAAACATATTTCAAGCCTATAAAACTGGTTTAACTGATAAGCCAATGGCTTAAGTAACAGCTGCAATTAAGATTGGGGGAAAAGAATCTCAGAGTTTGCAGCACTGAATTGATGTCCCATGGCCCATTCCTCAACTCATGTGCCTTAGCACTAATTTCATTAAGTGCTCACAGAGATGCGACACTGACTGACATAACATTTCGTTCTAGTAAGAAGAATAAAAGCAAGATAAAGCTATTTCAGTAGTGAAAACAAAGCACATGAAAATGTTAACAGGATAGAAACAATGTGAGGTCTAAAAGAGCAAACAAGTTGCTTGTGTAGCTAGATCTACTATTTAATCATTGCTACTACTACTAAATTACTTATTACACTTATATATCAATCATCTGGTCACAGAGAGTCACCATGCTTGGAGTTTCACCTACACAGGACAAAGATATGGGCCCTGACCTGGAGATCTTACCTGCAGGGCAAGACAGCACTGATGGATGGAGGCAGTAGAGCAAAGGGAATGGTGGCTCAATCTACGCTGCTTTGCAGCCTGGCTTCATGTCAGACTTGAGTTTGCAGTGTTCAACAGCTTACCCCCGCAGGATCAAAGCAGGAGCAGCGGCAAGTCTTCTTGCTGTGCCTTCATTTCTTTACTGAAGCGGTAGGCAGGCTTCCTCCAGAGCATAGCCACGGACAGACAAGCAGGATTAGATAGAAACCCACTATGTGCCTGTGTAATGCATCACTCAAAGATGCAGAAACACATAGACTGGCTCTTTTAAAACAGACTTTGTGTGACTGCACAATCTACAGCTGCTCTGGATTTTCCCCTGTAAATATAGACGTCCTAAGTACTCACAACCCATGACATCAAAAGAACCCTGCACTAATTCATGCCTGTACCTTTACAGAACCCAAAAAAGTACATCCCTTTGATGGCAGAAGGAAATGTGGAACATATTAACAGAAGACATCAAGAGAAGTGTTTATACATGTATCAGAGGCCGACAAGTCCAAAAAACCCCAAAACAAACAAACAAACAAACAAAAAAACATGGAGAGGGTGGGGACAGAGACAAGCTGGTGATTATTCAAGATCTTTTGGTCTGAGTACATGGAGCTATGTTACCTGAGGCCCAAATTTAGCTAACAGAAGAAAACGTCTATTCAAAAGTAAAGGTCAAGTAAAATAAAATTCATTGGATGCTTTGCCAGTATCAAAACTGCAAGACACAATCCTGAGCATATGGTCTGTTCAACTAAACTTCAGGGCAATTTCTCTTCATAGGAGTCTGTGAAGTAATTGGAAAAGACCCCAGCCCTTTGCTCCCAGCAGCCACTTTGTCAGATCACTAAATCCCTACAGAAAGCACCAACCCTTTTGTTTGTGGTTCCCATCAGGCAGCCCGAGCAGGCAGCACGACCTGGCACAGTGACAGGCAACTTGCCCATGCCTGGTGCCCACGAGAGCAGCACCAAGGGCAGCAGGCTCTCTGAAAGCTTCCACACAGGGACTTGGGAGAAAGCACTGCTTCTGGGCTGATTTAGGGCACTGAAATAAATACAGCAAGAACTCTTCTGGGCATGAAATGCCTCTTGGGGTAACATAAGACAGACATCAATTTTAATAGCTTCTTTCCAGAAATACAATAACCAAATCATACAATTGGAAGATTCTCACATTGTCTCTTTATACTTGGCTGTTTCAGCTAAGCTGTCCTTTCAAAACATCCCTAAGGCTTTCCTCCTGGAAACACACCACAAAACATAAATATTAGTAGCCTGAAATCAAATTGAGAAAGCTAAGAAGAGATTAGAAATTAATAGATTTAGTATGATGTAGGTGAATGTTGGCCTTGATAATTTCTAAAACTTTACAGGTTTGTTTGGATTTTTTATCCCTGTAAAACTTCACAGGAAATAATTGACAATTTTCCCTCTTCAGAGGGTATTGCCCAGAAGTTGTTAGGATGCTCCTTTTATCACAGACAAAATGTAATTAAATGGCTGTAGGGACAAACCCACAGTACAAGTGGTCAGATCCCATGCCACGACCAGAGTGCTCTGCTACTTTGAATTTACTGCCAGCTGTGTATTAGTTTGAACTACTACAAGAAGCAGCCAAGAGCTGGAAATTCCACAAGTGTTTCTGCACAGTGCAAACCGCAAGGCAGCAGATGCTGCCATGTTCAGGTTTCCTTCAAGTAGTGGCAACCCAAAGGGCTCTACTTGGAAGCAGGACGTAGACACCTCCTTCCTCATCACCCTCTGCAGAAACACATTTTATGTTCCGTGGCATTACCAAAGGATGATTTAGTCTCAGTGTGACTTAAGCCAGGACTGGAACTGACTTCTACCAGCAGGAGAGGTGAAACAATTTGATGACTCCAAGAGATGTCTCTCCCTTCAGTTAGATTAGCATGCATGGCAGTGATGGGTGAAGACTTCAGGCCCAGCTACTTTCAAACAGAGCAATGGTCACAATGTTTTTCATGAAGTAAGAGCACTACTGGACCATCAGAAAGTTTCTCTGTCACTGCAAAAATGTTACCTAAAGGAAAGGTATGCAAGCAAGGAGTACTCTTCACTTAATATTCCCTGTAAAGGAATTCATACAGAATTCTCACTCATCAAATTTCTTTTAAATAATGTGTGGATTAATTTACAGGTTACCATTTACTGAAGGAACTTGGACAAAGGTTTTGTTCTGTGCCTTCAAGTTCTAATGCAGATGTGCACTTTGAGTTGCAAGTGTAAGTGACAGACCCTGACAGTGTCAGATACTGATAAGTATCAGTTTGCAGGGCAATCTTTCACTGGTGTTACGGTACAGGTGTGCTGATACCATCAATGTTCTGTTCAGTTGGTTTACTCACCACTCACCATGAGGCACCCCCTTTCTCTGTTACAGAGTAGCCAAAGGCTGCTTCCTCTACAACAAGGACTGCCCTTCAGTAGATTTTTCCAGCAGGACTCTTGGAACTAGACCATTTTTAGCCTTTCTTACCCCAGAACTACTCTCTGAGGCATATTCTCTGCCATTTACTGGGTCTACCTAAAAGGGTGACCTTCTAGTTCATTGTGGGACAACCACTGAAAAGACCACAGTGTCACCTTTGCCCTGGTCACCTGTCCCATCTTCATACCTGAGCCTTGCTTGTGTGTGCTGCTGTAGGAACAAATCTATTCCCCATCCAGTGGTGAGAGGGACCACAAACACAGCTGACAGCTAAACCCTGCCTTTGACAAGCACGACCTTTCTACTTGCAACCACATCTACCGAGTTCAGAACTTGGCGAACTGAGCCTGGATCCTACGTTGTGTTTTTGAGGGTTTTTTACATAATCACAGCGCAGATGGCCTAAAATGGAAAAAACCTCAACCATTTACTGTCTGCACAAGTAGTTTTAATCAGACTCCAAATTAATTTCAGAAATGTGCTGTCACATTTCACAGATGCAAGACATTCTAAAATAGCTGAGACCAGACTTCAGCACTGGCTTCATCCTAAAACACGGTGCATTTTGCTTGTTCAAGAAATTAGATGATTTCCTACACAAAATTTTAGACCTCAAGCCATTAAGATCATCTTGTTTTAGAGCTATGATATTTCAGGACAAGTCATAGTATTTTTAAGTTGGTTAGTACAGATTATGGTAGAAATTTAAGCAAGGACATACAACATTTCTTGAAGAAATCAAAGCCTGAAGAAATTACGTAAGAATCACACATCATTATTAAATTATGCTTTTATCTTCCACCAAAAAAAATTCCTCCTTAACAACAGCATAAAATTCCATTTGTTTTAGAAAAGCAGATATCAAATAACATTTGCACACTTGATTTCAAAAGCCTTTGTTGTCTCAGTTCTGTAGTAATACTCCAATACAGGTTAAGACTTGTTCATTAAGAGTTCAATGACAGGCATGTAGCAAACTTCAAAAAGGCAAGCCACGTACAAATTCTCTCTTGAGATTATTTTTGGGGGTTTTGAGGTTTTGATCTTGGAAAACAACCTTTTATGTTGCCATGTGTGGAGGAGACATTCCTAACTAAACTGAGTATGGATGTACAAAGAGTCATGGTACTTAAATACACATGACCCTCTAAGACTATTTCCATTTTCCTAGTGGCAACAGCACACTAGTTTAGAGGAACACTCAGTGACACTAATCAACATTGAACACATAAGAGGGACAGTAACCAACAGTAACCCCTACTATATCCCAAAGTGATCTATAAATAAGGCCTCCCCATTCTCTAACTGGATAAATACCAATCTTGTATATATTTTCACACAGTGTGAGGAACTACTGAGCCATGAGAGCCTTCCAAGAAGGATTAAGGAAAACAATTGCTGACTGGAACTCTACCTATTTCCCACACTGTAAAATTAGAGTGGTACAGCCTGTAAGAGTGCAGCATGTTAGACAAGATCTTACAAACACTACACACAGGGTATATGGCATTTCAACAAGGATATCCCCTTACCGGCACCTCTGCAAGTAACACACGCATCTGCAGGGCAACTACACACCAACTACAGCAGGATGGCAGTATAGGACAAAATTAAGTATTCTGCCTAATTATTACTATTTCAAATATTAGAAACTTAAGCTTCAACAACTCTTCACAAGTTTTATAATTGCTTTATATGTATTTAGAACCTTAAATGCCAAACTCTCAGGGAAGCTTAACCAGAATTTTTAAAAGATAGAGAGACAGAAACAACGTTATACAGGTCTTGCAGTCCAGGAATCCAAGTTAATGAAAACAGATCTCACATATAAACATACTATAAAGGCAGTTTTTTTCCTCTGGAGTTCCCTTCTCCCTCTCCCAAACAAACCGGTTTTCATTTAGGCTGTGCAAGAACCAAGGTTTAAGCAAAGCCACTGAATCAATGAATAACATACACATACACACAACCCAGGCGTTTCTCTTTTCAAAGGTACTTCCACTTCAGTAAATCATTACCTGCTCATTGCTGTGCTCCTCATGATCACCCCTGAGACACATGGACAAATTTAGCAGAACACAGGTGACAGTCAAGGGCCTGTTAATTTACACAGCAAGAGGAAGGAGGCAGCTTACAGACTTAAATTACTAAATCCCATATTCTACAAATAAGGACTGCTGCCACTGTTTGGTGAGGGCTTAATTGCTTACAGGTGTGGTGCATTAAGTAGATGTAGACTCAGAACAGGCAGTTTAATGAATTTATTTATGCAACACCTTACTCCAGTGTATCAGCTCAGAGTCAGTTACAACAGCCTAACATAACTATGCACAAGACTGGGAATTTGAAAAGCAGTTTCTACATCCAGTAACAGCTTTTGGTTAAGCCTGGGTATCACTATGAAGGCAGTCTTGATTTCAGGTCTGAAGGACACAGACTTCACAACATTCCAACAGAAAGAAACCACTACTCTTCACAGTCTGAGCTTGGCCAGTCCCAAGTCTTACTAGTGAATTTCAAAAGTGTTTTCTATTATAAGCTCCCTTTTACTGCCTCTACAATTATAGGTCACATCCTTTACCATTTTTAACCTATTTTGGCACAAATGAAAAGATTGAAACCTGCCCTCATTGTGAAAACAGATTTTCATGGCAGTACTTCAAATGGTTCTTTTCCAAAGCCTTCATTTTCAGCATTCTTGAAACACAGATATGTATTCCAAATAAGTTTAGCTTTGACAAAAGTTTCAGAATAATATAACAAAACATGAAATTGATGAAATCTTTCATCTAGAACATACAAAGAGGTTAGGGCTCATTAAAAGGCTAATTACAATCTTAGAGACACTGTTCTAGTTTAAAATACTCAAGGCGAAAAATTTTTGCTTTTCTTCTAGAAAGATTAAATGATTTGTTGCCTTCACAAATCTCATCTCTTGCAAACTTCAAATATGTTACTTCTTACTCCCTTTCCTTTTAATTTTGCCCTTCAAAGGTCAAAACACAAACATTTCCCCTAAAGCACAAAAACCAAGCCACCTATCAACTGCAAGAAAGGATTCTTAAATGAGGATGAAGAACAAAAGGTTTTTCTTATAAATTCAAGCAGAATGACTATGGAGAGATGACTCAAGCTTAGGCAGCAGAAGTTAACGGAATGCCATGTGAAATGAAGACTGACTCAGTAACACAAGACATGCTTGTCATTTGTTAATCTCCAATTCAAAGCCCACTAGAAGTACTCATGTAATAGCAGTGAAATAGTAGAAGATATTGCTTGGTTTTCCTCTTGGGCAGAACAAGCTTTAGATGAGAACATCACTTTTCCAGGCATGTGATAAAATGAAAATCACAAAGTGCTATGTACCCTAAAAGATTAATTACTTTAGCACCTAAGAATCAGGACTAGATAAATTTGCAGTAGAATGACTTTATTCTGCTAATCTGCAAGACTTGCATAAGACTTATTTTTGGATTTTCATTTGGTGTGTGGGTATTTTGTATTTTGCAGCAGGCATTCCTTCCTCCTGAACAGATTATACCTTAACAGTGTACAATCTTCTGAACATCCTTTTTCTGGAATAGTTAAGATCTGTAAGGCTGGATACTACATTTTTACAGGTGGAATTATCCAGACCAGATGGAGAAAGAAATTGTCATGTAATGGTCCCTGGTGCTAGTGCCATAAGGGTTCATATTTGAACTCAGAAATCTAAAAAAGAAAAAAAAAGGTTCAAATGAGTTAAAATTGAGCATTTCTGTTTAGAAAGGCAAAAGTACAGGTACACGTGATATTAAGTAATATAGTTTTGCCTATTATTGATGTTTACTTAGGGAGTCAACAGGGTTTTTTTCTGGCTAAGTTACTAGTAAGTCTTAGCAGTAAATAAATGTTTCTTTCTTCCTTTCCAGAGAATACATGGTATTACATTAAGTTTCTTAAACATTTCCCACTATTGTTATGGTTTCAAAGCTCATCATATTTTGAATTGCTTCAGAGAAAATTTTCATGTTTATCTCGAAAGGAAGACAAGATCTGCATTTTTCACCACTGAATGAACTGCCTTCTAGGAAAGTAGGCTAAATCAGCTTTCTGTAGCAAGTCAAACACCATCACAAAATCCTCCATATCAACTTTTGATCCCAACAAAACTTTTCATACCAAAAGAAAGGGTATTGTAGAGCCTTTTACCTTCCTTACTCCTGCAGCTAACACTACCAGCTCATTAAAGCACTCTGCTTGCCAACATTAAATGCACAGTCATGGCAGAAGCCAACTCAGTATCTTTCCCCCTCACTCAGAGGAGATACAATAAGCCGTCCACTCTTCAAATGTTTTGGGAATACTGTGTAAAATCTGGATATTTAGCATGTTCTCTGTAACAGCAACCTTGAGTTCAGCTTATTTCATCCCCTACTATGCTTCACATTAAAACCTCATAGTCACTGCAATAAATTTTAGAGAAGATTCAGTTACTTACTCAGTGAACAGTTTATGTCTTATTATGCTGCAACTAAGATACACCTACACTACAGACTTCAAAGCTCTAGTCTTACAGCTACAGGATGATAATTCAGCTAATACTTCATCATGTAGATTTTCCAACTTCTTCAACGAGCAGTGAGCTACACCTGCCATAAAGCAGCTCAGTCCTTCTTCAGCAAGGCTGCAGTGCTGATTTAAAACTTAAGCTAAAGCATTTCGGATATCCCAGAAAACATATGAACAAACTTTTATTTTTAAGCAACAACACACACTATTTGAATACAACTCATACATTTAAGTCAGGTGGAGAGTACTAAACAACCATCACTAATACATTTCCATTGGAAATGTGTTAAAGTTCCAAAGTGTCTTCATTACCACCTTACTGAAGTTTTCTTATGTGTTACTAGTCTACACACCACCTGTTTCATGCAGTCATGCAAATCTGAATGAAATTGTAAATGTTCAGGTAACAGGGAAGTCCATTCACTGCAAAGATTCATTTTTCACAGAAGAGTCAGGTTAGGTAAGACCAATATTGCAGGGTTCTTCATAAGTGTACAGGTATGTTAGAAACCATGGACTTTCAGTTGTTCTTCCTTGACAATGCCAATCTGAAGGAGAAAAGCAACGTATTTTAGTAAAGCTTACATACTTAGGGTATTACAGATATATCAAGTTACCACAATCTTATACTTTGATTAAAGAAACTAATATACAGTATATACTCAAGAAAACATGTTTCTAGGTTCCAGAATGTTTCTGGGCCAAGCAGAAGAACTGACTACACAAAAGGAAAACTTATCAGATACCTATTTTGTTCTGTAGTCCTACGGCTTATTCTTTGACAGTGTAACAACTCTGCATCATGATTTACATCAGTGAGCCTCTTTATAGTGTTTTCAGTTTCACGATTATGGTTTGAATCAAACACTTGATTTTACAAAGAATCAAGTTGCACTGCCAGAGAACACGTGGTGTGTTGTGACAGGCTAAAGCTGTTCTGCAGTGCTTTGATTCTTACCAGAGGTTTACTCTCACTGTGCAAGTGTCATTTTACTTTCTGGCTTAAAACGCAAGGGAACTATAGTGGACATCTTTAGCTGGTTAATTAGCACCAGTATCACCTGCCACTCCACTGCTTCCAGAGAGGTTTAGTATTTATCTGCAGTCCCTCACCTCCAAGAGGAATTGGCAAATGTTCTTCCTTTGGTCACCCTGCAACTGGATAACTTCACCGTATTCAGGATGTTCAATCACAGTACCATTACAGGCAAATTTCTAGAGAGAAACATTCATATTATATTGTAAGACATCTGATGTACATCATGATTTTGCTTAGTCATTTTTGTTCAGGAGAACTTTGTCTCAGAAGATGCTTACTAAATTTTGATGATGAGCCAGACAAAGGCTAAATCTATTTTGCTGGTTTTGAGAGCAAATGGAATATATCTGCTGATGCAGACATACACAAACTAAGCTGCTGATGGTAAATTCAGGCAAGGACAGGATTAGCTACTGTGCAGAAGGAACTAGTCAACAATCACTGCAAGAACGTAAAAAAAAGTCCTAAAATGCAGCCTTTCAACTCCACACTATTTTAAAATATGTATTTTTATCCTGGCAAAACTAAAGGTCCCCATTTTGAACAGTAACCCAGCTGTAACAGAGGCAGGAATGCAAAACCAGTTCTACTTTAAACTGGTTTTATTCTTCCTATCAACAAAGCCATGTATCTGTGAAATTGTAATGAAACATTCAAAATGTTTTTTATTTACTTCTTTATAGGATAGAAATGTTTAACTTTTTGGCAAAGATCAGTCTCACTAGACACTGATAGGTGTTTTGAGGAGGACAGGGAAAGGGATCAACCTGAACATGAAAGTGACGTGCATTGATAAGAATGAAATAAAACAAACATTGGGTTATTTAACATTAAAAGCTATCACACTCCTTTATATATCTGTATTACTAAATCAAATCAGCAACTTTACCTTTTTGAAAGCTTTCACAAGTTTCTTCTTGTCATAATCATCTGCAATTCCCTGGACAGTTGTTAGTGTCTTTCTTCCGTTCCGTTGCTGGATCCTTATATGAATGTAATCCTCAGTCCCTGCCGGGAGTAAGTCGTCGCCCTTTGTTGCATCAGCAAAGGGGTCTGCAGGAGGCAGAAAGATGCACGTCATTCCCACAGAGGAAAACACCCAAGCTCAAAATTATCTGGGAAGTTTCTCACTTCACAAAAAATTATTATTGTTTAGGGGTTTAATCTTGATGTTTTCTCCCTGTTTAAAAACACACTGTTAAAATTGGGATGCCTTTTTCTACAGCTGTATTAAGTCACATTAAACCAGCTACTCAGAACAACACTCTTGACTACCACACATCCAGTTTCTTCAATGCCTTCCCAGATAAAAACAATTTACTTCAATGTTTCTTGCAAACTGTAAATCCTGCAGCTCTGAACTTGAAAATGTATTTCTGAGAGAACGTCAAGTGCATACAAGTTTTAGACAGTTGCAGGCATTTAAAGTGAAATAAAGCAATGGTATCGCTTATCAGATCAGCTGACAAGTATACAAAAATAAAAAGCTCTAGTACACACACGCCCTTACAGGTTCAGCAGGAAGTCTTATACTGTGACAACTACCACACTACCAGCACTTTAAGGGAGGGATGTATTTCTTGGTTACTAATAGAAACAAAACACAGACAAACTAACAGATGTCAGAGGCTGTCTGTAAGCCAGCACTCTTCCAGTCAGAAGCTTCAGGCAAGAATTGTAACAGAATTAATTTAGGCTTTGAATACAGAACTCTCAGTTCTCAAATTCTTCCAAGGTTAAAATTTATCTAGCACAGATGAAAAAGAAAGGCATTTAGAAAGAAGGGGGAGTTTCTGCATTAATACTTCTTATTCTCTGTACTCCACAAAAAACATATTTAACGCTCAATCAAAAAATTTTACAGCTCCACAAGTCTCCTAATTAGTAGCTCCAAATAAACCTTGAAGTATGAAGTATTTTATTACTTTTTAAGACAGATCACAAGCAAATTTTTTATTGATATTGAAGAGTCCATGTGGGTTCAGCAGCCATGCTAACTAAAATTTCCCAAACTTCCATCCAGAACTCAGACCTAAAAACTGATCAAGTTTGCTATCCACTCGAAAGAAATGGCCCAAATGAGTAAAACTTCAACAGAAACACAGAAAGAAGTAGTTCATCTGCAGACTGACAGACCCTGTAGAAACAAGAATGACAAGAGCATTAGGGGAACTGAAAGCAGGATGAAGATTCAAGCACCAAAAGAAAGTGCAGCACTGGGAATCTTGAGTAGCTTAACTTCTACTAAGGCATTTCTTAAACCATGCTGAATGCTGATTTTTACTTTGCCCCACAGCGAGGCAAACACTAATAGAAAATTTTAGTCAAAGTGAAAGAAAAAGAGGACTTTGGAATAAAGATCTCTTGGCAGAGTTTAGAACTCCAGGTTGGAGATATACAAAGATCACCTGTCAAAGTTTAGGGCTCTAGGATAGAGATAAGCCAGCACTGTAGATATTAACACTGGATCCCTGCAAACAAATCCTTTGGGCAGCACCTTCCTAAGCACAGGGTGAGCTCCCAGTGATTAACATAACCTTCTCACATGGCTTATACGTGCAGAAGATTGGAGTCAAAGCTGCGACCAAAGTCTGACAAAATTACTGTATAAAGTGCCAACTAGCTCACTTCTGCTGCCTATAGATAAGGAGGGTGGAGAACGATGGCCTGGCACGATCAAACTTCCCTACTGATGTAAGAGAAACGACCTGCCATCTGTATAGCTCGATTTATAGAGACAATAACCTTGTATCATGTTTTGGGACATTGCTAAGGATAAGATGAGGCAGAAAAGCAACAAACAGCTGGAACCGAGGGGAAATCACTCCCTTCCTCGGGAGAGGATGCGAGCCCTTGGTGGGGGTGTCAGAGCACAGACATGGCAGCAGCAGCCGCATCTCCTGCGGGAGCAGCGAGGGGGCCGAGCTGCCGCCCCAGGTCTCTCCGCCGCACACACCGAGCACGTCCCGAGGCCAAGGACGGACGGGCGGCGCTGCCCTCGGGGACGGGGACGGGGACAGCGACAGCGCCCGGTGTGGCGGCGGGGGCGGCGGGCACGGGGGGCCTCGGGGCCGTCAGCGGCTGTGCTGGGCGGCTGCGGGGGCGGCGGGGGCCCGCGGCTCTTACCGAAAGATTGGAGGTTCTGGATCGAGGACATGCGACTCTGCGGCGAGAGGCTGGAGCTGCGGGGAAGCGGGTCGGCTCGGGGCACGGCTCCGGATCCGCAGTGCAAGGAGGGGGCGGTCCGCGGGAGGCAAGGAGCGAAGGGTGGGGTAGCCAAAGCAGAGGGACGCGGGGGAACCAAACCGGGAGGGAGGGCGAGAAGGAGAGGAAGGAGTACGAGCAGGAGGAGGAGAAGGAGGCGGCGCAGAGGGGACTGAAAGACGAAGGGAGGGACCCCCCCGCCCCGGCCCGCACCGCCCCCCGTCACCGGCACCGGCACCGCCCGCCGCACAACATGGCGGAGCCGCGTGGGGGCGCGCACGGCCCTGCCCAACGGGAGCCGTGCGGGGGGAGAGACCCCCGGGGTTATCCGTGACACAACAGCGGCTTGGCAGCTACACCGGGCACTGCTGCCCAGCCCTGGGGGGAAAGACCCACGAGGTCATCCGTGACCCACCAGCGGCACGGCAGCTACACCGGTCACTGTCGCCCAACCGGAGCCGTGCGGAAGGGAAGAGACCCCCGGAGGTCATGCGTGACCCAAGAGCAGCATGGCAGCTACACCGGGCACTGCCGCCCAGCCCTGGGGGGAGAGACCCCCCGAGATCATCCGTGACACAACACGGCATGGCAGCTACACCGGACAGTGCCACCCAACTGGAGTTGTGCAGGGGGAAAGAGACCCCCGAGATGATCCGTGACCCGACAGCAGCATGGCAGCTACACCGGGCACTATTGCACACTGTCCTTCCTTAAACATCTCCAGAGACAGGGACTCCACCGCCTCCATGGGCAGACCATTCCAAAGCCTAATCATCCTTTCTGTGAATAAATTCCCCCTGATGTTCAACCTAAACCTCTTCAAGACTATGTCCTCTTCTCCTACCACTAGTTGTTTGGGAAAAGAGAGCAATCCCCACTTGGTCACAATCTCCTTTCAGGTGGCTGTAGACAGCAATAAGGTCTCCTCTGAGCCTCCTTCCCTGTCCCCCTCTCCAGACTATATACCTCCAACTTCATCAGCCATTCCACATCACACTTGTTCTCCAGACCCTTCACCACTTCATGGCCCTTCTCTGCAGCACCTCAGTGCCCTCCCTCCCCTCGCTGTTCCCCCAGCAGGGCCCTGACAGCACCACTGCAGCTGATGGAGCCCCTCCAAAAGTCACCCTGCCGGGCCGGCACCCTTTGGCTTGGGTGCTTCTCAAGCCAATCTGAAATTGGGAGAGCACTTCCCCTTTCCCCACTGAAATACATTGGAAAAGCCCCTCCTTCAGGGCTCCCTCACTAGACAAAATGCTGCTTTAAGTGTTGAATATGCTGGCGGAGTCAGTCAGCACCCCATAAAATACCTGGATCCCCACTTTGGGTACAACTTGGAATGACAAGAAGGTCCACCTCAGTGAGAGGAACAACTTCCCACTGAGGCTGGCAGAGCACTGGAACAACTGCCCAGGGAGGCTGTGGACTCACCTGGACTCATTCCCATGTCACCTGCTCGAGGTGACTCTGCCTTGGGAGGGGGGTTGGACTTGGATGATGCCCAGAGGTCCCTTCCAACCCCAACAGTTCTGTGATTCAGTGAGCTTTGCACCCCAGCCCTCCCTCCCAGGTGGGCACAGATGCTGTTCCCTGGTCCCAGGGGTCACGATGGGTGGCTTGTGTGTGGCCCCACAGGACACTCATGCGACAGCTGCCCACTGACCATCCCTGTTTTGAGGGAACATCAGCAGTGTAAGGGCTGCAATGGGAAAGATTTGCCTTTGAAAAGGTGTGCAGGTGTTACAAAACTTGCCAGTCCTCAGGAGATGATTAATGGCTTTGCAGATGTACAGTAACCTAGTTGCATTGGCACAACTGCCAGAACCTGTATTTCTCTTGTAATTTTTTCCCTCTTTTGGCTTTTTGCTAAGCTTCAGTCCTCTTAAATCGGAGGGATATTTCCTTTCTGTGATCCAAGACCTGGATCAGCACTGCAGTAGTTTTATGAATGCCAATGTGCAATGGTCTAAGAAAGTTTCTGGTCCTGGCACTTTGCAAGGAACTTTTTTCCCATGAGGAAAGCAAGGCCATTTGCTGTGGTACAAAACCTCTGCTTACCTTTTACTACCCACACTGATGAAGCCTTTCACTGCAGTATGAGCTGTAGAGGAGGGTTAAGTCTTTCCCAAGTAAGCTGCAAAGGCTGGGACAAGAGATTGAGGCATCTCCTTCAGTCACAGTTTCCTGTCTTGGAGAACTACATTACTACTCATGCAAAAATTTTTTGTCTCATATATTTTTGATAATTCTACATCTCTCTGCAAGATTTTGTTGTACCTTTTTCTCTCCCATCATCATCCCATGAACCTTTTTCGTAGTGGCAAAGCAAGTCCATCATCCTTTTTTCCTCCCAGCCACTGTATTTGTTGCCTTGGCTGGACCAGTGGTGGTGTCTGTGGGGCACTGGGATGAGCCAGACCAGCAAACTGGTTTGAGTTAAAAAAATATCTCAAAGGTTAAAACATCAGGTGCACTCCACTTGCATAATACTACAACAGTTTTGCTCAGACAACCAAAGAGGACAGAGTCTGGGGACAGGCCTGGCTATAGATAAGAGGACAATGGGTCTTCAGACACAAATCCCAAGTCTGAGTCTGCAGGGTTAGACAAGCTTGCTGTGTCAGTTCTTGTGCTTACTTTGAATCCTCATACATGTAAAATAGTTTTACATTTAATTCACTGCAGGGTTAATCCAGTCCTATGGGCTAATTGGGCATCTGAGGATTTCATCCTACTGTTTACAGACAAATGAGATTTAGTGTCTGGGAAGCAACAGAGCTCCTTTTTAAGCCAAGAATATGTGATTTTTTTATCCTTAAAATTGATCCACAATGAATAGTTCTGAACTGTAAACCTTGGCAACTGCTGAGGAAATGGAAACAAACCCTAGCTGCACAGCTTGGCATGTACTGGGCAGCAGTTATAAAAAAGATGGTGGCCAGCGCTCTTATTTTTCCATTGGCAGTCTGCCACACTGTCCATGAGCATTGGTGGGGTCTCTGGGGGGCTGTGTCCATGCAAAGAGCTCTCCCTCTGCTGTCCTCAGAGGGAGCTGCAGGTTTCTGTGTCATGTCTGTCACTAAGGTCTGACACAAATGCAGTCTGTGCCACCACCTTGCACCAAACTTCAGTGACTGTGGGCAGAGACAGGTGGCATCCTGCTGGAGATGTGCTTCTCTTGGTATTGCCCCTAGACAGATGTTCTGGGTTCTTTTGTCCTGACTGAGTCCTTCTTGTTGCTCTTGAGCAGCTGCTCAAGAAAGTCCTGGTCACAAGGGCTTCCAGCCACGCCAGGCTGAAGAAAGGTGGGCAAAGCAGACATGGCAAACAGCAGCAAACAAAAAAGATAGAAGCAATTAAAATAGGTTTGAAACCTAAGTGGAGAAAAGAGGGGCTGTTGCTTAATTTTTAAAATTCAGATTATGGCTAATTGTCCTAGAGCTGAGGCTGGAGTTAATCTCATTCACTAATATTGGACATCACAGTTTAAACAATGGATTGGGAATGAGACTCTTGTCTTTTCATGAGTAATGTACAACCTGCCAACTATGGTGCCAGCAAAAAAGAACATCATCTCTAATTAACTTGATCGTGGCTTCAAGCTATTTAAATGTAATAGTTGCAAGACCTGGTTATGAATAGCAATTAGAGATCCCCTTGCTTGCCTTTCACTGTATTTCAGTTCATCTGTCAAGCTGCATGTGAATCATTAGAGGTTATTTATTACTTGATGAGCTGTAGGGATTAAAACTAGGGACTCACTGGCATATAGATGATAAATATGACACACTGAAACCATAAAGTACACTTTAAAATGTCACCCTAGTGCACCTTCACTGGGTACCCTCGGAAGTACTTCAGATGCCCTTGAGGAGCAATGGGTAATGCAGACCAGTGGGAGAAACTTTGTTCTTCCAGAGAATTGCTGTGTAGGAAAAATGGGCTAGGAATGCCATAATAAAGCCTTGCATCAGGAAAAAAAAAGGGGCTAAAACTGTGCTTAGTTTAATACTTTGTATGACATCTGTCTTTGGTTGTGCACATGCACAAGGCCAACCTTACCTGCAGCTACCCCTCAATAGTAACCAGAATGAACATTGGTTTTCACTTCCTACAGACGCAATTCTGATATATATGCTACAGTGGCAGCCTAATATTTTAAGTTTTATTCCTTAGGAGCTTTTCAAAGCCAAAATTTAATTTAATTAAGGCCTGCTGCTGTAGGCAGATCTGCTGTACCTGGTCCTGTAATCTGCCTTACCAGAAAATGGCAGACTTGCATGCTGACCTGTCCTCTGTGACAACCTGGAAACCCAATTACTGCTTGAAGCATTCAGTGTTAAAAGAGCAGTTCAGGTTTCCTGACAAAGTGATTGTGCATGAAATGTGCAAATGGCATGTAGCAGCACTAATTTCCATCTTACAACTACTCCACGCACAAAATCTGCTCCACTCCAGCACCAGAAGCTGGCCTTTGCTGGCCTAATATTGGCATTCTGAGAATAATGTCAAAGTGCTGGATGCCTGAGAGATATGCAAAAGTATTTCCATCCTTGGTTTTTTTTCTTGAATTTTAGTCTTCCCTCCTCCCCTTGACTCTAACTGCAACATCCAGCTCCATTTGGAATCTGCACATCCCGAACCTCTGATCAGAAGGCTGCCTGGTGGCTTTCTAGCTGGGAGAAAGAATAGCAGAAGTGTCAGAAGAAACCCTCCCTCTCCCATTAGCAGAATAGTTTTGAAGGTGGCTGTAACCATGCCAACCCTGACTTGTATTCTTTGATCCAAGCTCTACCTCTGATGCAAAGCCTCCACAGTGTGCTGAGGAAGGGCTTTTGGGGGTTGGCTGATGCCCTGAGCTGTAGGCTATGCTTGAGCTGCCCAGCTACTAAAAAGTTGTTCCAGTAAGCGTGTGCTGACTGGGAGACTGGGCAAACTGGAGATTGTGCTGATGATAAACACCTGGATATCCAGCCTAATTCATGAGAATCAGGCTTATATGTAGCTTGGCTGAGCTTCAGTACATCATCAGATTTCAAGATACACATGCTTTTGTTTGAAATGTGAAGGTTCATTCCTTACTCAATGATAGTTGAAAACAACATGATAATTTTGACATTAACCACTAGATGGTCCTCTTTCTCAAAGGAAAAAAGTAGCTCTAAAAGCTAGTCCTGGCTTTTCTCTGAACCTGAATATTAGTAGGGAACAGTTTCAGTTGAAAGCTAAACATAACTAGAAGTTTCATGTAGTTGCTTAAACTGACATGTTTTTTTAATAGGTTTGAATACAACTTTGCATGAATTCTCCAAACTCAATGCACCAGGGCCTCTTACCAATCATCAAATCCTTCGTAGTTAATATCAGTTAAGAATTTCCAGCTCCAGGCAGCACAAGTGTCAGTGTTATCCCCTGCTCTCATTCAAGGCCAAGCAAAATCAGACCAGTAATCTTTTATTTCACTCCCCAAGTGAAAGTCGTGCTCTACCCCACTACAGAAGGCTGGGAAGATTCTGGGTCAGGCAATAGTCTATGGCACTTGCAAACTATTCGCAGGCTGCTATGTGAAACAGTGGGAGTGGTGGGCTGGTGGAAATAAAACATGTGTGCTTCACCATCCAGCTGCATGAAATGTCTTTGCTTTTGAGGTTTTTCACCTTCTGTTTGTGTGAGGCTCCTACAAGCAAAGTACAGGAAAAAAAAAAGGAGTTTTGGACTAGTTCATTGAGCAAAATAATGGTAATGTTTGGCATCCAAAGTTCACTGTTGGCCTTTGGTGCTACCTTCCAAAAGAATATTTATCTGTGGCAGACTTCCTGGACCTTATCCTCTGGGGTCACTCCAACCTCCCATTACCTCCATTCATCCCCCTGACCATTTCCTCCCCAAAAGCCCAACCTCTCTTTAAGCTTTGGGAAGTTCCTTCCCACCTGTGTATCCATTGCCTTTTGGTTTAGTTGCATCCCACAGTGTCTCCCTGGTCAGCCATCATACCGAGACACAGACACTCCAGCTGGCAGGCAGCTCGGCCTAGCTTCTGGTTCCCATAACCTGCAAAGGAATTTTATATGAGTTCACAGTTCACAGACTATTCTGAGTTGGAAGGGACCCACAGGGATCATCGAGTCCCACACTTAAGTCAATGGCCCACGTAGGGGATTGAACCCATGATCTTGGCATTATTACAACAAAGTTTTAACCAACTGAGCCCTTGGCTGTGTTGAGGGAGGGAAGTGGTGGAGGCATGAGTCCTTCCCAGGGATCTTCTACAAAGACAGCATGTGCCCAGCCTCTCACTCGGAAAAAGGAAAGGAATGGAAGTTTTAATGCACAAATCTCTGCATCTTCACTACAGACCAAGCTGTCCTCTAGATAGTCTTTCTGGTTCAGTCTTTCATGACATCCTTTTTCCTGACAGCTCTTTAACAGTTCCCCCCAAGTCTGAGGGGCTTTCACATTTCTGTGCTGCATGGGCTGTGTTGCTTTCCTCAGCCAAAGCATAAGCCCTGATATGAACAGGGTAACAAAGTAAAATGAAATCATGGTTGCCTGAAAAGAGCCTGAGAAGTCAAGATGATTTCTGTGAAGCTTCTGAGTGCATAGCACTGTGGTAGTTCAGTTGTGGTCTGGTGGAAAGAAATGATGAAATTCAGTCAATGAGGATGGAGTAAAATAGTACTTGGGTAAGAGAAATGCCTGATGAGGCTCATTTAAACAGACCATAACATAATTTATTAGTCTTCATTGCTAAGAACATTTCATAGTAGCCTTTTATGAAGTCACAATGACTGAAAGTGAAAATACTGGAATGAAAGTAAAAATGAAAATTCTTGAAATTGGCAGGTGGTGTGTCCAGAACAGATACACAGTATCTTTTACGTAGCAGAGAAAGAGCTGTGAAGTCCTTGGCACACAATTTTGCAGATGCTGAGAATTTACACGGGTTCGAAAAGCAACGGTGAAAGGGAAGTCATCCATCAGGGCTGCCTACCACAAAGAAACATATGTCTTGGGAAGCCTCTGGATCTCAGGGCTCAAGGGTCTGCAAGAAGAGGTTAGTGGTCAAAATGTCAAAATTGGGGAGTGTTTTTAGAGTTTTCCATAGATGTTCTTTGCTGTACAGTGTCAAAACCAAGATACTGCAGTAGATCCCTGGGCCAAAATGAAGGTAGGTAATCATATTAGAGCATTTTAAATGGTGGCTCTTCTAATAATGATTTTTGGGGTTTGTGTTTTGTCTGTTTTTGTATGACATATCATTTTGCAGGCAGCATTTACCAATAAGGAAACCATGTTACCATGAAGACATTGAATAATTTTGTTTTATGTGGTAACTTCCATGCAGGTGACAATCCGTGAAAATGATCTGTGCTATTGAAAAGCTCAATTGCAGTGCCAGCAAAAATAGGAAGAGTAAATGAGATGAAAAAGACTTTTACTTTCCTTTTTAAGATGTTAGGGTCACTATCAAAACAACAAAACAAGACAGAGTCCTGCATATCCTGGAGAAAAAAGCCCTTTACTGTAGCAACTGCACACTAGACATTGAGAAAGGATACCCACATTTTCTTGTCAAAATAAATGTGAAAAGCAGTAAGGAAAAAATATCTATGATGAGAAACCATGAAGAGTTTTACTTACGAAGAAGATACCCTCTACACACATGCACACAAAATTAGCATGGCAGAAGCACAGCCACTGCCTGGTTCTTGGATACTTATTGATTTTTAGGTGGGGAGTGTTTGCAAGGTTCAAAGGGAACATGCTAAAAGGAGGTTTCTGAGGAAAGCATGTATATCTATTATTGATTATAGTAGCTGTAAAAAGACCTTTGATGCCATCATGGACTTGAAGTGCTCTTCATGTTTTGTAATTGTAATCATGAATAGTCTTAGTAAAACTCTTGGAAACTTGGATGAGGAGGACCCTTCTTTTAGCTGTTACTGAGTAGTAATTGGAGAATAGAAAGTGTTTCTCAGGCTTCTTTACCATTTTTTGTTCACACATATACCCATAAAACAAACTATTACCCAGAAATTAGAAATTTACTTTAATCTTCACAATTGGTGAGCATCCTCTGCCAAGTGTTGGTGGGGGGATCATCTACTTGATGCCTGGATGCTGAGTAAGGGCAGGGTCAGGTAAAATATCAATCATGCTTCCCCGTAGAAGCACCCAACAAACTGTCCATGGGAAATAAAATAATCTCATTTCTTTTGAGTGGTGGCTGCAGTGAAATAGCAATGCTTTGAGGTTTTCCAAACTGGAAGCATCTTTATAGGAAAACTGAACAATAGATTTCCTATTGAACTTCTTCTTCGTCCTAATGGGATTTCAGCATTTCCTATCCAGTCTCAATTTACGGACAGGGTCAAGCCTCAGAGCCCCATTTCTAAGCACGGCATTAAAAATTCTTTCTTCAGGTCATCAGTCTCAGCAGGACTGGAGCACAAGTCTGTGTCTGTGAAGAGAGAGTCTGCAGTTCCCAGGCCGCCCAGTAATGCTTCACATCTCAGTCTCTCTGCAGGCGGTGCCCAAGGAGTGAAACACCTGCCAGTTCAGCTGCTGCTCCTCTGCAAACCTTCACGGTCTTAACTTTTAAAGCAGCAAGGTCTGTAACAGCAAGGCTGCAATGACACGTTAGTCAAGAGACAGAGTTAAAAATAACCACTCAGAAGAGATGCCTGTTGTAGAAATACAATATTGCTTGACATATTAGCCTCATGCAGGTGACATTTTCTTTGCCACTAAGCTGGGAAGCGCCTGCTTAAGCACTGAATCACAACTGATTTCATCAGCTACTTGGCTGCTGTGCTGCAGAATGACCTAAAACTTATATGTGGGTGAGTTGACCCAGCTGTGGGTTAGGGGCTTAATGAAACAAGAGCTGCCATCAAGTAAGGTCCCAAGCAAAAAGCAAAAATGGGAAAACAGCAAGAGGAACAAAGGGCTGGGGAAGAAGCATGTGGACTGATTGTTCCAGCTTGCTGGGCCTGAGAGCTTCCCACTGTCTCCTCTTTCTCCCCATGCCTCATTCCCAGCCATGAGTGTTTTCACCCTTCAGACACACTCTTCAGACAGACCATGCTAGCCGGGCAGCACAGAGAACTTGGCTCTCCACTGCAGAAAGTGTGGCAGCTGGTGCTGCTCCTGGCTGCTTGTGTCTCGCCTGCTCACAGGGTCATGGCAGCAGCCCACTCCCCTCTGCTCTCCTGCTGGGCCTGGGGCCTCAGCCAGGTGTCCTGCCAGGCCCCCCTTGCATACCCCTGGTGCCACCCTCAACCCCTGCCCCCTGCTCTGATCAGTGGCTTTTTAATAGAGCCACTGTTCTCTACCCCTCCTTTTGTACATTTAAATCATGCTCACTAGTACTGCTGACGTCCTCCTGGCCCACCTCTTGACTCCCCCTCTCTGCTTCAAGCCCTCTTCCCTCCAGTATAAAAGGCACAAGCCCCCATCAGCTGCCCTGCTTCTGCTTGGAGCAGCAACTACCTGCAAAGCAGCTTTGGTGCAAACAGGTGAGTGCCTCCCTCTATCTGCTTCAGTGCTTGCTGGGCTCTTTCTGGCGGGCTTACCTTTTTTCTTTTGGGGCTTTAGCTTACCTACACTTACATACACAGCTGTGCTCTGTGCTCAGTAACTTCTGTCCAGTTTTTGTAGTGAAGGAGACCCTGCTGAGGGAGAGCACAGGCAGGACCCTCCAGTGCAGCTGTGTGCCTCTCATTGGCCCTGAAATGAGCCATGGACCCAGGTCTGGGCTCACCCAGGTCTGATCTCTCCTGGGTACTTCCAGTGCTGCTTTTGAACATGAAAACTATTCATGTTTGCATTGGAGGGAGTGTACACAGACCCAGTCTCCAGTAAGATTCTGGTTTAGGGTTTAATGTTTCAATAGCACCTTTTGTTCCAGAGGACAACCATGATAGGCTTGTAGGTGATGGATCTGCAGCAAAGGTTGAGTTTTGTATGCTGAGAGTCCCTGTGTGCCCAGAGGCAGAGCCAGGCTGGTCTCCCACTCCTTGTGTAAGGCAGACCCATGGCAAGCTGTGATACTGCTGCTTCTCTGTCATTGTAGCTCTAACTTTCCCCTCTCATGTCACTGGAAGTTGTCAGACTGCTGTAACAGATGTCGCTCTGCCAAAATTTAAAGACTCTTTCTGCTTAGGCACCAAGCAGAACTGGCAAGGTGACCAAATGGCAGCAATGCTGAATTATTCCCCAAACTTTTAATTGTGTCACAAATAGTCTTATAAATTTTTCAAAATTATTTAATGGCTGAAAATGAAGGGCACATAGAATGGCTGTATAAGGGCTTTTTTTTGTTTCCTATTTTGCCTTCAGAACAAAGCTGCAGGTCTGTGTGCAAAGGCAGGTCTGGACCTCCAGAGATCACAGACTGTCTTTAAGCCACATTACTCTTGAAAGGACTGTGCATGGGTAAACCAGGACTTTTTGCTTTGTGACAAGATGGAGCTGGATGTTAGAAATGCTCAGAATCAAGTTTGTGGCATTACCTCTACCTGTGTTTCTTCCTATATAAACAGGGGTAGGACAATCAGGAGTAAGAAAAATTAGGGTGAATTAGCTATGCTGAGCCCCTGATTATTTAGGGGTGGCATGTTACTTACTGAGGAGCAGTGAGTTATGTGCTTTGCAGAAACCATAGCCAGGACAAGGGTATGAGCAAAACGTTCAATACCAGTGCTGTAGAAGGTGGCTGGGATGGCTTCTTCAGGCACAGGACCAGCTGATGGAGATTGAGACACAGAACTACTTGGGAAAAAGCACGTGCTAAATGCTTTTCCCTGTATTTTTGTCTTTCACCAACAATGAGCTCAAGGCAAGCTCTTCCTTTCTCTAAAATGGGTCCCAAAAAACAAGTTACAAAACCAGAGTGCAGGTAATCTGAAAAACCTGTCAGCAGCCCTATAAACACACCGGAGAGATGCCTCAAAACACCTTCTTTTTGTCTCACTCAACTTAAGGCATTGCTAAATGTGGAGCAAGAAGAGATGTACCCCAGCTGAAACTGAAGGCAGAATTCACCCCATGTAGATCATTAGTTTTGATTGTCATGAGATATTCAGGTTAGAAAAAGTTAAATCGCAGTTCTGAAATCATGAGTTAAAATCACTTTCCTCTAAGCTGCCTGGTAAGGAACTGTCAGTGTGGGGAAAAAGCCCTCAAGAAACGTTCACTGAGCACTAGGGTTAAGGAGCTTTTGACTGCATTTAAATGAAAGACACAACCGAATTCTCCACGTGCTTTTGCTGTGTTGCCTGTTAGGTTTGATTGGGAGCATCTTGCATCAAAGATTTTCCTTCCTGCTCTGCCTGTACTGAAAGCAGGCAAAGATTTTGGTAGCAACAGGGGAAAAATCCCACCCATACACATAAAGCTTGTGTGTAGTCACAGCTGAGAGGATTTTTTATAGCTCTGTGCTTGTATATCTGCTGTAAGTGATGCTTAAGCAAACAGGGCTCCTGCTGAGTTCTGTAGGCAGAGGCTCCAAGCTGTCAAATATATAGGCAGACCTTGTATGTTACAAGACAGACTGTCCTGGCATGAGAGCTGGGAAAACTGCTGTAAGGAAGCTTGTACAAAATGCCAGACAGTGCTAACCTGAGCCTGAGTTCCTTCACCTCCTGGATGCAACTTTTCCAGCTCAGCACCTTCTGTTCTGCCCAGCCTGTCCCAGGGGAAGACAGGAAGGATTTCTCATTCAGTTGCATCTGGGTGCATTTACAGGACTGGGACATCTGGAGTGGAAACCATAACTAGAAATCATATGTTTGCACGCTGGGTGTGATGACACAGGAGGATAATTCTTTTTCATACTGAAATGCATTTAGTTGTAAAAAGATTGTGTAAAATACAAATGTTAGACACATTTTACAAGCAAGGAAGGGAGGCTGGTGGTAGTGCCTAAAACACACTTTGGTGCCACTGCCCATGGTCATACAGAGGGCCACATGGAAGTCAGCAGTGAGCTGTGGGCCAGGACTCGAGTGTCCTGTGATGCCACGACAGGGGTATTCACTGCTAGAGAGAAAAACTCTCCACTTTTTACTGCAGTAGATGGACCACTGTATAGCCTTTACGTTCAAACAGAAATGCCCAGGACATCCCCAGCATCAATATTACACAGAACATGAAATGGCTCTGCTGGATAGGAACACACCATTGTAGTTAACGTATTACTTCACCTCAAGAGCTTTAACTCATATGTGTTTCTCCTTACAGCCTTCCCACCACTGCTCTGTCATGTGGCATCCAATCTCCTGGACACCACATGCCCAGTGGTCACCAAACCACTTAAAGCTGGTCACTGTCTATGTGCTGGTGCTCTTGGTATCGCTCACCTTTGCTTCAGGACAGAGCAGGCCCTTTAAACATCAGATAGACAACAGAAGTAAGTATGAATCTCACCTGACGTAATGCGATGCGCTCCCACGAGGTGGCCCCGCAGTCTCTGCTGCATTGAGGGATCAGGGTTGGGCTCTCGGGCAAAGTTCAGCAGCAAATCCATGTAGGTATTTCTATGGTGAAATGTTAGTGTGGGGCCCTGTGCCTCCATTTACACTTGTCAGTGCGTATACAGAACCTCATGTCTTTCTCACAGCCCTTAATTGACCAAGCATTATTGCTGATAAATATCAGAGAAGGCACTAATGTGCAAAAGAGCGACAAGAAAATGTAAGGTGGTATAGATCAAATATATAAGCACCAAATTTTCAGCTGTGTTGTGTAAAGTTGAGGTAGTTCACAACTACTGCTATATAATAACAAGAAAGCAAGCCAGGTGAGGGAAAATACCATGTAATCCAAGTAACAGCTTATAAGCGGTCCAAAAGATTTTTGAGGAAATCATATCAAGAATTCTCATCTTTCCCCAAGGAGCAAAGGCTGATAGTTGTATGTGAAGTGGGAGAAAGGGGGTATGGGGAGTAAGGTGCATGGGCTCTCAGTGGAACACCCGTCCCCATTAAAGGGGATTAGAGATACTGGGAATCTCAGTTTTTAGGTACATGGGTGAAAAAAACTAAGTTACTTGGGTTTTCTTGGGTAGGAGGGGTGTTAAACACTGAGTTGAAAGACTTAAAAGATGCATTTATGGAGAAATTTTAAGGCAAGGTGAATTTTTTTATTTTCTCTATTCAAGCATGAAAATGCACAGGGGAAAATCCTCTTGCCTTACCCGAGACTTTTGTATGACTGGGATGATATATAATGCACTTAAATTGTAATTTATTTCTATTCATTACTGTTCTCTGGCTTCAGAATGACTAGGCATTTCCTTGGGGTGGCATCATCTCCAGCATGTTGCAAAATTTCCCTGTTGCTATATTTTAGTCTTTTAATACAACTATACCCCTGTCCACACCTGTCCAGAAATGCACTAGATTACAAAAAGAAGTTGTCAGATGCTTTAAAAGGAAAAAAAGGTCACCCATGAAACCAACTTGCTAAGTGACATGAAAACAACTTATTAAGGGAAGACTAACTAACTTTTATTGTTTACCTGTCACACAGAGCCCCCTCTGCAATCCAGTTGATTTTATAGTTTGTAGGAATAGCGTACCTGGTACACACTGCAGAAAAATCTGATGGATAATTTGGCTTATGTTAAAAATGCAGTTTGCAGCCCAGATGGATGAAAATTAATTTTGCATGTGAATCCTCTTCCTTTGAGGTCTACCCATAGAAAGCAATCTTCAAAGGCATCAGAAAGTTTTTTGTCTGGCTGCAGCTTTTCCTCTTGCTTTTTCTCCTGGGCTATATCCTTAAGATATGAGGAAATGCTGCATCTCAGTGCAGTGGCAGATACCTCACTGACTGCTTTGCATTCCAGGTCCTGAGATCGACCCTTTTTGGTATGTGGGCCGTGGGGTTCGTCCCATCGGTCGGTTTGGGAAGAGGCAGCTCAGAAGCAGCCATGGCAGCCTGAGGCCTGGGAGCAGACACCTGGATTTCATCTTGAATGCTTTGTGGGAGCACAAAGTGTTGGACACAGAAGACAATGACTGGTGACCTCTGTTCCCCAAGGTGGTGATCCAATCTCTGTTCTTTGAATTGTGCCCTCCCCTGCACACCTCAGACCTATAGTTCTGCTTTTTCCTAGCCATCCCACACTGCTTTTCTTTCTGCTGCTCTTCTTTTGTCTTTCTCCAAAAAGAAACATGTTCAGACTGCAGGTAAAAGACAATGCATGGACACAAGCACTGAGTGCCACCACAGCTTATAAAAATGTTTCTTCATCTTGCATCCCCACCAATCTCCTGATGCTGTTCACTGTAATGTTAGGTTTATTCAAAACCTGCACAGCTTTTGGGCTGGGATTTAAACTTTGCAGCATTAAATGTATCATGAAACCCTCCTGTCACATTTCAAATTCAATGGCTGTTGATATGTAAAAATAAAAAGCAATGGTTGGAAGAAAGAAAAAAGACTCTCACTGATTTTTAATGTGCCTGCATTAATGGCAGGAGATGCTGGTTCTCTGTGGGTAGCTTTTATAGAGATTGTTAACATCCACTCATAAGAATGTCGTCCTGAAGTATCCACCGGCCCTTCATGATTCTTCCTATAGTGCTGGAGAGATATATTAATGAACAAAGAGGAGCTTCTGTCAAAAGCATTTCCTCCCTGCTAAAGGGAAAAAAAGAGATTGCCTAATTGAACTCCTTGAAGTAGTTTTGTTCCTACTCCATATAATCATGCATCATTATACAAAACGGGTAAGGGCCTGAACTAGCTGATTGCCTTTAAAACAATGTAGTTGTTTCCAAGTTACATTAGTCCACATCAAAAAGCCTGGGGTTGGGGCTCAACACTCATGTTTACTGGTGTTAATATAATTTGGTTATAGTAATTTTATAAGAAATGTTATTTACAATATATTAAATATTGATTAATAACTATTAGCAGGAATAATGTTGTTTAATCTATGGCTTATATCCAAAAAAGATGGTTTACAATTTAGGTAATGACTGATGGTTAAATCCAGGCCACGAATCATTCTGCAAAAGTAGAATGAACTTCCACTTCTAGTTGTGCTTTGTTAGAAGTGGTTGAAATAACTATTGCAGTTATTTTAACCCTTTTTTCTCTCTTTGCAAATGATCTGTCAGCAAGGGGTGGATTTTTATTATAGTAAGGTAGTTACTACCGTTTATAATACAACATATCTGCTGACCCGAAGTGTTACTTAAAACACGCTAGTTTTAATGAATGTTTTCATGGTAGAGAAGATACACTGATAAATATTTGGAACTGCATTCATTGCACAGGACTTTGGAAATATGAGACTAAGATTATTGGCAAGTTCTTGCTCAGATTTTGTAGCAATGCCAAAGAGAGTTAAAGAAATTCCACCCGAGAAACTGTTGGAGATGGTATTTCACCCAACAGACTCAATAGTTTGGAGAACACTAACCATCAAATGGTCCTGACAGGATTCCTCCCACCCCAGCTCTTAAAGAGGAATTCTGAACTGAGCATGTCCTCTTTTGCTGGGGAAATCCCAGCACCTGTGTGGGGCTGCCCATCTCCTGGGTGTGACTGTGTCACCTGTGGACAGGCAGCACCTGAGACCGTGAGTTCTGCACATTCCCTGGCCAAAGTGCACATAAATTGAAACAACAGAGAAGAACTTTTTCTTTTTCTTTATGAATCAAGTCCTTGAAAAGGCATTCTTTTCATAAATCACTTTTACTCTTTTATAATTTCTCTTGACAATAACTCTTGGTTGAATATGCAGATAACAACAACAAGGCAAGCTTAATATTCACTCAGACTTAATCAAATAGATCATATAGTCTTCATTTTACCCATTAAAATATTTTCATTTATAAAAATTAATCTAAATATAAATATTAACACTAAAGATTGAAATCACTTGATGGCAAAATAATTCTTTGTGTGCTATAACATATGTTTTTATGATTTTTTTTTAAAACAGTAAATTATATCTTTGCACATATTTGGCACAATAAACATTTGTAAAAATTCAAATGCCTTAGAGCAGGTGGGATTTTTTTTAAGTTTTTTTTTTTTGTAATGCCTACACAGTACACATTTTCTGTCAAAGAAGACTGAATATTTTAACATTGTAACACGATAATAGTTGCTTTTCATGCCTCTTAAGGAAAACAACCTATTCCAAACTTTGTTGGCTTGTTTAAATCACACTAACAGAACAAAAGCCAAAGAGTTATTCTATTAAAATTAGTCGTTTCTGTATTGATATTACATACACAATATTAGTTATTATTTATTAGACGAATATGCAGACCAACCACCATTAATGACATTTCATAACACGCATACCTGCATGAACCAGAACCTGGGAATGTATTGTATACATACACGAGAACAGTCAATGGAGGAGGAGACTGAATAACAAAAAAATGCCAGGCATCCTACTCTGTTTAATCTCCTTTACTGGACTGCATATATAAATAAAATCTATTTGTTTTATGTATATATTTATATATTAAACAGAGTGGGCCAAATTCTGCCCTCACATCTGTGCAAACCAATTTCAGAGAACTAGTATTGTGTGAGAGTAAAAGAAGGCCTAATTTCACCCAGAATGAACACATTGGGTCAGATCTTGGGCAGATGAAAATTCCTTGAAGGGATGGAATGATGCTTATGTATTCTAGGTGAGAAGATGGTTGTATTTATTCCAAGGGTTCCTTACATGCAGCTGAACATCAGAGTCTGACAAGCTAGATGTCTAATGTGGGTGGCAGATTTGCAACTGGCACTGTTTTTCCAACCAACCCATCCAGCCATTCCTTGTCTTCCCCACTTGCCCTCCTGAATGCAGCCTAGTCAGGAAATTTGCCCAGTTTTGCTCATATTTGTCTAACCATAGACATTGCATGGCCTGGTGTCCCAAGGGACTGCTTTCCAGCTGTATGGTAGGTAACCTGTGGCACTCTGCTCATGGGTGTTCACTGGGAGCCCAGGCAAAAGTGGAAACCTCCTCCTTCCCTGGTGCCCACAGCTCTCGGGAGGACTTTCCACTCCTCAGTGTTGAGGGGGAACTTGCCAGCCTGTGCCCTTCTTCATAGCCCATTTCACATCAACCCATTTCACATCTGCATTTGGGTGCCTGCTTGTGTGGAAGGCAGGGGATTCACTGGCTCATCACCTCCTCTAACTACCTCCTTCGTGGTCTTCAGAGCATAAAATACCATGAATTGGCAATGCCCTCCCCCAGGTGAAGGGAACACCCTGTAAGCAGCATGTTTCCTCCTGTGCATCTGCTCAAGGGTCTTCCAGTTTGACTTACGCTTTAAAGGTCTCAAGAAATGAAAGAAGAAATACTACTATTCACAATTCAATTCAGAGTGGCCCAGTGGTAATGGGGTACATACGGCACCAGGAACAGGACCCAGCTACTCTATGTTGGCTACAGACTAGTAAAGATGTCTGGGCTACATTTGCCCCCTTCTCAGAAATGCCAGGGAACATTAGAAAGGAATCTTTTCCAGGCTGCAGTGACCCTACAACCACCAATCAGTCAGAGATCTCATCCACATTGCTTTTACTTTCTTTTTCCAATCTTAAGGGTTGGACAGACTTTATTCTGAACTACAGCACGGTTGGCCACTACTAAGTGGACATTGCTATCAAGAAGAATGAGACATAACAGGTGTTTGTTTCACAACAGTGTTCAGATGTTTCCAGATACCAGGATTGTAACTCAACAAGACATCTGGTCCACATCTGTGGCCACCAATTCATGGTTCAACATTACATCCATGCTCCCTTGTTGCCAAGAGCAATCACCTAGCTCTGGAGCTAGAGCATTCCACCTGCCAAGAGTACTCTCCGTGAACAGAGAAGACTTTGCACATCACATCTCCTCCTACAAACCCTTTCCAAACTTCCACTGACTCCTTGGGAGCAGAGCTAGCTACACTGATTCTCCACACCCACCATGCAGCTGAAAAGCAGCACACACTGCACAGAGTTGTTCTTATTGCTCGACAAGACGGATGCCTATGTGGATAGTAAGAGGCCAGCAAATATGGATCACAGGTCTGCTCTGGCAGATAATTTGGCCTATAATTGTGACTGATTGAGTGTACAAAAACATACTGCAGTTTAAAGACAACATACTTTAATACAATCAATAGGGAGAAAAAGTGCATCTTAAAATGTGGAGCCTTGCTATTGAAACTCAGCATCCTGTCTAGAGTCCTGTGAGAACTTTAAGGCAGAGTTTCCTGTAGCAAACCACATGCTGAAGACTTGGACAGCTTTCTCAGTGAGGTATCCAAATGAAGCCCTATAACTGAGGCTCTGTGGGTTCTTGAGGGTCCATTTTCAGCTGGACTTACACAATGGCTGTTAAGTAAAGGCACTCTAGTGTACAGCCTTAGGCAGTGTGTTATTGGCAGTAGGGAAGTGTAAATTTAGTACATCACAGCAGATCCTATAGCAGGTTCCTAGAACACAGAGGGACAGGAAAGAAAAGCATGAATTAAACACAAAATAAGCCTGCTGAAGTTCTATAGAGCCAGATCCTTCCCCTTCTCACCTCTCTACCTATTTCCCAAATATCCAGTGGCAGACTGCTTTGGGAAAGCCAGTGTTTTTCCCTATCCCTCTATGGCTGCTGTAGAAGAAATGATTGACAGCTGTCCAGTGAAGTCTGTTTGTTCAAATCCTGCAGAGCAATATGTGGCTTACCTACGCCTTAATATCCACTTAGGTAATATTTGAACATTTCTCAACAATTAGTGAGATTCAAGGTGACTCTCCCCTGCCCAGTTACAGTGTGCACCTGGTTCTGTGAGGCTCTATTTCAGAAGTCTGAATTGCAGGGCACGACTAATTTATTTATTTAAAATAAGGGTAGCACATTCCTAGAGACCTGGCAGCCAGGGTACATTGTCACCAGCTGGCATTCAGGAGCTGCTATACTATGGTGTATAGTTGGACACCTTTCAGAACACTGGTCATATTTGTTCAGAGCTGCCTTGGCAGTCTGTCTTTTCTTAAAACTATCAAGAGACTTTTGTGAAGATGTTGAAATATAGCTGCCTACACACATACTGTATCTCTCTATTTACTGCTTTTAACAGAGTTTTTAAAAAAACTATTTATCTACCATTAAGTCCTTGGCAGTGCTTTTCCTCTCTTTAGTTCTTTGTGTTAGAGATCCTTGAAGCATGAAGTTTCTGTTAAACGTTCTGACAGTGGTAACTGGAGAACCATCTATTGTTTCACCTGGGAAAGATACAAAAAGGGAGATTTTTCACATAAGAGATTGAAGCAAATGTAAAAGTACTTCTGAGGAGTCACATCTTCCAGAGAGTAAAAATTCCCCTAACATGTATGAGGAAAGCTTGATTTAATTTAATTAAAACCAGCAGGGTGTGGTAGTCCAAATTTATTAAAGTTTGAGGCTATGTCAATCTGTGGAATTACAAAGGGTAATGCAAGGTGAATCAGGCCCTAGAACTGTCAGAGATAATGCACCATGGGGCTGAAATAAAAAGAAAAAAATAGGAGAAAAAAGCACTTTATTTTATAAAGCAAATTCACAGGCATTGCCTAACATACCAGGAACATTGCTGAGCCACATCATGTGGACTGAAATAAGCAAACATGGGCTTCAAGAATGTGGTGGATTATGGAGGGTGGCAACTGGCTTTTGGTAAGTAAACACTGTGAGCACTTGGGTCTCACAAACTAACCCTAGGCATACTGGAGCAGCAGAATGCCTCTTGCAAGTATTCAGCATTTCTCATTTTCTTTTTCCAGCCTTCTGCCTCTGTTCCTATTTGTTTGCCACTGTCACAACTCTCACTGAAGAGAAAGTGGTGATGGTTTTTAATGTGATAAATGGGTATATTGTATAATGCAAGTGCAATGAAAAATGAGGAGGATGGATATATTTAGGCTTTCATTTTGGAACGTAATCTTTCCCCTGCTTTGCTGAACCATACCTTATATTGAACCTTATAAAGAGAGTCTCTCTCTAATGTACATAATAATTTAAGCGCACCTTTTATTGGTGGAGCTGGAAGTTTTCTCCTCTGCTGTCTTGATGTGTCTATTGTATGCATCTGTAAATAACACAAATGTATTACTCAACTCTATTACAGAAAAAGAGGCAAGATTTCCCCAATGTATTTTTGAATACTACATAATGTTCTGGCACCTGGTTTGTTTGCTTTTGATCCCGTTTCCTTGTCAGGCGAACACAGGGAGCCACGTTCAAGCCTGCAACAGTGAGAGCTGATATTCTGCTCTCAATATCTGAAATCTTCAAAGAAAATAAAAGAGAGAGACAGACAGATGGGGAGGGGGGAAAAGAAGTTTTAAAATTACTGTGGATACCACTACTAAAATATAACCCTCCCCCAGCAGAATCCTCTTTAATTAAAAAATATAAACAGATGGCTAACTTCTTCAGCAATTCTGACACTTTCCTGAATTCTTTAGTCCTGATGTTAAAAGGGGCTTAATTTGTTAGTAAAGATGGAGTAAAAGAACAATCCAACCTACCTTGTGACTCCAAGGAAGAGGCATTTTACTCCTTTTGAGGAAAAAAAGAAAGGAGGAGAGAAAACCTGCATCTGCCATCTCCTAGTTACCTTTAGCTGCATAATCCCAATTTCATTCAAGCTGTTTTTCAAAGGCTACATTCAAAAAATAACTTTGTGGGACACATTTACTAACTGAAAATTAATTTCATGCATATGCAAAGTACATCCTCTGTCACAAAATCTAAACATTTGAACTTAAGTATTTATGGTTTAAAGGTATAGCTCTATTAAACACAAACATGCTTAAATGCAAGCACACACTATATAAAAACACTGAATGGAAAACAGATTGCCAGGGGGAAGGTGGTCTGATATTGAGCGTAGCGGAAACAAGTGTTGCTAAAAAGGGAAAGAAGTATCAGAGAAGTCTGACATATAATTCGACTCCTGGTTCACAATGACACCTGGAGCTGTTCACTCTGCAGAAGACCTTCCACTGGCCTTTTTGTCATCCTCCTTGTATAGCTTAGGCCTCTCTCTCCTCCTCACCCATCATCCCCATTAACAGATTTATAAAATAATGACCAAAGCCAGCAAAAACATCACTACCAGTTTGCCAACTAGTGTGACAATGCACTTCTGGCATCAGAGAGATGTCAGACTCTCAGATTATTGCTCATTCCTCAACTGAGCATGTTTGTGCTGAGTAAAATCACCAGGTGGTTCTCATCAAACCCTGTCACAGGCACTTCACGGTGTCTCACAGGGTATAGACTTGTCAGTGAAATCATTGTCAGTGAGCTGCAACCTGTGCCAGCCCATTGAGGTCTGGCAGCATTACCTTGTTTAGCTTTTAGCACCAGATCACAATGTTTTCTTCTGAGCCCCAGAATTTCTGGAGCCTGGTAGAGTGGTGCTAGATCACAGCCCACAAAAGCTATTGCCTTTTGGCTGGGATGCGTGCTGCTTAAGTGCCTAAATCCCAAGGCAAGCTTGCAAGTGCTAGGCTGTGTGCTTGGTTTAGCCTCTGGCTACCATTGGTCTTTGTCGGTAGAAAACTCCCAAAACTGGCTTCTTTTGGGAAGTGCCTTACAACTTGCTGATTAGATAAACTACCAAAGGCTGTATTTGCAGTCTGACCACAGCCACACACATGACACAGAGCACACCATGTGAGCTGTGTGGCAGGAAGGAGCTGGTCAGTGTTAACACTGCAGTAACAGGCTGCTGCACTGCCATGTCCAAAAGCAAGCTGAGGGAAGAAAATGACAAGCACAGTACACCTGCCTGGGCTGAGTTACACCTCTCAGTTACGCTTTGCTCCACTCGGGGGATGCAGTCAGCATCCTTACATCATCAAACCACTGCAGTACAAAAGAGTATTCAAAGCAAGTGTGTGTGGTGAGGTGAGTGCCAGGCAAGGCAGTGGGAGACCTGCAGATAGGGAGGAGCTTCTGTCCTCACCTGAAGTTCTGCGTGATGAACCTGGGCAGCAGCTGTGGCCACCTGATCCTCCAGATCAGCCAGCTCAGATTCCTCAGTGACACTGTTGATCTTGCGTGCGGCATCTTCCAGGTTTGTCAGCTGCCCCTCCAGCCCATACACTGTGCTGGCTGTCAGGTACACCTGTAGGGCCAAGGCAGGGAGAGGTGTCAGTGACTTTTGTTTGGTAGGCATGGAGGTTTGAGCAGGCCTTTTCCATACCTTTGAGTCTTCCGGCTTGCTCACCTACTACAGGGAGACTTACCTGGTGAAAGAAAGGCATGGGGGGATAATCTGAAACACATACATCCACAAAGAGAAGGGAGGAAAGAGGAGGCTGCATGACAAATTTCGTAGCTGCTACAATGGTATTCCAAAACCTCTTTGTTCCAAATTGATCAGCAAAGAAAAAAGTTAAAATGTTTGCTTTTCCATTATTGATAGTCAATCACAAGACAACTCCCCTAAGTCTACACAGGGAAGTCAACAGATCACACCTCATATAATGCTGTGCTTACTGAAACACACCTAATGCATTCTGGCAATGAAAGGCCATGCATAACTGTCCAGCAGCATATAGTTATTAACTTCTTATAGTGTAACTGTGCTTACAAGTTGTAAGAGTTTTCCTTCCCATCCTGCTCTCACCCAAATATACAGCAGCCAAAACCTTCCTACCTCCTGGCCCTTTGAGTGAATCTGTGGAGAATCAATAGACTTATCTGGGCCACAAAAAAAGAGAATTTCTGTCTTTATAATTTAGAGTTCTTCTCTAAAATCAAGCAACTTCATATATTTTGGCCCACCTGTGATACCTCTGATAGGTACAGCTTCATTTCCCATTCAGCTCCTCAGAGCAATAATTCATTATACACTGTGTTTTACTATTTCTTTTCTTTCACAAAGAAATCTAAGGTACATGCCTGGATGGAGGTCTCTGGTTTATAGAAAAGCATTGACTTTTGACATCTGTGCTTAAAACTGTGTAGAACCATGTGCAAACACTGTACTTTCTGCCTATTTACTAGTTGGTCAAGAGGCTGTTCCCATGAAGTTGGCAACAGTACAGTGGAAATTAAATATATGTTCTGATTTTCCACATTGGCAGCCTCAGTCACTGTAACAACAATAAAGACCGTATTGCAACAAAACTAGCATGAATTAAACATGTTCTGTTTCTGACTTTATTATTCAAGGGGCAAACAAACAGGATCTGAAGCAGATCCTTGAGCCAACACCTTAATTTCATGCATGTCTTCCAGTCTAATCACTGTATCTGACCACAATTCCTAGATCCTGCAGTCCTTTGACATAACAGGTATTCAAATAATTTCTGGCCATGCTGTGACTTTGTGGATCAAAAGGGATGAAGAATGATCAGATTAAAATTTGTTTACTTTTTATTATTTTTGTATTTCATTATTGTTTCTTAATTGCCTGCAGTAGTGGTTTTTTCCTCTGTATCAGTTGTTTCAAAGCATAAGTGTAGATAGTTTTTTTTCATGCATGTGACTTTCCTAAGAAACAAATTCACTACATCTGTACACACTACATCTTGTAAGAACACAGTCTAACTGCAGGCATGAAATGTTTGGAAAACATACTTAGAACAAGTAAGTGATCTTATTTAACATCTTTGCTGAAGTACTTGGAGACACAGGTGGTCCATAAAGGTAACATGCTGATTTAAATAGAAATGGTCCTGTTTTTGTGGGTTCTAATTGTTCTTTCCATTCATTTACATGATACATCTTTGTGGTAAGACATACCACAGCTAGTTCAGATTAAAAGACAACTTTTTAAAAATTTCCCTATCATATCTAAAAGCTTACAAAAAGAAAAAAAAGGAACATTTTGAACAGAAGCATCTTTAGAAAATTAAAGAAAAAGTTGCATTTAAATGCTATGCCAAAAATCTCTGCACAGTGAGATGTACTTTTCAAGAGGGGGGAAAAAATCTAAAGAAAATAGTACCAAGAGAAAAATGTGGGAAAGGAAGGTCATCAATGTTTCTGTAACTTGACCAGCCCATACATTTGTTAAATTTTAAAGAACCTTCCCCAGCTAGATCTAAAGAAAAGATTTTCCTAAAGAATATTCCCTTTGCCTGAACAATTTTTGCCCTTTCAAATGGCAATGGTGTCTTTGCAGGTCTCCCCTAAATGACACCCTTATTTATACACTCACATTCAGATGATGGAGACTTGTTTTACCACCACTTATACAGAGCTTTCACTAAACCCCAATGTTGTGTGGGTACAGGTGGCCCTACATTCTCCACACTGATGCCTGCACAGTCCCAAAGTGCTAGAGAGAGCAAAAATTATTTAAACATCCAGATCCTCTTTTGGAATTTGCTGCAAAGATGATGTGCTGCATGTAGATATGACTCCAGCTGCAATGGGAAAAGTTATGGATCCCTGGATTTCCAAGGGCTCTTTAACTCTACCATGGAGCGTGGTGGTGAAATCTTGAAGCTGTGAAGTTTTTGCCACTGAATTCAAGACCTGTGTGTGACAGAAAGATGTAGTGTGGGGACACAGCAAGACTAAATTGGATACCTTAGGAATTCTGCAGGGAGCTGAGAGAAGCTACACCAGAGATATGCTGCAGCGAGGGCAGCACTAAAGCAAGGAATGCTCTGCTTCAGTGCCCATTCTCCTCTCAGTGAGAAATGTTTGGCCCAAATGTATGACCAGGGGCCACAGCACCACAGATGTCGAAGCTCCACATGGATTGGAGGGATTTTCGGAGAGCAACTGTGGGGAAAAAATGCACTTTTGATAGTTTACAACACAGTTCTCTACAGAAAAAAGTGTGGGAGTGGATTTCCCCAAATTGCTTTCTGTCCTGCAGAATTTCTTAGTTTTTGCAAAGATGTGGTTCAGCCTGGACGTGGATTTTCATTCCATATTCACTCTCCTACCAGAAGAATTCTGTGGTGTTTGGAGCTAGGACACTTTAGTATTTCACAGGAGAGAAAATCTACTTATCTACTTCTATTATTCTGAAAAAATTCAACTAAACTCAGCTAGAAGTTGCTGTGGAGGCACATCTGTTGTGTAACAACAACATGGATATCATGGTAGGTGGCACAAGAAAGGCACTTTAATTCCCACAAGCTCAAGTTCCACCTTTCTCCAGGCACTGGAACAGCAACTGCTATGGGAAGCCTTTACCATTCTGCAGAGGGCCATATCTGAGCTGCCAGACATCCAGCCTCTCCTGGACACATCCTGCACTCCTGTCCCCCCAGCCCCACTGGAGAGGGCTCTCAAGCCTATTGTGCTTGTTTGAATTTTCCTCCCAGACAGGGGCCAGAAGCCCATGGGGGGGCAGGTTCAGGTGGCTGTGGTGCCCCATGAGGTAGGGCAGGAGATGCCAGCACCCAGAGAATGAAAAAAGTGGGAGCATCTCAGCGGGAGCATCTCAGCTGGCACAGTGAAATGCTTGGCAAGGTTCAGCAGAGATGGCAAAGATGGGTTAGAACTGGAAGGTGGTTGGGAAAGAGGGGTTGAGTCAGAGGTCATCTTTTTAGTGTAGGCAGGGGGAATGATCTGAAGTGGAAAAGGCTTTGGAGCAGATGAGTTAGGAGGGGTAGTATTAGTTTGAGAACCTCCAAACTGGAGCAGGGCTGGGAAATCTGAGCTCTGAAAAGGTGTCATGAGAGGACTGGGCAGTTGTGGGAGGGTGTGAGGGCTCTGGGGTGGACAGGTCCAGTTTCTACTGCCACAGATTATCTTCCACTCTATTCTTAGCCTGGGGCTGCTGGGGAAGTGTTTCTGTAGAGGAAAATGATTTTATCCCCCATGAAGAGATTCTGTCTGTAATTTTCTGGGACTGAAGAAAAACAGGATTTGTTTTCCTGAATTTATCAGAATGTTATAATGGGACAACCCAGATCCCTATGAGATCTTTAAGAGATCTTTAATGAAGGGAAAAATAACTGAGATGTAATCACTTAAATACAGGAAGAGAAAATCAAAAGTTACAAGTGTACCAACTCCATTAAGTGGATCCATAAAAATTTCCAATGAGTAATGACTTCCCTCTATGATTCAGCACTGCACTTCCTCCTGCAGATGACAGATACTCATGAAACAGGATGGATGATTTGGATGAGGCCAAAGAAATGTTTGTTTAATTCAGATTCTCACAGTGCAGCAGGCAGCTCCAGCTCTCTGGGTGCTCTGCACAGTGTGCTGGGGATGTGTGGGGCTGGGAATTGCTCCTCCACATCTCTGTGTGGCTGGGGACATGCTTTCCCCTGCCCTTGGAGGGATGAAGCAGTGCTGAGACTGGGAGACGTGGTTTCATCCAGGCATGGCACAGCTGCACAGCCACAGAGGTTCTCTCAGGGCTTAAGTTAACTTTTGAGATAGAGATTCTACATTTAGTTTGTAAACACCAAAGCATCCAACTTCTCCCCACAGTACTTTCAGGTACGCATAAACCCCCCCACCAACACAGCCAAGAACCTGTTGAAATTGGATTTTTTGTTCTATTTGTGTATTTGTTTCATAACCCCAGATTAATTCTGAACATCCACTGATGAACATCCAAGTTGGCACACACACACAGGTACACTCACTCACACATGGCACTCTTTCATGTATTGACTCATGTTCTTACGTTTTCTTCCAGTGTGGTAAGCTGCTCATCAAGTCTGACCGGGTCGGTCCCCAGTGGGAGGGTCCCTCTTCCTCTGTCCTGAACGTCGTCTGGGAAATCACAGGGATCAGTGGATTCTGCTATCAGTTCTTCAGTGGCATTGATGACTTTCAGGACCTCTGTAGATATGTTGCAGAGAGAGACAGCAGAGTACTTCTGTTTTGTTTACAAGAGCAGACAGAGAAAACAATAGTATTAAATTAGCATGGAGTGGTAAGATATAAATCACCTTGCTAATAGTCACAGCTTTAGCCATGCTAAAACTGTATCCATGGCTGACTGCTGCAAACAGACACAAGAACCGGTAATGGAATTGGCATCTACCTCTTTTTTCCTCCCTCCCTTTTTCACATATGCACACTGCTACAGCATGCAAAATAACATACACATGCAATTCTTCTACAACACAACTCTACTGGAGGGATAGTCCAAATCTTATCCCAAAGTAGCACATAAATATCCAGCTTTAGAATCCAAATGGCTAGATAAAGCTGTTTTTGCAATAGTGTTTTAAACAGGTTTTAAAACACCATTTTCTTTTTTGGATACTAGCAAACAGATGCCTCTATCATCTGGAATCATCTGTCTCTGTATCCACAGGAGCCATTGCAGTGCAGATGCAAACATGGGACAGCAATCTTCAGCAGCCCTATGAGGACAGCATTTTGCTAAAATGCTTGCAATGAGTTAAATGATCACCCCAAGTAAACAAAGTTTGAGCTCTAAGTGTGTAAACATCTGTATCTTTATTTCTTCAAATTTCAATTTACCTTTTCTAAAAAATATTTATGAAACAAAGTATATCAAATACGAAGCAAAAGCATGCAGCTTTGTCCATATTTTTTAATCAACTGAAAACTTTTTAATCGTTGTTCCTTACTTGTAATTTGTAATTAACTGTCCTGATTGTGATGATTCTCACATAGCCTTAAGCTTCAGGACAACTCTTGATGGCAATAAAATTTCACGTGATGTACCTTCAAGCACCAAGCTCAACATCCAAACTATACAGCTTGGAGATTGAGCCAAGGCTTGTCAAAGCCAATACAAATACTATCAGTGAATATATGTGCAATAACTTTGGTGATGCTTTGCCTAGAAGAATGTGTGGGAAGTTTAGACCAAAATTTAATTCATTCCTCGAACCTGCAAATACTTATGCATGTGAATTTGGGGCCCAACCATCTGTAAATTTTCTCACAAACAAAATATCTGCAGATCAATACTGAGCAAACAGACAGTCTTTGGATTCTATGTAGTAAATTATGTTATTGTACAGGAAAGCATAACTGATTAAAAATGTATATAGGCAGGATATAGGAAAAATAATGTCCCTTTGATTCCCACAAACTATGGTGGGTTAAACTGGAAAATCTCTTTTATGATCTCTTTCCTTTAATCAGCTGTTCATTTTTATGTTAGATAAAACTTTTACTGAAAAACTATTTTTTTAGCAGTATGTACTCAACTGTTATATAACAATACATTAAGGCATCTTTAGCACTGTAACTTTGCTGAACTGCAAGACATGAGATTAAAGGCAAGAAGAACAAAGCAAATACAATGTGCAACAGCACTTGGACCTTTAGCTTGTTAGTACAGCCAACAGAGCCCTGAACACGCAGGCCCAGGACTCTCTTACTGAGAACAAATACTTGAACCCCATGAACAGCCTACTGTTTTTTCCATTTATTTTCACAAGTGCCAATTAGGTTAAAAACAGATCAATAATTTTATAGGACAGAAGAGGAAATCAATGTTACTTTGTTTTATTACTTGCTTCTACAAGTACCTAATTCTTATTCTATTCTCTGAGTATTTAACAAGAAAGGACAAAAGCCAGAGACTAAATTTTCTTCATCATTTTCACTGATGTATGTTCTCCATTTCAAGAACTGTAGTCTCACTCTAGTGTTCATTATTTCTTAATTTTTTTATTATCCTTTGTAGTTAATTATTGATTTCCCCAAACCATTAAATTGAATTAGAAAAGGATGGTTTTATACCAGACCATGAGAATCCATATTGGCAATTTTACAGACCACCTACTACAAGAGGGGTTTTTTTGTTTTCCAGGTAAAGTGGTCTGTGATACAAGTCTTTATGAAATCAAGATTTTGAGCAAAAACTACCCTACCTTCTCAATAGGTAATGGATAGAGGGAAAAAAAGCTCATCAGGAAGGAAGAGAATAGAATAGAGTAGAATAGAGTAGAAAAAGAATAAGAAGAGGAGAGGAGAGGAGAGGAGAGGAGAGGAGAGGAGAGGAGAGGAGAGGAGAGGAGAGGAGAGGAGAGGAGAGGAGAGGAGAGGAGAGGAGAGGAGAGGAGAGGAGAGGAGAGGAGAGGAGAGGAGAGGAGAGGAGAGGAGAGGAGAGGAGAGGAGAGGAGAGGAGAGGAGAGGAGAGGAGACGAGAGGAGACGAGAGGAGACGAGAGGAGACGAGAGGAGAGGAGACGAGACGAGAGGAGACGAGACGAGACGAGAGGAGAGGAGACGAGAGGAGACGAGAGGAGACAAGAGGAGAGGAGAGGAGACGAGAGGAGAGGAGAGGAGAGGAGAGGAGAAGAATAGAGTAGAATAGAATAGGAGTAGGAATAGAATAGAATAGAATAGAATAGAATAGAATAGAATAGAATAGAATAGAATAGAATAGAATAGAATAGAATAGGAGTAGAATAGGTCTTTTCATTTGGAAGATGAAAAGTCCAGTCATGTGACCAATTTAGGACTGTCAAAAAGTTAAAGCACATTGTTAAGGGCATTGTCCAAATGCCTCTTAAACACTTAGAGGTTTGGGCACTGACTACCTCTCTAGGAAGCCAGTGTTGGATCAAGCCAACACTGAAGAAATGCTTCCTGAAGTCCACTCTAGACCTCCCCAGGTGCAGAAATGTTAAGTTTTAGCTTTTGTAGAACTTTGAGGTAAGTTCTGAGTAGCAGATGCAGTTCAATTTTTAAAACTAAGGAATTGCTTCCCATTAAACACTGGACAAGGCAACTAGATGAATGTTCTTGAAGTGTGGGCTTCACTGAATGTATCACAATCCCAGCCTGCAGGCATCTAGACACAGGAGTCACAATATTAAAGCTTTTATTTAAGCTTGTGAAACATCTGCTTTTAAACTATAACAGGGATACAGGACTAGAGTTTAAACACTGTAAAGAAATACATGGCAAGCAAAAGTGATTTTCCTTAGGATATATCTGGAGAGTAGATCTCCTAAAACTTAAGAGAACAAGCAATATTTCAATGTATTTTAATAATAGTGAACTTTTTCTGCTAAAAGGTATTTAGAATTCAGCTTTACCTTGAGCTGTATTTTACAGAGAAGCAAGAAGAGATTGATGTCTGTCTGAGGGAGACATAAAATTTACACGTGGGGAGTTCAATAGTTCTCAAATTGGAAAGGCTGGATACGCAGTGAATGGTTCTGCCTACGTTTTACCCTCTTTTTTGAGCAACTGTCAAAAAGCTCAGGTTCCAACATGGTCAGTTTGCAAATCTATTGGGGTACTCTAGATATAATTATTTAACCCCTGTAAGGGGAAAAACCATAAGAAATTTAAAAAACTAATGTAAAAAAGAAAATGTGTCCCAGGGTTTTAGTGCTTCACCCTGTCCCCTCCCACCCACATCAAACAGGATTTATGAGATCATATAAATATCACCTAAAATTCACAGACACACACACCCCAAGATCATTCTGGTAGGTGGACATTTCAAATTGCTCTAAAGACTTCTTAGCTGTCTAATTTATCTTGCCCTTGTAGGGAAGATCATTGTTAACACCTTTCAGTGATTCAAGGAGACAGCTATCACGCCATGATGAAGACTCTGCCTTGTCAAGCAAGTCAGAGAACTAATATGGATGTGGTAGATGTAGAAAGCAATCTCGATTACAAATACATAGCACAGAAAAGCTAAGTGCAACCATTCCTCTTGAAACACTGTGATGCATTCTGATTTCAACTGTGCTACCCTACTTCTGAATTAACACCATCCCTCCCAAATCAAATCAATGCAGCAGATCCAAGTTTCAATGTTTCTACTGGTTATGAGAATCTCACATTTTTTACTGAATTTGAGATTAAGAGTTCAATGGAATAAGGAAAACATGCATTTATCCTTTTCATGATAATTAATGCCCATGGTCACAAATATATTAAAGACATAGTTAAAAAGAGATTCTCAGTTTCACTGAGTTTTTTGTGATGGGAGTTTTAAAACCAATGAAATACTAAAAAAGTGTGTGTATGCAAGCACATGTAATTATACGTGTGCATTCAATATAACAAATATCTTGTAAAACTTCTTTACTGTCATTTCTGTGTGTGGTTTGACAGATGGAAAGGACTCGTGCTTTGAGAAGATTGTGTTTCAGTGGTCTCAGCTACCTCTCTCTGACTGTTAGCCACTACCCTTCCCTTCTGCTCTCTCCCTTCCCTGCTGATGCTGCCAGTATTTCCTTTGTTGTTTTACTCAAACGTGTTACACCAGAAGGTGCTTTATGGACCATTATTTTGCATTCTTGCACAAAGGATGATGAGTAACAGAAGGAAGTGGGATGATAAAATGAAAGCAATGTAAATGTCCAAACTGCTAAGTATAGGTGAGCATTAAGTCCTTGCATGCATCTCAGCAGCTTAGGACATTTTCACATCATTTCCTTTGCATGACCATTATTGCTTTTATTTTTAATGCTCTTAAAATAGTTAAGTTCTCTTTCACTCGCCCTATTTTGTTTTCCACATTGCATTTGCTCTTTTACTGCTACTATAACATTATGTCATCACTAGGTTCTTTTAAACTGGCATGGGAGGTGGTGACTTGCAATTCAGCAGAGATCAGTGATATCAACAGTGAGATCACGAAGTAGGGCAAGCAGCCCCTTCCATCACTAGCAGCCCTGGCAGTATTGTCCCCATCCTTGATTACTTGTGGTGCAATCATTTTTATCTCCAGTCTCAAGGTCTTACATCACACTCTGAGTTATGTGCCTGTCTTGCAGTTGATATCTCTCATTTTTTTTGTAGGGAGTTGAGGAGGGCTGGGGAGAAGGCAAAATCAAACTCCAAACCTGCTCCCCTCATCTCCCCACCCTATGGGAGTTCATTGTGCAGCTTTGAGAAGGCCCTGAAAAGCCCAATAAAAGTCCTTTATGGGAAAGCGAGCTCTGGGACAGAAGTCACAGTGTGGGAGGAACAGACATCAATGTCCAACCAGCTATGACAGTCATCAACCCTGACCTTCAAAAGAGCTTTGTCCTAAAAGTGAGCCCTAACCATGCACTACCACAATGACTGGGGGGGGAGAAGGCTAAAATTTGCCTTGATACTTGATAGGAGACAAATATACTATGATAAACTATGATATTAAGGAATTTATCTTCTGTGCAAGTATAAGACTTCCTGCCTTGATCTTCAATGTCAATATCTTCATTTATGGACACTTCTTTAGAAAAAGAAGGCAAAATTATCTTCAGACTGAGAGCTACTTTTCTACTGACATTCCCCAAAGTGTGACAGAGAGTAATACAGTCTCTCTTCATGCTACGTAATTGTGAATATTACATTTTTACTAATTCAATCCTAATGCAGTTATGGATGTTTTGTATATTAATTTGTAATGCCTTATTTCCAGAGACAATTTATTGACAATCATAAGAAAGGAAGCAATTTTCCAAGAGGTGAAATATTATGGACCAAATAGGAAATGGAAATATGTACATTTTAAAATCCACAGGATTCTGATCTACGACACAGGCTGATGACATTGCACAAATGGAAACATAATTTTTCTTTAAAATCACCACTGATATTTTTGCAAAATAAAACCAAGATAATGAAAAGATGATTAAAATTCATAGAACAAAATTTAAGTCTGAGAGTAAGGAAAAAAAGAAAAAGTTGAGAGAAGTGTTTGCTAAACTAAGCGTCAACTTTTGACACTAAATCACAATTCTTATTTTATGACTGAGAGAATGATATATGACATACTAAAAATAGCATATATTTGCTCAGGGATTATAATGAAATCTTTTTTGATATTGATCCTCATAAGCTGAGGCTCAAATAGCACAGCATATGAAACCTCTTTCCACCCAGAAGAATGATAAGCAACAGACACTAGCAGCAAAATGAGAAATTATCTACTCACTGTGTACAAACTACAATGAATTAAGGGTTTTGATTATTTTTTTAAATTGGGAGCTTAGAAAGATTTTTGAAGACCACTATGGTCAGAAAATTTCCTTCCACATTTCTTAATACAGGTGAGTCCATGAGAATAGAGAGATCATACACCTTATCTTTGCTTTCTGTTCTTCTTTATGGATAAAATCAAATTCTCATCACAAAGCCAAACAAGAGAGCCGGTCTGCTCCACCTGTTTACTTCATGCTCATCACTCCCATCATAATCCACGGCTAGCTGTGATTATAAAGTAATTTTCTGCAATGATTATTTGACTGTGGCCAGAAGGTATGACTTTCCAGGCCTGATATTTCCAGGAAAACATTTTGAGTTTGACAATGTTGCTTGGGAAATGTGGAAACCCTCAATATCACTTTATGGCATCTCTTACCACATAAGAGATGTAAGAAGACATAGACAAAACAAAGCTTTCTCACCTGCTGCAATACAGTGGATAAAAACTGCAGCTTTAAATGAAGATCAAAAGCCTTTTGTTTTTCCTAGATAGTGGGAGAGCAGTTAAATAAAAAGGCAGAAAAGTTATATTAACAGCTACAGAGTTTAACATTTATATAGGTTCAGACTAACAAGGAACTTTGGGATGAACAGCAAGGATAAAGAAACTACTGAGAATAAAATACCATAAAGTTTAGATTTTACATTTATTAGTAAACTATTTAAAATAAAGCACTGCCTAATTTATTTTCATTTGTGGGATTTAGAACAACAGATCTCATTAAGAGAGATATTGCAAATCACACATTTTTTATAAAATGAAACAAGGGGAAAATACTAATTTCCACCATCACAAAACAAAGTGGCACTAGCAATGGAAAAAAAAAGCCTTTTGCAGCAATGTTAAGAAGAAGAAAAGCCAGATATCTTCAGGTTTGGGGTCTACATGACTGCAATTTGAACACGTTTCTAGTTGTAAAAGGGTCTGTACCTCACTCATGCCACAGTCAGGTGCTAATATGGGAAACACCTGGGCTAAGTTCAGTAAGATGCCTTGTGCCAAATCACTTCCTACTGTTTTGCTGCTGTCTCTCCTGGACTCACCATCCCAAAACGAACAAGTAAAACCCTTCTTAATACCACTCTATAGTGGTATTAAGACCAGGACACTTGTCATAATCCCCCTAATTTACACAAGCCTCTTAAAACTAAACTGATTTTACCTTAGTAATGACACAACCACAGTTACCCTGTTTGCTGTACTGGGATAGAAGTATTTTCGAGAATTGGAGGACCACAAAGATCACTACTTGCTTTTGAAAACTTTAAAAAATGAGTGTTTATGGTCTTAATGCTTGAAACTGAAGACTCAGATTTTGACAAAATAAACTTAGGTTCAACTTGATATTTCATACTGAAGACTGATAAATAATACATGGGAGAACTCTCTTAAATGTGATCTTTACCCAGTAAACAACTTTCTCCTGAGTTTAGAACTGAACTATACCTGACTGCTGTGTTAAATTGAGAACTTAAAACTTTGAATCCATTCACCCAATGTCTCATACCTCTTTTGGAAGAATTTCACTTTCCTGATCCAAAGTATTTTTTTCCCTGCTGTCATTCAAAATCCTGTGCATAGGTTATCTGCAGTTCATAAACCTTAAAGATCACTTTTTACAATGCTGCCCACATTCAGTTTTCAACCTGGACTTTGAAAAACTGCCCAGATAATTCATATAATCTTAAAAGTGATGATCCATCAAAACACAAGGATTAGTCTGAGCACCTTGCATACAAAAATGTGAAATGAGACACACAAGTATCTTCCAAGTTGTTAATCCAGGAAGATATCAATGAACTACAGTGTTCAGGGTTATTCCCATAATAGTAGCAATGAAGTAAAGCTACTGTACTAACACTATAATGTTTCCTTGCCTACATGATCCATGTGGTTCTGACTCCTTTAGGAGCTTTTACTCAGACACTTCTAAAGCTTTCAGACCTATGAAGTTGGATGGCAGTTTCCTATTAACCCTTGCACAGACAAACACACCCGCCAAAATACCCAGGAGTTCAGGGATTTACAAGATAATGACCACAAGAACTAGACACAGGCTGCCTCATTACTGCAGCGCTGCTCTTACAACATCGCAGACATCCCTCATGATGCTTTAACAGATCTGCCATACACAGCAGGGATTCACTGACCTGTGCATGTCCAATGCCATTCTCCAGCTCCATCATGGCTGTGAGCATGTACCTCTCCAGTAACCAAGTCTCACGAGCCCTTCCTCACCTGACCTCCCTTCCCGAGTTCTGGCCATGCTCTCTAAGGCCATCCCCAGGCGCAGCCACGGGCAACCACCACCCCTGGGAGTGGCTGCCTCCTCTGCTGCAGTAACACACCCACATGCACAGCTACTGGCAACCCTCTTGCTAAAGAGAGGGACCGGGCAGATGTTCTAACAAGTGTCAATCTCATTATCCCAGTAGTTGCACAGATCTAATTTACCTTGTGAAAAATATAAGCTGCATTCTCTTGAAATGAATATAGACCTCTGGCACAAATCCACACAAAAATGTTGTTTGTAGTATGTACTTTCCCCAAAATAAAGCTTTATGAAATTGAAGATGAACAAAATGTTTCCAGAGAATGGAAGCATAAATATTTTATGGAAAGATTATTTATGCTGTTATTCAAACTGTCAAGAAACTTGTGAGGTTTCACTTGGGAAACAGGATCCCATTGTGCTATTTAACAAACTCATTTAGAGGTTGTCATTCAGAAAGCTACAGTGTCATGTAATAATGCCAACAGATAACAGCAGCATTTAAAAAAAAGTTATGAAACCTTGGTTATAAGTTTCTCTGAACAGAACTAAATGTGTAACAGGATTAAAAGAAATTCCTCAAGCACACAGCAGGTTGCATCAAGCTACTGTGAAGAGGAGAGAAACTCAACTTTACAACAGAAGTTTAACTTGCTTGCTCATTTGCTTATCTTAGGCAAGTTGTAGTACAAAGAAGGAGCCAAAAAGAAAAACTCGAGGTTTAAACAACTATGTCAGTTTTTATGTTATGGATCAGTTTGCAAAAATGGCAGGGTCGATTCCTTATTTTAAACAGTATCTCTGTAATTTCTGATAAAGTGATCACAGTGACAGTCTGCATTCAAAACACAGCCTGCTGAAATGGCCTTCTAGAGTGTAATTCTGGCATACACCATGAAATATAGACCCAACCCATTTATCTTCATGAAAGCATTAAAAGAGAAAGAGAATGGAGAGGGGACAGCAGGAACTAAATGCATCCCATTTATCATGCTTGCCACTCACAGGATCGGTATCATTAAGATAGTTCCAAGGGGATTTACAGTTTGCCTTTTTCTTTAGGCTTTTGTTTAGGGTTTGGCGGGAGTGAATCAAAAAACAAACAAACAAACAAAATGCCCCCAACAAAAAAAAAAAGAGCACAACAGAAAGAGCTGTGCAAATCATTGTGCAAGATGTTTCACCAAAACTGAAGGCCAACTCTCCCCTGAGCTTGGCTTTGGTTGAAAACCATGGCCTTTCACTGCACAACTAAAACAGACTTTTCAGGGTTCTACACACTCCTGAAAGACCATGAACTACTTCTGTAGCTTAATAACCACAAAATATTTTCCATAAAAACAAGTCTGCTGTAAGATTTTGATTGTTTTAAAATGAGAGCTGTGAATCTCCACAAGATCATTTTAGGCAATTGCAAACTGAGAGATAATAAAAATTATTGTGCTGAAGACCTAAGAAGATTTAAGCCTAAGCCACAAAATTAAGTTGTGGTAATTAATACCCACCTAAATCTTCATGTATCCCACATGAACTAAATAATTAACTCAAAGGTCATAATATTCAAATTTGCTTCTTAAAGGCAGATATACAGCACAAAATCTCAGATTGAAGTGAGAACTAAGAACCCATAAATGCCTAATAACTTCAGCTAACTCTCCACTCAAGAAGTGACAATTTTTACCATTGCTTCAGATCTTAATGTATTAAGTGCCTTCTAAAAGCATCAGCTCAAGGTGTGACTATGTGAGATTCCCAGCTTCCACTGAAAACAGAAGGCCAGATTTCTAAAGGTGACAAGAGGTGAAAGTCAGATTTTTATGACCCACAGATATTTAATTTTAAGTGATTCAAAACCTCTAGATTTTTTGGAGTCTTTTTCTATAGCGAGGTGTACCAGAACTAGAAATTCCCAGTGATTTAAGGTTGCTAATGTGTTCCAGAATAAGTTTACGAGATCAGAAGACTAAAGAAAACTTCCTTTGAAGTCTAGACAATAAAGAGTACTGGGGTATTCTGATTTCTTTATTATAGCCAAAAAGAATATATACTGTGAGCACTAATAACTAAGCCTTTTTTTTTCTTCCAAATCCAATAAAGAATCAGAAACTCAAAGCATTCCCTCTTTGCTGAACATGATATGCCTGTTCTTTTTTTTTTTTTCAATTTAAGAAAATCTTATTGTAGGAAAAAGTATCAATCTTTGCTTTATTGTAAATAACTCACATACACATGTTAAAGAAACAAGAAAATTAGAAATTGAAAAAACTTTGGAGATGCACACAGATGAATAAGTACACCACAAAACATACATGTACCATTTTCTGTGCTGTACACACCAGAGGAGCATGTCAGAAATCCCTGTTTACAGCCTTTAATTCTGGACTTCAACTGCATCATATTATACCCCAGATAACTTATATATGCTGCTGAATAATGTGATATTGCTGTTTTGCTTTTGTGAACCAAAGAAAACCAAACTGAATGCTGCTAACAATCACTGATGATAAAGCTTTTATGTGATTTCCTTGGAAAGGTGTGTAGATCATGGAGGTAACTGCATATATGATGACAAAAGTACTTGCAGTCCTGTGTAGTCAATAGCTAAATAACTCAGAATCAGAGAGTCTTAAATTTGAGAAGGACCTCGGGAGATCACTGAATCCAACCCATTTGCTCAAAGCCCAGTCAACTGGATCAGGTTGCCCAGGGCTATGTCCAGTCAAATTCTGATTAAATCCAAGGTCTCACACTCTACAATCTCTCTGGGAAACCTATTCCAGTACTTGAACACCATCACAGTGAAAAAGCTTTTAGTTTCAATGGAATTTTTTGTATTTCAGTTTGTGCCCACTGCTTCTATTCCTGTCAGTTAAAAGAGTTCAACTTTCATTTCTTTATTTCCTACATCAAACACCCCCCACTTCCCCCCATCAGGTATTTAAAGACATTGAAGAGATCCTCCCTGAGCCTTCTCTTCTCTAGGCTAGGCAATGTCACTTTTCTCAGTCTCTCCTCAAATGATAGATGCCCGGATCCTTTTATCCTTTCCATGGTCCTTCACTGGACCCACTTCAGTATCTCCGTGTGTTCCTTGTACTGTGGAGCCCAAACAGGACACAGCATTCCAGAAACGGCCTCACCAATACTGAATGGAGGCACACAAGACAATCCCTTTCCAAGTGCAGAACTTTGCATTTCCTTTTTTTGCATGAGGTTCTGTTGGCTCATTTCTCCAGCCTGTGAAGAACCTCTGAATAACAACAGGACCATCTCATGTATCAACTGCTCCTCTTAATTGAGGGTGCACTGTTTCTCATTGTCTCTGTCAATAGTGAAGATGTTAAATAGTGCTGGGTACACCTCTAGTGACTGTGCCCCAGTTCGATTTCAAGCCTCTCGTTGCAGTCCTTTCAGCCCAGCAATTCAGGCAGTTTCAATTCTCCTCACTGTCTACTCATACAGTCCTCACTTGCTCCATTTGTCTGTGAGGATGTTACGTGAGCCTGTTAAAAGCCTTATTAAAGCCAAAATAAGCAATATTCATAGTTCTGAATGTCTCAGATTACCATGATCTTTTAAAGATGAATAACTGTGGCCTCACAATGACATGGGTCAGTTCCCTCAGGTCTTTGTAAGTGCATTTCCATCAGATGCCATACACATTTGTGCAAGTGTTATTTGTTGAAATATTTGCTAACCTGATGCTCCTCTACCAAGAGTAAGCCTTCACTGCTGCCTGGGATTCTTGAGCGAAAATCTTACCTGAGATGAAAACAAGATTGTGTAACAACCTTTTTCATGTTGTGTGTCACCAGGTCACTGCAGTAGTGAGCCCAACTTTCCCTCATCTGCCTTTTGCTGCTGAGATACCTGTACAAGGCTTCCTGTTTCCCTTTGCATCCCTTGCCAGATTCAACTCCAGATGGGCATTGGCTTTCCTGACACTGCTCCTGCACACTTGGACATCATCTCTATTGTCCACCTGGGTGACTTGATCTTTCACCTCTCAGTGTATTTGTTCTTTATATAATTTGAACAAAACACTTTTCAAACCATGACAAACAGATTTCCTTTAGCGAGTTGTCCACATCCCTTGTCAAATTTGAGCTGCTGTGCAGGTAAGACCCCCAAAGGCAAGTGAAGATGCAGCAGAGTAGAATGAGCCCAAGTGGATCTAAGAAATAAGTGATTTACTGGCAAGGGGCAGTACTGGGCTCCTATAGCACCAAATTCAAACACACCACATGATCTGAACAGAAATTCAGAGGTCGAAAAGCAAGAGAGGAGACTTAAGTCCTGTAGAGCATCATGGAAATAAGATATTGCATTGTAAGGGTGAAATGGCACAAATGAAGGATCTCACACATTATCAGAAGGGACATTGAATTTCAGTTTCATAAAAAAATGTTACTACTCCCAGAGGCCTATTAGCTGACAGAGTAACAGGATTGGACAGCTTTAAAGCACAAATATTTTGGTAGAGAGACAAAAGAATAATCTATAGTATCAGACTGAACTAAATGATACTAAAAAGAGAGGAGGAACTAAAAGGATGGAAACAAACACTTAAACTGGCTGATCAGCAAGGAGAAAAGAAAAACAACTGGAAGTGTTTTTAAATAAAAATATGGAAGTTGATTCTCAGCCAGTATAAACTGACAGAATTCCATTAATATTGCTCAGTTAAATTTTGTTGCACAAGCTGAATTCCCTGCTTGAAACTGATGCTGTAGGCTGTTCCTCACAGAGAGGAACACACAACTGAACTTTTGTCTACACAAGGGTTTCAGGCTCAGACCCAGCAAAAGGGACCTCAGTGTTCTTTTAAGCAACTATCTTCAGTTTTCTAACCAGAAGTTGCTCTTTCTGGATTCTAACTTTTACAGTTTCCTCTTCTCTACAATGACCACTTACCTTCTTTAACTCTTCCTGAATACTTCTACCATTTTCCTCTGAGGACAAATTCTCTTTCTGGTTTTCAGGATCTGTTCCATGTTCTGACTCTTGTTCTTCACCAGAAGATGTTTCCTTGTCACTCATTTTAGCAGCAAGCTGAAATAACCTGGATTTAAGCTCCTCCTCCATCAGGTCTGGCTTGATATGATGGTGCTGATCCTCATTGCTTATATCTGTTTCTGATAAATCATCAAAATCCTACAAAGAAATTAGAGGAACCATATAATTGATGTGTAGGCACAGAAAGAAAAAACAAACAGCTTCCTAGAAAAGTACAGGTATGATCACTCTGCAGGGAAGCTAGAATGAAAGCACACTAATAAAAAAGGAATGCTAGTAGAGCAGTACTTGTTGGATTATATTTATCACTCCTGCTTATTTTCACATTCCCTAAAATGGAACTATCAAAATAATTTATATCTGCATGCAATTAAAAAAATATGCCTAAGTGGCATTTCCCATTCGCAGCACTGCCATCACTCTCAGCCATGGTGCAGGTGAAGTGAGGTGTGGGAATGAAATAACCTGTGACCTCACAGTTGTGTTCAGCTTTTCTCTGAAAGCTGCGCTCACATTCCCTGACTGGTCTTGAGTATTATCTGTGTTAAAGACAACCAGAAACAAGTTTGGGAAAATCTCTTTTATTACATAGCTTAAGACTATCAGCTTTCCTAGTGATTATTTGTGTAGATAGATCCCCTACAGAGATGACTATTCTCCAAATGCCAACTTTCTTGGAATAAGTTCAACGTTCAGGAGCACCTTTATTCTGACTCTTGGATCATTAGAGGTGAGAAACACTTAGAGGGTCAGTTAAGCACAGTGGGTGTTACAGACTTGATCACAAGTCCCTTACTTTGGAGGATTAAGAGAAGCAAGGTCTTTTTGCAAATCTGCTTAGCAGGGTGCCTGCCCAGCATTTAATAGTGCAGAAAGGGGGGGTAGTTTTGTCAGACCTTGCAGAAGATCTGAGAGTATCTCATGGTTGTTCTAAAAACTAATGCCCAGGTACACACTAATTCATTTTCTGGATGTGTGTGGTCTGATTAGGACCTGATTGTGCCTGATTTCCACTACAGTCCCTGGAGAGGGACAGGCATCTCCCAGAACAACTTGTTCCACCCATAGTGTTAACTGCCTTCTGGAAATGTTCTCTCCCTGCTGACTGCTAAGGGAAAGCTTTGAGCCATTAGATAGTTGGTTCAGTGTTTCAGCCAAGTGCATAAAGTAAGATGGAATTAAGTGGTTCTAAAAAGGGATGAATTCTTTGAAATAGAGCATAACCATGCAGAACCACCCAGAAGGAGGCTATGAAGAATTCAGCCTGGCACCAGAGTGGTAGGCACATCTCAGCAGGTCTAAAGGGATGATTTGGAGCAATTCTCAGATATCAAATTATTTGTATTTGCCTTTCGCTGTCATACTGTGACAGGACCCGACACTGCTGGAGAGACTAAAAGCTGTGTTCTCTCTACCATTGATTTGGAAATACATAAACAGGAGATTTGCTTTGCACAGCTACTCTCTGTGCAGCTGTAGCAGCACTGTTTATGGATGAACCAATTACCTCCAGTTCTCAAAGGAACTGTTAACCCTGCCAACTCCTAACCACCAAACTGCTTTTTATGGATTGACACATTATGTTCCTACTGTCAGTTCTCTTCTCTCACACAGTAAAGTGTACTGTAGTGTCTAGCACTTCCACAGCTTCCTGGACAATTTTTGTCTGCAGTTATTTGCAATTCAATCAATTACGCAACCAAATTATTGCTTTATGGCTCACCTTCATGACGCAGAAGGCCCTTCTGGAAAACCAGGATTTGAATGAACAACAGAAATTTGAAAGCTACAATAGTAGGGGATCCATGGTTTTATGCTGAAATTCTTTTCCCAGACAATCAGCTTGCAGAATAAAAAGCTTTTTTTTTTCCAAATGAACATTGGAGCTGTTCAATGATCAAGAACAAGATCCCAAATCATTGTGTTTCTACTTTAGTTTATAATTTGATACACTCTTATATACATGTATAAGAGTGGTGCATTTCACAGTTTTAATTAAAAATCTGTATTTATCATAATGGTGCTTCCTCAAATTGTAAGAAGAGATTTTTTTTTTCAGGCATATCTTGCAGGTCATTCAACAACTCATTACAAGTCACAAATATGTGTATAGAATCTAGAGCAGTGAGGGAGGCTGGCAGTCCAGAGAGGCAGATTTTCCCACATTTCCTGCTCACTGCTGTATCATGACGTACTGACAGACTTCACTGTGCAGCAAGACATGCATGATTCCTCTGGGGGCTTCCTACACAGATCTGCTTAGCTTTAATTGCTTAGCAGCTCCACTGGAGTAGCAATGCACACATATCCCCATAGGAGCACCACTGGTTAACTTAAAGAATCCATACTGACAATAGCAGAATGACAATGCCTCTCAATCCTGAAAATATACCAGTCTTCACAGGGTCACACATAGCAACATCTTTTGGGTTGATTTCTACTGCCTCTACTCAAAGTACAGCAAAACCCTGTAAAGCCTTGCAGGTCACTTCCCATGTACTTTGGAGGAAGGCATGGCAGGACAGTGTTGCTAAATTGCCCAGATTCAGCAGAGTAAAACATTGAGGAAGTAGTTTTATGAAATAAGGTGAGTGAATGTAACAACCTCATGCTGCTGGAGAGTCATCCTGTGGCTTCCTGCCCTTGGGTGAAAGGTGTGGTACAGGCTTGGCAAAGGGGTCCAAATGTGTGCTAGGGCTGACAAGGGAGAGAGAGTGCATCACACTGGAGGCAGATGGAGGAAAGGCACAAAGGCAAATAGGATGGAGGTATTCCCTTTTGCCAATAGCAATCTGCAATGTTACCTGAGCCATGTCTCACACCGTTACAGAAATGTTCCAAATTCTAGCCTGCCCTTCAACATATATACATTTTTTCCCTAACTGTCTGAGAAACTTGGAGAGATTTTTGCTACATCTGCCAGCACATGCAAGAGTCATGATCTGCCTTGGCAACCTGGGAGTCTCATTCCACATCAACTAAATTTGTGTTTTAAATTACACATTGTTTCTTGGGGAAGGACTCACCTGAAGAATACTGATTGCATTACAGCTGGATTCAGGTATATCTATTATCCCTTTTTTTGCTTTCCCACCTCCATACCATGAGCAGGTGGATTATCGACATTTGCAAGAGCTTCTAATTCCTGTGCACATGCAGAGAGAATGATATCTTATACTGCTACACTTTGTGGTTCCTGTTACTGGCTACTTGATTTGAGTGTTGGGCTTTTCAGATACAGGCAGTGAACTATTCATGAAATTATATGTCTTTCATGGACTGACAAGTTAAAAAATGCATTAGAAGCCAGGACAACAATAATAAATAAATAACTTAAAAGGGACTACTATTATTATTTGTGTAATAGATGCTACCTTAAACTTCATTGTTCTTTACTGTTCACACTTTCCCTCTTTTTGGTAAGTTTAATGACATCTTTGCATCACTACACAAATCACTGCGTAAATTTCCATTTGCATTCATCAGCAACATGTAATACTAATGTGTGCAAAGAAGAATAAAGGGTTATCATTTTGTCTGAAAACTGAGCCTCAGTGAGGGCACAGCAAACTGAAAAGAGCCACAAACACAGTCTCACTAAAATAAAATCAAGTGTTTCAATACAAGCCTAAGTCCTTTAGCAGATGGTGAAGAAGGAAATATACTTATCCCTATACATACTGTCCAAATCTTTGCATGGAAATCACTCATAACTCAATATAATCATAATGAAAAACAACAGGCTCAAAATAAAGCAATCAAGCAAAATACTGGTGTGGAGGCTCTAGAACCAAATCCATGGTAAACTATAAACTCCTGATAGGAAGTTCCCTTCCTGTAGGAAACTAAAACCTAAAATTTTAGTAGAACACACAAACTGTGAGGTTTGCAGACAGTTTCTCTGTGGCGAGAGCCGGTGTGGTTTCAGGGCAGCTGTTTTCCACAGATACATCCCAAACGCCATCCCGTGGGATTGGCAGCCTGGCAGTGTTGCCCCTTACCTGGCAGCAGGGCAGGGGGGCTGTCATTAACAGGTGGAGTCTCCTGATTAAAGAATCTAACTCATAATAAAGGACACTTCCTTCACCTGAAGCAATTAAGCCACTCCACTTTCCATCAGAAATATAAGAATTGTAGCTATATTGAGCAACATATCCTCCACTCAGAAAGAGAAAGCCAATATATAATTATTACTAATAATATAAACTATTAATAGAATTATTAATATATTATTAATATTAAAAGCAGACAAGGATTGATGGTTTGAGTGTCAATTTCTATTAAAAAGGTACAATTTGAAAAACAATCATCATTAAAAGCAAGGCTGCACTTCCCAGTTTAGTTTCCACAGGAATATAAGTCTTCTGTGGTACATAAGCAATCAGGTTTTCAGAAATTTATTATAGTGGGACCTTGGTTTTATCCAGACAGTTTTCATGTCTTGCTTCATGACTGTGTTTACAGCATCTCTTCAGGCAACCCAGTAAAGTAGCTTGTACTTGTACCTTTTATTAAGTGCCAAAAATGTCCTCAGATACAGTACAAGTTGGCTCTCAGGTTTCCCTTTTTAAGTCACTGAAGACTTCATAAAAAATTCTCTTTCAGTCACAAAGTCAGCATTCTAGTACTGAGTCTAAAATATATTTTAAAAAACATGCCACAGCATTATACTAATCTGGTTACAGATTCTTGATTTAAAAATACCTGATTTTAAACTGAAATTTAGTTGCAAGTTATGAACTGACTGCAGTTGTTCCAGATCATAACTGCTTACAATTGTCTGGATTTGGAGCAGAGAGTAGAAGAGGCTTGTTTTCATTGCACTGAGGGTCTTGGAGGGCAGTAAACATGAAAGCAACCTTCACTATTTCAAAGTTTAAAAAGAAACTCCAACTTCTAGACTGTTAAACTGAAATTCTGTTCTACAATGCTGATGAAAACACAATGGTTAATGAATTATCATCTTATTACTACAGTGCAGTAAAATAAGGTTATTGCAATGCAGTAAAGTGCTGAAAAAGTATGTTTCTTCATCACAATTTATATATAATCAGTTGTTCAGTGTCTAATATCGAAGTGCAACATGGCTTAAAAGAGCTTGTATGGTCTCTGCAAATTCAGTATGATCTCATAATTTGAAAATCTATGTGTGGTTTAAGGCCCCACAGTGAATCTTCTTTAAGTCTGTGCTGTCTACAGTTCTTTGCGCACCTACACTGCAATTTTGTACAAACTGTTCACGTGTAGGGCTCTCTCTGCTGCAGCCTCAATCATTTTACCCAGATCAATACATTACTTTGGGGAATATATGAAACCCTGACATCCCTGTAATCTCATTTTTCTAAGTAATCTAAATGATGTCTGGCTAATTCATTTTCATACCTTAAATCATATTCCCTACACTCAGGATCATTTTCACTGCTTCCTAGAATTGTTCAACCGTGCAACATCCTTGCTATAAATCGTGGGAGTCAGTCCATTCCTGCTCTCAGCAGTGTTTGTGTACCAGAGGCTGGAGTACCAGTTCTACCAATGTGAGCACCAGCTCTCAAATCAGCCACCTGTGTGTGCCCCCAAACACAAACTAAATGCATGCAAACTGACCCAGTTCCTAGTGAGAACCTCAGTGCTTTGCAAACAGTGGTGTGACCTGGAGGCAGCGTGCCCTGCTTGCCCCACTGTGGCTGAGGGAACAGGAACAGCCTTTTTAAGCCTAAGCACTAAAATGAGGGGGACAGTGGGTCAGAATGGCAAATCTTGCATTTCGAGCACAACAGAGAGGTTAGAAGAGGCAAAGCAAGGCACAAAAGGCTTGGAAAGAAGAATTATTTTCCACACCAGCCTGTACTTTGAAGGACATGCTGAGCTGCTGAAGGATGGTATCATGTATGTCTGGAAGCACTCTGCCTTTCTGCCCTCCCCATATTAATGTGAAGGAGGTTTACGCTGGACTTTAGGAAAAATTTCTTTACAGAAAGGATTATCCAGCACCGGAACAGGCTGCCCAGGGAAGTGGTTGATTCACCATCCCTCGTGATATTTAAAAGATGTGTAGTTCTGCACTTAGGGACATGGTTTAATGGTGGACCTGGCAGTGATGCTGGACTTGATGATCTTAAAAGTCTTTCCAATCTAAATGATTCTATGATTCCACAATGTCTCCAGGACCTTCTATGTGAGCTCCAATCTTCTATACTCTGCAGAGCAGTAGTACCTAGAAAGCCACTATATGAATATAGACACACATAGAACATTCATAAATGCACAAAGCCAGAAAGGGAAGTGCAGAAATCTGTGTACAAGATACGGTCTTTGTGCAGTCACTGGAAACTCTTGTAATTCTGCCTGATGTTCTAAGAAATCATTAATGGCCACTGATATGTTGTCAGAGCACATTATCATGCATAACTTCCTTTCAACAACTGTTGATTATAAAAATATGAGGACTTGAGTGTAAATGCATCAGTACCCCAAACACCCACATCTCTGTTCTAAAAGCAGATGGAATAGATGCAGAATTAACAATAGTTTACCCAGTAGTAAAGCCCTGATGAAATCCTAGAATCCTAATCTAGATGATCAGCTGTACTGATGTCTTTCTGTTGGAAATAGAGGCTAGTAGCATAAGCAAAGAAAAACTATTTCAGGCATCCTACATTTGTTCAGATAGCTTTAAGACTGAACCAGGTTGCTTAGAAGTCAGAGGCATCCAGAGAGAAGACAGCCCTCAGATTCTTGATTCAGGCTGTTGCTCTGCTGCAGAAGTGATGCAGCTCCAGGATTTCAGAAGGGTAGGACATGGGAAATGGAACTGAACAAGGGGTTAATATTCTCATCTAGTGTGTTTGTACTGTTAAAAAAGTTTGGGAGACAACCAAATCCCTTACTTAACATCAGTCCCAGGCCAGGACAAACTCCAAACAGAGAAAATTTCTTGGCTTTCTGGTTATCTAACATTTGTTGTAAAGAAATGTTTGAGAAGTACTTTGCTGTCTTCAAGTGATACAATCAGTTTTTCCAAGTTTGAGCTATTACATCTGAGGGGTTTTTTACTTGTTTGTTTGGATTTGGTTTGTTTTTTATTCAATTGACAAATTATTTAAATGGAGGTAGTTTGCAAACACTCACCCTAACACATCAAAACTCATCATAAAGTGACCAGTTAAAAGGAGACATCATTTGGACTGTACTTCACAAAATTCCTTTCTGAATTTCTGTTTCTCATTAGCTTTATTTTCTTACCAGGACATTTGCAAACACTACACAGCAGATTCCCAGGCATATGTGTTATTTCTTATTCCAAGAACAAAGGAGTTTAAAAAGACAAACCAGGTGATTAATCAACATTTGTTAGCTGTTGACAAATTGACTTTTTTTTTTTTTGTAGGAGCACTGTATTTTACAGCATTAACAATGTCTTTGATCAGATGAAAGTGACATATTTGAGAAAGAGGCAAAGCCTGCTCAACACTTTACCTTTGCTTCTTCTCATTTAGAAGGCATGAGGAAGATAAAGCTTACAAGAACACTCCACCTCCCACTCAAGATTCACATGCTATTGCCAGCACAGTTTAATTAGTTTAGCTTTCTTTGAGAATGCATTTGGTAAGGTTGGACACAATTACCTGACTTAAATTCATCTTGCTGGTTTTTGCCTGATTCTTGTCTTCACATAATTCTTCAGAGATTGCTTTGTTTTTCCTCCACCTTCTTGATCTCTTTTCTAAATCATAGTGGACTTCTTCTGTCTCACTGCTGTCCGAATACTCTACGCTAGTTGCCTGTGGATTAAAATTTACATCCAGTTCTCCATGGAAATGTTTCTTTTCCATTCTGGGCATATCACTTTGAGTTCTGCTTTGCAACCAGAGAAGTTTACTAGGTCCTTTAGCTTCCTGGGAGGAGTTTACTGAAGATGTTTCTGAATCGGAGAACACTGTCTCAGTGTTGGTGTATAACCCAGAGGAAGGGGAGGTCACTGCCTGGTACTGATCGTTGCCATAAACCCATTCGGTACCATATTGGGAATTGGTGTAATAGAAATCATCTGGTAACTGCCGAGGTCTCCTGCGCAGCTTGTTCAAGGCCACGTTCCAATCGTAGTCATCCTCACTGTCGGAGCCCATCTCGTCATAGGCAGACACAACGCTGGATTCATTCTCCAAGGCTTTGAACACCTGACTCTTTGGTTTGGCAAGCATTCGAGGACGAGGCAAAGAGACATTCTGCAGAGCTACCCAGTTTCCATCAGTGCTTTGAAAAACAGAAGGTGGACCTATGAAAATGAAATGAGAACAACTGTGATCCCAGAGTGAAAGGTTCATTTTACGTGACACAAACTGGAGGGTTCCACAAAGCTAACAAACAAATGCAAATGTTGCTGCTGCTCCACGAGCTCTCCCATGCTGAGAGCTGTGCTGCTGTGCTACTCAGAAGCCACCACCTAAAGTCATGGTGATGACTATTTAAAATGTGAGAGTACTTGGACCAAAGCTTTTTCCTAAAAGAAAGGCTGATGGAACATCAGTACACAGATATGTATAAATCCTGAGTTTTGAAAGTGTCTTTGATTCTGTGTGCAGTTCTGGTCCCCCATGTTGAAAAGGAAAGAAATGGAAAAAGGATCAGAGAAGAGCAACAAAGGTTGTACCAGATTCTGAAACAGTGCCCATTCAAGGAATGATTAACTAAGACAGAACTCTGCCATCTATAGGTGAGAGGAGTGAGAGGATACAGGCTAAGAGATGGGGGAATCTCTTCCAACCTAACCACTAGAGGACATGAAATGAAGCTACAGAAATCAAGGTTCTAAACCAAGAAAAGAAAGAAGTGGAACCCAAAAGCCCATTGATGTTGCAATTTCAAATTCTTGGTTCGGATTTCTTTCATTTTCTATATCCTAATACAGAGTTGCTTATTACTCAATAGGTGAGACTATATTTACACATATGAGCACAATCAGCTATTTACCATAAGCTCAATAGACAACACAATTTCATCACAAATGTGTTTTTTAGATGAAATAAGCAGAACAAATCCTCTCAGTAGGGTCTCTGAAAAGAAACTGGGTCAATTTGTTGTTCTGCTGTGGTTAAGCAATTGTTAAGTACTAAATTGCTCAGGAGTTGAATTCAATGGGATTGAAGTGGGTTCTTAAATTTAAGCACCAAATTAACTGCTTTACTGAAAATAGGCCTTCCACTGAAATGCCCAGGAGAACAACACTTCTGACAGGGGGTTGAATGAGCAGTTCACAAAGTAATGCATACCCAGTTAAGTCACATTTTAACACTACTTCACTATTAATTTCTTCCTGTGTGGAGGAGGGACCTTTAAACTGTCTAAATTTCAGTCTCCCAAGTTATCAACTGGTATTACAGACAAACAAATTGAATGGATGGGCAGCCCTGTAAACCCAAACATGTTGTGGCTGCTCCTGCTTGCCAGCACCTAGTGAGCCACCTGTGGGAGTTACAGCACCAGTAAACTCACCCTACGAAAGATTTCTGCTTGTATAGCTTCATGAACCAATTGCTGCAGGGGCCAGATGGGTTCTACAGCTACAAAAGAAGCAGGAACAAGCAGACTCTGTCATGCATAGACAACACCTGGAGCCAGGGAATGCTGCTGCGATGATCAGTTCAGCTCCTCCCCTTGTGTAGCTGTAGGATGAAAACTAACCAGCACTTCTGTGCAGCTGTTGCCTGGTGCTGTTGTTGCCTGTGGCCTCATGAACACTTCAGCCAGAACAGGAGAGGCAGTGGAAACAGAATTACCTCTAGAGCAGGAGGCACAGCTGTAGAATCACAGAATGGATAAAGTTTGAAGGGACCGCAAGTGGGTCATCTGGGCCAACCTCCCTGCTCGAGCAGGATCACCCTAGAGCACATGGCACAGGATTGTGTACAGGTTCTTGAATGTCTCCAGTGAAGGAGACTCCACAACCTCACTGGCCAGTCTGTTCCAGTGCTCAGTCACCTACACAGTAAAGAAGTTCTTCCTCATATTCATGTGGAACTTTAGTGTGTCAGTTTCTGTCCATTGCCTATTGTCCTATTATTCCTTGGTACTACTAAGAAGAGCCTGGCTCCATCCTCTTGACACCCTCCTTTCAGATACCTAGAGACACTGATACCTTCTTCAATGACAACCTGTCCTTATATCAAACTGAAGGAAGCGAGGAACTGCATTCTATCCCAGGGTGCTGATTCAGGAATGAAGTTGACTTGGAAAGCTGTTCATGATCCATCACCCATATTTACATCCATACCTAGCACTTGATGACAGAGGACAGATCTAGGAAAACTGCTGGTCTGTGAAATTCCTACTCATACAGCTTCCTCAAACTTGTGTGGAATGACCAGTTAGTAGTAGGACTGCACAGAACACTGGATTTGTGAATTCATTGGGGTTGAAAATGAAGTTGCAAGGGGGAATTCTAAATTTGAATTATTTCAGTGTTTGGTTCCCCATGGAATGTCATGGACAGCTGCAAATTCCTTTGACTGGAGAATGGATTATCAGTGACAAAGAAGGGCCCTTGGGCTCTTGTGCCTTAGAAGCTCTGAAATGTATCCTAAGTAGCTGCTAAATTTTTCTGCCAATCCAAAATGAACTCCACAGAGGCCCAAATTTTGAATCATTTTTTTAAAAATAAAATGGTGATAAGCAATGACACAGCCCAATGAAATTGTGACACAGCGTCATCAAATATACATTTTACATGTGACCTCTGAAAGCACAGATGTCAGCAGGAATGTCCTGGAGAAGGTCCTTGCTTTAAGTCATATTTATTCCACATGTTGAGTGAGAACCAAAAAAAAGAATCTTATTCGTACTAGAAATATTTACTTGTTTCATTTAGCCTGTCCACACTCTTCCAGCTGGGTAATGCAGAGAGCTTGTGTTCCTTCTGCTTCCTGGACTGTCCTTTTGGCTGCCTCCGAAGAGCCTCGGTCACAGATGATGCAGAGTCTTGTCCTTTACTGGTTGTATCTTCACTAGCCAGGGAGAAAGCAGACTGAGACCTCTGTGGGATTAAAAATCAAGGAGTATAATTTAAAAAAAGAAATGCTTATCCAACTCTCTACCATAAACAGTATTCAGTTACCCATGGAAGCATGGGATCTGCTAGCATCACAAATGGAATTTAATGCATTCAAAATAATTGTTTTAGCATTAGATTGCTTACTTATGTACATTTCTGATGCTATACAAGGAGGCAGGACACTGTTTGTACTACCACGGGCCAAATGGAAGGAATAATTAAGGTGAAGTTGTGGGGAATGTGCTTGGCGAGGGCTGATATGTAACTGCTTTGACTCAAGTTAGTCAGAAAGGGAGCCCATTGTGGTGAGACATAATAATCTATTGTTGGCTCAACAGGCCATCTGGTGTAACAATTTGCAGAAGTTAAAAATTAAAAAAAAAGCAAACAAACAGCCTGTTCCACAGAAATAGATATGCAAGTCAACTCATTTTAATGCAGAATTCTCTTAGCTAGGACATACATATCACCCAATATGCTGAGCAGTTTTATGCAGTCTTACTAATGAACTCAACATGGTCTACAATTGCACATCTATTTATTTCTAGGAGGGTGACATTTAAAGTCAAAATAAGGTAAAACACTGTTGTGATTGTTAATCAGCCCTGACTGATTAACCTACTGAGGGGAAGGGACATTCCTTTAGTTCCAAATAAATAGATCAGACATTTTAGTTTTGACTTGGGCACAGAGGCCAGTTACAGAAGACACATTTAAATTTGGCCCATTTCAAAAAGCTGTGAGAACTGGCAGTGTCCTACTGACTTCAGAAGAACTCAGACTTGCATATCAAATTACATGTGTAGTTGTAGAAACACGGCTACAGAGTTTTCAATAGAAGACTATAATGCCAGGGATTCATTAAGAGGTATGATTTTAAGTGGCTCAGCTGCTTTGCACAGGCCAACTTGGGACTCTACAATCTTTGTACATTTTTACTGAGGTTCAGTCTACAAATAATTATCTATGGATCAAACCCATCACAAACTGTTACTCTCAAAAGGGCCAGTCTTCGCCTGTATCAGAGTTCTGCTTTGCACTGGTGCAGATGAGGTAAAGGGGAGCTTGACTTTGAGCTATTTTCAAGTCCCTCCAATTCCCATGACAGCATAAGCTTTGCTGGGAGTCCTGCTGGCTTGAAAGCCACACTTATACCACTTTCTGGCTGCAATTCCTCTCATATGAAATGCTCCTGTGTACAACCCATGTACCATGCCAGAAGATTTAATTAACTGCAAACCTTCCTGTGGCTCAGCAGTGTGATTTCATAACGAATTCAGTAAAAAGAATCACAATTAAGCACAAGGTCTTTGTTTGGCTTCTGAATTCTGGAGGTAAAGCCAGAATTATTGCTCTAGAATCAAATAATTTTTGTAATTGCAATGACCACGTAACTTTGTTAATCTTGTCCATAAAGAGATACAGGTCCTAATAGGATGCATTTGAGCATTTTGTTTCCAACTCAGTGACATAAACTACTCACAATAAGTTCATAGTACTGTATAATTTTATTACAGGGAATCTTTCAGGTGAATCACTATTTTTAGCCTACATTATATTCAAGAGTATATTTGGGCTATTTCAAACCTTGACCTACATCCTCAACTGACGAAGATATTCTGAATCCTCCTTAACTGTAAAAGGGTTAATAATTTAACACAATACATACAGGTACATAAATTGTTTTGTCATAGGAAATTTGCTCATTAACTATGATTTCATCCTGTCAGGATATATGGACAATATAAAAAAATTCTGCCACAATTTTCCACCTGAACTATGGCAAATTTTCACTGTGCTGTAGTTCACTTCACTCCACTGTAAAGCAAGAACTACCAAACTTCACACACTTTCAATAAATTAGATCCAGTACATGTCTGCTGTATCCTTTGATATCTTTTTGTTACCTACTGAAAGCAGCAAGTTGTTGTGGCTATCGCTGTTTTCACAACACCATAAATATTCTTTCAGGGTACATTCTTTTTCCACCTGTATGTAGCAAATGCTAGAGATAAGAGATGCTACAGACCCAGAAGAAGGAATAGCCTACAGTTCTATCAGTAGTATCTATGTTCCCTTATTACTTAAAGAACTGAATCATAAGAAGAAGAAGATAAAAAAAAAGTTGAGTAGTCTGTATTATGATAACCTGGACTCAGATAATGACAGTAATGTGTTCTTATTATGTAAAATCTGAATGTTTGACAACTTTTCTGTTTTGCTTAAATGGGAGCTTCTCCTGGGTCTACACACAGTTTCATAAACATCACAGTAAAGGTCACAGTGGCAGCATCTGCACTTTGCTCTCAGCTAACCTGAGAGCTCCTGGTGGCTTAACCCCAAAACCACAGAACTTGGCATGGGCTGCAAAACTCCTGGAATCTGCTGGGCACTCCTGACCCCAGCCCGATGCTTCTGCAGGAATATTGCAACCAGCACTGCCTGAGCAATTTAAAGCTTGCTCAGGTGCACTTGCAGATAGAGCTTTCAGAAGGATGGGAAGATACACAACAGCTTGAAGGACTGAAAAAGGAGAAGATGAGCATGAAAGGCCTGATGGACAAAAGGCACTGAAAACCAAGGAAGCATAGATAAGAAAGCAGACACAGTCTCACGTGGTATAGTAGACCAGCATCTGAAATAAGATTATCCTAACAAGCTTATTGGGGAAAAAAGAAAGCAGTTTTTTAAAAATTGTATGCTAAACTTTTGTTTCAGGTCAGAGGGAAACTGTTCTCCACAGTCTCTGCAAGCTCTCTGTGGTGAGAGGGAAATTGGTATTATTCAGGAACTACTGCTAATTCCCAGGAAATCTGGTCCAAATACAGGAACAGGTAAAGTTTATGGTGCTTCCAAAGTTTGGCTTGAACCCATCCTCACTGTTTTTCTGCACTTCATGTGATTTTTTGATAAAATCCGTCTTGGATAGCTCTGCTAAAAATACTACCTCTGCATCCCTGCCTTCAGACCCTTAAAAAGGAAGAGACTGTTGGACTAGCACTCTTGACTACTACATTTGCAGTTCTCTGTAGTTCTTGTACCTGGAGAGACTGAAATCATCAAGAAGTGCCAGTATTCTAATAAGCTCCAATTAAGAAGAATACATAAAACTAGAGGTTTAGGATTTTTCTTGTTCTGAAAATTAGTTTTAGATAGGGATGGAAGGACAAATACTAAAATTGTGTTTTATCCAGACAAGTATGGGTGGAAAGAAAGCATAAATATTCATCCCTGACAGCAGTTCAACTCACTGCTAACACTGATAATGATACAAAAAAGGAGTGCCAGTAGCCAAGCCTAGTGTTGGAACAGGATAAAAGCATATCTTGGCGTGAGAACAAATCAGTCTAAATTGGCATAAACTAGCTGCACTTTTCAGAGCACAAAAGCAAATGTTTGTCTACAAGTTTATCTCCAATCAATTAGTAGCCTGATTGGTGACTCTATCTAAAATGCAAATGACTTAAGACCTCATTTTGTTGTTTTTGCAAGAAAGAGCAAACTAGAAGGTTAGTGATTTGGTGTGAGGCTATGCAGCAAACCCTCTAATGTTGGTTGGCACATTTGCATCAAGTTCAACTCCTCAGCCCTACAGCTGCAGCATGGACTTCAGCACGGGCTACATCCCATGTACATGCCTGCCCTTCCTCACAGAGGTTACAGCCCATCTGTAAATCCATGAGGGACACTTTTCCCTTGGGGACGTTTGTATAGGAAGCAAACCACGGAACATAAGGGAACTCGATTGAGAAGCTGACCCGGGCACTGGTTGGTCATGAGGTTTCCCTGTACATGGATGCAGTGAAGTCCTGTAAGTAAAGCCAACTACCACAGCAAGCTCTTGGATCGGTTTGCATTGGAACAAGAGATATTTACTAATCAAGTGAAGGAACCATGCCCCTCAGTCTTTGCCAATTGCCTACGTACTTGGACTGCAACAAGATCTCAGGGCAGAAGAATCAAAATATCCAAAAAAACCACAGGAACCTAAATATAAATTTCAAAAGAATGCAGGAATATAGGAACTTTGGTCATGATTTACAAAGACATGAGGTGTCAAGAAGGGAGCTATAGCTACCCAGTGTCTTTTCCAACCAGAATTTCTAGTTCCTCAGCAACCCCCCCTCCCCATGTGCTATTTTAGGCGTACTTATGCGTTATGAATTACAAGGGTACCCTGTGAGTTTGCAGCCAGACACTGCTCGTTTCTGCAGTAAATTAGTACATCAGCAGATGGCATTGTAACCCAGCAGTTCATTTGCTGTGCTCACTGCACACGCTCTGCAGACACATGCGCTGCAGGCTGAGTGCTGTGCAGCGCAGCACAGCTCACAAAATATAGTTACAGTATTGACAGGCATTTCCAGACACTTGAGTTAGATGAGCTCCCCACAAAATCCTGCCTGCTTGCATCTGCTCCGAGATGTTTGTTTCAAAATTAAATTCCACATACTATTATTCTCTTTTTTTTTTTTTTAATCCCTCTTTGGGGATTTCTGCTGAATAGTTTATAATGTCTGGATGGAGAGAACTCAGCTTTCGTCTTTTACTGGGCTAGAACTAAAAGGAGTCATTTGGTTTTCTGATGGCTTTCAGTTAAAAAAAAAAGACAATGTCGTTTCTGAAGATTAAAAGGATGACAAAAAAGTAACCACATCTTCTATTACTTAATAAATATAAATATCCCACCTTCTGTCTATAACAATTTACAAATTCATTCTTCTGAACACTGAATAAAGAAAAAAAAGTTATCAAAAGCAAGAAACACTTTTTATAAACCACGCTGGTGAATCTTGAATCCAATGTTGATAATCTGTGCATTCTTTACCTTGGACAACTCCCTTATATGTAAGTATATTGTTTAGAGAGTCAACATGGAGAATTTGCACTACATTATTCCTCAAAAGATGAAGGGGTATTGGTAATTCCTCCTTCTTCTAAAGAAAATCCAAAATGTTAATTCAAAATAGGTACCAAAAGCAACTGCTTGGACATTACAAAAGATACTCTGGATTATGCATGCTTTTTTTCCTCACTTTCCTCCTATTTCACATTATTTCCACCCTTACACCACCCTATGTTTTGGTATAACTAGTAAAACACTAATTTATTCTGCAGCTATTTAGAGTAAATCAAGGGCTCTCCCAGCTCCAGGCGGGACAGAGAGCCCCGAGTGGCACAGATCAGCAGCTGCAGGGTCAGCACACGAGGAGCCCCCCCAGGCACTGGGACCTCAGCCCCGGGGCTGAGCGCGGGTACCTCTACATTTGGGCAGCCCAAACCTATGCTGTGCAAGCCCTGACCTGTGGGGCAGCTGTTCACTGGGGCTTTGAGGACTACCTTGTGTATTCAAGGGAAACAACCTGGAACTGATAGCATAAAATCAGATGATTTAAACGCAACCTTATCCCTCCCCTGTCCTCACTCGCAGATTCTGCAGCTATGCCTGACAGCGGTGCAGCAAGCCCCCTTGCCTGCTTCTCAGCTGTGCTCTATGAACACAATCAATGCACAGACAGAAGCAGCAGGTCTGACAGCAAATACAGTAGCAATCCCTAAGCATCAACAGCTAATGCATCCTTTGATAAGAAAACTCCCACATCAGGAAGGAGACGGTATGAGCTTGCAAATGGTACCACTCTGCCACAGTCTATTTATCCCTGGAAGTGATTTTTGCTCTGCTCAAATGTATGCAGTCCAGACATTTAGCAGTGGGAGTGAAATACCAAGGGCTTCAAGCATCTGTTCCTTAGTTAATCTTGGATGTGGCAAAGGATCTGTTAACAACTTTCTGAAAAAGGGCAAGAACAGGCAGATGAATGGAAGATTTTCAACAGTCAGTTGAAAGAAAACTCCCTTCCTCATGTCCTGACCAAAATGCTTGTGAATATCGCAGCCATGAGGGAAAACCTTTGAACAGCAGGCTGGGAGAAAGCAAAGATTATTGCTCCCTCTCCTGCAAACACCTCAGAGCATACATCCTTCTAGGGTCTGCTCAAGGTGGCTTTTCCATTCACTAGTGACACAGAATAGCCTGCCTGTAGTGGGTCATTTCTATCTTTCTACTGACCTCTTAGGCAGCTGATTCCCTTGGAATCACTGTTACTTTAAAAAAAGTACAAAAATAATTAGTTAATCAGGAATGGTTTGGTCAGCAGGATGAATTGCACAGCTGTATAATAACACTTAGAGCCACATTTTGCTGTGCATTTATTTTGGTTCAGTTTGGATTAGCTGACCTTGATGACCCAGAGATGGAGAAAAGGGTTGTAAGGGAGAGACACAGGAGGTTATTTCCCAATAAACCCATTGCTACTGAGCATGAAAGTAGTACACCAGTGCCCATAGGGTTTGAGGGACTGCCCTCTCCCCTCTCCCTGTGGCCCCACATGTGAATGTGCTACTGCTTTGACTGGAAGAGGTTTATAAACCAGTATCAAGGGATATTTTGTATGGGCTCCAAATATGACTATAAACATCCTTTTTATTTATGGAGCTAACATTAGGAAAGTGCTAAGAGCATAATATGTCATAGTTTGATCAACATAATGGATTTATGCAAACAAGTCTATAGAAGTTTGTGGCATAGAGGCTGATGTCCCAACACAATGGAAATCCAAACAGTGCCTTTTCAAGGTACCCTGGTGCATTTAGCCATTACTGTTCCTCGCGTGTTCCCCCATGGCCCATTCCTTTTCACCTCCTCCCAAACCTGGAATATTGTGTATCTCCTTAAAAAAAAAACCCAGACAAACAAGGGAGATGATTTCCAGTTGCACAACAGCTTTATTTGAAGACACTGAGAGTTCAGGTAGTATCCTGTAATGACAGGATTACCACTTGCAGAAGAGAAAGTTAAGCAACAGCAAAAGCCAGATCTCTGGTTCTGGTGATTTCAATTTGCTACTAGTTCATGCCTCTGGGAGAGTGTGTGCATAATAGGGTACGGGGAGGAGGTGAGCTGGCATCTTCATCTTAACTCTAATTGCAACCTGAAACACAAACTCACAATTTTTTTCTTCACTAAACACAACTATTCTTTTTTTATAAATCTCTAGGTGTCGCAATTCCCTGTGCAACCTTTCATGTCCTGTTCTGACTCTCATATACAAAGTTGTGCTCAGCACAGCACGCACCCATCAGAGAGAAATGCAATTATTTCCTACTCAAACACCCAACTGACAGAGGAAACCTTAAGCGTTCTGTGTTTATTTGCTTATTTGTGTTTATTTAGTGACCTGAACCTTAAAAACTGGTACTAGTTGCTGAGTCAGAATTGCTAAGGTATTCGTATTCTGTCTTTCTGCAGCAGTGGAGGGAGGGAAATCAATCAAATTTGAGTGAACATAACAGTCTTAGTCTGAAATCCAGACCACTTGTGCAGTGAGATTACAATATTACAATGCCATCTGTGAAGTCAGCAGATGCCACCATTACCTGCAACCTGGAAAGTACTTAGAGAAAGTCGTATTTTCACATAATAAATATAAACTAAAAAATACCCCTTTTTTAGAGCATGAAGTGTTTTTCCATCTCAAAATGTACTGTTCTTTTCCATTTTGTGCCGTTTGCTTCTTTTGAAAGGAAACAAGACAGCAAATAACCCATCAGGATCCAGCTGATGGGATTCTGGATGAATGCACACCTGCTTCACTGCAAGTAGCAAGTAGGTCCCAGTGATACATGCCTTACAAACTTCTGATGCCAGCTCATGTATAAAATCTAAAAGCTCCATTTCCCTATGACACGACACATTTATTAATTAGACATAAATACGATGTTTCTGAGACAGCGTCACTGACAGATAGTAACTGATGTCAGCTGGCATCAACTTCCTACAGTGTCATGCCTCCCTCATCTGAAATCTCTCTCCCACTGTTGTATGACAGCTAAACAGGATTCCGCCTCAAAAAGGTTTTCTTCAAGTACTTATTTGAAACAAACCTAACAAGATATTGAGCATCTGCAAAACCTCCAGCTTGCAGAACCTTCCTTCTCTTAAAACAAATCAAATGGGGAAAAAAAGAAGAAAAAATAAACAACTATCACTACACTGCGGACCTTATAGTTAGCTTAACCAGTGAATTTCTGCTTCCCCTGAGGTGCATCATAATGTGTATTTAATGAAATCCTCCTTTTCCCTATATCCCTAGCTGTTTTATATACTATAAATTATGGATGAGCTTCTGTTTATATATGCAATCTTTTAGCTGTAAAATAAAGACCACTAATACAGCACTTAAAACACACCAGGGTGCCTGCACTCCATCAATGTTTAAATGGGATACAATGCGCCAACTGATCGTTTGCTCTCTCGCTGGCAGTGATGTATGGGGGGGGGAAACAACTGGACTGAGAAAGCAGAGGAGCATCCACCCATTGCTCTAAGCTCCTCCTATCCCAACACTGTACAGCCTTTGCTTATTGGTAATGAGAAACAGATGGTGCCATCCATCTCTTTGTATGAGATGGGGAAATAAAATATTCAGTCTTGTATCACTATTTTTAGCATTGTCAAGGGATCTCAAAGAAATCTAAGAAGAAGAAAAAGGAAAAGACAGTATCTATAGACACTACCACACCACAGTATCTATAGACACTACCACACCACAGTATCTATAGACACTACCACACCACAGTACTGCAGTTAAACAAAAAATGCTATATTTGAAGGGAGGAAGTTTAATTTAATTATGATTTCAAAGCAAGTGATTTTGGATGAGCAAGGGAGGTAACGCAGGGCTTCCAGAGTCCACTGGAAATTTCTGGATGAGCTGCATGCAAATAGCTGTGATTAAAAGAAAAATTACTTGGCAGGTATAACCACAAGATGATACTTGTGATTACCACAGCACTCCTGATACTCTAAGCAAGTGACTTTGGTAATAAAATGCAACGCAATAATAAACACAGGTTTCTGAAGGCCAGAGCTACAACATGCAAATGCCCTATGTTGTATGTTACCGGCTTTACTGTGCTAGCAAAAAAAGTATATTATTTTCTACACTGAAGATAAATAAAAATATTTGCTCTAAGACAAATTTCCAGTTTTAAATTATGAAATCCTGACTGCCTTAAGATTTGCAATCCTTACCTCCCTTTCCTCTGCATGCCTGTCATTTTGTTAATAATTTCTTCTTTCCTTTTATTTAATCTATCTGGCTTCTCCTAATTTGTTTGCCAGGTACCAAAGAAATACCTAAACAGGGGAAGTTCTACTTAAATAATCCTTATTGGGAAACAGGTTTACATACATAACTCTGACATAGCAATGGTCACCTTGGGCAGCTTTGACAAAAAAAAAAATGAACACTTTTTCCTTCCCTTGGGATTGTCATGGCCACAGTGTCTATCTACAAAACGCCTGATTACAGTAGGAACACTTGTGCTACTAAATCTTTTGCAACAGGCCTCCTGTTTTATCATTTCAGGCAGATCTCTGCTCAAACTAAACCAACACAACAGTTCAATGACAGGACATGTACACAAACCAAGAGTTTGGGGGTTTTTTTGTCAACTTAATGTCACCAGTTTGGAACTAAGAAAACTTCACATATTGTAGTGGAACCCAGGAAGATTTGCTGTTACAGACTTGGACTTAAGAGTTCCTGGGAGGGAGTAAGGAGCTTTGCCTGGAATGGGCATAGGACCACAGGCCCTCTTTGCCAACTTCTGCAGAAACTAAGTTTTGTTTTGGAAAATAAAAAGTAATTGCAGTTCTTCTGGAAGAAAAGATAACTTTCCCACTTGATATACAAAGTTGAAACTGATGTGGTTTATTCCTGAAAATCTACTGACAGATGCATGATTCCCACTTGTAGCAGAATGGAAAGCAAACTGAGGAAAAAGAATCTGAGTTGTTTCAGCACTGTTAATGAGAATCAAGCTCTGCATTTGCTCTGCACAAATTGCCTTTCAGACAGCTTTCCAGCAGGCCCTTTGTTAGAGCTTCTGTGCCTTTAATTCTGCTAGTCTAATAGGCTAACAACTGAAACGATATTAGCTATGGGAACAACTGGAGCTATACTTCCTTTCCAAGGGTGTTTGGTTATACTAACAAAATCTTCCTCTGTTCAAAGCAAAGCAAAAATAAACACTTACACACTTCAAAGAACAAGGGAAAAAATAAAACAACTCTAGCAAAGCAAAAGGCAGAAACTAAACTTATGGGAGAGGTGAAAGAATTTGTAGCAGCTGGCCAAATTCATTCGTGTTCCTTAAAGCACTGTGGGAAGGCAATTGGAACAAATGGTGACAAATGCAGCAAAAAAAACCTGTGAGGAGGTAGAGTGTCCTCATAAAGCACTGTACACATCTGAATCTCTAGAGCTGACTGATGGCTACAGAGGTTTTGAAGCTGTTCTCACCTTAGTGTGACATTTCTGCTACTCCAGTATTTTCTACAAAGTCTACTATTACTCAAACCAATGAGCCTCCCTCTGGCAAAAAAACATTAGGACTAAACTGCTACTTCAGAAAAGGATTTCAAAATGTGTTGAGTTCAAGCTTAACACTCCAAATGCAGAACAACAAGCTTCTGGTATAATGCCCAACAATTTGAACAGCGCATTTCTCTAGGTCCTGTCCTTAAACTCAAGAAAGAAACCTTAGTTGAGTCAGATACGTAATTAACTCTCTCTGTCCTTGCTCTTATATTCTGCCAATGACTGGCCTAGGAGCAACAGAGCAAAGCTCTTAAACATGCTCACCCTGATTTCCGATGGCTTGGTAACAGCAGCAGTTTACACGCATTACTCCTCCAACTTGGAATTAGGTGGGGGGATTAGAATGCAAGTCTGTATCAGCAATTCTGCTATTCTGGCATGTCATCTCACTGGGCATGTAAACTAGCAAACTTAGCTGGGAACTAAGACATAGTCCACACTCAGCTGTGGTGGTTCTGCTCTGGGGGGGACAGATGGTTATTGGCACAGTTGCAGGACACTTGGGAGCAGCAGCTTAAACGACAGCACCAAAATGTACTGGAACTAACTCATCTGTCACTGTCTTCCCTCTCTGATTGTCAAACAGCCTGTCCAAGCCTACAGCTTATTTTCACTTCTTTTGACTTGCTGCTCTTTTAAAAGTGTTACTAATGCAGCTTGTCAGATTTTCTTCAGCTTTGTAGAAGGAGCTAAACACATTGTGCTGCAAAATAAGTGGAAGAAGAAACACTCTTTAGTGTAAGACACAAATGGTGCTCTATAGTTGGCTTTACTTTTTCTGTGTTGGTGGTGGTTGTTTTCTTTAAGATGGCTAAAGAGAAAAAGAAACATTATAGAAATCTAACGTTATACAAAAGAAAATATAACACTCAGCAAAAATCTAAATGTAAGCTAAGTGAACAGAAAAACTGTTTAGAAGAATAAACACTGAGGCATTGAGTCCTATTAGCATTCAAATCAAGCAGTGAGATTTCTCATATCTCAAACTTAGCACTGACCAACACACTCACCAAAACCACACAATGTCTGTGATGTACTTCCATGGCCCATGGGATGCTAGGAGAGCATGCAACTGGGAAACAGATTGTCCAGTCACAGGTTTAATGCCTGTCCTCTGCAAGCCTCTCTGTACCATTCCAGGCAGTAAGTACACTTATTTATGTCTGCAATCTGCTGGTTCTGTGCATCAGGAAACACGAATGGCTGTGTGCCACTCACCCATAAGGTGTAGGAGCCCCTGCGGCTCCCTGGAAAGGTCAGCATGCTCTGATCCGAGACAGCCACTGACGCCAGACCACTGCTCCGGGATGGAGGCCACTCAAAGTCCGCCTCAGCCTGCTCACTTTTGCTTTTCTGCTTCTTTATAATCTGTAAGGTGTGGGGACAGGGGTTGGGAGGGGAGAGAAAAGAGGGACTCAGAAAACACTGTCTGAGCTGTACAGAGGAAAACCACATTAACTCTGTCTCAAGGCAGCCTGCTTAGGAAGAACATTTGAGTTTCCCTTTGGTCTTGCTCCAGCTCATGCAAAGGATCATTCTGACAACTTGCATGCACTTCTTCTCATCTTAAGTCATACTGCTTGCAAGAGCATAAGCATTGATACAATAAATCATAATCAATGTCTGTAGGAACATCCAAAGTAAAATAAATAAACATTGAACCTGTTGCTACAGTAACACTTAAATATTAGCAGCATTTAAGTGTCAAGTATTTTCTCAGACAAGACTTTTTGCCAAGAAACAAAATACTAGATATGAGGGGAATTTCAAATACTATGACATCTGGACACATTCCCAGTGAAAACAATAAGGTCTTGGGTGTCTAGGAACTATTTTTGTGTTTGAAAATCTACATCATCTTAAGAGATCATGTAGACTACCTGTCTCCCTACATTGACAGTTTAAGTCCTGCTATACTTCATTTCCATTACTTCTTTTTACTCAAATATAAAACACCTACAAAATATTACTCTATGGTTTAAAAGATCTTATTAGGCAGCTCTTGGCAAAAGTAGTAGCAATTCAAGCTTGACTGAGGCAAGCTCTGGACTACGAAAGAACCAATAAGCAGAATCAACCTTCTAAAATCCCTACTAAAAAGAAGGCAGATTATTTTCCACTGAGAAAATGCTGCTCTTCTGTCTTTTCTTGACAGCCTTATAAACATGTTCCTCTTCTGGTGTGTGATCCATACATACACAGATGTGACAACCAGTTTATTTCACATGGAAGGAGACTAGCTTAGCAGAGTGGTTACTCCAGGAACTCAGCAGTGCTCTGTTCATGCTCATCTTTCCTTGCTCCAAATTGCCCAAACAAACTCAAGGGGCATTTGTCCCCAGTAGCCTTCCACTTTCATTCTGCATCAGTGCAAACTGTGAGCTTTGTAGGAGAATAACAAGCTTTACATAAAAAGCCAGAGAAATCTGACACACTGAGGGTTCTGTGATTTTTTTGTGTGTGTGTCTCTCATAGCATCATTAACAGAATTCTATTTTAATGATTGATGTTTTCTTCAAATGTGTTGCAGATGCAGGGTTCAGTAGAGGGTGTAAGAGCCACATCTCTTGTCATTGGAAAACTTTGTGCCTTTGGGGAACTGTCATCCTTTTTGCTGTTAGCAGAGTTAATGCTCACCAAATTAAAGCATTGGTTTTTGGCTATTGAACAAGCTAAGGAAAAAAGCATCCCATACCTTCTGCACGATGGTTGTGGCCAGCTCTTCTATGAGGTCCTCCTTGTGCTCCTGCAAGTAACAAGCTTCATTCTGCTTGTCCTGCATGAAAATGGATACATGTATTTGCTAAAGTCATATAAAAACAGCCTTTTCACAGAAGTTGTATAGATTGAGAAATGTGTAATATGCCCTATTGGCATGGTGGGAAGAAATTCCAGGCACTTAAATTGCATGTCACTTTATGAAATGTAACATGCATCTTGGATACCAGTTCATAAAACCCATGCCCAAAGCTTTAGGTGTAGCACGAGATAGTCACTACTTCTTTATGCTTTCTTTTGTATCTACTTGTTTTTGTGCCACTACCCAAATAAAAAGAAACATAACTGTCCTATTTAAACGAATACATTTTGTTTGAAAGTGTTACCAGGCTGTCACTGTAGGTCTCTGCCTTAGAAATAGCTTCTTCCACTGCTTCCTCTGCAACACGTAAGGCCACAGCAAGGGTATCCATCATGCTGTGTCCTAGATGAAGAATAAGATAAAACCACCATGTTCTTTATATATGCACCTTTTGCGTAATTAGCTCCACAATTCAGACTCCTATTCTAGATGTATATTAAAATTACAATTTTTTCATGAAAAAGCTATTTTCTTCAATCCATATTTATGCACAGTAAAATAAATGAGACAGAGAAATTTGTCTCAGTCTCTACATTTCTTCCTAAATGTAAATCTTAAATACAATAAAACATAACATGTTTTATGTTGTTGTTGGGAGAGAAGTAACAAAACTTGAATATTAAGAAAATCACACTAGAACAAGTGTGTATTAGCTGTAATACTGAAGCAAGATACCCCAGCATGGTTGAAAAAGACTTTTAGTATCTTGCTGAATTTTTAGCATCATACCTTCAGTCTGTTGGTAGAATGTAGAGTCACTGCCACAAATGCTTCCTTCATTCTCAAAGCTTCCTTCAAACAAACTTCCTTCTGCTAAATAGAGAGCACAATTGTGTGTTAGTATTAGATGTACCCATCAACAGCACTTTGGTATATTCACTCGAGATATGGTGGCACTGCACACAAAGAGGGATAACTGGAAAATTCCTCCTAGCTGTTGTATAAATTGTGACTGCAGCAGCTTTTGTAGAAAACATGATAGTTTTTATATCAAAGACCTCTCGTTCATTTTGGATGGTGAAAACTATCAGTATAGTAAAAGGGAGAGGAAGAAGTTCCTAGGCATAAAACTTACATGGTAGAAGTTAAGTACAGGGAATTTGCCTTTACTATGACATTTGGGGTTGAAATTGATTCTACATTTTAAAGGGCAATGCTGTATAAATAAGGCAAACCCCAGACACCTATACTAGTATTTATCTTCAAAGTGAACAAAAAGTTTACCTAACAGTCACACAGAGAGTAGTGGAAAGTTAGCAATGACATTTAGACTCAAAGGTGTTCTTTAGAAAGGTCTCACAGGGAGTGCACATGCCACTGCAACTTATCATTGCACTGTTCACACTTCATTTAAGGAACAAGTGAAACTATGGCTTAAGTAAAGGCAACACATCATATGAAAGGTCTGAAGCATCCATTACCACACTTTTTACTTCCATTGTCCAACTTCTGCCCTCAATAACACAGATTCACTTGTCTTCATAAGTATTTGTTCCCAACTGTTAAAGAATCTTCTCAATAAAAATGAATTTGATACTGAGAAAGGAAAAAGACTAATAAATCACTATTTAATACACAGGCCACTTCTCCCTAGAAGGTTTTTCATAAGAAACACGTAAAATTTCCACTTAGGTCTAGAGAGTGTATTTACCATCCTATAAAATTTTAGAAAAAGACAAAGTAGAGGCTACAGAAAAATCTGTACAGATTTTGAAATAATTATATTAAGTAAAGTATCTGATCCAATAAATCCAATGAAATGTCAAATATTCAGCTAGCTGCATTTTGAGGAGGTTGCTGAAGTATGACACCAAACTCTACTTCTTCTAACCTATTTTGTATCCCCAATTACTCTTCTTATGGGGTGAGGCATTATAACACCATAGTTAAGGGAGAATTGTGTTTTCACTTAAAAGGATGATGCCAATAATTTATCAATTATCTTTTAACAGTTTACAAATGGATAAAAAAACCCCAGGTGTGGACAGTTTCAGATCCTTAAACAAGCAAAACTCTAAAGTGAGGGAATCTAAGTTTTGGTTAACTTGGATACTGAATGGATCCCATGTTAACCAAATGTTGCTTCAAACACCACAGAAATATGCTCCAAAGTCAAATGTTGAATGCAAAAGGATTTTCCCACTCATTGAATACTCAGAACTGCAATAAATTTTAGGACACAGGCTAGAATACAAACTGCAATTTACTTTATAAGCAGTTCTGTGTCAGTGACATAATTAAGATTAAATGTTCTTTGAATTCTTAAGCAGCTCTCTAGATGCTTCCCCACTTTTTTCTCTCCACTAAGGTATTATTTTTGAACAAAAAACTACCTCAAAAAAAATCTCTGTTGAAATAATTTCATATTTATCATTGTCTCAGCTTGTGTGTTAAAGTAGATAAGAATAAATCATATAAGAAATCACCATAGCTGTTCTTACCTATTGCATCAGGACTAACTCCACTCTCCAGTCTATGCTTCTTGTATAAGTTCTTCAAGACCTTGGCACTTCCAAAACACTTAAAGCGGCTTTTAACATTATTATAGTACCAATCCAGAGACTGGGTCCTTAGAAGCCTAAAACAGAAAAATAAACTACGTATTTGGGATGATTCTACAACAAAGAAATGTTAAAAGAAAGAGGATCTTCTAGACCTCAGAGCATGAACATGTTAATTTCTGAATACTTCTTTCTTTGTTTGCAAATATCAGGCATACTAATGCCCCCCCCCCCCCCCACACACTCATAATTAAGTATCTTCTTCACATTACTCAAAGTTTTATTTGGTTTTGGTACTATCAGAAGAGGAGGTCTCCTATTTTACATTACAATGCCAACACTACAATCTCTTGAAAAGTACAAACAAGCCTTGGAACAGCACAGGAAAGTTTAAAACACAGCCTTTATTCACACAGATTTACAGATACTGTAGGAACACCAACCCATTAATGCACCACAAAAAAAAAATAACATTTACATAAAAATACATCACTGCTTTTATTTGGAGAAATCAGTACAGCAGACAAAGCGTAATCAGAGGACATTGAAACAGAATGAGCAAAGAATGGCACAATTACACTTTGATTTCTCACTTTCAACAGGAAGCACCACTGTTGTCGGTAATTCATCCTGCCTGATTTGTCCCCAGAGCTCTGACACTTCCATAAAGCCATGAGACATTGGTAAGCTCAGTATTCTTTTCAGTGTAGCACGTGACAACTTGCTTCACCTGCTGCTTCAGCAGTGCATGGAGGGAATCTGTGCCATATTCCCAGGCAACAACCACTACAGGTGACTGCAGCGTGACCCACAGCAGACCTGTATGTGTCCTACTGAAGGTGCCCCTTGAGAGGGAGATCCCAGGGTTCCACCTATAAATTAAAGCTGACTTTTTCTTAATGTCAAGATTTTAGAGAACAAAAGGCTAATTTTAGTATCCAGTGATAATATAGGAACCCCTGAAAAAATGATGTTACTATCAGGAGTGCTGGATTCTCACCACTTCCAGACTTGAACGTATTCAGATGATTTAACTCCTTTTTTTAAACCTGGGGCCACATGTGAAGAACAAAATAAAATTACAATCCCCCTGTAACCTTTAGATTCTCCTTCAGGGACTCTGGACTTTTCATTGTGGCAAGGCAAGCCACAATGCACAATTTTTGTTTAACACACACCATTTCATAAGCAAATAAAACCTCATGTATTGACAGACTAGCAATGTAGTTCTTAGTTAGCACTGAACCTCAGAGATATTCAGTAAGAAACAAATATGCTGAGCCTGGGGTTCCAACCAAGTGTTTCCAGTTCAAATCCAGATGTTTTAAGTTTCAGTATACTGATAAAAAGGAACATCCACTTCACAAAAAGCAGAACATCGTGATATAGTCCACTTGTCTGTCACCACTGGAGAGTGTTTAGTAGCAAACACTAGCAGTGGGAAATTAAGAATAAAAATCAATGAAGCCTGTCGTATTCCAACTGTGAACCCTTTAAGTTGCATTAGCTGCTCTATTGAAGACAACTGAAGAAAAAGCACATAATGAAACAGAAGTCTATTTTTTCTGTATCCCGTGACAGCAAGTAGATGCAGGAAAGATATTTACAGATAATGTGGGAATATGAGCTCTTTACTATCTATTTGCACAGTAATATCCCAAGCCTAACTATGGTTCCCAGGAGGCTGATTAGTTTCAATATTCACCATTCTACAAATATAACTAATATGTGACAAGAGTAAAAATCCTGGTTTTTCTGGAAAATGTTGTTACACATGGTGCATAGATGATGGACATGTGATGAAACACAAGAGTGCAGAGCATAAGCAGTGGGGAGCATGCCTTAGTCTGTCTGAAATAGGAGTCTTGAACTCCTACAATGCTGCCACCAAGATACCTGATAAAATGCCCATTCAAGACATAGCCCACTGACCAGGGCTTGGCTGCTGGCACAGTGATGCCAATTTCTCTCCCAAACCTGCAATTTTTTGGCATTTTGAGAACCCGCCTTCTTTGTGGGCAGGAACCACTTCCTCTCACGGAAACCACATCAGAATACTGTCTTCTGCTTGCTGAATTTGATTTTCTTTTGTCCACTGAGTTTCTACAAGTGCTGAGAGTGAAAGAATTCAGTCAGTAGCACAGAGTCACAGCCATTGTGACAGAAAAAGCTGCATGACTAAGTTGGAAGTGGCTTAGCAGGAAGTATTGACCAGAAAGGATGCTCTTTCACCCACTGAATGCAACATCCTCCATATGGTCCACAAAACAGTATCACAGCACCATCACCACCAGTGGACTCATAGCACTGAGAGTCCTCAAATACATTGCTTTAGGTCTTTCAAGATTCCTACCAACTACCTTAGCGAGTCTACCAAGTAACCCCAGCTTCACTAGCTCAAAATGCTGAACTTGTAATCTTGGATATTCAGACTGAATGACAAGGTAAAAAAAGCAGAGAGTCACCTGTATTTGTACACACTTTGCGAATTATGATAGCCAGTTATGAATGCTGACCTGGCAGATTGGGAAAAAGAAAAGGTGGGACTCATTGCAACCTTCTTTCCTCATCTTTTTCCCCTGTCACCATGTTCTTCAGGGTTTGATAAATACTGTTTCTGTAAAAACAGAAAGCTAAAAGCACTGGTTTCTTGATGAGAGTGCTTTGCAACTGAAAGAGGTTTTGTATTTGTAATGATAGCATGTTCCAAGGGGAACTTCAGAAGAGTCAAAAGGAGACAGATTATACATCTCAAAGCAACAAGGAATGGAGATGCTTGCCTCTTTGTACTAGTTAATCTGGTGTAAAAATGAGGATTGGGATTTTATTTTTAAGATTTCCTCGTTGTTGCAAGATTAACACTTCATGAGTAATCTAATCGTGTCATGCCTTTCTCCTGTGTGTTGGAGAGACACCAACAACTCCAAATCTATGTCTCCATCCACTACATGTTTTATAACAGATTATAATGTCTTCTCTAAAGCTTTTCAGCCTCTTAACTGTCAAATAAGTCAGAATGTTCCTGCTGATTCCTCCTAGGGAGAAAGGATTTGGAGAAGAGAGAACTTCTTTTATAGATACTAAAATAAAGGCCCCACTTAAAAGAGAAATAAGAGCATTTTCTCCGTATTTCAAAATCCTTTAATGTTGACCTATATTTTAAAGCTGTTTTCTGCAAAAGCAGTCCATGAGTCCAGAATAATGAAAGACTAGGCAGTGCTACCATTAAATTGTTAGAATGAAACACTTCCCTTATTAATTCTAACAAAAAGCCTATAAGTTCTCTCTCCATGAAATAAAAACTCACACTTAAAGAATATTAGTTGTCTGCAATTTAAAGAAGCAGGACTGGTCGAAGCCATTTCTTGCTCCTTCTATGCCACAAAGACTGCTTTATCTTTATTGCTAAATAGCTTTAAATGCTAAGGATATTATTTATGTTATATAATATTGTCATGGAGTCGTATTTTGACATGCTTTTGGCAGAGGAGAATACTGTGATTTTGAAATTCTGCCTTACTAGCAAGTGTGAAAGCTAAGCAGACACTTCTGATTTAATAACATTAAAACTTGAACGAGTATTATAAAGCCTCTGTCCTTTTTATAGTGCAGTAATGTGTTTGCCTTAATCAGGCAGCAACATAAGAGGGGCTAAGTCCATTAAAATATTTTCAAGTGGTTTTCAGTACACTTCTCACCTTCAGCATTCAAATAATAAAGTTTTAACATTTTCCTAAGGAAAAATGGTACACCAGCTGTGCTGGGGAGTGGCAACGTGGATCATCTCTCCCATTATTAGTGATTATCACAAGAAGATCACAGGAAAAACATTAGTCACACAAGTACTCACTATGCAAAACACAGGAGATTCTTTAGTGACTGATTTATCACTTTAATTATTTTTTGTTTTAAGAAGTTGTGAGGTTTTACTTGGTCTAAAGGCAATATGAAATGTCTGCAAGAAATTTTTTCGAAAAGGTATTACCAGCTTAATATTCACAACCTTATTCTCAATTTATAATGCAAGTTGGACTATGAGGAAGCATCTTATAACAAAAACATTTTTCCATTTTTCCATGAACTTTGTGAGAATTTTTCCCTTACAAAATATAATTGCCACATACTGAGCTGCAGTCTTTCTGTAAGTCAGGATGTGCTTCCTCAAATGTAAACTTACATTATTTGTCAGCGAGAGTACACAATCACTTTGAGTTTCCTTGCTGCTGACTTGTACTGGAAAATGAAGCCTTCTTTTTCAACTTTTCACATCTATGTTAATGCATCTTCCACAGCTTTGTGCTGACAGTCAGGCCTGTAAACTCTTCTAGCCCCTCAGTTGCCATCCTGTGCTTCTCCTGCTGTGCCCAGGCCCCAGTGTCACATTCAGCTTCAGGGCACTGGAGATGTGCATTCAGCAATTGACTCATTTCATTCAGGAAGGGAGCTGCTTTACAATTCTTGGACCTTCTTACTTTTGTGGACGTGACAATTTTTAAAAATTAAGTAAAGAAAATTTCAAAAGCCAAACAAAGCCACCTCTGAAATACAGGACTATCCACAGATCAGAACTGCTGCTCTGTGGAAGACTCCAAAATATAACACAACCACATCAAACTGAAGAAATATTAGAAATGCAAATTGTTAGTGGAGAAGCAACACCAATGTTTAGTTTTCACTCTTTGAAAGCACTCCCAAAGGCTACTTGAACTGCCTGGAGGCTCAGCCATGAGTGAAGTGATGGAGGGGGCAGGAGCCAGGAGAAGACTGCCTACTGAAGTGTCAGAGCTGGCACAGTGGTGGACAGGGTCCCTCCAAAGCAGACCTGCTTAGCCAAGCTGCTGGGCTGGAGACAGAGCCATCTTGGAGTTAAATATTCTTGTCTTCAACCCTGATGTTCCCCCACAGAGAGGTGACTGATACTGCAGGACTGATATCCTTGAAGCCTTGGCCCCTCCTGGGAAGCTCTATATCCATCACCCCCTGGCTGCATTAGTGCCATGTTACGCATCAGTAGTTGGGAAACTCCAGCTAATACAGCTTAAGCCATGTCAGGCCCACTGGCTGTCACAGGCCCCCTGACTTGGGCTCCCTCCCCGCCTTGACTCACACACAACACAAAGCTCAAGGCCCTTCGTTCCATTTCCCAGCACTAAGCGGCCTCAACCTGGTGCCCAGGGAAACAATTAAGATTTAACCTGTCACTTCTGATTTACTAGTTTTGGAGTAAAATTGCTTCAAACTTAACATCCTGAAATACTCTTTCTCTGCCAATAGCAATACTTGCTTTTTCCCTTGGGCTGATGTTTTAGAGCTTGTAATGTACTGCTCGTTATAAATTGTTGAATTAAAGGTTTTCTGTTCCTTTCAGTTGCAGTGAAATCAAACATATTTTCAAGTCCACCTTCATTCCCTTCAGGATGAATTATTATTACAGCACACAAACACCACACACATGGATATCTTTTCAATGCTCAGTTCTCTAAAAGTCAGACAAAAAAAATCCCCATATATATTGAGAAAGTTCGGCACCCTGAAGCCCTGAACAGGAACCTTGGCCAAGCTCATGTCATTCCAAAAGGGGACTCATATTTCCCTGACAGTTTTGTATCTACACCCTGCTTATGAAAGGCAGTTGTTCACACCTCAAGTGCAACAGCTCATAATCATTTAGTCCAGCAGATCATTGCTAACTCTTTGAAACACTTCCTTCCCAAGCTTTAAGTTGAAATCCTATTTTTTTTTCTCAGTGGTATTCTCCAGATCATCTATCACTCAAGGGGTGCTGTTCCAGAAAATTTCTTCCTCCAGTTATTCACTGAAGGAAGCTGCATGTGGATTATACTGTAACACATCAAAGCACGGCCCACTGACTCGTGCAGGTGCTCTGCAGGAAAGGCTGCAGGACTGCAGGAGGAATGCAATGCTCTGTGGTCAGCAAAATCCAAGTAACAGAAGAGGTCAGAGACTGTCTCAGGTCAAAGCATGTACCCTAGAATGAAAACTGTCCCAGCCCAGTGAAAATATCATCTGCCTTTCACACAAGTGGAACAAAATAGCTGTCCATGTCCCTCACAGGGAAATCATGACTTCCTTGTGCCAGTCCAGGAACTTCACTGCAGTCTGCAGTATGTTAATTATTCAGAGAGCTCAATCAACAACAGAGTTGCCTAGAACCATTTTTCCAACTATTCACTCAGAAATTCACTGCTTCAGTTTGGGTTTTTAAATTCCAACATGGAGCAACATACAAGAAATAATAAATTAAGGTTATCAGAGGGGAAACAAAGATTTGTTTGTTTACAAAAGACAGCTGCATGTGCAACCCTCAAATTCTCAGTCTGTCTCCTTTACCTCTGAAATCAGCAATCAAGAAGTTGGATGAAGGAAACAGAGCAGGTTTTAAACAGAAAACCTACACGTACTTCATGAATGGAAGAAAGACTGAAACTTGTAACAAGTTCACCTAATGGTGGTTATGGAGGGAAGTACTAAAACTTCTACAGCTCTGGCCCCTTTAAAGCAAGCCTCGGTGCCTTTGCAAAGGGACATGACAAGGATTGCTCACAACGCTGTGTGCCAAAGTGCAGGAATTACTTGCTGTTTTATGAAACAGGCCACAGTAAGTGATTGCTGGTTCGTAAAAACAGTATCATAAGCCACATTAGTTCAAATAAAGGGTTCCCCCAGCCTCTCACTCTGGTTCTGGCCATTGGCAGGTGCTGGGGAAGAGATGGAAGTGTGGAATGATCCTGCCTTCAGCACACTCTGCACTTGTCAGCTCAGGACTCCGTGCTTGACATTACACCAAACCACCTTCAAAAGACACTTATTGATGGACTTATAATCCATAAATTTGGCTATACCTTACCTAAACCTAGGCATACTTCTGGCCAGCTCAAAGCTTTCTGATAGCAATAGTCTGCATGTACATGCCATATAGAGATGCTTTGCCCTTCTTCACTTTAACATCCACCTTCTAATTCTCTGGATGCCCCATACATGCCCTGACCTGGGATGCTGCAGTAAAACTACATGGAAAATTGGGGAAAAGCTGAAGTGAAAATACAGGCATTGTAGAATGGCTGAGGAAAACCAGCAGGTAATGTGATGGTTTCAAAATAAGTTCAAGTTCATGTAGAATCACATTTCCCTCTGATGGGCAACAATTCAAAGCCCACTAACAAATAAGAAATATCTTAAATATGGGGTATGCAGAATCCACTAAAAACACTTTCTCCATTCACAAAGATTTCTTTGTGGCATAGGTTTGTGACCCATATGCCCAGTGGTAGACTGATCTGATCTAATCTAATCTATGTTAAAATAAACCATGAAATTGCAGATCCTTAAACATATAATGCAATTATTGGACAGTAATCGGTATGGAAAAATCGGGAGTCGAACATGTACCTCTAACAGACTTTTTGAAAACAAGAATGGAGAAGATACAGGTGCTCCTCTTCTAAAACAAATCACAGACTTAACCCATGCTTTATTAAACAGAAAGGAAAAAAAAGAAAGATTAATTAAACTTTGTAATCCCTGTGCTAATCTTTCTTTCCTCCAGTGGGAAAGCAGACATGAGTGTAGAATGTGTCAGCATTTAACTGAGCTATTTTGCCCTGTATTTTCCCTGTGAGGCTGTGTGTCAGGAACCCTTGGCTCACAAATGAATGCATGTTTGACACATTAACATGACCTGCTGCTCCCAGAAAGCATGTTTTGTTTTAGGGTAACCCAGGTGCAGTTATAAAAGTCAATTTTTAAAAAGAGGAGGGTTTTCAAACCCAGTGCTCCACTGTAATTTAGCTGACTATAAACGCCAGGGGTGAAAACATGATCATGAAGAGTTAACAGCAGTTAAAGCAATGACCTAAGAAGGGGCAGGACCTCTCTTCAGGCATCTACCAGCTTTAAAAGATGTAAGAATCCACATCCAATACAGCTCCTGACATTATCTCAGCAAGAGCTAATAACATTTTGCCATAACAAAATTCTTATAAAGATGTTTGTCATGTCCTACAGTCATTAGTGAATATTCTTTCTCCATTTTTGCTTTGTAAAGGGAGTATCAGTTGACTAATATTTATTTATTCAGAGTTGACTTCTGAACATGTAAGTTCAAAAGGCTGCATTGCAGGGGAGCTTGCAGAGAGCTTGCAGTACAAGTTACTGCTGCTTTCAAGTCACTTTGACAGAGCCTTAGACCATGAAAGAAACAAGATTACATACAAGTTCCCATTGTCCCCACACCTGATAAGGTACACCTAGATCACTCCTAGCAGGTGTACAGAGAGCCTGGTCCTAATGACTGCTGATGCTCACAAGCCATTCACTCTGGTGTTTTCTTACCCTAATGCTGCAAGGTTTGCTTAACATTTAAGCGGAACCTTCCTTGTTTCTATTTAAACAAGACAGTTTAAGATGTTTGCTCTTTTCCTGCTTCATTTTTTTAAAGGCTAACATATCCTGTTTCATCCCAGTTCATATTTTCTCATTATCTAATCATTCTCACCAGTTTTTTTCAAGGATGAGGAAGAAAATACCCAAGTGGTCAATATAGTTGTTTAGATACAGACCCAGAACTGATAATTTGAGGTCATACCAGTACTGGGGACACGACTTAGCAGAGCCAAGTCCCTGTGGATGACACCCCACCAGATATTCCATACTGATAGTGACACTGGGCGATGCACTGCTGTGAGTCACACATCTGTCAATCTTACTGACACTTGCAACACAAAAACTGCCAACTCTTCAAAAAGAAAGATCTGGTCGAACTAAGCCAAGGTTATTTCACTCCACCTTTTCTTTAAAATGACAGTTACATGGATGCCACTTTCATAAATGAGGTTTAAAGATCTCTCACTGGCACTCAGCTGTTATTGACCAGCAAATGACTCTTCAGAGTAAGAGAACCATGAAGCCTGTCCTTCACAAGAAGCCTTATGGACATATCCACAACACTGCCAACTGTGCCTGCACAAAAAGCCCAGTTCACATCACTTTACTCTTGCTTTCACTTCTAGGTTGGTGTTTAAAAAGCCCCAGATGTTACTGCAGCCACTGCAGATGAACCAGTGGCCAAAGCTGGTCTGAAGTCCTCATTACTAATGTAATAAATCGAAATTGAGAACTTGCCCCTTCTCTTCTCAGCCCTTCTACGTGTTTCATTCAATGCCTGAAAATTTCTTCCCTACCACGTTGCCAAGTATTTTCATTGAAGCCTTTCATCAAAATGCCTTTCACTAAAGTGTATATCTTTACACAGTTTATTACTACTACCTGTCAAACCAGATGAAAATTAAGTAAGTAGCCACTGGATATTGAAACTTAATGGAAACGAGTGCAAATGCCTGTCTAAAAGCTGGAACACTCAGATACTGCAAAAATGAAACATTTACACTTCAAAGTGCTTTTGTGAACTTATTTTAAATTACAGGATACATTCCTGACATTTTAATATAATTCACAGTACTTATTTCATGACATAAAAAGCATAAATATACAAATAAAAATATTACCACTGAAATAAATCTTTCTCCCATAAGTATTTTCCCCCAGAAATTTCATTTCATCTAAAATTTGGTGGGCCTTTTTTTTTCTATCTTAGTTTGCAGTAAAATACATTTTCAATATCCCATATTTTTCAAAGGAAAGAAAATCTATATCCTGATCATCTGGTTCTAGATAATTTTCTAGGCAAATCGTAAGAATTAATTGATACTGCATCACTAATCAATTTATGACCCTCACATACACACAACATGCTGAAGCAAAATGAAAATAAACATGAATCAAAGCAAGTTATTACAGCTACACTGAACACACATATATTGTCTTTCCCTGTCACACTTGTTTCTACTTGCTACAATGCATCAGTGTTACTTTTATTTCAGATTTCTGAAAGATGACAGGCAAAAGGAAAAAAAAAATCCACACTGACAGTACCTCAAAATGACTTTATTCTGCTGCTTTTCTTAAGAAATAACAACAGAAAAAGATATGCATAAATTCTCAACTGGAGAGACATTAATTTCCTGCTGTGCTATTACTGTGAATTTATCCTTTGCACCTACCCACTGAAGTGAAGGAAAATTCATACAGAAACCTCATGTAAATAAACTCCAGCATGCAGAGAGCAACATCAAAACACCCTCAGGAACATTTGGTCATTGAACTTTGCATTCATGTTACCAAAACAAAAGTATTTACAGTCAAAATGGCTATGAATAAATGCACCGTTCACCCACATAAGAAATGCTTTCCATAAGCACAGCAAATACTAAATGAAATAACAGAACATAAAGGCACTTTGATAAATTACTCAAATTACCTATGTGAAGGCTTTTCTTTCTGTAAACTTCATTTTTAATCCATAGATTCTCGAAAAAGAGCTGAACAAAGAAAGTAAGGTAGATGAAGCATAAAAATTTTCACAAAAGAGATGCAAACTCTGCTCCATCAGAGAAAAATACCAGAGGATAAACCATGCAAATTAATTCTGTAATCCTGATTAGAAAAATACGCATGGCTTTTAATATAGAGCTCAAGAACACCAAAAAGACAACAATCCTCTGCTTGAAGGTCTGTTTCTGTTCTTATATTGGGAGAAAGCTGTGAACAAACAGCTGTGAAATGCCAGGTGAGATGAGACGATTCATCATCACGTAAAATCAAAGACAAAGCTGGGTTCATTTCAAGATTATTAAAAAAAAAAGAAGGGAGGGAGGTGGGGAGAGAAAAATACTTGAAAAAAGGCACCAAAAACCTTAACACCGCTGGGGAGTGAAGAGATGCGATTTCAGCTCCCATCTTTTGTCATGGTTATCTCACCCCCCAAGCCCAACTTGTGCTGAAGTAGCCTTCACTGGTTTTTTTCCAGGAGCTGTGCACTCCACCACCCCTTTCTGAGATGACATACTTGTATCTTTGTGACTCCATGAGCCACAAAATGGCTTAAGAAAGTCACTGTTCTGCTTGAGGCACTGCCATGTTATCCAGCAGGAGCATGACACCTCCAAATGCAAGTCCCAGGCAGGTCCCCAGCTGGGAGGTGTAAGGAATGTACTTTGCTTCCCACACACCCACTGTGGTAGGAGGGAGAATGAGAGTGATGATTTGCTCCCCAGAGAGCAAACTACCCAGGCGTAGTTCAGATGTTAATCCAGAAGTTCAAGCAATGAGATTTCCTTGAACTGCAGCGGAAAATGGGCTAGATGTGGAATAGCTGGTAAGCCCCGGGAGGTTGGCTTAGTCAACTACTGCACCTCAGCAGCTCTTCCCAGAGGAACCAAGCGCAAGGACTGAGCGAGGGGATCTGATGCTGTGCAATGGTGCTCTGCTGCTGTGTGGAGCTGAGCATCCCAAGCATCCTGTGTGTGTCTCCTAACTTACTTACCATCCTATTTTTGCTTTTCTGTATGTTCTGTTACTTATTAGTGGAGCTCTCTTTGATTAAGTCTTTAAAACATGTTCTTTTTTTCCTTCTTTTTCTTTTTTAAAATAATTTGTCTTTTTTCAAACTAATTCCATAGTCACTGCATGTAAAATGGTGAGGTTTCCTGGGTTGCAGAGAAAATATTTTTAGTTAGAAGCTTTATTGTGCAAGCTGTCTAGCAGTCTGTCAAAATCTAAATTCCAGCTTACGGCTGAAAACCGTAGGAAAAATTCCAAAGCCTTTACAAATTATAGAAATGAGACTTTAATCCCAGCTGGCCTCACTAACAGGGGCTCTACATCTGGGCACACATACAAATGTACTTTTCATATGGATTTTCAGTTATTTGAATAATGAAAAACAAACAAACAAACCCAAACCAGTATTTTTGTAAATGCTTGTGTCACAGTAATAAAAAACCAAGCCATCCTGCAAGCCCAGATTAGCCAGACTGCCAGAGAAATACAGCTGTTTCTCAAAACTGGTCCTGCTCTGAGCTCTTGGGTAAAATTGATCTGCTGTCCAGAGGATTCACTTCTCTAACAAACAGAAAGCTTCAAAGCCATACAATCCTCCTGTCTTCTCCAAGGCAGGCTTATTCTCATCTGCACAAGACATGGGGTATCCTCATGGGGCCACCCCATTGTGGTAAGATGCATGTGGGTGTAATACCAGCAAGTTTGAATAACAGCAACCAAGAAAAGCGGGAGAAACTAGAAGAACCAATGTATGAACAGGAGAGATGAAAACAGAAAGATCTGCAAAGCTACCTTGGTCATGCACATGGAGATGACAGTGTGCTGTGGGTCTTTGAGTTCCTTAGTGCTGGCCAGTGAGTGGAGTGCAAACATCACAGCCCTTCTCTGCTGCATCTGCAATGCCCAGTTCAGAAGAGCTCCTACTTCACTCACATGCTGAGAACTGTTGAGTTTCCATTAAACTGGGATGAGTATGTGGTAGCCAAAGAATTTATATTACTTGACCAAGATGCCTCTTCTTGGAGATTAGCTCAGTTAGTTAAAACTTGGTTGTAATAATGCCAAGGTAATGTGTTCAATCCCCTATGTGGGCCTTTGATTTAAGAGTTGGACTCGATGCTCCTTGTGGGTCCCTTCCAACTCAGAATAGTCTGTGATTCTGTGAGGTATCACTACCACAGCTTTTCAGGGTTAAGGTAAATCCACAGAGGTAATTTTTTAGAAGTAAGGATATTAAGTTCTATCTAGTATTTTTCCAACCATGCTGCTTAGGCCCTAAGTGAAAAAGGGATTTAATGCAGACTTGCTGCATACAGACACTCTTGTAGTTTCATCTGACAGTAGAAGAAAACATCCCTTTGCAATAACAGGAGGTATTTTCACTTGGGCATCCCTCTGGTGTTGGATGACCACAAGGAGAGATGGGGCCAGAAGAAGCTATCTGTAATTTCTGAGGCACCGTTTACTCTCACCTCTCTCCAAAGGGGAGGGAATTTAGGTCCCCTCTCAAGCAGAACCCCTCTCATAAAACCAGAGAAACTTGACAGCAGTTTCCAGGGAAGCAATCCTAGCTACCAGGATTTCCTGCTGAGTAGGCTGGTTGTTGAATTACCAGCTGCTAATACTGCTCATGATGCAGCCAAATGGCTGCTGGCCCTCAGTGGTTGCAGACAGAGGGGATGTGTGTGTCTGTCTCTCCTGTGCATCTAAGGTAGATGCCTTAAAAACATTAAAATGTTCTTTTTGTCTGCACATACTTTCCTCAGTTACTGCTCCCCCTGCCCCTTCTTCTTGTCATTCTTTTTTCTCCATTCTTCTTCCTTTTCTTAGGAAAACATGAAGGTGGGATAAATGATTTGTTTGTGTTACTGAAGACAAATTTGGAGAGTACTGGGACAGTACTTTAAGAATGTTCCCAGTGTATGTGTTGCTTCATTAACATACTGACCTTCTTTTAGGAAGTCAGACTACAGGAAATCACCAGTCCTTGTCCAGTATATATAATGCTTAAATTTTAACATACAGTGGGTGCAATTCTGCATTTGCCCTGTTAGAAAGACAGTGCAGGTGCTAAAGTAATTTCTGTTTCATAAATACCCAGATGGAAAATAATTAAATGACCATTTTGAAAGGATGTTTTTTGTAGATCAGGAACACATATTTTCAACCAAAACAAATTGAAATTATTTTGGACCCAGAAAAGCATTAAAAGAATCACAGCATTAAGACAGAGAACAGATTAGTCTTTAAGACAAGAGATTAATCTATAGGGAGTCAGATCGATACATTAAATTTGGTAATTGGGTAAAGTGAAATGATAAAACCAATTATCTTTTCTAGATATGAAACAAACAAGCATATATTGACTACTCAAAGGTGTTTAACCTCAACTTTTCCTTTAGTTATAATGAACTTTTTTAAAAAAAATACTCTCTCATTTCCTTTGGAAGTTCACTTTTGAAAATGAGTACAGACCACAGGGGCAGAAACAGCAGAGAAGGAGGGAAAACACACAAAAATCAGAAAAAAACCTGCATGACTTGAGTTTCAAGATGAAAAAAAAAAATTCTTTTTTCCCAGTCTCCAAAAGTCAGAGGCTGTACTAGTATAAAGTATCAAGAGTATCTACTTACTTTCAACATATTAAGGAAAATAATAAAAAGATCTACATTCATGGACATTTTACTCCTAGAATGAATCATACTCTGAATAGTGACAGGTTAGTAGTGCTGCTTTAACGCATTTAGGTTTTATGCATCTGATCCTTCTCAATACTATTAAATAACACAGTCTCAGAAGATAATAACAAATACTCTTCAACCTACAACAATGGGATTACTTACTAAGTATACCTAAAATAAAACTACAGGTAGTGAAAAGAGAATTTCCAGAAAATGTCTAGAAACATAACTAAAACCAAGAACTTCTTTAATAAATAGTAACCAAAGCATTTTTCAGGTCATAGCCAACCATGGCTGTGACAGAATCTACCACCCAACTTCTAATTTTTTGAGAGATGAGCTCTGTAAGGGACAAAGTGCCATAATTCTATAGTAGGTGAAACAGCTAATGAAACTGTTTTACATATATCCCATTTCATGCTACATTTTTATATGTTTTTTTACTACTTTTTACAATAAGTAAGTATATACCATGCATTGCAGTTATTTAAAACTTACTATGCCATTGACAACAATGCTATTATTTTAAAGCAATGAAGATCTTTGAAAGGAAACTGACTAAAATCTCAAGAAGTAAATAAAAGAAATGGCCAAACACCCTTTAAATCCACTGAGGCACCAAAAGACTTGCTTCCAATTACTTTGGAAATCCAGCATGCTGAGAAAGGAATTCAGGCGTCTTGACTCTAAACCCTGTGTTTTCCACTCAAGTTGACCCCTTTCCAACTCTGAGACATTAAACATTTGTCTTAAAGCTCTGTTCTCATTGTTCAAATCAGATATTTAAGATTAGATGCTTGTGTTGAAGAGAAAAGGAAACCAACACTTTCAAAATCTTTACACATGAACTGTGAGTGAGATCAAAGGGTCGAATAAGGCGGTGTGACAATGCATGCAATGTTCTTCCAAATCCTCTACTCAAGCAGCATATCTGAACTTGGAAACAGCCTGCAGCCATGGATTTTGCAGATTGTTTTGTTAAGATATACAGCAAGAATTATTAATGGCTGAATACATGACGATAGATGCAAATCTTGAAAAGTTATCATCTGCATCAAACCTACTTAGCACTGCTCCTAGTGCAGCAGCTACACTGCTGCGCTCAGAAATGTATCAGAGAAATGAGACATTCACATTTTACAGCTGATGAGCCTCAAACATATATCCATGTACCTCAGCCAACTCCTGCCCTACAAATCCTGTTGTGCAAGCCTTTATGCCTTGTAGCCCAAACAGTGGCTGTATTCTCAGAGGACTTGGGATGACATAGAAACCTACATGCCCACACCTACAGGCTCCTTTAGGCTTTTCATCCTGCCTCATTCAAAAAAGACCATCATTGCTCAAGAAAACAATTATCGTTGGGAAGACAAATTTCAGAAATATTTTTGACCAGTATAATCAAAAACACTCCACATTTCCAACCAAGTTATCACAGTAGCAGAAGTAAGGTCAGCCTAGCTGAATGCTTTTAGTAATATTGCCTGTGTTTTATAAACAAGATCATCACTCCAAGTTTGGGCTTATTGAAAATTTTGAAAATTATTGAATCCCAGGCTAATTGAAAGGTCCACAAAGTAGAAGGTTACAGAAGAAAAGGGAATTGTTTACTCCCCCAATATCACCCTCACATCCAATGTGACCTCTGAATCCACCTGTAGCATGTTAGCTTGGGTAAAAGCTTTCATAATAGTCTTCGATCCTATTAGAAAATAATACATGCAGAAATTACTGTATAACATTGACAGCCAAATGCATCTACCACTGTACAAGAAAAAACATATTTGGAAAATTAACATCAGGCCTCTGACTTAACCTTTGTACTGACATGCAAATTCAGAACAAATCAGCCACTGTATGCCATTGGTCAATACATGGGGATATGACTGGGGCAAAGTCACCAAGACAAAACAAGTAATGGTACTGACACCATCATATTGGACCATACAATACAAAAAGGAATTGGAATATCCACCTCCACTCTAATCAGTCTTTTTCATACATCCATATGTATACTACAAGACATAGCAGGGGAGCATACAGACACAGAGTGCTACACATGTGCCTATCTTGTGTAGCACCACAGGGCCATAGTAGGTCCACATATGATGCTTTGCAGCTACAGAAGACACACACTCAAGACTTCTCTGCTTGCCAAGCCAAACCACTGCAACCATTATCAATACACTTCAGCTGGGTTTTGTTCAAATTACCCCTCACTCAGAGCCTGCACTTACTGGTTATTTAGCACAACAATGAAACTTAAAACAGTGGAGGACCACATGTCTTCATGGGGAATTCATTTCTGTTCATCAAACCTCTGACAACAAAAGAACAATATGTTGCTGCCTTTGGAATTGAGTCACTTCAGTAGGAGGACAGTGAGCATTAAGAGAATATTGAAAGCTTTTTCCAGCATTAAGTCTTCAAACACATCGTCACCCAATTTGTAGGGGTGCCAGCCATTCCTTTTGGCAGACTGCATGATGTCTTGTATTCTACAGCCAATTTGTTGACTCTAATTAGCAATTTGGGAATAGAGTAACAAGAAAAGAGAAATAAAAAGTTTAGCATGCACAGTGTTGGTTACTATAGCAAAACACATGCTCTTTCATTATTTTTTTTAATGTAGCTGTTTCTTCAAAACCAGACATGGATGTAACTCCACAGAGCAGAACAGAATTGTTTACACTGGAAAAGGACTTTAGACCATTGAGTCCAACCCTTAATCTAACACTGGCAAGTCCACCACTAGGCCATGCCCTTAAAATGCCCCATCTACAGATCTTTTGCATACATCCAGGGATAGTGACTCAACCACTTCCCTGGGCAGCCTCCTTTCAGACAGCTGTAGAGAGCTATAAGGTGTCACCCGAGCCTCCTTTTCTCCAGTCTAAACAACCCCAGCTCCCTCAGCTGCTCCTTATCAGACTTGTGCTCCAGACCCTTCACCACTTTTGTTGTCCTTCTCTGGACTCAGATGGAATCTTTTCTAGGGTTTGCTATGCAGTATCCATAATCCTTTCCTCCACAAGCAGATCTTTTAGACCCTTTTGCTCCATTTCTCCTGTTTGGGAGAATTTTTTTTCTCACAGCCAGAAAACTAATAGTTCATCACCTCTCTTCAGCTGTAAAGCTGGATATAGGGACTCATGCTGCCTGTAAATGGCCTGTTTTAGCTGAAGGGGAAGAAGCAGTCGATGTCATGTAAGGTCCTCTCAGCTGGCCATTGCTTCCATGAAATGAACTTTCAGCTGGTGACTATGACTGCCCCCCTGAGGCTTTCCAAAAGCCCTGCCTGTCTGAGCTCAGGCATTTGACTAGGCAGCAGCAGCACCCAGCTCCACAGCTCCATGGATGCTCCTGTCTCTCTTTGAGTCTTCGGGTGCAAGACTGAGATGCCACTTCCCTTTGTCAGCTGTGGCTAGAGAGCTGTGAAAGAAAAGCAGCCTCCCCTCTCCTGGATGTATCACAGGTAGCATGTACTTCATACAAGAGAAAGCAAAAGGAAAGCCTTAGTCTTCTTTCAAGTGTTTTTGAAGGGTATTTTGCAACCTCTGTTCCCTTTACAGATGATGGTCGTGTGGGGTGGCAATCATACAATTATGAATCAATGCACCTAAAAGCACTTTAGTATGAACATCCACTCCAAAAGAGTTTCTGATCAACTTAGCCATGGTCAATACTGACATTTAGACCTTCCCCCATGTCCTTCAGTGTCCTTCTTCTTCAGTGTTTTCATTGCCTAATGCCAGACTACTCTGATACATGTAAAAATATAAAAGGAACAACTTTCCCTGCTTCCACCACCACCTTTTCTCTATTCTCAAAACTCGTGCGTTTTTGGTTTTGGTAATGACAGCTGCTATCACAGCTTTTGTTGCCGCCTGAGTACAGAGCACTTCAAGTGGCACAGGTAGTTATAAGACACCCATTGGTGCTGGAGCAATTTTTCATCATTTCTTTCTCAACAAATGCAAGTATATCTTAAACAGCTATCTTTTACAGAAAAGGAGAGTGAGCCAAAAACTTTCAGTGGCTTTGGTGAGACTTGCCATTAAAATGTCAAAAACAGACACCAGAGTTCTCACATGGAACAGAGGAGTACACTAAAAACCACAAAGAATGCACAAGTAATAATAAGTTTAATTATATTCTTTAGAGGAACATTTCCAATTTGCATTTTGACAATAGTGTACATTCCTAGTGAAAGATGCCATTTGATTTTGAAACACTAACTCAGGATAGTTAGCCCTGAATATCTGAGTGCTAAGGCATTTGTAGCACCTGTTTCAGGAAGAAAAAGTTTCCAAGGGGCTTATTTCACAGAATTATAGAACTGTTAAGGTTGGAAAAGAGCTCTAAGATCATCAAGTTCAACTATTATATCAAAATATCAAAATTGACATGGTCACAAAGGATTAGATATAAAACACTCAGAAATCTTGAGCAATTAAAGAGGCTCTACAATTACTGTGTGCAGTTTCTCCCTCATCTCCTAAATTTTCCCATCACCCTTTCCTCTTAATTCTGTTAGCACAACAGCCTCGCTGGCATGCAGCAGCACTTCAGCCAGGCACAGGCTAGCACATCCCCTGGCAGCTGCACCCCTTGGGCCAGCTCACAGATTTGTGTCATGTCCAGCAGGTGTTTGCTAGTGGCTGGTGTAGAGCAAACAGGCAGCGATAAGATGGTCTATCTGAACAGGTCAGCTGTCCATACTGTGCAGCTAATCCACACTGGAGTTCAACATGTGCAACAGCTCTTGCTGAGCCTATCAGCCAAATGAGTTACAGACAGAAAGAGCTGTGGGCTCAAGGTGCATAGAAGGTAGGGGGCACGAAGCAGTACCGGAGGTATCAGCATAGGTGAGAGTAATAGATGCAACCCAAACAGGCATTTACTAAACTAAAAATTGTTACTATCTGTCAATGTCACCACGAGCTATTGTAATGTATTAGAGCTATTGCAAAAGATAGGAATATAACAAGCATCCCTTTCCCTAGGAGTAAACACAGTGAGTGTCATAAACAATCACCTAAGTCTTGGGAAATTTCGTTTGCCTGTCCTAAAAGCTCTGCTACTATGTAAAATCCTTTGCTTTCTTTAGGAGATACTAAATAAATTGGGTTCACTGTGCAAACAAGATTTAAAAGTTTGACTTCAGTAGTGAAGAAACCCATTTTGAAAGATCTGCATTTTTTTCTGCACCTCTTGAGATTTAGTTTAACACCTGACTCATGTTGATGCTTCCACCTGGACCTATTTTCAGCCCTCACAGCAGGACCAATATGGTCTAAGTGACGGGCAGGTAACAGTCTAAAACAACTTCAGGAGGTGAAGTGTCAAAATGGTGAGAAAATGGAGTTGGGTTTGCCCATGCTCCACTTCCTCCTCCGTCCCCTCGCCATCTTTGTTCTAATTCTTTTGCAGTTCAGCTCAGAAAGGGATATCTAAAAATCCCCAATCCTCCCTCAAAAGAAAATGCCTTTTTGAAGTCTTACTTCTGTGCATTAAACACACTATGTCAAATTCACATCAACACTTCAGCCCACTAAGATCCCAAGCCTAGCAAACCCTACTATAATTAAATGCCGCCTCCCACCTTGGCTTCAACAGCTGATTCTTCTGTGTCTGCCAATTCTTCTGGCTCTTGCTTTGCATGTACTCATACTCTCCTTACCTACCAAATTTCAAATAAAACTAAAAAAATGCAGATTATCAGATTACAAAACTTTTCTCCTCTTTAAGATGATTTAAATTTTTTCACCTAAGACTTAAGGTCTTGGGCAACCATCAACAACTTGCTGTTGGCACTTGGTATACTGGCATGAGAGTTAACTGAGGGTGGCCAAGGAAACCAGCCACCCACTGCCCACATCAGACTGCCTAACTTGCCTGTTGCAACAAAATGCCCCCCACTGCCAGTATGTTCATAGTGATCTTGAGAAATGCAGGAAAAATAATTTACTGCAGCTAGCAAAGAACAAAATAGGTTTTATCTAAGTGCCAAGTTACAATGGACAGGAAAGCTGAAAGGATAAAATGCCACCAAAAATTTCTTCCTCATTCTTTGAAAGGTGGATTGACTGCACTTGCTACAGCACTGAATCTGCCAACATGTTCAAAATATTATACAAGCTGCAGATTTATGTATTTCAGAAGGTTACACAGAATTAGTGTCTTTGAGAAGCTCTTTCCATACACATATGATATGAATACTTGCAGGATGAGAACTATTGTGGGAAACATTGTGCATATCTACTTGGTTAAACAAGAGGTCAGAGAGGAGTATCACAGAGACAGATAGGCTAATGATTGCCCCAGATCATTACAGGTAATTTCCATGCTTTCTCTCAAAGTTCAGCCAGACAGTTCAGAACAGGATTAGGATCACTGTTATTTAATGATACTTGATAAGAAGTGATTAGTAGCAGCAGCTTCTGAAATTAATTTGTAAATTATCAGCTAACTCACATAATTTGTCAGGCACTTGTGGTTTCAGTAGTCATTAATAGATAAACCAAAGGTACAGTGGCTGGACTTTTAAGACACAAATGGGAATTCCTGTTTATATGCAGGCCCAAGGAAGGTTAATGAGTCACAAATACACAGTATGTAAAACTAGAAATGTTCTGTGTTGCACACAGCCCTCTACCATAGATACCAAAAGACTGCAAATTCATGTAATAGATAATAGTAAAGTGGTTTATTCTTAACAATTACCTTAAGATTATGAAACCATGACCACAAGATTGCACACATCTTTATCTTGCATATTTGAGTTAGCCCTAGAATGCTTTTTCAGACCAATTCAATATCTGATAAAGATGAAGGACTAACCAAAATTTTGCAAGAGTACAGTAGCCAACATTAAGTAGTCTTTTTTTATTTCATTTACTACATTTTCACTGGAATGAGAATTTAAGAGTTTGCTTGTTTACAGAAGTTATATATAGGCAAAAAGGAAATATTGAATTTGAAGTAGGATGACTGAAGAAAAATTTCGTAGCATTTGTTCTGAAGATCCTTTTTACAACAGGTATAAATCTGTACTGTGTAGGAGACAAAATACTTGGAAATAAATCTATAAGATTTCTGTAGAATAAAAATCTTATCTTTATAGTCCTACAGATTATAAGATATTTCTAATACCAACTTTTTTCATGTCTTGTTATCCACAAAGCTTGGCTGGTTGAAGTAGATGGGTCAGCTTTATTTTTGAATATAGTGGTTTTTAGAATCCTTGAAATTTGTATCTAAAATGAGAAGACACTTTTCTCCTTTAGAAAATACCACAAAACTTCAGGATGAAAAAATGCTCCAATAAAAAATATATATATATAGGTTCAACCTCTTTATTCTACATGAACATCTTTGTCATGATGACATTATGTCATCCTTGATATTATTTCACATTTATCTTGGTGTTATGATCAGAACTGGGTTCCTGAAACTGCATATATTCCTCTGCCTCAGTGGCTGTGAGAAGACACTGCCATAGGTACAAAACTTTTACTGGAGTCCTTAATGAGTAATAATGCGCAAAAAGCTCTTGCATAGGAAAGGAAAAGTGACCACCAAATCACAAATTCCAAAGGCTGCCAGTAACACAAGTTCAAGAGAGGAACATGCTCAAGAAAACACTCTGAAATCTATGTTGGGTGGCAGCAACTATTCAGAAAGGTGCTTAGACCTGCAATGGAGACACGAGGCTATTATTACTCTTCATAATAGTATCAGTAACACAGAAATAAGAGTGGTGGCTATTCTTAGCTTTCAGTACAAGATCTAATGAATTCTTTGTCATTTACCACAGCATCTCCTTTTTACTATGAGGAACATCCACTTACAAAAGCTTCATTAATAGTAACACTATTTTTGACTTAGGAAGAAGACAGATGAAATGAACACTGGTGTGTGATGATGACTTTTCTGTTTCAAATCGAGTTGCCTTTGCACCAAAGTGATGTCACTTGTTCTCCCTTGGTCTCAGCTGCACCACTTCTCCTCTCGTTTCATTTCAGGCTTGCCTATTCCTTGGCTCTGTTTCATTTTACCGCCATTAGACCTGAGTTACCCTGAGAAGTGCAGCTACCAGCCAGCCCCATACAGAGAGCGCTGCTGCCTGAGCACCTGGACTCCTCAGAAGCAAACTAGCCCAGGGTCTGCAAAAGGAGTGGCATCTCTGACTTCAGGAAACCTCTCCTGACTAGGCACAGTTGATGCACAGCCCCTGGAAGCTCAGGATCATTGGTGCTCAGGCACCCTCAGTGCTGCTGATGCCTCAGCTGTCCCAAACTAGGGCAAAACACCAGCAGGTCTGCAAATTCCACCAGGAAAAACGAGAGCTCCAGCAGATATTTTCTGTCCCTTAAGAAACACTCTCCAGTCCTGGAGCACCATGCAGTGACAACACTATCAACAGATTCTTCATTTTGACTTTCCTCCTGCTGTCCACTGAGAGGACATAACTTAAGCATGAGTGTATTATTTCAGATATGAAATCTGGTGGGTGACTATGGCCAGCAAGCTTTCAGCTGCAGTACTTTAACATCAGTATTGTTGCTCATGGACTTCCTACAGAAACAAAAAATCCACAAATGCACACACAGAACGTTGAGATAAATTTTGCACTACGCAACACCAGGCAGGAGCTGAATTCTCCAGGAGTCAGCTTCCATAAAGGCACAAAAATTGAGAGAAACTGGGTTACAAATGCTGCTGCATTGAGCACTGCAGAGTACAGCAGAGGTACACTGCCTAATTTCTAGGTAAAGCATCAGATAAATCAACTGCATGCTTTTTATTTCAGCTTCCAAAACATACAGAGTCCTTCAGCGCATCAACCCAACCTGTCCCAAACAGCCTGGTCATTTAGGACCCACATTTAAATCCTACAGAATACTTAAAGGACAGAGATGTTTAAAGGAGAAAAATATTGGGAGTCCTCAAACAATGACATTCCAAAAGGGTCAAATTTGGGGGAAGTGGAGCCCCAAGAACTGGAGTTGTTCTTAACCATCATGACCAAAATGGAGTGGAAAAGGATTTTCTATGAGAGTAGCAGAAGAGGTGGGAAATCCACCCTGGCAGGGCTAATCTCAAGTTTCCCAACCTGTGCATTAACGTGCTCAAGTACACTCTTTCTCATGCTGCTGATTTATAAATGTGTGGTGATGAAGCTGAAAGGGGCACAGATCATTGCTTGCATTCACACATGTGCACCAAACAGAAGAATGCATCACCAACTGAAGCAGCACTGAAGGTCATTATTACACAGGGAGAAGGAAACCCATGTTTTTTCCATCTATTATCCTTGCCTCCACCTATTGCCCAGGCATCTGGCATTGGCTGAAAAAAGTGAAAACATGTTCCAGGAGTGTTAACAAAGGGATTAACCAGAGAAGCTTATACCTGTGTGTGACCCTGTGTGTTGTAAACATTGTGCTGCCTCTGCAGAAGAGTGGCCAAGTCATTCACCAGCTCTGCATTATACTGGCGTAACAGGGGAAGAAAGGGGCAGGCAAGCAAATCCACTAAAAATGAGTTAGAGTCTTTATCTAATGACTCAGAATAACAAGTGAATAACAGGGATTATGAAAGTACAGACTCTGTTGCATGAGGCCATTCATTTGACTTGTGTTCCCCAGTGACGCAAGAAGCAAATGAACTGAGGACTATTGACAATATACGCTCCCTATCTCACTGCCTGCAATACAATTTAGAGGCTGCTTCCAGAGATAGGCTGAGCCAGAGATAAAAAGTGACATGAGGCAGCTGGTAAGGAAAGAGAAACAGACTAAGCTGAATTTTTTTTTGCACTTTTTCCTTGCCAGAGCAATGGAAACAAACCATTTTCTAAAGGCTTATCAAATGGGGCTTGTTCTTCCAGTAGTACTGCTTACTCCCCTGGAGAAGGAGAGGACTGTTCTGCATGACTAAGGCTGTCTGGAAGCACAGCTCCTCATAGCCACACATGAATCGCTTGACACTAAGGAGCATCTTACTCCCCTGGCCAGACATGGACAGGCATGAACATCAAAACCTTGGCTAGGACTTTGCACAGACCCCAAGGTTACTACACAAGTCTGAATTGCTATTATTCCTCTTAACAGTCCAGCAATTAAACAGGATGATGTCCTAGGTTCCGTCACCAGGATTTAGGGGTTGATATTCCAGAACATCACTCTGTATGTATGTCAAGAGAACACTAATGCTGACATTGCCCAAGGCTTTTGGAGCACTTTTTCATCTGCAGATCCAGAAGTTTGCTGTGCGAGTTGTCAAAGGCTTACCTCCACTTTACAGATGGGATAAAAGTGTTAAGCACAAAGAGGAGTGCAGAATGGATTAAAAGCCATTAAATCCATGGGGCACACAAGTGAAATGGTCACTCACAGGTCATGTCAAAGGAGTAAATCACCATAAACCCTCAGGATTTCAATACTTGCCTTGCACCTCCTCATGTCTGACAAAACCAAGTTCCTTCAAACTTGAAATGCTTTATAGTCAAGTGATAAACACATTGAGTAACAAGACATAGGTAGCAAATGCTAAATAGTTGAGATTAGAAGATGACCTAGTGAGCAAAGCTACAATGTTACCATTTTCCAGTACGGAACAGAACAAATCCTGTGAAGCAGCAGCATCAGGTGTCTTGGCCTCTACTTTGCCTCTGAATCAAAATCTCTTCAGGAATAGATGGTTCTGCTTTCACTGACCTCAATTCTCCATCAGAAATTAGGAAGGAAAGGAGAGTTTAAGTGCACACATTCTTCTAGCTTATTTTGCATGAGCTCCACAGAACATCAGAAAAGAACTATGCCTTGAATGTCAGAATTCCAATGAACTAGGTGTAAAATACTGAGATTTAATATTCTCTAGTATGAGACAACACTAAATGAATGCCTTAACCTCTTCACAAAAAAGTAGATTCTTTGATAAAAGTCATGAGCACTTTTAGCCATTAGAGGTCTTTTGGTCAATGCTAAAATCCTACTTTATTAACTCCATTTTGTTTAGCCAAACACCTCCTGTAACTTGGGCATTCTTAATCTCACCATTGTACTTCAGAGAATAGAAAGGAAGCCTAAGATCCAACAGACTATTTACCAAACTATTGTCCTCATCTGGCATCACACTTTTTGACAGAGATTTGTTTTCATAAAATGTATGCACTTGGTTTGTTATTTAATGTCTAAGCAGATGACATACTAGTTTTCTAAGCCACTTTTTCCAAAAAGAGGTGTTACTTTTCATTAAGAAATTATGACAGCCAAAGTAAACCAAAAGCTATAGCAGCAGCTTGACCGTTATAGAAAGGCAACAACTATGCCGAGCTTGTTAGAAGCTTTAGAGTAAGAAAGTTAAAAATAACTATTGCTCTGCCCTAATGACAGAATCACATTTGCTTATAAATTGCAACTCTTAATGTCCATTCATGACCTGATATTAAAACCAGCAATACCCCTCCCTCCCTAACAACACCCACAGGCTCACAGTCTGACCCCAACAGATGGAGTTTCTAGCCCCTGTCCTCTCCTTTAACAGAGGCTAATTAAAACAACAATATCACTTCTTTGTTTGTACATTAATTACATAAAAGGTTATGAAATACTGCAATACGGAGGCCACACAAGTATCTGAAACAGAATCTGTATTCATTCCCACTTCTCTTTAAATCTTCTTATTGGGATTTCCTTTTGTAGCTAGTACGATTAGGAGCATGAAAACCTCAGCGTTGGCTTTCTCCCTAAAACCACTTGTTTGCTACAGAATTTGCCTTAGCTCTCTCTTACTGCTCCCCTAACACTTCCAGTCTGGTCAAGTTACTAAGCCACTGAAACTCTGTGGATGAAGTAGGAACATCAGCTCTGCAATTTCTGAAGAATGCAAAATCTTGGAAACTGGGCAGGAAAACACTGATGGCCTGCAATTTTAAAGTCAATGAATGTGTTATATGCTTCCCCCACTGGATGCGTTCAGGAGTTAAAAATGGGCTCCTGAACTCAGAAGTGCTCCACAGAAGGTCATGATTTCTTCTGAACTACCTGCACACCTCAACGCAGCACTGCAAAACACCACGAGGATCTGCTCCAGAGCACTTCAAACCTTCCCACAACTGGAGTGTGTTTGAAGCAAGGCTTCTGATGCAAAAGGGCAGGACTAGCTGTAAGCTATGTTTGCTTCACTTCACATTTCCTTCATTCCTCAATCGCTTCTGTGTCTCTTTAGAAAGATTTATTCTCAGACATATTTAAAGGGTATTAACCTATGCTTCCAGAAAGCAAATGTGCTCATAAATTGTTTCACAGAAGAAAAATCACTTTTGCCAGTTACCAACTCTTCCTTCTCTGATTTATGCTGTAGAGCTCACTGGCCTCTGTAAGCATCCAGCAAAACTGGAAGATGTTGCAAAAGCAATTTTTGCAATCATTTACTCTAGCAAAGAGTTACCAAATAAACTCCCACCAAAACACCAAAGCCCCAACTCTCTCCTCCTGAGCTGTAACCAAGGAAAAGCACTGAAATCACACCACGCTGACACAGTACCACAGAAAATCACTGAAGGATACCAACAAATGTAACAGACTATTTCCCTTATCAACACTGGGATATTGGTTCTTAAAAAGAAAAAGATTGTGAATCCATAAGCCACATCCTGGAGCCATTCAGAGTAATGCATCAGATCTCACTCACTCGTCTATCTCTGTCTGATGAGCTCATATTCTGAATTGAAATGCCTACAGGCATTAATAATGTGCAAATCTATAGAAAAGTATATACTGCCACAGGAAATGTAGAAACAACCTTTAAATAAGCTTTCTTTTGGTAAAATTCTACTTTTTAGTTGAAATTAAGTTATTTCACTCCTAGACTTCTGAACTGGTGATCTTATATTTCAATTCAACTAAGATAGGTTTTATAGGTAATACATTTTAAAATGAAGGGAAGAAAACAGGCATTGAAAAAGAATAATTTGTCATTGCTGTCCAGTGCTTTGGGGTTTCCACACTTGTTACAGTTTTTCTTTCTGAACTTCTCCACTCCTACCACTTCTTCTGATGCCCTACTTTTATAAAATATTCCTATGCTGTCAGAAAACTGAGGAAGTGAAGATTTAAAACAAAATTGCTCATGAAGGGCAATGCCTCTCTAAATCTCCTTGATTGTGCCGGTTCTCTTTGTTGCCCAGTTTTCTCCAGTTAGGTGTTCACTTTAAAAGCGCAATTATGATTTCTTCTTCACTGCAAGTTCATGCTGTTCAGTTGTTTTCATAAATGTGTTTTGGATGTAGACAACATCATTTCCTAGCATAACCTTTCAGGTTGCTTTTAACTTTGTAACCTTTTTGTTTATTTTGTAAACCTTTGAGCAGATGGTAAATAAACTACAAGCTATGATCTAGTAGTATCAGAACAAATTCCCTGTTTTTTCTTCAGGGAAACAAAGGCCTTTCCCATAGTCACTGACTGCTCAGAGACTTGCAACATTTGGCTGTCAGACACACTCCAGACTGGCTTCCTCACAGACTAAAAGATGTCAATCGCTGTAGCCTTCCCTTGGAAATTCAAACCCTACTTGTAAGCTCTTACTGTTTCAGACTTACTGTTTTTAATGCTTTTTAGGACCAAGTGGAATTAAACATTTTCTTCTACTCTCTGTATGGAAAGTTTGATGAGTTGGATTACCCTATGCAGAAGCTACAAATACAACTTCAGGAGGACTCAACTCAACTGTCTCATACAGTCAACTGTCTTCCTAGTTCATTTTGTTTCCATTAAGAGATCAGACCACTTTTCAAATACTCCAACAGCCTGCAGGAACATGATTAGTAGCACTTTAAGAAAGTGAGCTTAGCATGAACTAGATGGTACCCTAAAGAGGGATAACAGCAGCAGCTCATGAATTAACCATTGAGGAGGCAACTGGAGACTTTCTGTCACCGGCAGAGTAACTCAGTGACAGCCAGCACTGAGAAACACAAGTTTCGACTCTTATCCTACAACCTGAGCAGCTCCATTCAAGTGTTGGCCAGAGCAGACCATGTTCTTCATAGTGACTGCTCAGAAATGAACAAATGGGGCAGCGTGATGGGAGCTGAGCTTTATGGCTGCAAAGGAAAAGATGACACTCTGAAAGAAATAATTTTAAGCTGCTCATAGAGATTACCAAGCTCTGAATTAAATTTGTCCAAATCACAAAACCAAAAAAACCCCTTGAAACCTAGAACAAACAAAAACACCCAACCCAAACAAAAAAACCCCCATCATAAATGAGTGAATAAAATGTGCATATGAACTCACACAAATAAGACCTTCATATATACAGTTGAGATAGATAAAAACATATTTAGAAACCAAAGAGATCTTATCTGGATGTCTAAAGCAATCTAAGTTGTGACAGACCTATAGAAAGAGGCAGTGACAAGTGGTTCAGTTCTAACGTTGAATGGAGGAATAACAAGAATTAAAAAGGAGAGTTATATATGATACAGAGACAGAAGAATAGACTGAAGAAAGCTAAAGTCCACTAAGATTATCTGTTAAACAGATCATTAAACAGAACATGTGTCAGACTGAAGGTTTTTGAGGGAAAAACACAATTAGTATGTGGAAGGATTTTCCCCCCACAAAGCATAAGATGCAGCAAAAAGTTCACAAAAGGAGCTGCACAGGTAACAAGAACCATGCTTGCATTAGAAAACTGAACTTCAACAAGTCCATAGTCTAGAAACTATAGTGTTTCACAACCATAAACTGGCAACGGTGCTGTAGGCTGAGTTTGTTGATGACGGTGCTTGGTCCTGGTCTCCTGGAGAGACTGGGACTCCAGGAAGCCTGTGTGGGGTCAGCGAGCTCCCCAGGGTGGCTCTTAAAGCCGGCAAGGAAGGAGCAAGATACCATATAAAAGGGCTAAACCCACTTGCCAAGACATGGCCTGCCGCCTTTTACACCTCAGCAAGGGAATGGGAGATTTTTAGATTAGGCTGTAAAACATAGAAACACTGAGGTCAGTTTGTTTCCAACCGTATGCACCAGCCCCAGGGCAGGGTAGGATCTGAGCACCACAGCCAAGAGGTAGCTGCAGGATTTAGTCTGCTAAAAGGGGGAAAAAAAAAAAAAGAAAGAAAAAAAAGAAAGAAAAAAAAAGTGTATTTAATTTTTTTCCTCTTCAGTTTTCTGGAGAGTTGGCACATTTACCGAATCTGAGCACTGTAATAATTTCAGCTATCCATGTCTCAAAGGGAAATGTTGTATTTAGTTAAGTTGTAGATAATTAACAAATTACAGACTTCTTTTCTGAGAGAGCAACAATTTGTGATGAACATACTTAACATTCTATAGGCCAAAGAAGAGGTTGGAGAATTTAATAATTCTAACTAGATATATGTAGCCACTTTCATTAGAAGGATAAATCTAACAAAAGACAGTGAACTTTTTTTTTCTCTCATAAAAACAATTCTTACAACTGTAAAGGCAAAATTTCTGTGTTAATAAATTGGGGGTTGGTGAAAAAGGGTAAAAAACCCATAGATTTTATTTAAAGGATGAAATAGTAATCTTTGGCACTTGGGATATTACCAACCAGAACCTCAGCAGGAATAAGCGAAGGTCAATCTAATGAGTTTGATGAAGCTTGTGTCAGGAACGCAGATTGAATTACATGTTCCAGCAATAGGCATGAAGGGGCAGCATTATCTCTAATTCTGAACAATGATTTCTTCCAGGGAAGTCCAACTTACATTACAATGGTGGGGAATACTATTACTCACTTGTATATAAGGGAAAACAAGGACACAGAGGGCTAAAATGGATGTAAGCAACATTTCACAGTCAAAAAATTAACAGACCCTTTTTAGCAGCTTGTTATCAGCTCAGTCAAGTTGCTAATACTTCTCATGTTTTATTTGAACTGTGATTGTAAACTAGCTCAGTTCTTTAATTAAAAATCTTAAACTGAATGTGCACACATTTTTATAATTGTTTTCCTTGGAGTAGAACCGCTACTGATTTACACATATTTCATGGTCAAAGGACATTGGAAAAATTCAGAACTGATGATAATTACTACCATATTTTGCCCAGATTTTTTTACTCTGCCTTGGTGAATGAATAAATTTTCCCTTTTTTGCTGTAAGGGATCCTTATTTTTCTTAATACTTGGACACTGATGACACGCAATTATACAGAACTTATTTCCTGCTCAGAAGCGTTTATAGCAACAGAGACTTCTGAGCTATGCTTGTGATAAAAATAATTAATTTCAGAGTACAAAGGAAATTAGTAGCTCATTGTTATTTCCTGCTTACCCCAAAAATGCTTGGAAAAAAAAACAAACAAAATCAAAATCCCTCAATTTACCAAAAGAAAGCTCTTTAGAGGGATTGGAGTGACTAGAAACAGTGTCTAAAAATATTCATCCTAGTTATTCTCCCAAAGTGAAGGAAACAGCAGCAGGGTCATTAGGATCATAAAATTATTATCTATTATCATGTGGTTCTTTTATGTATTTTTGCCTTTTCATCTGTTTCACCCACTTGTTGCAGCTGGAATACAGCCCAACACCTGCACTTCTGAATGTGGTGGTAGTTTTGCCATGGACCATAACGGGGTAAACGAGGCCATTAATGTTGATACAGTAGAGCATTTGTGGCTGTCATCATCCTCATCCCAACTAATTAAAAAAATCACTGAAATGCTTTTGACTATTTATGACTTACTCCTCTTAGGGTGACACAGTCTATTGCAATACATCAAGGCACTACTGAAATGAGTTTGTGACTAATCAGTAAGTTATAACGCGCCTCAGCTCTGTGCAGGAGAGACCTTTGTGTTCTGCATCATTCATAAACTTAACTGGAGCAATGCAACAAAGCTAATTGTATTCTTGGCATAATTCTTCAGTGACTGCTGGGAAAGTGCTTATTCTCTGTTTCTTTAAATTTATTATCCTGCTCTTATAAATGAAATTAACTAACAGGTTTTAATCTTGCCAACTACTGGTAAATAGCTATAATACTTAAAATAAGATTTTCTATCTAACCAGACAGATGAGTTTACTCCTATTTTTTACACCACAAGAATGACTGCTTTTCCATGTCTTTTTCTCATTCATTTTATACGTATGGGTATCTATATGTTGAGGTAAAAGTAGTAATGAATTGTATTTTTCTCAGCTGTTCACATGAATCAGCAATAAGCATCTTCTAGTATCTATGTAAAAACACCCCTGTATTTTTTAACTTGTTTGCATATAGTGAAATAAATTTTATCAGTTAGAGACATACTGGAGAATCCACTGGAATACAACAGAAAATGTATTTTAGTTTGCTTTTGTACAAACATTTTGTCTGTGACAAGAATTCATCAGTTTACAAAGGTATATGATAGGATATCTATGATTGTACCTATTGAGGCTTTTGGTTGCTCAGTGCTTTACTGAATGGGAGAGCATAAGAAAAGCCCAAGATAGTTCTGTTATGTCCTTCTAGATAACAGGAACATGTACAAACATCACTATTGGCTCAATACATTTTAAAAAAGCACCTCTGTCATTTGCTATTTTAGCAGTATTCAAAGATTATGTGTATTGGTAACTTTCTTTTTAAAAAAGTTTAGGGTGGGATAATGTTATGGGTTTTGCTAGGTAAGTCTAAATTTAGGCTTTAGATTTCAGACTAGGCCTGAGACTATCAGCTGACTTGAGTTGGGCTGGGCTAGCTGACAGCTGACTACTGGCCAATAGTATTCCAGACCATATTCTGACGTCATCTCAAAGTGCAGGAGCCGGTGTGGGAGGGGCTTGTTCAGTTCCTTCCAGCTGTGGTCCCAGTAGGACACACTGTGCCATCCCAGGAGGGATGGCAGGCCCAGGCCCGGAGCACCGGCTTACCACCATGTTATCTTAGGGATGTAAAATGTTTGTTCTTACTCTCTCTGCTTAAGTCTGTCTCTCTAGAGATTGAGTTCTCTGAAGTGATTTGTAGTTAAAATAGTGGGATTTGTGTTCAATGAGGAGTGAAGAGTTATTTCTTGTTACTTGTATGTGTGTTATATTGTAGTTTCCTTTAATTTTCTCATTTCTGCATAAATATATATAGTTAGTTTAAGTTTAAATCTGTTTGCAGATTTTTTCCCTTTCTCCCTTTTCTCAGCAGGGGGAGGGAGGCTCTAACACTCTGTTAGGCAGTTGGCATTTTGCCAGCTCAACCCAAGACAGATAACTGTAAATTTTAAGATTCAGAAGAAGATACTCTTTCTTTAGATTCAAATAATTTTTTTTCCTAAATTCATGCATAAGCCACAAACTCACTTTCATTTTTTTAAATTCCCTGATAATTATGATGACTACTGGATAACAGAGGTTGCTACTGAGGAACTAATCATAGCAAATAATTTGTGAGAGCAATCAGTTACATAATCACAATTTTCACCCTCCTCCTATTGAAGCCAAGGCAGGAGCAATGCCCTGTTCCACTCCCCTGGAAAATGTCAGCACTTGGAGCTGACAGCCCTGTAAGTCTTTTCCTCTTCTCATTGGCCTTCTTCAGAAATTATAGGCAGCAGCCTGCCTTGATCTTTAAGGCTTCCTGAGAGTGAAGGCTCAGCAAGGAAAGCTTTGTATGAAAAACAGAGGGCAGGTTCAACCGCCCCTCAGAAGACAGTGGATAATGGCACAGGAAGAGAAACCTGACCTGGCTACTGATCACAGGGCTGGCACCCTTTCCACACAATGAAACATGGAGGACAAGCTCCTAAAAGTCACTCAATGAAAGGTGAAGAGAAGGTGGAAAGAAATGCTTAGCAAATGTCAGCTCCAAAGACACTTGCCAGCACCCCACATCACTGCAGGCATTTGCAAGGTAAATCCATGCTCATAATACATCACCTACTGAATCTGGCCCTTTTGTCTTCAATATTGCACTGCTTTTTATTTTTGCCTCCTCCTCATAGCCCTGTGCAAGCCCTTATGTTCTGTTCTGCATCTAACATTCCACTGACAAATCAGACATTAAAAAAGTATGTGAATGCATGCAATTAAAACACCTGAAATGTGCTGTATGTGTTACTCTGCACCTGCAGTGCTGCTTGTAAAGGTGCAGCAAAGACAATATTTTTAGTTGAACCTGCTGCCACCTCCTTGTACTTAGCCTGTTGCTTGAGAGAGAAACTGAATACCCAACCACGTATTGTGTGGAGTCATGAAAGCAGAGCAATGCTCTGGTGGGTGTGCTAAGTATTATTTTACTAAAAACCTGGGAAGAGGTTGAGGCAGGAGTCTCTGACTGGCAGGTTCTTCCAAACTCCCACATTTTGCCTGTGCTCCCAACTCAGCAGCCAAAAATTCATATAGACATTCATGTGGACCTCACATCCCTTCAAGAATTCTCTCTACTGCTAACCTGGCCATACAAAGACACAAGTGGTTTCTTGGTCTCTCCCTCAGCCTTCCCATATTGCTGCATGCTCCCTAGCAGCTCATGTGTATTTTTTCATTACAAGAGCCTTCCCTTCTACTTGCAGAAGCATTAGCAGGCATGGCAGAAATTTCTCACTAGCCTCTGGGCAAAGGAGGGAGTCAGGGCAGAGATGTTTTGCCAAACTGGATATCAAGGGAGGAAACTCAACAGAAATTTTTATTATTGTAGAAACTGGGGGTCTAGAGCTAGAGTCTCATTAATATCTTTTCAGCTACGTTTTCTACTGGCAGCCAGAGCTGCACTGTCAGTTGCCTCCAGAATTACAAACAAATATCAGTTATTCACAGCCCTATTTTCTACAAGCAGTAGAGAGACTCCTGGGTAGAGACAGTAAATCCTCTTCATAGAACTGGCAGCAGAGATCAGAACAACTCAGCAGCAACAACAAGCTGAAGATACAGACTCTAATGAGATGTCCTGTGCCCTGTATCAGTTTAAACTGAGTATATTTGTGAGAGACACATTACATCCTCTAAAGCAGCCCTTATACAAGAACAGGAACATGTTTCACAATAAACCAAAACAGTTGGTTACTTGAATACGCCTAACTATTTTTTTGTTGTCCATCCTACAATAAAAATAAACATCCAAGATTTTGAAACTGCTGTGGTTGGCAAGACAGAATTATCCTCCCAGTATCTATGCTTAAGAATATGCAGTGCAATAATGTTTCAGCTTCTGCTCACTTCAGAAGTTGTGATTCCCCCTACCTCAGTGGAATAACATACCACTGCTCGAGCATCACAACACAGATGCTGTGATGCATCTGGTAAGACTTCACATTGATGCTTGTAAAACCTGTGTTATGACTGCAGCAAGAGAAAACAGTGTTTAATGTTAATGCTGCTTTCTAGAAAACAGTTAAAAGGCATTAAGAGAGAACATCTGCAGGAGCACTAGAGAATGTTTGTCAAAACACTGTCAATACAAAAAAATATATGCAATGTTGAAGAAAGCATGTCCTAAATCAGTTACAGAGATCACTGTGGATCATTAAAACATTGTGAAATGAATAAGTAGTTTACTTGGCATCAGTGAGCTCTCAGCACATCTATATGTCCAAGGAAACCATGGTTGTTGTTGTGTCCACTTCCTTATGCAGCCACACAGTACTGCACTGCTTGGGATTTCAGCAATGCTAGCAAACTGACTAAACATTTATATTTACTCACAAATGCAAGAAGTGAAATTATTTTATTCTTATAACCCTCTCTTGCCAAATTTTTTTTAAGTCTGCATTTGGGGACTAAGCTATTTCGAAATAATTTTTAAGATATTATAAATGTAAAGATAAATCAAAGCATCTTCAGGAAAATCAAAACTTCCCCTAGATAATCCAGATAAATATTGTGCAGAGATATATTTGTCACAAGTTCAAAAATCTGAAACTTTAAATTTTTGTCATGTTTGCTGCAACTCAGCATTTGATATTGAAAGGTACTCCCAACCCTATGGTTAAATCACAAGCTCACATTATGAACTCAAAGAACTGCATTGCAAAGACAGTGATGCACAACACAAGGAATTAAGGCATCTCATTGTACTATCATGCATGACAAAGGTATGGGTATCATCATTACAAATGATAAGAAATGAAACAATAAGCAGATTTACCTGAAGTAGTAACTGTGTTCTATTCCTGCTCTGTTTCATACTCCTTTCCAGATAAACACCTCTAAAGTATATTTGCCACTTTGTACTAATGTTTCATTCATAGCATATATATTCTTCATTATTAAGTGAAGAACTGTAAGGTTTCCAGATGGGAGACAGAGGGTGGGGGGAACAGAAATCCCCTCATTCTCAGCTCTCCCAACTGGACTCTAATGATGCAGGTGGACAGAAGGATTGTGCTGAAGGGAAGTCGCAGTGTCTGCAGCTCCTCTCAGCAGTGCTTCTCTCCCCAGCAAACGCAGCTCACTCGCAGTGAACAGTCTGCAGTAGAATAACAGGAGAATTTCTCAAGTGCTAGTGTAAGCGAAGGAGGGGGTGTGAGGGAAAGCAAGGAAAGAAAAGGCTCAGGAATATGCTTCTGTCTTCAGCTAAGGCATGCTGTACATGCCTCTTTCACTGGGGTCTCATGAGGATAGGCACACCAAAGATTTTAAGGCTCTGAGGCGCTGTGTAAGATCTAACACAGACAATTGGCTAAAATAACCTAGGTTAGGGAATGCAAAATATTAAGTTTCCAAAAGCAATATCAACACCTCTGTTATAGCTCCTGTAACGTGGTGTACATTTTGAGACAAACAGCAATACAGTATGAGACATCTCTGACCTGAAATCTAGTTGCGAAATCAGTCTTACTGTACTACCCCCTCCTCAAGATGCATTTGCCACTTTTGAAATTTTGCTTGAATTTACAGATATCATTTTCCTCAATATATTCTTTAGTATTTCCCCTCTCTGATGATGAACAAACAATGAAGACGTTAACCCTTAATGGTGATTAGACAGTTCTGTTTACAGCCCATTGCTGAATGGCAACTTAAGTGATCATGCAAATGAAAACTACTTTGAAAATACAAATTGCCAGCAAATCTACACAGCACATGTGCTATAAAATTACAGGTTTTTTTCAGATGCATGCAAGGCTTATTCAGCTATCCTGTAACTGGAGTGTGCAGACCTGCTGAGTCTCATGCTGTGCATGAGGGCTATTCATCTGGCATCCCCTCCTGCAGCACCAGAGGCTGAGCTGATGTTCAGATGGCCTTCCAGCCTTGCCTGCCCCCTCCCTGGGGATGGATCCTAGGCATCCTCCACATGTAATCTCACAGTTAGCCCCAGCATGTGCCTGCAAATGGCACCTCTTGCATTAAATAACAGGAGCTGAAATGTTTGTTCTCATACATATATTGCTAACAGACAACAGAGTTTCTAGGGAAACTCTAACTTTTAAATTACTACAGTCTCTTGTCCATGCTGACTTTAATGACCAGCTCTAAGTGATACAGTATTATTTACCAATTAGGTGTTTTAAAAAAGCAATGGTAATGGTTATTAAGTGCTAATAGTATTCACAATGATTTAGTAATGACTATACTTTGTAATCCAGTAATAGTAACTCAGAGAAGTTTCTCTCAGAGAGAATTGTCATCCCCATGTGGTTTATAAATGCTAATTCTCATACAAATTAAGAACCCACTGACACATTCTATTATAATACTTGTCCATTTTGAACATGTATTTGGTGAAATCATCACAGTCATACTATGCTTAGGAAGATGAACACATCCCAGCCTGTATTGTTGCCACGACAAGAGATGAGATATGGATCCATCATGGGAGTGTATCCTCCAGTTTGGGAAGTGGGTGTTCACTACTACTAAAATGGCATGGACAGTGGGTGGCAGCAGGTTATAATTTCTTTCCTACATTATGTAATTAGTTCTGTCAATCCTGACCTCTTAAAAACTCCGAGTATAAGAAATAGAACAAACTGATGTATTTTTATTTATCGCTTCAATATCCTAGCATTTTAGATTCAAATTTTCTGTTCTAAAGAGCTGAGCATCACAACTATTTTTAAAAGAGAAGCCAAAGCTTTCCATTACTGTAGAAACTGAAGCTTTAAGGGAAATCACGACAAGATCCATAATAAAACCATGACTGCCAGCAGCCACCCCACATAGCACGTGACAAGAAATCCCTCAGCATCATCATGCAGTCTCTAAATACAAACTGCTGACAACTTACAAGGAAGAAACAGCAAGTAATGCAAGTTAGACCATGAGTGTCATGTTAGTGTATGACAAAGCCCAGTTGGGACAACTTCTGGATGGGAAAGGGGAAGCGACTTGTGCTTGTAAAGGGAGGGACACAAACAACAGCCCAACAAGCAGTGCCATATGTATTGCACTGACAGTGTCTGCCCTGGTGAGAGCTGTCAGAAAAGGTGAATGCAATTGCTGAAAAATCTTTCAAAAGAAGAGCGCTCCCTCACGGATGAATGACTCTAACTCAGGATTAAGGAAATCATGAGTTCATGGCATTTATATGCTGCTTATCTTTACAACAGCTAGTTAACAGTGGGTATCCTGGTTTGCTTTTACATGCAAGCACAGTAGTACATGGCTCCAACCAGCCCTGAGTGAGGACAATACTGACTATTCTCTCTCTTAGCTCATGTAGATCTGAATCCCTAACAATGTGCAAGGTCTTTGGCTATCTGAGACTCCAAACAGTAATGCAGACAGATCATGCAGGGATACAGGGGATCAACTGTTCCAAAACCTACTTCATGGCTGCAGACCTGAGCATGAGCATACCCTGCAGATATGCAGGGCCAGCTGATTGACAGAACATGTGCTGACTAAGCACATCTCACTTCTGGGACATCCACATGAGCACAGGGCAGGCCACACTCCTGTGTGTGTGACACCAGTATCACAGAGCAGGAACAACACTTGTATGAGTCCTGATCCAAGCCCTTGAGATGTGATAGGTAAGACAAAAAGAGAAGAGCTTTATCATTATAGCTCCCAGTTGTGCCCTATTAACACGAGGACCAGGAACCTCTGAAGATGAGGCTCCTCAGACCTGTGCGTGAGAGATACGTGGTAGAACCGATGTGAATCCTTATTGTTACAGGGTTGGAGACCTCAAGGCCTCCAACAAAACACAGACAACTGTACAAACAAGAGGCATTCCTTGCCTAGGGGAGCTAATCATCTAAATGAAAAAGACAGGCAGGGGGTTGGAGGGAAAGCAGAAGCATAGAGAGGTGAAAAAAAATTTGCCCAAGGCCATGCAGCCAGTCAGCAAGCAAAACAAAAATAGAGGCTGACCCTTTGATTGTCAGGCCATTGTTGTCTCCACTAGACTGAATCTTCCATGGTGAATGTGACATTAAATTGGTTATTTCTGTTTTGCTACTGTCATTTTTTAAAAATAAAAAATGACGACAATGTCTCTCTAACTGAGCTGCTGTAATCGAGGCCACACAAGCACTTACAGAAAAAATACCACAGAGAACTTCTGCTAAGAGAAGAAAGCAAGGCCCCTGGACACAGGGACTAGAGAGCATATCCCAATTACCCGCTACTCCTCTGCCAATAGAGACAAGGGTTATTGCAGTTCTGAAGGTTGTAAGCACCAGTGCCTTTACCAGAGCAAACCCTCGATAAGAAGTACAGCTGAAGAATGTAGCTAAGGGCAGACATCACTAGGAAATGAGGAAGGATCTGGACCTGCAGAAGATTGTAAGGGTGTCTTCAGCAGCTCTCAAACTGGCAGGGTAAATTCTGTGCAGAACTTGGCACTACACATTAACTCTTGCTGATGACTGATTAAATCCTGGCTGCTCTGGACACCACTCCAAGCTGCAGGGCACTTGTTCTTTTAAAGCACAGGTTTTCATATTCCTTATAAATGTCACTTCAAAAATGCAGCAAAGTCTTCCAGAAGACCCATATCTATGTTTTTAAAGGGCTGCACCATTGTTACTGTGCCTGTTACTTCAGGCCCTGCAAATGCAAAATAAGACTTCCAACAATGTGTACCTGAAGCAGTTTTACAGATAACCCTAGTGAGCACGTGACATAGCACTTGGAGGCCTCAGCAGGAGGAAAAGCCTCACATGCTGTCTTCACGGAACAGGAATTCAATTACCTGTGTTCCAACCCAAGTGCACTGATATTTTATTCCATTCATTTCAGAACAAAATCACACAGTATTATTTCAGTTATTTTTTTAAACACACCTCTTTGATACTACATACACAGCCTTCATCCCCCAAACTGGAAGACAGCAAATGTCCCTCTGATCCTCAAGAAGGACATGAAGGCAGATTCAGGGAATTAGAGGCTGATCTGTCTCACCTCAATCCCTCGAAAGGTGATGGAGAAAATACTCCTGGAAAGCATTTACAAACACATGAAAGACAAAAAAAATAGTTGGGAGTAGTCAGGATGGAGTTACAAAGGGGAAATGATGCTTCACCAACCTCATTGCCTTCTGCAAATGAGATGACGGGATAGGTGGACAAGTGGAAACCAGGAGATGTCACTTACCTTAAACTTTTGATACTGTCTCCTGTAAGACCATCACAGTCAAGCTGACAAAGCACAAGTTAGTTAAGCAGATACTGAGGTGGAGTAAAAGCTGTCTGAATGGCCAGACTGGAAGGGATGTGATCAGATCCACAAAGTCCAGTTGGAGGAAAGTCACTAGTGGTGTATCTTAGGGGCAATATCGGGGCCATTTCTGTTCAACATCTAATTGGTGACCTGAACAATGGGGATGGAGGACACTCTCAGCAATTTTGCAGATAGTGCAAAACTGGGAGAAGTGGCTATACACCAGACAGATGTGCTGCCATTCAGAGGGTCTTCAACAGTCTGGAAAACTGCACAGAGAGAAACTTCATGAAGTTCAATAAGGTGAAATGCAAAGTCCTGCACCTGGGGAGAAATGACCTTAATCACCAGCACAGTCTGAGAGTTGACTGGTCGGAAAGCAGCTTTGCTGAGAAGGATCTTGGGGATCCTAGTGGAAAAGAAGCTGACCATGAGCCTGCAACACACTCTTGGAGCAAAAAAGAGGTCAAACACCATCCTGGGCTGCATTAGAATAAGCATTATCAGCAGATAGAGGAAGGTGATCCCTCCTCTCTACTCAGCACTGATGTGGATGTATTTGGACTGCTGTGTCCAGTTCTGGGTTCCCCAGTACAAGAAAGACAAGGAGTTACTGGAGCAAGTCCAGGGCAAGGCAATGAAGATGATTCAGAGACTGGATCATCTATGGGAGATGAGGAGAGGCTGGGAGAGCTGAGACTTTTTAGAATGGAGAATAGAAGACTGGTGGGTGGATTTTATCAATGTGTATAAACATTTGATTGGAGAGAATGAAAAAGAGGGAGCCAAGCTCTCCTCAGTAATACTCAGTGAGAAGACAAGATACAATGGAGGCAAATGAAAACTGAAAAAATCTAACTATTCACAGGAAAACATTTCCTTTCATTTTGGGGGTGGTGAAACAGTAGAATAGGTTGCCCAGAGAGATTGTGGGTTCTCCATGAAAATATTTTAAATTTGACTGGATATGTTCCTGGAAAACATGCTCTACCTGACTCTGCTTGAACAAAGGGTTGGGCAAGGTGATCACAAGAGATAGCTTCCAATCTCAGTGACTCTGGTTTGCTGGTGCTTCAGTACACAAACAGCAGTTTGCTTGCAATGGTCAAATTACAACTGGTGCAGGTGTATGCAAATATCTCACCATGGCTTCTTGGTGCCCTGTCTCTCCTTCTGCCAAAAACAGATTGCATCAAACTGAAGAATGTAATTCTGGTCTAAAGACTTAAATGGGACAAGTAATTAATTCCTTAATAAGCTGTGCTAATTCACCTTTGTGAATTTCCTCTGAGTGTAGCTACCCATGGCACACTTGATAATTTTGAAAACAAATTCTGCAACTAGGGTTGACTACTTTTTAAAATTAAAGACATGACAAATTCTTGAACATATACAAAGGACTTGATAAGCTTTAAGAGAAACTAGTCGCACACACTTAAAAGCAAATTACTTTGAGTCCCTGTATTTCTGACAGTTCTGAGAGAGCAGTTTTGGGATATAAGAATTAGGATGGGGAGACTGAAGAAGGGTTGTGGGACTTATATTACCACAGCAACCCAGTTGTGTTTCCATTTCTTGTTTGGACATTATCTATTTAAGACCATCATCTACCAGCATATCCCAAGATTCATACCTGAGCTTTGTCTGGCAGCAGCAGAAAGAAGATCCCTTCAGCCAAAGGGTTTTTGTTTGGTTTTTGTTTTGTTTTCTCTTAAAGAATTTGACTATATTTAAAAATAATATACCTTACAAGCAAAAATATTAACTCTGTATTGTGATGACTGGTCTTAAAATTCTACAGTCAGACAATAAAACCTGTGGCTACAGCAACTCTGGCTTTCTATTGTAAGTTGCAGAGCACAGCAACACTTCAAAACACAACAGTGTCAAACTAGACTTAAAAAAAAGCAAGCCTGGGAAATTTACGTAGTGTAATTTCCTACAGAAAAAAAACCCCACAACCCTAGTAAGGTGGCAAAGTTAAAATGAGGTTTTCCAAAAGAGCTCAAGTTCATAACCCAGAGCAGTAATAAAGTAAAAAACCCTGAGCTGTGGTTTCCCTTCTGCCTGCTCTAAAGTCCACCCTATGCTTCAGTTGCACATGGATTTTACTTCAGTAGAGTTCAAATCCTGAAAACTTGCCACTCCCAGATCAACACTGCTGTGTAATCAAAGAATGCAAGTAAGAGATATACCACAAAAAAAATCCCAAACTAAATTTTGGTTCTTGTATACTAGAAAGCAGACTACTGTGGTTAGTTTATTAGAAGAGCCAGTACAGGAATACTTGCCTACAGGAAACCATTTCCTCAGGATCTCCAGATAGGCAGCACTCTGTTGAAACAGTAGTGTCCAGCAAAGGAAAACCGCAGTCACTGCAGACACAAACCCAATGTGCCAGCAAGACAGGAGAAATATGAATTAAGATTTCACAGTACTACTTCCAACAGGCTTTTAAAATAGCTGTGCATACACTGCTTTTACCTGAAGGTGAACTATTTTGCTCAGTATCATCAAAAAATATTAAAAAGGTGATCGCAACTGGATATTCTTCTACTAGAAGAGAACTCAGGCACGAAGCTGTAAATGTTCATACTTTCCTCTACACAAAGTCCTGTGTAAGAGCTACCCATAGCCATTCTGTTGTATGGTTCCAGTAAAATTAAGCCCAGCATTGATGAGGACAGTAATATTTCAAGAGGCCTTTGAGAAACAAAATTAGGGATTATTCTTCATACACCTCTAAAATTTCATGCTTCCTTTGTAATGAAATTTAAATCCAATTACCCTGAAATAATCAACATATATATCTGCAAATTTAAGAAGTACAGCTGAGATAACATATTAAATCATTATTTAAAATGCTTACATACTGTATATATATTGCATCAAAATTGCTCCCTCGGGCCTGGAAATAGTATAAGTGTTTATGCAGTGTATGTTTCATTAAATAATGCTGACATGAAGTTTCCATATTAACTCACATAATTTAGGAAAAGAATTTTGGAATGTCCATAGAGCAATTTTTTTTAAACTATACTTCAAATATATATAGACATAAACGTTTGTTATTTTAAATTACTATGGTACTATAAAGATGGGAAAAAATCCTGTTAACATATTTTCACACTAGAGTGGTCTTGATCTTGTGATCTATGATTAAACTTCCTTAGAAAAAAATGATTACAACTGATAGCCTAGAGAGCAAAATTAAAGAGAAGTTGGCAATACTTTTAATTAAAACTTCAATATGGCCCACTGTTTACAATGTCACCTTTAAATTCAGAGAAGGCAATCTCTCCCTCTACTAAATTTTGCCTTTCATGCTTAACACTTAATTGATCATCAGGAGCAGTAAAAAGATCTTGAGTTGAGCCTGGATTGCAGTGACAAGGGAAGCCACATTCACATGATCAAATAATCTATGCTGGAACAACTCCCAGCTCTGTGTTAATTGAGGTTATAACTTGATTTGCAGGCTTTAAAGGAAATTTCCACAGGAGGATGAGACAGCGAAAGCCACTCTCCAGACCTGAAGGAAACCAGCATTAGCATTAGCTATTGCATATCACACAGGATTTCTGCAGCAAGTCCATCAATGCTGAGGCCCTACCCTGCCTGACAACAAAGAAAACAAGTATGAGGAGATACCCCCTGCAGAGAAAAGCCCACAGTCCGGCTATATGTGGAACAATCTATGAGAAAAAAACATAAATTTACTGATCTACCAAAACCTTGACGGATGTTCCTAACTAGACAACATGGAGGCTCCACTACAGCAACACACTCCAAGATTTTGATTAGGCTGCAGCAGAAGACCTCAAAGACTTCTACTTTAGATAGGAGGCTTCACTTTATACCTGTATATAAACTCACCCTCTAATGGGAAAGAAAGTCTTTACACCAGTATAAAAAATAATTAGTATTTTGATGCATTTTATAGACATAAAACATGGTTATTATTTTCATACAGTGCATCTTACAACCCTCAATAAATTCCTGATCCCCACTACGAGTGCTCATAACTGAATCAAGACTCTTGCTTTCTTCTCTTTCCCAGCCCTGCTTGTGTCTTAATGCTTTTCCAGCAAATGGAAAAATCTGCAAGAACTGGCAGAGTTAGAATAGAAAGCAATATGGCTTCAAGGCAGTGTGACACCCTTATATGATGACTCCCTTGCTGGAACCAGCTACTCCAGTGTAGAGAAAGATAAATATACCCTGTAATGCAATTAACTTCTAAGCACAAAAGGGGTACAATGATCATAAAGGGTTTATTAGCATCACCAGTGAAAACATACAGCAAGAAATGAAAACACTAATCAGTGGTAGGAAGTGTGTTCCTATTAAGTTAGCTAATTGCACGGTTGTCAAGAGGTGGGCAGGTAAGGCCTGAAATATATTGTAACCTGGCTTATAATTTACTGTTACTCCTAAGATTACCTGACATCTCCATCTGTTGTTCATTACTTTGATACACTTCAACTCCTTTGAATTAATTATGTTGTGCTGAGAATTTGCCTTACATTAAATATTTGAAAAAAAACTATCAAAAGTTGTTCCTCAATTTCTATGAAGGAAGCTAAAGAATGACATATTTTTCAAATATGCGGAAACATTAATCTTCTGGCTTTTTCTTTGAGATGCTTTGCTTTCACATATGTTGGAGGACAACTTCTGAAAGACACTGGAAAGTTTGTGCATCTCCATGAAAAAAAAAAACAACCAACTTGGCAAAATAATGTGATTTTGAGAAACCACAGTGAAGTTTACAGAGACTTTGCAGAGTGGTGTGACTTTGCCAACACACTATATAAAAATAAATGCTCACTAAAGCACACAGCCTTGCAAAGGCAGGAGCAGAGATTGAGTCATCTGCTGTTGACAGATCTCTAAGAAACAAAGTGACATCCCGTTTTTTACTCCCAGGCTGCCTCTCAACGGGTAATAACCACCTGCTACTCCTCTTGCCTCCAGTGCCAAAGACCTGCAGGGTTTGCAGAAACAGACATGGCTAAAGATGCACACAGGTCTCAGTCCTCAGTGAGGAAGGCTGCTTTTAGTTTATTCTTTACTTTGCAAACGGACTATAGAAGCTGTGACTCCTGTACAGAAATGTAAGCTCTGCCTCCAGGGCAATTTTTGGCTTATTGACCACATTACTCTCAGCTTCTGAAACAAAGCAACTGCTTCAGCCTCCAGATAGTCCTCTTTTCTCTCCTGCAGTGGGACTGTAGTAAGGCAGATGTCCTGTGGGCAAATTAGTAAGAAATCACAGCCTGAAAAAATTTATACTGCAAATGTCTGAGTTATCCCTTCACATTATTATTAATCATTGCAAAATGTATCTTTCATGTGCCCACCACTGCAACTTAAACTGCTCTTTAAACATCTTTGTGTGCCGCTGACACAGTGTCTTTAACTGATCCCAGTGATTTTCTTTTTGTAGCCCTCAAGCTTCTACAGAATGTTAAAAATGTTTCTAAGGAACTGAAAAGGAAAAAGAAAGATAACTAGATGATTACCAATGCAAAGAGCAAATCTACTGTATTAGCTGATAAAACATAATACTGATACAAATAAGCAGGACCACTAAGGCTGACTTGAGCTGTATCTTCTCTCAACAACAAGCAACACTTACATTTCAAGGTAAAGCTACTGGAAGGGAAAACAGAAAAGTGAAATGTTACCATGGAAATGTTTGACACCAAAGGCGAATGGAAGGTCTGTAGGAAAATGGCTTAAGTTTTAAATAGCAGGTATCCAGTGTAAGCACAAAATCCTAAAGAAAGGAATCTCTCTGCAGAGTATGTTACATTTTTCCTTATATTCAGTTACTTACCTGTTTATTCCCTCTCTGTTTTTTAAGTACCTCAACTATCGTTTACTGGAAAATGAACTGCCAAAATTATCTCCAAAAGTCCAGGATTTTTTTTACCACTTTTAAAATTTCAACACTTGGTTTTAAGTTTTAAGCCTATATCAATCTAGCATGGAAGTCAAGAGTATGGAAAAGTAAACTTGTGTTTAAAAAAATCTGTAAATTTGTATCTGCTCTCTCAAACACAGCAAACTAAAAAGTCAGCTTACATCTGAAATAGATTCAGCTACATTAAAGCAGGAAACTACAAGGCAGAATTACTCAAACAACCAGAAGTCTGCAATTCTATAAGGTTCAGAGTCCCAGCTTAGATTTTAAAGATTTTTAAAGAATATTTTTTATGCCAGCTCATACTGCACTGTGGCACAACAAAGTTGTGGTTCATTTGGGAATGCAACACCAATCCCCTAATACTGAACACAGCAGGGATAGTTTAACATCACTGTCTGCTCCAGAAAGCACTTAGTTCTAGTCCCTTTAAGAAATCAGTGAGTAATGTGTAATTTAAAATACTATCCTGCTAAATGTAAGAGTATGGGGAAGTCATTTTGAGACAGCAAAGAGATTTTAAGAGTTTGTGTCAGTGAAACATTATGTTTTAATTCCCTGCTGAGAAAGAAACTTCCATTATAAGAGAATGGCAGAAAAATCATGACTAAGAGCAAATTCTCCAAATATACCAAAAAGTTTCAGGGATTTAGTGAAATGGAAAATCTGAACAGCTTGCCCTGTTTTGTCATTATGCTGTATTGTTGACAGAAATTATTTTGAAATTAGATTAAATTCAATTTAATCAAGATACTCATAAAACTTTCAGAATATTTACTTCAAATCCCTAAATCTATTTGTTAATCTTAGCAGTAATATGAAGCATCCCTCTTGTGAAGTATCCTTCTTGGAGAGCTCTACTTCAGATATTAAATTCATTCTAACTTAAATTATGGAAGCACAAACAGTATTGACATAATAACATCAAGTACATTTCACAGATGATGTTCGTGAATATTTATTTTTAGGGGATATTTATTTATATAAACTAAACCAGGACCACATGATCCTACTAGACCTATACACACTGACTCTCAAGGGCAAATTTGGTTTCACAGTGGGTTTTCCTCTCTCTGACAGCCCCACTGTGGATTTTTAAATATCCCAATTTAAAATTTCTCATGTCCTTGTAATGAGACCAAAGGGGTTGTAAATACATACAAAAGCCATTTAGACCTGGTACATTTATATACAACTAAATCCTTGGCATCAAATGAAACACAGAACCTGAAACAACATCTTGCAGAGGTTTTGTCTAAACCAGTTAAAAGGCCAGAAGTATTTTGTGATCTTTCACTGTAAACTTATGAGAACAGGAGTAAGTAGAGGAATATAATGAAAAATGAGGTAATTTTGGAACAGTAGACAGCTAGCCAACTTATCTCATGAGATGAGATTATTATCTATTGGAAAAAAATATTTTTTTATTGCAAACTCACACAAACTAACTTAGCAGTTTGTTAAAAAAAAAAAAAAGTGAGATCATACAGCTCCCTGTCAAAAGAAAAAGCAAAGCTCATTTAAATCTTGATGTCAGCTTGAATTAATTTATTTTAGACCCATGGCAATATTCCCTGATGCTGCAGGTTTTTCAGTTATTAGGCATAAAAGCAGAATTCTTAATAAATCCCAACAGTAATGATAACGGCAGAAGCATTTTACTTTCTGCAGACTCTCAGAGGCCATAAATGGTACATTTATTCTGAGGGCAGTGTTCTGATAGAGATCAATCTGTAGAAGCATCTGGAGACAATTATTCAGCTAGAATTAAACGCAGAATAGACCTGTGAGATTTGCATCTGGAAGGAGGAAGCCTTTGTGCACTGGGAACAGCACTCTGCCAGTGCAGAGGCTCTGAAGGTTTGTTGTGAGGTACCATGGAACATTTTACCTCATCTAGGGAGATGGTGCACTAGCAAAAGCTAATCATCTTAAATGAGGAAAGGAGATGATTTTCTGCTCATCCTATGTATATGTCAAATAGGGAAAAAAGCCAAGCAACCAATATGTTGCTGTTCTGATGGGATTAGGAAAAGTCACATCTCAGAGATGCAATAAAACTGTTTAGCACCTGGTTCTCCACCCCAGCTCTCTTAAGATTTGCCAGAATCTTTGCTACCAAAGGGAAAAGATGTTTTTAGCAAGAGGAAGCCATCACAAAAGCATGGTAGGGCAGTTATGCTTTTTGGCGTAACAGCAAATTCCCACTGCTGAGGAAATTCTGAGTTAAAAGCGCTCTCTCACAAAGCTAATTCCTTCCCACCACATATTGTTTGCATTTTTCTCTTGCAAAATATAAATAATGGAATGTGGGAGGTTCCATTGATAATGCTTAAACAATTTCCTCAACACACAAAAGCACCTCTGCAGAATGAGCCAGATCTTGTTACTCATGAAAGGCATCACTCAGTTTGTTACATGCTGATTTTCTCTTGCACAGGTTATAACAATGGAAGTTAGTTGTAACATGCAGGATGAAACATGTAAGATATCTATCACAGAACCACAGAATGTTCCACAGAGTTGGAAGGGACGCACGAGGATCATGAAATCCAACTCTGAAGTGAATGGCCCATGGACAGGAATCAAACCTGCGACCTTGGCATTATTAGCAAAATATTCTAACCAACCATGTTACTCACTCTATTTCTACAATCCCTGCTAAAAGGAAATACTTACAGAATCCAAATTCTCAGTTATATTAAGCCCTTATTCCTGGCCTGGCTCCCCACGTGTATCTTCTTTGTAAACTTCATCTGCTGGTCCTCCCAGAAAGGACAGGAGGAGCTGTTTGTCTGAGTACACCCCAAATCAGATTTCACGAACAAGACTTGCTATGATTTAAGAAATCCCGTCATGGTGAACCAGGCTACTCGTGAAAAATCTTATTAGAAGAGAATGCTTAGAGTTTATTGTATCAGTTGTCCAATTTCAACCACATCAGCTAGCCTTGGACACAAAAACAATCTGTTAATTAGAATGTATTATGATGTCTATGTGATAACTAGGAGAAGAACCACTTTTAGGTTTTTGCATCACTATTAAAAATTATTAAAACCATGAAATGTATCAGCTAAAGACAGATACTACGGAGGAGGTGTTTCCCTTCGCTAAATGCAAGGCTTTATTTTTATGTTTTATTTTTTTCCTGATCAAGATTTCCCATCTGCTATGTTATCAACTAGGAATTTTTCAGAGAGCTCTTTTCAGACTTCACTTGACAGTCATTTGGAATGGAAAAGCTGCTTTTCTCACAGGTATCTCTCAGGTTCAATTGCAGTGCCTTGACCATTGAAAAAACATCACTGCAGTAACAGCAGTAGCGATTAACTATTAAAAGTCTGTGGGTTTTTTTTTTTGATCTGAAGGCAGAAACCCTAGCTCTGTTCCCACCATCCCATCATTTTCCCATGTTATAGCACACAGGGGAGTAAATCCTGAGCCATCTTGATGCTTTTCTGACCATGGACCCACCTGTGAGTAAAACAAAGTAACATCGTCTTCTGCCTTGGAAAGCCCTTCCTCAAACTCATGTTCTGACCAAAAGCAGGCCCAGAGTAGACACAGACACATGGTAAAGCTAAAAGAGAAATGCAACCTGGAGATACCCTACTTCAGATAGATGAGATGAGACTATGGGTTGATTCTTACAGAGGATGCAGAAGGAGAAAATATTTAAAATGTCTGACCTAGTTAACTGGATGATGTATCTGTTGTTCCCCATTCAAGACACAGTAAGATTATGAGAACGTAGAGACTTCCAGAAACCCAATTTCCCATATGGAGCCTGTCACATCCATGTTTTTCATTCAAACACTACAGGTCTGTAAGCCATCAAGTAAAAAAAAAAAATTAAAAAATATAGAAAGCACACATGAGCACACCTTATCAAGGTATGGATTACATTTCTTTCATAATAGAGCAAAAAAGAGAAAGCAAGAATGACCTACTCAGCACCAGATGGTGAGCAGGTTCTGACTAAGGAGCAGAATCCAGGTCCATCTGATCTACTTCCCCACCTGATGAATTCTGCCACCTACAGTGTAATAAAAAATATTTTCTCCCTCCATGTACTAAAAAAACAAGTACCTACAAGCCTTTATCTTATATCTGTGATATAAGATATGTAGAGACATGGAGAAAACACTTCTTCTGTAGCAGGATCCGTGTATTAATTTTCTACCTTTAAATATACATTAAAGCTATGTTTTGAATTGAAGTTCTACCCTTCATAGACCATTCAAAGACATTTGAAATGCACAGAATCAGCATCAGCAACCATCCAGGAAAATGGAAGTGTCCAAATAATTTTGAAAGCCACAATGATGCCTTCATAAATCCAAACAAAAGGTGTCCAAATATCAGACAGCTCATAAGATTCCACACAATTCAGAAGTCATTGCCAGGCTTCAACAATGAGAATGCATACATTCACTTTCTATTTTACAAAGTAATTCTGACAACACTTTTCAGCTTAAGCAATGCTGCAATGGCAACTTTTCAATGTGCCCTTTAATAACTGGAGTGGTACATTTGAACTGAGAGAAGCAAAATCTCTGTGTGAGAGGAGCTAATAAAGCCCATGAAAAGGCTAAACCACACCACATGCTCAGAGGCACTCAGTTACATGAAATGAGAGAATTCAGAAGTGGTGCTGATCTGTCTTTACATTCTGGTAGCACCCATGAGCTCTACTGTGTACCTGAGATTTGAAATGAACTTAGAGGTGGCCCTTTTCCAAGAAACTTAACATTTAAACATAAAGGAATTGTCATCATTATCTATTATATTCCACCAAAAAAGGACCTGGGGCAGATAAAGTGTAACACAGCTGCCCTTAGACAGAGATCATCTGAAGGAAAGCCAGGAGCCAAGTCCTGACTTTCAGAATTTCGAGGCAGTAATTTTCTCACATGACTCTGTAATATCAGTAACTGGTGCATCTGAGCAACTGCAGCTGTGGGAAGGACACTGCCAAACTCGACACAAGCCTTCAAGAGGTGACATATATGCTCACTTAACACAATGCTCCATATCCCTTTGAAAGTCAGCAGATTTAAATAAAGCCTGCTAGGCTGGAGTCCTGGCTGTCTGAGATCAAAGAGAGTTTCTGTCTTGAAACTCCTTCCTTGACATTTTTCACATCCAGATTACTCTAGATGCTATTACTGCAGCTAGTCCACAGTGATCACCTGAGAAGTTTATTTGGCATTTATTAATCCTAACAAAAATGAGCTGTTGCTAAAAAAAGTATCACAAAAAGTGCTATCACTACAGTGAGCTCCAAGTGCTTGGTTTTGAGTTTATCTCTGCATTTTTCTCAGGCTGTTTTTTATAAAGTAAAACCATGAAAAAACAATTGAGTCTTCAACTTTTGGGGATCTCCAGTCACATAAATTGCACAGTGTATGGCCAGGCAAAGGTTCTGGGGATCAAACCACTGCCCACAACTACCTTGTGGGAGGATTTAGAGAAGGAAGCGCCAGACTATCCTCAGAAGTGCCCAGGGAGCAACAAGAGGCTGTGGATGCAAGCGAGGACAAGAGAAATCCTGATTAAACACATGGAAACACTTACTCATTCCTGTGTTCAAACACTGGGACAGAGGCCTTGAAAGGCTGCAGGATCTGCATCACTGAAGAGCTTAAAAACTTGACTGGAAAAGTCGCCAAGTAAAATACTCCTCCTGGTCCTGCCTGGAGAAGGGGACTAAGATGGAGACCTCCAGAGCGCATTTCCAGCCTGAATTATTCTGTAACCTTGCTTCCACAGCCCATCCTAAGGGGCAGGTGTACATGCAAGTGTAGCTGCATCCCACATCTGCTAGTTAGTTCAGCTTCCAACAGTGCTGCCTCTGCAAGCCCTGCTGTGAATCACTTGCTCTGCTTCCCCCTGGACCTCGCTTATCACCAGAGGGGAGGTCCAAGGGGAAACAGAGCAAGGGATTCTCCCAGCCACTACAGCCCAGGGAGCAGGTGCCTGGCACAGTGCCCTGGCATGTGGGGAGGAATAAATAGTATAATTTTTCTGTCTGTCTTTTTTTTTAAAGTCCATTCATACAACAGGCATATTGTAAAGTCATAGCCAGCTACCTATGGAGCTGCAGGTCTGGGTTTGCTAGGACTAATTATATTAAGCACTGGAATATGGCAGTGTATGGAGTGTGTGAGGCAGGCATCCGCCAAAAAATTTGCTAATTATATACTGGAAGGGCTGTTCAAGATCCCTCTAGTGTTACTAATCCTTTATGCAGATATGTGCTGTTTAATTGCCAGTTGGGAATTACCATGACACGTTACATGACTAATTTTTCAAACTACAATCGTGCTATTCCCCCCACCCTCCTCCTTACACTTTTCTTGTCAATCTCCCTTCACTCTACTCTGTTGCTGTTTCTCTGCCAGAACTACCTTCTTTGGTAGCAACTGCAAAACTCTGAAAGTGGAAAATACGGTATTTAAATGTACTGCACCGAATGGAACCAGAAAAATGTGCTTTTGCAGGGCTCGAGAGCAACCCTCTCTACCTAAACCCTATGTAAAGAATGCTCTGAAAGTGTTTCTCAAGAATATTCAATCTCAAATTATAACTTCCATGATGAGAAAAATAGCCACTATTGCCACACTATGCTTAGAAGCAACAGAGACACTAGTTAAGTATGTTTTCTGTGTGAGTGGTCCAGTTTCTGTACTTGGGTAGAGTTCCAGGGAGCAATGTTCATACACATATGTTCCAAAATATTAATCTTAAATTCTCTTACAACCAACAGCCCTTTGATCCTAGAAGCAAGAAAGCAAAAAGGCATTTTACCATTGGTCACAATGCCCAAGAAAAGCACCAGTTATATGTAATGTGGTGGGGTATTTTAAAACATGTAACAGAACTATTTTCCCCAAAATGAATGGCTCAGAATTTCCAAAGCACAGGAATTAGGGGCATTCAGGGTGTAGCACACAGTGGACACTTCTTCTCAGTATAGCACTCTGTATTTTTTTGCCCCCTCAGGACAACTTCCCAAAGCATTTTTCATGGGAAGTATGCAGTGCCACCCCAAACAGAGGCCTGGTTGCTGGTGCAGCCCCTGGGACAAGTCACCACAATTGTTTTCCCTGCTGCTAACATACTTTAATTCATTTTTCATCTTGGTAGAGTTTGAAAGTGCTTTTGATAATTGCAACTATCTGAGATAGAGAGAAGGCAATAAATCCCGTAGGTTACAAAGTCCTGCAAACACATCAGTGAGACAAAATTACAGCTATGACTCCTGATGCAATTTCTTAAACGGATTTCCTCTGTGTCATAAGCATTTATTCAAGTTTCCATACTCCAGGCACTATTCTACAGGCCGTTACATTGACAGCCAGGAAAACCCATGAACACAAAGCAAATCTGTCATCAGCAAATTGAAAACAATGTGAACAATGATATCTCCATTACCCTACTTAACCTTTACAACCTCAAAGTGTGACAGATGATGGAAAATAATATTTCCTAATTAGATGAACGAACTCTTTAATTCAACACTAATTTTCTCTGGGGAGCCTCATGAAAAGAGGATGACTTTCTCAATTTAAGGCCTTAAGTCTTCACATCTATGGACACAAACAAGACGAAACATAAACGAACTAGTATGGACACAACTCCCACATACTGCCAAGACACACCACTTGCTGAATTACAAAAGCAAGCTTACAGCATATTAAATTTCAGATCAAAACGATTAGGACCAGCAGTATTACAGATCCAGCAGCCACAAACACCTTATTAGTTTACAAAGATTCCTTCCAAAGCAAAATTGTTCAACACAGGAAGCAAGACCCCTTGGTCACAGCCCCCAAAAAGAGGGACTAACAAAAGCACTTAAAAAAAAGTGTTAGCAACTCTCTGTTGGCATCCAAGAATCTAGAGACAGAAGCCAAACTGTAAAACCATGCCATGCTCATTCCCGGAAATGTACAGGAGTTTTAAATATTGGTGGTATGGGGGAGTGGGACAGGAGAGGAGAGCTGTGAGGAGAACAGAAGACACATTTGGTATGACTCTCAAGAAATGTTTCAGCTTCAGTGCCCATGTTTCAGGCAATTGAATTGTGATCCCTTACAGATTCCTTCTCACATTTTTCATGTTGGGACTCATCATTTTCCAGTTAATGTGAAGAATTTCACTTTTACTACAGCAGCTTTCTGATGAAAACAATTTATCAAATTCCCAAGAGCACTATAAATCCAATAATAATCTGAAAATGAACAAGAAGTTTTCTTTTGCTACAACCAAACAGCACTTTCAAATAGTTCACAACTTCTGCATGCAAAAGTGGTTTGGTTTTAGGCAATTTTTATTTAGGCACTATGTCAAAATTCAATCGTTATTTTTTGAACCTGTTTCTGCAGGAAAAAAAAAAACCAACAAAAAAAGGATAAAACAACCTGAAATGCAAGGAGATGCAAATTCACAGACAGCTTTAGGTCACAGATAGTTTTCCTCTTTTGTTAAAATGATCTTATTTATGAATACAAAATAAATGAAAGCTGTCTGTTAGCTCCCGAGCTAAAGTGAACAAGACGTTTGCCTGGACAGCTATAGCAGAAGATGTAGGTGTGACAGAAGACAGGAAAATGCATTAGAACGTATTTCCAGTAGAGGTAACTGGCAAACATTATCACTTATTTTATGATCCACAATTGCAGGGATGTATTTTGAAAGCTGAGGAGTGGAAGATGTAAGAAGAGCAATTAACTTTCTAACCAGACTCATGCGGTGCTTGTGTGAAATAAGACTTCATAAAAACCTAGATGTAGAAAAGATATGCCACTACAAAAAAAGTGCAAGAAAGCCAAACACTAATTCTGCACACAAATTTTGAAAATCTCGTCTCTGGCAGAAAGACAGGGCAAATGCTTTTCCCACCTCCCTTTTTCCCCAGGTTACAGAAGCAGGATGAAATATGTAAACATATGATATCACAGATTCTTATTGAAGATACTAAGCAGTAAGTGCTCCATGTGAGAGGTGGGCCTGAGCAATAAGAGCGTAGAGTGATTTATTTATTGATGCAGTCAATCTTTTTTAAAATGACAAATTAAGTTCTCACTTTAACTTCTTTCGTAACACAAGAACGTTTTAAGAGTGTAATATTGCAAACTACACTATCTAGATGAAAGACACATTTGTTACTGCCATTCAGTGCTAGTGGCTACAGGTCTGGAGAATTTCAATTTTCTCATCAAGAAAAGACCCCTGTGCTAACCACAGCATTTATGATGCTTCTAAGCATACCCACATATAATTGGGCAGCTATTCGCAGTTAACAAGGCAAATCTTTTGGACCAAAAAAAGCACTGAGGAGGCACAGAGGGTCTTTATCCATAGGAATTGGGATAAAAATAATAAAATTTGGCAAAATAATCTGAATTTTTCATGGACTGTCAAAACAGTCATCATATACAGCTTATAATGGCAGAGTCAGAGAGGCATACCATAGAGGTATAAAACAGTCCTCCCTCCTTGTAAGGGATGTATAGGAGCTAAATCTATGTGATGCTTCAGTGGGAGAAGACTCTTCCTTTATGGTGAACATGGCATCACTCCTGTTGCCCAAGAGGCGTCATGTCACAGTTCCTCAAATCCACAGTGGGCCCCACCAAACATGAATAGAAGAAGGGAAGAACAAGAACACAGCACAGGCCAGAAGGTGACTTCCCTCCTCGAGATGGCAATGTCAGAGTCAGCTGGAGCAAATGACTGATTTCTGTACTTTGTTAAAGCTTGACAATCGCACAAATGCACCAGGAGAAAATGTGGTGACTCAGCAAAAGCTGAAACGAACCAAGAAACTCTCTTTCATTATTGATAATTAAAAAATGTTCAGTCTATATGAAAATGCACTCTACTTTCTTAAAGCTACCACAAGAGTGTTAACCAGAGCATGACATTTTGCTTTATTACATGCAAAAAGTAATAGAGCACAGTAAGACTTACCAAGAGAAAAGTGATTTTCCCTTTTAAAAAATAATTCAGCATAGTTGCCATTTAATAGACAGCAGAAAAAAAGAGGCAATGATATGCAAAGATACTCTGACTTGACCCAAAAATTAAACATCTGATTTAGATGAGAAGTTATGAAAGACTCTGCTTTCACAAGTATTTTCCTATTAAAACAAGTAAAGCAGCAGATTTAGTTTAAAATTAAGACTTTTTTTTTAAAGGGACTTTCACCAGTACTAAATCAGTGTTGCTTAAAAAAAAAGTTTAACAGTGTTTCCAGATTAACATGTTTTGAAAAACGTTTTTCAATGAACATTATGCTAAGAGGATTTTAGAAACCTGACACAGAGAAGAAAACTATAAATCAGAACTCAGTCTCTGTCAGGCAAGTAAACATACAGTGGTCCTGAAAAGGACAAGGAAAGGGTGATGATTTCCAGAGCTGACAGATATCCCAGCATGTTCCAAGCCCAACAGATAGTTCAATGCTGCTGCATGACCTTGGGAGGGGGACAGTGGGGGCTGAAATGCCTGGGCAGCAAATGTCTCCTCCTGAATGTTACAGTTCAGCTTGATTGAAAAGCTCTTCTCTGAAGCAGAGTGTCTTGCACTTCAGCTAATGTTAGCACACAACAGAGGCAAAATGCTGTCCCTTCTCAGAAAACCAAAAAAAGCTCAGTTGTGACCATCCATAGGGGATCAGGGAAACACCCTAAGGGTCACCCAAATGCAGGCAGCAGCATCAGTCAGAGAGAAAAAGAGGTCCCAGCATGGATAAATCAGAGGGATTTACTAGAATCCAAAACTGCCTGGACACGTTGAGTTTATTATAACTGTCAGTCCTAACAGTTGCCTCAGTTTACTCAAAAGTCTTCTGTAGTAGAGGAGTTGTCAGAAAAACAAACTTAATCCCTTCTGTCAACAAGGAAAACCTCATTGCAACATGCAAGAATATCACCCTGCTTAGAGTATATATATGCAGGAACAACTTTCTCAATTTGTAGCATCTGAAAATATCAAGCCACTGGCAAGACATTTTGAAAGGAAGGAATCGCTTTCTTCTCCAGGAAAAAAGGCGAGCAGGTTAAACATCTGATACATTTAAAAACTAAGAATAGTAATATTACTGATACAAAGAATTAGTTGGAGTGGTCTTGCTTTAGGCAGAAGCACTGTATTAATAAGGGATGCATAAATTTGACATTATGCTTAAACAGGAAAAGGTACAAGCATTATTGGGTGAACTACCCAGGAGTCAGAATGGCACACTTTTTTGACGTAACTTCTTTCTTCCTTTACTCTTGTAGGAAAATCTTGGCTTGCCATCCTTTACTACTTCACATATTTGTAAATTTGAGCCCGCTAGTTATTGCCATTTTTATTCTTCGTTGTTTGAACCCCATGAATCATACATCTTCCCTGACTGCCAACAACCCAATGCACAGGTTGTGGTGCCCCACAGCCTCCCAGGTCTCCCACAACACAGTGAGAAGGCGAACAGCACGGGAGGTTCCAGTTGCAGAACTGACGCAAGGCAAGTTCTTCAATAAACTGTGCTTGATAATTAATATTTTCTATCAGTACTGTAAGGCATGATGCTCCCACTTACCACTTAAGTGCACACACTTAAAGAATCCTGTGTAATTTTAATTAGCTGTCAACTTGTCACCTTCACTGAAAGTTCTTCAGCTTTTGCGAAACTGAAAGGCTAAACAAGTCCAATCTATAATTTGTATGCTGCTATTATGTGGAAAAACTGTGTTACAACCTTTCACATTCCATTCTTCCCAGTTTAGCAGTCCCAATATTTTTGCACACTATTTACATAATATTTCTTCCTACTAGGGAAGATGTTTGATAACTTTTCTTACTATGACGTGCCAAAGGTAGGTGGAGTCAAACACAGGAAAACATTTATTTATATATTAAAATTGAATATAAAACTGTGATATTCTACCCTCATTCACTCTCTGCAAGAATCCAAGCACTTTACTGTGCTTTAACACAAAGGCTTTAACCATGCTGACTGCAGTAAAACTCCTATAATAAGAGTACATTAATAATACTTAGCACTTTACAGCCATAGCATTTAACTTTTCAACCACTGACTTCCAAGAGCTCAGCATCAGCAAATCCATTCTGCACATGGGGAAACCTGATACATGGAAACTTCCCCAAGGTCACTTGACAGCTAAAACTGGAATCCAGAGCTTCTAAAACACTGATTAGTCCTCCAGGCGCTCAGACACATGTTCACTTCCACAGTTACTTAAAGCTAAAAAAGATCGCTAATTAGCACTCGTATTTAGCTGTTTTGATAGACCTCTCTTTCCTATTCTCCTCTTCAATTCCATTTTTAGATACTTTTTTGAAAGCTGAGTGCAGCATTGCAGTCTGCTGTACATTATGCAAGTTCAGCTTTATTCTGTCTAGCAGAAAAGAAATTTTTCACAGTGCATACTTCAAAATAATTAACACAGATCACTACAGCAAAAAAACCTAGCAGAGATCAACCTGTCAAAGCAACCAGTTTGCACATTCCTCTCTCTCCTCCTCCAGACAGAGAACAACTAAATAAACCGAAGACTGTTCTTGGCTCTTGTGCAAAATCCAAGCTCTTACCCTTGCTCTTCATGTGTACAGGAAGCAAAAAGATATGGTGCCTATGATCCACTGCAACGCTAAAGAATGGTAAGGAGAAGGAGATGGCGAGACAGGACACAAAGCAGAGAGACAGTTGTTGTATAAAGAGGAGGAAGAAAATTTGAATAGAGCAGCAGGCATTTTTGGAAGGAATTGCAGCAATTTCTGCAAGTACAAACAGCTGAGAAAAAATAATTTTCACTGCAATTTACTTAAAATTAGTAAACCCCTGAAGTACAATATGAATAGGAGCATTCAGAGGACTTTTAAAAAAAGCAGAACAAGACCATATGGGCCCAATGAAGACAAAATGCACAAGGCAGAACTAAGACTTTATCTTCTTGCCACACAGCAAGTCAATGTTCCTATACAATTCTATGATCTTGGAAGCAAAAACACGTTTCCTGGCATTTACATGACAAAGTCACAGCTTCCAAGTTCTGTAGAAGTTCTCTCTTATGTCAGACAGGGACCTCAGACAGCAGAAATAGCAACTGTCACAAAACCATACACAAAGCTCCAAGCTATGGCTGAGGCACACTACCTAAAATATATTTTAGCTTCCTTCTACCAGATGGTTTAGCCTGGTTGAAAGCAAAACAAGATTGCTAAGCAGTCTTGTATCTCCATTAGCTTTCCACAACTATGTCCTGAAATCGACTGTTTTGTTACAGCCAAATGCATCAACGATCAAATACAAAGATTAGTTATTAATGACAAGTACCCCTTTTTCTCAAGCATGATCCCAAGGTTTTGCCAAATTTTGATTTTGTTTTTCCTTTTCCCCTTTAGAGACTGTAACAAGTTTTACACTAAAACTTGCATCAGCTAAGAAGAAGAGATGTATCCTTTGGCAGGCTAAAACCCCATCTACCATCAACTTTATCATGTTTTCACAAATATACACTCTGTTCTGCTGACATTAAAGCACATTACAGTATCTTACAGGGCCCTCCAAATAAAACCATGTAAAGTATAAAGGTTTTATTTAGGACTGTTCCTGAGGCTGGCAAAGCTCCTTTCTCTTTGAGGAGTGTTCTGCCTGTAAATGAGTCTAGACTTTTATTTTCTGTTGCAATTCTCATTTTATCAGAAGCATTGCTCCACTTTCACATTAGCATTAATCCCAGTACATGCTAGTTGCAGACTAATGTACTGGGTACTGCAGGTAGACTAACCTTAATAAATTTTCTGAAGTCTCACTCTAATGTGCAGGAAAAAAACCCTAATGCACATAAAACTAATCTAAGTCTAATTAATTTTCAAGTTCCAGTAAGACAATTACATCTACTACCGATGCAAATTGTTAGAGTCTAGCTAGAATCATACCTTTCAACTAGGCACCACAACAAGCTCAAAAGAAAATGTAATGATTATTCAACAATACCTCCAGATTGAAAAGTTGATGGAGGTAATTGATGGAGGTAATTGATACTGTCTTGATTTCTTTTTTATTTTCTTTTTAAAGCAGCAGTCACATTGGAAATAAGGAAACACACACACACACACAAAAGAAAAAGAGCAGTTCTCAAACATTCAAATAAATCAGTGCTGCAAACAACCAATGTGACAATTTTTGGGACCCATTTGGAGCCACTTAAACACTACTTTGTACTGAGTCTGAACATAAACAGCATGACTGTGTTTTTCGTTAGTTAACTACATAAAAGAGAAAAGGAGCAGTGCCTGCACCTACAACTCTTAATAATTGTCACTGGCAAAAGACTATCAACAACAAAGCAGCCCTTACAAGGCAGAATAATGACTTCCTGCAGACCAGGTGACGCACCTTGGCCATGACCTGGCTCGAGGAAGCTTAGCAAGAAGCCACTAAGTGATGACCTCATCTGAGCAAGAGTTTTGAGAACAAGAAAGAAAATCACTCAACAGATGGATATGAAGGCATGAAGGGATTAGGTGTCCATGCTCCCACTCACAACAGAGACAGAAATCTTTTGATATGGTCATGGTGAGACCAGAAGAAGGGATCCAAGAAGGCAGGAGGATTCCCAAAAGATTATCATGAAAAGCTGAGGTGGACATCCAGACGCCTGGGTACCTTATTTTGGGTTGGACTCTATATGGTCATCCTACAGTCCCAAAGTCAAACGTGATTGGTTTAGAAAAACTGCAAAATATGCATTTTAATGGCTTACACTTTTTTTTTAATTAGTACAAGTGTGACACGGGAAAGTAGAGTATCACAAGCAGCATTTTCTGGGATATGGCTCCTTGGAGAACAGAGAAGAAAAGTGGTCTCAGACACTTGGAAAACATGCCCTATTTCTACTAAATGAGCAAAGAATCTCTCTGTCTGGTATCAAAAGCATTAATCCAGAGGGCAAAGAAACTGTCTGGAGTCTACTTCGCCAAGAAGACTTAAGAAGTACAAGCCTCAGCAAAGCTGCCTAAATACATTGTCTGATGAGTGTCTAACAAGGAGACGTTGTACAAAGCTTTGAAAGAATTGGAAATGCTCCATACACAAATTAAAAACTTGAAATTAGTAATATACAACTTTATCATAACATACTTACAGATTAAGAAGATACACGAGTGAAAAAAACCTCCTAGAACATTAATAAAGGTATGCAGAGATAAATCTAAATCAAAATGCATTAGCAGAATGTATGATAAATATGGAAAACTGAGAAACTGAAGAAAGCTTCTCCAGCTCCTTACCCAATCAATTCAGACACTGCTGTAAAGACATTTTTGAGTCTGAGAGTCTATATCCAGTCAAATTTTTAACTTTTTAAAAGATGCATTGTAACAGGAGATGTGCTTTAAAGGAGTTCAAACACCAAAATTTTCATTGGCTTATTGGTGAGTTTTCTGCTGTTGGAAGAAGCAGAGCTAACTTTTTGTCCTAATATTCTATGAATGTTCTCCGTTTCAAATGTTGACCTGAATATTTGCTCTCTGCTAAATGTTAATGTAGATCTCTGCCTCAGAAAATGAAAATCAACTTCAATAGAACAGGTATCTCCACTAGGGTCCTACCTTGGGAGACTAACTCAACATGTCACATTTTCTTCAGTGTCAACATCGCCTTGGTGCAAGAATCTGCCAGGAGATTATTCACAGCCTACCAAAGCTGACATCACTTTTTTAGAGGAAGATAGTAGGAAATAGGATAGTCTAAAGAAAAGGGTACAGCTCCCAGAAGGATTTTAAATCCAGGCCCAAGGGTTGTTTATAAAATCCATTGTTTTAAAACAAAACAAAACACCAAACCATACACAAGTCATTGTTTCTGATTCCCATACCATACAGAAACTTTTCAGAAGTTTCACAGGGACAGATAAAATAAATGTATCTTACAAGTTATTCACCTGACTAGAGTTTTCTTGATACAGGACAAAACTGCTTGTGACATCAGAGAACTCATTGACATATTCTAAATACAGACTAGAAATAAAACGCAGGATTATTTGAGTACTGCTCTAGCATAGAGCTGAAGAGCACAAACAGATCATTACAGAAGGTCTGAACTATACATATTTGTACTTCTCCAATTCATATAAGCTCTTTCTGCACTGGAGAGAATTCAAACATTAACTCATATAATTAAGCAAAAGTACTTAGCGACAGGAAATAAAAAATGGAGCTGTCTGAATACACAGTCCTCAGACATTTCCACCTCACTACCTATTGTGCAGTAAGATGTGTAGACAAGTATCAGCTACACCAAGAACCACCTTCACTACTTGTGCTATTTTATCAAAGGAAGAAGTAAAGACAAAAGCAGAGGAGCTGGGGAGGGTGGGAGAGCACAGTTCATGCTCCACCTGAGGAGTAAGTCACTGAGAAGGTGAAAGAAACTCACAACAGACTGATGTGTTTTTCCTGGAAGAAACATTGATAGTTAAAATGCAGAAAGTCATACACCCCACCCCACTCTGAAAAAAAGCCCCCACCAAATCAAAATACATCAGCAACCCCTGAGGAATACCAGCTCCTGGTTCCTCACAGGGATCTGTAAGTAGAACAGTTCAATAAACCAGAACATAAAATGATTAGCAGAAGTGTTAGTTAATGTATTACTGAAATTTATTCACTGAAAAATTACTCAAGCTGTGTCTCAGATCTCATAAATAAAAAAATATTTATAACTTATTTAGCGGTGCGTAACTGACTTCAAGGGTCAGAAACAGCATTTTTATCAAACAGCTAGAGATTTTTCTTCTGAGACTTTTTTTTGTGGAGTCAGCAAAAACTATTTTAAGTTCCTCAGCATCCACAAACCTGGCTGCTTGTGCTGTTGCCCATATGAGTGAACTCTGGATAAATGGAAGAAAGAAGCGTAATATGAAATGGTTGACTGACTAAACTAGAAATAAGCACTGGCTGCAGAGCTCTCTGTATTGCTCGAAAAGATACTCTTGTCATTCATCTGCCTCATCACTGGGGGGAAAAGGGGTGTCTGTAGGTTTTCCAGAGTAAAAGTCAGAGAAGGTTAGGGTGCCTCAGAGAAGACAGCCACCTTTGCCTTTAAAGGCTGGCATTTGGAAATGTGATATTGTCTATCTGGGATCCCAACAATGATTTTATGGCCCTGTGTTAAAAAGCACACACTTCCTTCACAGATATTATAGAAAAGCTTAAATTTCAAGTCGGTGTTTTTGTGAAACATAAGGAGGGAGCAATGGGGCTTTGGTGAATACAGGAGTATCATACAGCATTGCAAAGGGACTTTGCTTTTCATCCTTTGTTCTCTACTAAAGGGAAAGATGACGAATAAACAGCCACCTTCCCCACATTTGTTCAGCAGCTTTAGTTACCAGTGTTCCAAATGAAACCATAAGGAATAGAGTTACTTCATTAACCCATTTGGCTGGATTAAAAGGCCTTGATCAGTGCTGCATTGCCACAGATAGGGCTGCTTTTGGAACTTGGCCTGTAAGGCAGACAAGGATGATCACGGTCAGCATCCAAGGAATGGTCCCTTTGTTGCTGTAAAGTGTTTGCTTGGATTTGCTTTGTTTTTCTGATGCTATCTTTAAATTTGGTGACTCTCTTATCCTCAGAAGGGTGAGATGGGCAATCTCTGATACCCTCTGCAAATAGAAGTCCGGCAGCATATTCTTAACAGATGTTGCACTGCTACTTCCTCTGGGTACTTGCCAAAGTAAGCTCAAAGCATCTGCATCAATAAGCCGGCATTTAGAAAAGCACTCCAAAACAAGTCACAGCTGGATGACCTATTCACCAATATTCTTCCTTCCACTCCTCACCCATCAATGGGATTTTCTGCAAAATCATTAACAGCATTACCACCATCTGTGCTCAGGTTCCATTAGCAACCCTGGTGTTTCAGGAGACCCCAGTCCTGCACAAGCTACGTCCAATTACTGCTTGCTAATACATCAGTCCAGCTAAGCAAGCCTGGAAAATGCAACAGGTAACTAAACACTCTCAGAACAAATTAACCTCTACAAAACCCAAGCACATCACACCTCAGGAACAAATCAACTACATAAACAGGTACTTCATGTACTATCCCACCAGAGTGAACTACTGACAAATACAAGAAAAAGCCACAGCTGCTTTACACAGGTTGCTGAACAATAGGTCGTTACCTTGCTTGCTGACAGACACTGCAAATCCAGGCCTTCTGCTTCTTCTGGTAAGTACTGCAGCTCTTGCAGATGTTGTACTTGCAGTCCTGGCACTGTCGCTTGCTGTTGATAAGAAACGTGAAAGGGGAACAGCAGCGAATACAGCAGTGCTCGTTGAACTTCTGCTGCTTGGAAAGGATGCTGCACTTGTTACCCTCTTCATCCAACTTCTGCTTCATTTCACTAGAATGAAAAGCAAAAGAACAAGAATATAAACAAAATTTCAATGGCAAATCTTTCTTCTTCTTCCACATATTCCTGTTGTACTCTTCAAATAACTTTTGCAAATGTGAAATAAATATCAGAAATGCACACTCTACATTTAGAATTGGGAAGCAAAAACTCCCGTGTTCCCTGGTGTCACCCATGGCCAACCCATTTAAACTCTCAGTTACAAACCTGGGCAAAATTTACACAGCTCCAGCAGGATAACCCTCATGCAATAGGTACTCCAGTTGTGCCAAGACATAGTGTCATTTCATAATTCTGGTCTGCTTTCAGAACCCTTTACAAATCAAAAATAAGTTTATGAAAGTCAAAAGGCTTGATGCACAGTAATAAAAAGCCCCTTCTGATCAGAAATTTTGGAAACAGAAAGGTTGCTCTGTTCTGACCCATGAGGTCATAATACTCATAATAGCTCCAATTAGTCAAGTAAGGCTAATCACATCCTTCATTTCTGAGAGATTTGGGTGCTTTAAGACCAATACTACAACAACTGCCAACTGTGAAAGTATTTGCAGACACTCTGTACAGCTTTCTGTATTCCAGCAGAATGGCTCATTTATTTAAAAAACCCAAAATGTAAATTAAAATAAATTTTGTATGCATGGTATTAAGTGCTCACTTCCATTTTCAGTACTTTTGATGTTTAAAAATTAGGCAATGAATTCCACACTAACAGTAATAAGAAAGCATGCAGAAGGAACAGTTGTGTAAGCAGACAAGTCTGCAAATTCATCACACATTTTCTGGCATGTACAACTAGGACATACCCTAAGAGAAGAAAAAATTTGAATTAATGACAAACATGTAAAATAAAAGCTCAGAGTTCTCAGAGTTAGAGGTGACTATCTTACTATTTTCAATTGCTAATAAAAGCCATTTATAACACTAGAGTAACACAGAGGTCAAAGCAAAATTTAAAGATACCACAAAACATAGACTAAATTGTAGGAAGACACAGTCATGACACACTGACTTCTACTTAAATTAATGCCTAAGTATCCTGCTACAGGGAAAAAAAGAATATACTTATTGCATCAGGAATTCAAGCAAGATAATCTATAAACATCATTATGGGCCAAGCCTGAAATATTAAAAAGGATCACATTACTGGGCTATACATCTTATTTGCCACTTCTGTCTCAGATGCATAACTCAAAATAAAAACAGCCTATTTTATAAAAGTCTGACAGGTAAAATCTAAACCTTAAGTCTAAAAAACAATTAAGCCAGTGATCTAAAGCATATAATTTTGGATCTTGCACATACATCATATTTAAGCACACTCCCCTTTTAGAAATTTAAAACTTGAAAACAATACATATTTCTACTGCTTGCCCCCTGTACAAGGGTTTGACTATCTTAGACTAGCTGCTCAAATTCAAATAAATACTCTTTGGACATTCAAGTAAATAATCTTGCTTTTTGAAAGTAAGAGATAATCACGTAAGCGAGGAAATATCTGAATTACGCAAGTCAAACTGGCTTCCTTGAGTAAACTGATAGAATTATCCCATAGAAGAAATGGGATGGTTAGACAAATTTGTCTTATCTCCCCTGCTCCCTCCTACCGTGGTACTACATGGACAAACTTTCTAGGGGAACAGGAGAGGAAGCAAACTGTTCCCCACCTCACTCCTCCATCCATTACACACATTCTGCTGTGCAGCAATGTTCCTGCACAGGTCAGGTGGGAATTCTGGGTCTCAGAGAGAACTTGGTGAAGGTGAGGGTTATGTGATTCAGGGAGGAGTTATGGTAAGGAAAAGTGTCAGCAGCCTCATGATGCTGCAAACTTTGGTTCAGGATGGAGACCCCAACCAGCAGATAGTGGCCTCCCCACACGATGAGAACAGCTAAGGAGTCAAGGTCAGGAGAAGTGGGGAAAGAAGAGGTTCTTGTTCTTACTGAGTTCTGTTATCTCCCAGAGTTAGTAACATTGATACTTGGTGGTATCAGCTCACACACAACATTGTCATACTCAGTAGCATTTTGAACCCTCATTAGGGTTCTAATGCATGATAGCAAGATAAACCACAGAGCAAAGCCGCCAATTAAAGTGCTCCAATAATGCTCACACAATATAAATACAGGCAGTTTCACTCATGACAGCTCTAATAAAACCTGAGACCTCAAAAAAGCTGAGCACACACTGAGACCTTTTCATCAGAACAGGCATTAATTACATCTCTCTCATCTATCAGGCTGCCAACATTCATTACAGTGCTAGAACCTCAATATCATTAAGGCATCTGCCTCAACGTTAAATAGGACTGAAATTGGCCAACGGATTAAAAAAAGTAAATAGGATAGGTTTGAACAGGCTGGCAGATAGAGAGCATGACAGAAAAAACCTCATTTCTACAGGAAACCAGGCAGAACAGAAAAGAAAGCAATGCACATCTCTCTGATGGCTGTAACAAATTAAGGCTCTCACGCACTGTCTCCCAAAGGCTTTTCTGGTTTTTCTATAAGGAGTCAAATGACAAAGGGGACTGCCAACTGGACTTGTCATTTGAAGCCAAAAGGCTACTCTCCACACTCTTTCCTTGGAAGGAAACCATGGGTGTCACATGAAAGCAAAGTGCTGCACAACTCTGGCAGGCAACTCAACCTGTCTAGCTTGTGGAAAATTAGCCAAAATGAAAAGTAAACTCTGGTTTACTCCCAGCAATATGAGAAAACCTTACTTGCACATGACTCCAGCTGGATTATTACTGTGAGTGGGATGATTAATGTAGGCTTCAATATCAATACATTGAGATAGATGCACTGAAATTCAGGAGCTACAAGTTGAAGCTTGAGGCATCCTTAGTTTGAAAGTCTCAGACTTTGCCATCAGGATGTTCAAATGGCTTGGTACAAGAAGTTTATAAGAATGGTCTAAGGAAAGGAAAGCACCCAATATAAACAATTTCTCATGCACTGAAACTTGCTTCCAAAAAGAATCCCCACCTTTGCAGGAGCTATTCCTATGAAACAGGTCAAACCACCCAGTCACTGCAAGCATTTCCCCTTCCTTCCAATGCAACACCTTTTCCCTCAACAAAACACAGATGAGGGGGATGGGACAGAGAAAAGAGGGAGAATGTGCATGCAATCATGTGTGCTTGCTTCCCCAATGAGACAATGTAATATATTTATATATGTCTAAATATATATAATATGTGCGCAAATAAAACAAGCAACAAAAAAGACTGCACAAAAAATGTGCCTTTTGGGAAAAGCACAGAAGAGTAGGAGCCACAAATGACAGAATATATTCACATCACAAGTCATAACTGATGGTGCTCAGTTATTATGGTTATGTGTAACATAGTAATAAGCGTCTGTGGAGAAGAGTACTCCTGCTGTTTGAATAAATCTCAGATTAGATTTCATTTTCAGTCTCAAGTGGTTGCATTTCACTGGTTGCTTACAAATAAAAAGAAGTAAAAAATACTCAATAGATACCCAACATGTCTGTCACCAAAACTATTCTGTCAAAGAACGTTTTATTGAACAGTGCATTCCAAAATATGCAGATGGGTATTTAGATTTTTCTAGAGGCTTTTATCAATTAATATACAAAGCTTGCATAAAAAATATGTAATTTATTTCAGTGAATGTTTTGGGTCACAGATTCCTGGCACGTAATTCCCATACACAGTCAGGTTAGGAAGACCTTCCAGCATACTGTTTCGGATGTAGGTTTTGCTATTATATTCTGAGGGTAAATAGTTGCCTTTCCCTCATCACCCCCTATGTTTTGTGACTTTTTTCAAATACAAATTAAATAGCTTTCATTGGTATGGTTTATTTCTTCTTAGTGGCCTTGAGGATTTAACCAAATTTGTGAGAAGCATGAAATCCTGCTTTGCTGATTTTCAGATTATGTGGTAGGTTAGGCATCACGTTATGGCGAAGACAGGTATGGCACAGCTCTTTGCCAGGGAGGACCCTGCTGAAATGGGACTGGTGAGTTGTGCAGACACACAACATGCCTCATTGTATGACTGCCCTTTATCAACTGGGCAACAGCCTGTGTGAAATACTTTGATAAGTCATCTTTGGATTCTATGAACTGGCATCCCCTTTTATTTCTACAAATAACACTACTTTAGACTTGAAAACATAGGATGAAACCTGGTAAACTGAAGCTACAGGACTGCCTTCCTTGCTCTTCACTGCCACTGATTTACAGAGTGGTTTGTCCAAAGTCACAAGCTTTTTACACGCTTTGTTTTAACTGCTATAAAATAGCAGTAGCAGTAAAAGTCACAATGGCAACAATAAACTTTTCTTGTCTACATATATAGATAAATATATCATAGAATCATTTATGTCAGTAAGGACCTCTAAGATTATCAAGTCCAATAATTAATCCAGCACTGCCAAGACAATCACAAAACGATGTGCCTAATTTGACATATCTACATGTCTTTTAAATACCTACAGGAATGGTGACTCAGCCACTTCCTGGGCAGCCTGTCCATGCTCAGTAACAACACAGGTGAAGAATTTTGTCCTAATAGCCAATCTAAACCCTCCTTGGCACAACTTGAGGCCATTTCCTCTTGTCCTATCCCATATTATTTGGGAGAAGAAATCGACTCCCCAACTCACTACAACCTTCATTCAGTAAGTTGTAGAAAACCTTTACAGCATCTTTCATTTAGTGACCATTCAAGTCTCCTTCTCTGGAGATATTCAAAAACTGATATTCTTGAGTACTATGCTCTAGGAGAGCCTGTTTGAGCAGGGAAGTTGGACTGGATGACCTCCAGCAGCCCCTTCCAGCCTTACCCGTTCTGTGATTCTGTCATACAGTCCTCTCTACTGCTGGACTGTAGTAAGCAATATATGTACAACTAATATTCACAGCAAATGACCCTCAAATACTTTTCTTACCGCAAGATCTAATTGCCTTATCTAGATAAAATTCCATTTCAAGTCACTTTTATGGCATACAGCAAATTGAGTTCCTACTTAAAAGCAAGTAGGATAAGATGTATTCCATGCATTACTGTAATACTGAATGTTCTTGCTTTGGACTTAATATTACTTACTACTATTCTGGTAGGATTCAACAGGATTGGGGCATTTTTTCTGTGCTATTGCAATGGCCTCAGCTTCAAAAACAGGCTGGCAGGTTTAAACATAATTCTTCAGTGTTTGCCTGAACAATGCCTTTTCCTCTAATAAATTTCTTTAAAACAACTAGTGTATTGCACTTCCTGAAGACAGACTTTTTTGTTGTTGTTTTGAACCAGCAGTGTGATAAGGATCATTTTTTCTCTGAGCTACAGTCTGATATTCACAAAGCTCTATGACTCTAATTATTCTATATTTCAATAAGTGAAACAAATCCTAGATGGCCCTTTACACTTCCCACCAAAGGGTATTATTGTGATGACATGCTCAAGGGCTAGGGCAGGCAGAGCTATAACCTCAAATTGCAAAGCCAACAGTAGTATACATGTTGGCAACTCGCCATAGTAAGACAATACCGTGAAGGTTGAAAAAAGATCCGGAAAGGAGCCTATGATGAGTCTGAGAAACAGTCTACAAAAGTCATTGTATAAGGCTAGGATGATCAAACATCAAGCCCCTCTACAGCAGGCCATGGACAAGTATATTAAAACATAATGCTAAGAAAACCCACCTGTTTTTCATATAACAAGGAACAGTTCCTGGTGAAAACCTGTTAGCTGGCTTAAGCTCCAAAACAGAGTCTGTATAAGCAAGTCTGCCTGCCAGGCTTCCCAAAACCCAGCTCTCTGCTCTGCTCTAAGCCCAACTGTTGGGCTGCAGCCAGCCTACTCCTATCTCACACCAGTCTCCATTTGACACTAGCACCTGGCAGTTGAAATGCAAAGTCCAGCTGGACTGCTTCCCATTTGCTCACTTACTTCCTTGAGTGATGCACAAATACAGTCATTCCTACTGTTTAATCACCTTTTATCTTCCCCATTAGAGTAGAGGTTAAATCTATTCTAGTTGCCTGCACAGGAAAAACGGGAAATGGAAGGACAATGTTCCTAGTTGTTACAAGAGAATCTCATTTCCTCCACATCATTCCCTCCTGCTGAACAGAACAGTGCTTTCACCGTAAGTTGTCAAAGACAGGTAGAAACTTTCTCCTGTATTACAGATGAGGGCTTCTGTTTCCTGTCCTCCTACTTCAAATTACACCTGTTTTATAGAATAAGCTACTTTTTATCCATTTGGCATCAGTGTCTTTTCTCCTTCAAAGCCTAAAGAGCAGGCAGCATACACTGCAAAGGGCTTTTCTTAGGGGAGCAGTGTTCTGCTTAGCTCTGTAACTGGTTGTTTCTGTTCTCTGCATTTGTTTGCACTATCTCACCTTCCAGACTAGATTCAATGCAGTCCACGATGATCACAAATTTACCTTAAAACTAGTTTTAATCTTAGTTTGACACCTGTTAAGAGCCTTAAAACATTGTTTCCCTCCACAGGAGAGAATGTGTTCAGACACACTTTTATCCAGGCATCCTTAATACTCACCTACACATATGCTACTGAGGCATTTTGCTTAGCACAAAAAATCTGGATTTCTGCATATTCTGGGGAGCAGCTGAGTAAGTTCTGGTGTGCCTGTTCCGTCTTTCAGAGAAACCATTTTTAGCACCTGCATGTCATGTCTTGCCACTCCCATGGTCCATCCAAATGCGGTCTGTAGGGCTCGCAGTTTCCTTGGGTTATAGAGATCAGCTAAAAATACAAGTTCTACCAATACTCTCTAAGCTACAATGTTGGAGAACAAAGCTTTCTGTATTCAGAGGCCAAAGTGCACACAGTATTCCCGTCTCTGCTCTCCTCAGACCTGCCAGATGTGCAGCAGATACTGGAGCTGGGTTAAAGCTCCTTTAATCCATGGAGAACATGATGGTCTCTTACTCCTTGGCTACTAGTACAAAGAGGAGTTGTCACAGGTTGACAGTGACTGAGATTTCTCTCCCATTCAGATGTTTTCAACTGGATGTTCAAGGTCCCAGATTGTGATTACTAGAAGTGTTTCCCAACTCTGCTCTTGCTTCTTCTTTCCTTCTCCCAACCTCCCAGACCCCCAGCAGCAGATCAACCAGGTCTTTGTTGTCAAAGTCTTACCCTTTTGTTCCTTAACTCAAAAGGGCTACAATGACAGTCAGTGCTAAGGATTCACTGACTACTGTGCTTTCAAACCAAACACTATTGCACCATGTGCACAGTATTGCATCATGTGGTTACCAGTGGTATGAAACCTGACAAGCAAACAGTGACAGAGGCAGACTAATATTACAGCCAAGCTGACTGGTATGAAACTTCAGGGCCATCAGAGGTCTCATAGGATAGCAAAATATTTAGGAACTTAGGATAACTTATTTTTATGTTTATCTAAGGTTAAATGAGATACAAGAATAAAACCCTATCTCAATATTTTTTGAATTAGCCTTCACAGCAACAATGTGGAGACTAAGTGGATTCCATATTACCCTACAGACAATTCCCCATCTGCCTCAGCTGATGTTCCTCAAAGATGAAAAAAGTAACGCCCTACCTTTAAAAAAAATACAGCTATCCTTCTACAACCTGAGACAGCACTATTAAAAAAGTAAACTTCATTAAAAAAAAAATCACAGATTCTGGGGACAATCTTTTTCAAAAAATAAAAGAAATCCATCACAATGGAAACACTGCAGTTGTTGAGTTTTTACTTTTGGTTTGCATTTTTTAATGTATTTTTTTAAGGTTTGCAAACATTTTATGGGAAAATAACTGCATTGAAACCTTCATATTTCTTATTAAATATCATGAAATAAATGTTGTGAAGATTAACCTGCGGAAGCTTTTCTCTAACCACAGCTGAACCAATTAAACAGCTGATAAAACCAGAAAAATGACAACATACTCAACACAGCTTTGTTCAAAAAATGCATATCAGGCACTGTGTTTGCTAGAGAGAGAACAGATCCAGTCAGCACTAAGAAAAATTTGCCCCAGATCAGTACCTTGTTTGTTGTATCAGGTTCTATCCTGCCTAATTTTGTGTTCAGGTAAAGCCATTTCACAAAATAAGTCACTGCTGCTGCAATACTCTACAGACTCCATGCCAATGGCTGTTAAGGGACAATTTCTTTTCTGTTGCTAGCACAAGCACTGCTAGTCAGTGTTTATCCTCACCTGGAACTGACTGACATGCCAGAGTGCAGATACATGAAATAAATAATATATAGTCATTATTTTAAATTCCTCCTCATTTTGTAAACCCATAGATTGTCAAATGATGCCGAAGGGGATTTTGTTCTGATTTTCACATTTTGTAGATTTTAGGAACACAGTAGTTGTGGATTTTTAGAGGGTTAATATTTCTAACAGTTTAATGCCTTTCTATCATTACCCCTGTCCCAGAACAGGGAGCTCAAATTCCTTTAGTTAATTAATCTTGTTTAGATTCCTTTCCAAGGTAGAGCTGAAGGATATCAGAAGGCCTACAGAATGAAACATAAACATAGGTCAGAGTGACCCAGAAGTCAAAACTGGATGAACTCCAAGAGACATTTGTATGACCGAAGAAGAAGAGCTGATGAAGACAGAGGGTCTTGACGACCCCAGACCAAATTCCAGGGGGTTGGACAGGGGTGGGACTGGGGCTGGACTGAGAAATGTGTAAAGCAATGATTGGAGGGATCTTATTATAAAAGCCTTGGAAACTAGATCTGGGGTACATGCATGTCATCATGTATTCCTGTGGGCTGTAGGCCTGTGATATTAAAGGACCTTTACTTTTTATCTTACCCTACACTAATGTGGCTCGGTGTCCTGCTTTGGGGGAAAGGGTCATTCACGGCATCACAAGGGACATCGTATTTAAACCCATTTTCTCTTGTCATGTTGGATATCAGGAGCACCACATTTAACTGATGGGCTTTGATATCTTCTGCATGCAAGTAAAACAGTGAGGGTGAAGCAGGTTTTGCATTATAGGGCAGATATTCTGGGGAGGTCTGGGGATGCTGAAAATCTCCACATGAAAGATGAAATGATCTTTTCCAAGACACAGTGCTGTGAGTACAGAGTCCTTTGCCCTCCTGTTCTAATATTGCCACATGGGACACAAAAATAAATCTGGGCTTTAACATACTTTTTTGGCCTTGCTCTTCTTTTGCACCTGCTCTCCTATCTCAGTTAAAGATTGGTCTGCAGGAAGGTAGGGTTTTCTGAGGTGAAATAATTCATCAGTGTTGGGGACAACCACTTCTGCTGCAGGTGCAGGACCTTCTGAGTAAATCCTGAGTTTGACTGAGAATGGCCAAATGAGGTGTATCCATGTTGGACACAGCCACAAGTGATGGTAAGCTAAAAAATTTCCCCATCTTCCGCTATTTCATTCACACTGAACCACTGACTGCTACTACCCGAGTGATTTTTTTAATAATTTCATCTGCATATGCTGCAGCCCAGCAATGTGACTACAAAATGGTAAACTTCAATTATCATTCACAATAGCATATTGTGACACCTTCCTCTTAGATTACAAACATGCAATACTTTATGTCATACTACCCTCAAAACATCATGCATTTCACCACCTTTCTTATATACCTTCCCAGTTTTTCCTTCCCACATTTGATAGTGATTTATAATAACATAAACTTTTGCTACATTTCCCTCAATCATATTTACTCTCAATAAATGTCATTTTGTTCTCCCTGAAATGCATTTCTCACTGCCCGCCTGGTACCTTTTTTGAACTAGTATATCAATATTTCTTGCCTCTTTTAGCTAATTATAGTAGAATTTTATTTTATCTTTCAGTGTGCCTTCCAAGTAACTTCCAGAATCATCAAGTTTATAAAATTGCACTGAATTAACAGCATTGGTAACTATTTAACACAAACAGTTTATCTGACCAATAAACTCCTCAGCCTAAAAGCTTTCTGTTCTCTGCCATTTACTAAGGGTTATTCTACATATTCAGCAACAAAAGTGCAGTTCTAAAAGTCTCCCTAATGCATTATTTTTCTATCAGTCATTCTCTATTTACCATTTTGCAGCTCATAATAGTGCATTTCATCATATACTTAATCCTGTCCTTTTTCTCCTTGTACCAAGTGGAAAAAATAGTTTAACAAAATTAATTCTCAGGTGCATCTAATTTTAAAGGGATAAAAACTGAATTCCTGGCTGTATATTTATCAATTTCCTTTCATTATTCCATTGTAGAAGAAAGGAAAATATTCATCAGATGCTGGCACTCACACTATTACCTCCATTCCCCCCTTCAATTTGTTATACTGTTCCTCTCCCCACATGTCTTTCACTGGAGAATTTCATCTTTCTCCTATCAGGTCCTGATAGGACCCAGTACAGGGTCATACTTGGAGAATGACAAATACAGACAAGCATTCATTAGAACAAAATATTGTTCAGTTCAAAGAGATCAAAAATACTTAGTGAAAATATTTTTTTAATGTACATACTCTGCCATCCTAGTTACACGCAATAAAGACTTTGCATCACTGGTGGCATCTGTGAGTTTACCCTTCTTTGGAATCCAATTTATGCCCACATCAGCTTGAAAAACTTCATTTAATAATAAAAATACTCCTATTACATTAAATAGTTCTCTCAGTGCTCCTTTCACAGTGCTATCTCGCTTGACCTTGTGAAACACAATTCACAGCCTGGCTAGTGAACAGCAGGAGAGTGACCGAGACATCGGCTCAGAAAATCCCTAAAGTGTTCACTATGAGTTATTCTTCCCTCTTCCTGGCTGAACTTCCAGCAACACAGACCTACAAAGACTTGCTCTAGAATCAGGGTTGTTACTCCCCACAGAACACACAGCAGAATAAACAAGAGCAGGCAGCAGAGCAAACAGCAGAGCTTGCTAAGGAAGCAGGTCTCACAGCCTGTGACAAGGCAGAACATCACGAAACCAAGTGTGCGTTGTTAGAAAAAGCAGCACCAAGACATTTATCCTTATTTGTGTACAGACAAGATGAGTAATGCTGCATAGTCAAGGGCTTTCTGCCCCATGAAGTTGGCTTTAAAATTCACCCATCCCAACCACTGCCTTCCCAGAGAGTGGCTGCTGCTCCAGCACCAAGGTGGGACAGAAACACTGGGAAAGTCATGTCCTCCACAGACAAATCTGTGTGGGTCTCCTCCCACACCAATGTCCACTGAGTACTTTGCCACTTCCTTCAACAACCATGGGAGCCCTAATTTGCCACAAGGAGAAAGCAGAAGGCATTACCAAATGCCCTGGGCCATCCATGGGGTGATTCCAGGTAAAATTTCTGTTCAATGGTTGGAGCACACCAAGAGGTTCCCATTAACTTGGTCTCAGAATGACCTCCTTGAAACTATAGCACTATACTCTGTGTTTCAACAAATCCATATGTGAATAGCCCCTGCAGTCTACTTCCCTAGCCCCCATACCTCTTCATGCTGCCCATGCTCCTAACACATAGTAAATACTGTTCTTAGATATTCCACACAGACTTTGCAATTCAAGTAGCTTAAAGATTGCAAGGCCTGTGGTTCCAAACAGTCAACATGTGCCAAAAAATAATAGTTTGATATTTTTAGTAAGTTTAAGCCTATAAGCAATGTTTTTTAAGTATAGAGATTGTTTGCAATATCCATGTAGGGTTTGTTTGTTTTAAAGACTTAGGAGTTTAAAATACTCACTTGTATTGTACACAAGAAAGTATCTTTGCAGACAAAAGAATCTATTTTCACAGAAATCATTTTATATTTAACATGATGTGTTACCTGGTTGTGTTTCATATCAACAATATGAAACAGTATCATATCCCTTCTTACAAACCAGACAAATGTCTGCAAAGGGGCAGGAAGCATCAACAGCACCTACACCTCCTCATCCAAAGACATATTTAGGGTAGTCCTTTAAAAAACACTGGCATGTTATTCCTATTATAACACCCATATTTAACAAAGACACAATCTCTAGTTAAGACTTTTAAAGTACTTCAGATAGCTCAGAGTTAATGTCCTGCACTTTATCCAGAAATCTTTTCTTATGGAAATGTTTCTGCAAATTTAATAACACAGATACTTAACATATAAAAGAATATATAGCAATGGATTGAAAGCAAATCAGTTAGCTACCACCAAAAAAAAAAAAGGAAAAAAGAAAAAAAAAGGCAAGCTAATAATTCAGAATATATTTAGAAAATAATAATCTTTATTTTGTAGCTATGATAACAAGTGCAGCTATTTATTTATTCTGCACATGCATGTGCACCTTTTCCATTCCTCCTCTCGGTCCATTTATGCGCTCTGCTCTTCCCAATTAAGTATCTATCAATTTGAACTACAGCAAATGTATTTCAGTGGGATGGTTTTGATGAATGGCAAAAAAACCCCCAAAAACCACAAAAGCTTTTGAAAAATGGAAGTTCACCTCGTTCACAGTTAGAATTCAGAAAGATGAATAGGTGGTGCTTATTTGGAAAAGACAAAATGCTTCTTCACTTCCTCATTTTTTAAATTATGTGCTTTGAATTTTGGAAATGTCAGGTTTCGTTCTGATTTTTTTTCAAAATCAAAGAGTTGCAAATAATATTATCCAGTTCTGTGGATAGTACCATTCAGATATCTGTTGCCTCCCTCCTCTCCCTTGTGCATTTTCTCTCTTCAAAAGCGGCTGATGGAAGACATCTCCCTTGTGGGGAGCTTATGGCACAGTCAGACCTCAGACTTGGTCCATGTACTTGGTGCAAACCCTCTGGCTATGTCTGAATTTTGCACCAAGAGCAGATCAATAGACTGAACCAGACAATGCTGAAGGCCTGCACCTACACAGCACATAGTTCCACAGCTTTGCTGTAGGGAAGAGAATATGATTCCCTGGCACAGGTATTCCCACACTGCACACGGTTTGAACCTTTCTGAATGTGTGACTCACTGGTTCAGAAACATTGACTTAGTTACTTCCAAAAGGAATCTACCTTGTGCACACCCAAATCAGCCTGTCATGTAAACCATGGTATGCAAAGTGAGGAGGAGTAGCTTTGCTTCAAAACTGCACTATGGCTCTGATCTGCAATGCTATCGTAACTGCAGTCACAGACAACTGCAATGCTATGGTAAGTGCAGTCACAGACAACTAGAAGTGTCTCTCTCAGCACAGGTACCTGGGACAGGTAATTTTTCATTAATAGGACAACAACAGACTTGCCTACTGAGTTTGGAAAACCATTTTGATACCTGCAACGTGTGAAGCCATCACTTACATGTGGCATTTTATACATTTCTACACCTATCTTGCTGACAGTTAACACAGATGTACAATGTTGATTTCTAAATATATATAAGAAAAAATAGTTTATGATTTGGAATTTTTTTTTTAAATAATTCAGTGGGGCGCAAGACTTGCGTATGGGCTATTGAAAATTTTCCTTGAAATAACATTGAAAGTTCAATGCATCATACACCCACTTCATTTAAAGATGTATTCTGGATTGGTATACTTAAAATTTAGCTTTATAAAGCATTACCAATAGGATTCAAACTTGCACCAGTTAGTACAAAATACATTTAAACATAACTGAACTAATTCTCCATAGCACTGCATTGATTCATGGTGCTGTCACTCCACAAATTTCATCAATGCTGTGGTACAGCAAGACAAACAGGGTAATGGAACAGGGAGACAAAAGCTACACCTTTGTAGCTACAGCCTGAAATGCTGCCAGCGGATGGTCAGACTGTCAGCTTTTATTCAACAGTAGAAAATGGATACAGATCAAGCTAAGGAGTCTCTCAGAAAACACACATACATTTTCTCAGACTTTTCTGTGGCCTTGTAGATGTCTATGCTTCAAACAAAGCCTCCTTCCCTCACCATGCTCTCAAATGAAACAAAAGTGCTACAGATTTGCTTTCCTCATAGGTAAATGTAACTTGGATTTCCCTTCTGGAATCAGCAGCTGGACAGCAACCTATGGGCAGAGAACTGTCAGGAGACAGTCCTCTCCTAAAGCCCTCATTTACATTGATGCACCATCCCCTGATGACAGATTAAATCTGCTTCTGATGTGTGACTGTCAGTAATATAAAGTTAAATACATCAAAAGGAGAATTATTGGGTTGAAAGTAATGATTTGTTCTCAAAATCAAACATTTATTCTTAAGGAAGAAAAGCAGTGACTACAAAACACTAATCTTTCAAAATAACCACAGTATAAAAGCATTGCCATATCCATAAATTCAGGACTTCAAAACTTGCATGATTAACTGCTCACAAGGGAATATCTCTGTAACTGAAACACCAGAGGGTGGCTGGGTACTGGAGCAGGCTCCTCAGCCAAGTGGTCCCAGCACAAAACCTGATGGATTTCAAGAAGTGTTTGGATGATGGTGGGACTCTTGGGGATGGTCCTGTGCATGGCTAAGAGTTGGACCTAATGATCCTTGTGAGTCCCTTCCAACTCTGCATATTCTGTGATTCTGTGAAATTAATTAAACTGCAAGAGAAGTAAAATCTTGCAGTAAGAACCATAACAATATAATGATTAAAAATTCTAGTGCTGACAAAAATAACTATTTCTTTTTAATAAGTTAATTGCTCAGTTTAGTTTTATACATTTAGTTGCAAGTATGTGAAAAGACTAAGGAGTAATCGACTTGATCCTTAGAGGGTAAGAGAAATGCAAGGGGAGATCTCCTTCCAAATGGTACTAAAATGCATATTTAACCAAGATTTTACTGCTTAGAAAAGGCATGACTAAGTTTTCCACGAATATTCCATAACTGTGGAGGTGCTTTCTGCTTGAAATGTGTCTCTGTCTGTCTCAGCAATGTGATTTCGGTGCAGGAGGGTCAAAGCTTAGCAAAGAACATTTTTCTGAACCATCTTGTGTCAAAAAAACGGGAAGAGAGGAAGCCTCTTTTTCTAAAAAGTGATGCCAACAGCAGGTAGTGCTATATAACACAATGTGCCCAATTAACACAGAGTCCTTCTGTGATGCAGATGTCACAATTAACAAACAAGAAGGCTGCTGGAGTACAGGCACTTCAGTCACAAACTGGATGCATACAAGGATATTGTCCTAAGGGTCCCTTCTTCCCACTTCTTTCCCTTCCACAGAAAGCAAAACAATTCCTTCCTCCCCCTTCTTCTATCACATACCACACTTTTTACAGCTTTTACACTTTTATGCATTTTCTTTCTAAAGCACAAACATCCTGGAAAAGGTGCGAGTAAAATTCAGAAAATATGACATAGAAGGTCAAAGGTAGACCACTGGAACCAGAAGTCAAGCAGTTATCCCCACAAGCAGGGGAGAAAGAAGCATGTAATCAAGAGTTAGTTGTTGGTATTTCAGCAGCCACTTATATTCAATTAAGAGTAAGAAAAATATAAACAGATATTGAGATAGAAAGATGATTATTTTCTTCACATACAGAGCTATATAATTTTTTACCCAATTCTGCACTATGCTTCTAGACATATTTCAAACCACTGTTCCAGGCCAAACGTGCAAATTTCAATTACTACAGCAATATGTGTAAGTCAGACACAAAAAGGAAGTATTTTAGAACTTACAGAAAAACACCAAAATCTCAAAAAAAAGTCTTAATTCACAGATTACTTCTACTAAGAAAACCAATTGCACAAATTCTTGCCTAAAGCAAAAGGCTAATTAAGCACACAGAAGGTCTAACACACATAATCAATGAAGGAGAAAGCTGTAGCATCTGAAGCATTTCCCCTTTGCAAGAAAGACTGATGTTACAAAGATTCCCTTAATCACAGTTCAGTTATTTTTCCAAAGATTTCTACCAAAATCTGTGTCCAAGAAGTACCCAAACCACTCTACAAACATGATTAAACTCCCCAGCACACTTAAAAAGCTAAACCTGTCTCTAACTTTCCAGAAATACCAGTTCAGGCTCACATGGGACAGATTGATATCAGTTACACCCAAGAGCTAGAAAATGAACAGATTAAGCTCAAGTGAAAACAAATAACTAACTACAGTGATGCCATAAAAGCCAGCAGCAGTTTCAGGGGTTTTTGGCTGCACAGTGTCCAGCCAAGCCACAGTACACAACCAAGCAATGAAAAGCAACAAAAACTCCAACCTGATTATTAGATTTGGTCATCTGCACTTTGTGTTCAGCACAAGTTCTTAAAAATTACATTTTGAATGTTTTCACTCTGTGTGTACAAATATGCACGAATATTAGATAAGACCATTCAGTACCGCATATAACTTGAGCTGGATAATTAGGAATGAATTTTTGGTTCCACAGTTATGGAATGCAGAATGACAGTGCTTTACTGGAGCTTATTTTTTAGTGAAGGCTTAGCCTTTACTGAAAATCAAGTCCCTTAAATTTCTTTCCCTCCTCTCTTTGCATACATCAAATTCTAAAGATCCAAAAGCATTGATCAAATAGAGTTTTTTACTCTCTACCGCTAATCAGTATGATATCCCCTTTGTCACACTCCATTATTCAACACAAAATGTATTCAACACAAAATACTTTACACAGAATAATTGCACTTTTTTTTCTATCTTAAAAGTATGCTACAAACATCCAAGTAAAAAAAATGCCATGCTGACATAAATCATTTAGATTGCCTCTACAAGAATCTTCAAAAATCCTCAATGACTTCAACTTCTTCAAAACCCCAGATGATAAAATATTTGTTTACAACAGGGTAGAAATCCCCAGATTTATTATTTAATCAGGAGAACAAAGTGGGAAGTTTGTAAGAGATCAAAGAAATACAGATGCAGCAAGAAAAGCAGTGAGCTACACAAATTGGAGAAACATTTTAAAATATGCATTATATGCCTGTTACATTTGTGTGTCTTATTATAACAACCAAAATCCCAATCAAACCCCTTGACAGCATGCAAGTATTTTACCTAAGGAGGTCTAATGTTCTATTCAATAAAGCACGAGTGACTCAGATTTTGACTTCTTGGTTTGTCCTATTAAAAAAAAAAAAAAAAAAAAAAAAAAAAAAACCAAAACCAAAAGAATCAACAAAAATACTGCACGCACACATACCCTAATAAAACCTAAAACATGTAGTCTATAATTATGACCCTGATTCTCACATCTGAGATTGACAGAGGCTTTGCCCTTCATTGAAGTGATAGCATAATACAAGCCATTCAGCATAACCCACAACACTTCAGTATGACTGCATGTGACCCAGTATGAATGACCCAAAATCCACCTACTTCAGTATCTTAATATTACACAGAACATCAGACACAGCAAGTATAACAGAATCTTCTACTTGGAAGGAACAAAAAACAGAGAAGAGTAAAGGCATTTAGCTTAATTAGCAGAATGGGTATTTCTAGGATGTCTCTGGCATCTCAGCACCAATTATCCTGGTGTGTACCATTTTATCAAGTCATTGAAAAAGTACCTTTAAGGACAATTACAGAATTCAGAAGCTCATCTATCTTAAGTTCCCTTCACATCAGTGAAAAAATTACCTTCCCACTCAGGGGGATATTTTTCTCAAGCTTGGACATGTATTCATATTAAAATACACTGTTGAGGATTCAACATTTTACTTAGGGTACTGTTCCCAGAGAGCCAATAATTTATTCTTAACTGGTTTGTGGTTTCTTTTACTACTTTACTTCAGCACCCTATGTGTTTGCAGGTCATCAGCTAACAGTGTATATGGTGCAACAGTGCTAAGGGAAACAACTCACCTTTCAGCTCAATTCCCCCTCTGCCAAGGAGAACCCCCACAACCCCACTACTAATTGTACCAGTACAAATGCAAGTGTGCAAACCAAGCTTCACTCTTTGTTTCAGCAATAGGACCAAATCACAGGAAACCATATAAGACCCCAGATATTTGACTTAATAAGCTTTTACTGCCCTATTACTTTGCACTACAGAACCTTGCTTCAGCAAAGAGAGGCAGGAGCGCCATGTTCAATTGTCACTCAGAAGAATAGTCCTTTCACCAGCTCTGATGCAGGGAAAATTCAGAGTATTGCATTATTTGTCTCAAAGGACAGCAGTGCCTTCCCTCAGGCCATGGTCTCTCCACTCTCAGGATCAAGTGGAAGTCAAAGGGAGAAGCTGCTTTAACCACATTATGGCTAATTGTTATTCTTCCTCTCTCCTCTGTTTCCTCCACCTTCTGCAAATCCAGCAATCCATCCATAGTATGTGCAAACAATGACTACACACACACCTGTTCTCACGAGGAGCTTTGTGCTGGTGCATTCAGAAAGGAACTCACGGCAACTGAAGCATTTCTAAGAGCACCAACATGGCTTTGGAGATATGTGGCCAATAACACTTACCTCATCTTAGACTAGGCCTAACTGTGCAGCAACAATTCCCACTTCGCTACACATTTCCAGATGCTGCTAAGAGAAAAGGAACTATAAAGGTGTCATTACAGTATTGCCCTCTGGAAATAAATTTCACCATTGCAAGATGCTTATTCACTCAAATATTGCTCAACACAGACTGTCTGTTACATTTTTCATCCATATGAATTTTAAACCTGATTACCCCATATTTTGCTTCATTAAGTAGCAGCAAAATTTCATCTTGCTTTTTTTAGAAGAAAATTAGTTTCAGATTCTCTGAGTTTGTTAACTTAATAATCTTTTTTAGCTTTCCAATGATCTTTTCCAGCAAAATTCTCAACCTGAATTAATTAAAAATCATCTGCCTCCCTTAAGGCTTTCATTCAGTCTTCTGAGTATAGAGCATCAAGTGCATTCTTCCTTCAGATTAATTCTACAGTACCTGGTATCGTTAACTGTCTGCCAGAGATCAAAGAATTAATCATCATATTGCAAAAATATCAGACATGCTAGCACAGAAATTTATGGTGTATATATATATATATATATAAAAAAAATCAATGTGCTCCTGTGCTACACCATACTTTTTCCATGCCAGCCTGAACCCATTTGTCTAAAGCAGGTGACATACAGGCTACTTAGTGTGCAGTGTCTCCTGCTGCTGTTATTCAGAAGCACTATCATCTTCTCCATTCCACTCTAAAAATTTGGATTTTCACTCAGACCAGATCAAGCTTGGGAGACTTTTAAACTTCTTAAAATTGAATTTTTAAAACTTATTTTCAGTGAACAGTTTAAACAGCTTGCAATTCATCACAATGGCTTCTTCATTCAGCCTTTGTTTAAAAAGCCAGTCTCAGAATTAAATCTCACCCATCTCTTTCTTTTGAAACTCACATAATCAAAACCTGCAATCAGCATTACAATAGTTTGCTAAGGCTGCATGCTGGGCTGTCTGTAGCAGATTTTGAGGCTTACATATACCTCCCTCACTTGGATCATGGTGCTTCCCATGCTTATTCTTGATTTTGCTTCCTTCTTTGTCCCCCCCACCATCCATTTTTCAGTTCAGGTTTGGAAAGTGAAATCCAAGATGGACTATTGCCCATGTAACACTTGGGTTAGATGTCTGGGCAGATGTTCAGGGATCATTGGAACAAAGGTTTATTTGGTTCGTTTGTAATTTCCCCCTCTGCTCCTGTCTGTAGAAACAGTCTTATTCTTCAAAGAGTGAAAGTTGTTATTGTATTGAGAACTCGCAACATGAAATTTTGTTGCTTGTCTGTTTGAAAACCCCATGAAATCTGAAACTCAATATTATTAAAAAAATTAATTCCCTAGCCTAACCACGCAAAAATAATTGGAATTATGTAATATAAATTTGATGAACGTACATTTGTTATGAAAAGGAACTACAAGAGCACTTAACTCTCTACCATGTACTAGCTTCTGTACTTTGTGTCCTTTCTTGTGTCCTTTCTCTTCAACTCTCACGTTTCTTTGAACAAGAAAGCTACTAATGAAAGCTCTCATTATTACCCATTAGCTTCTATCCTGATCTGAAGCAATAGCAAAAAGATTCAAGACTAGAAACTTAACTCTAGCACCTTGAGCTTAATATAAACTGTCTGTGTTATGCCTAAACTTTTGAAATGTTTAAACAAACACTAATGGATTAATTGAATTTGGATACAATTGTTTGATAATACAATCTTCCAGTGCACCGGTGTTCTTTCTTCATTTGCTAAATGGAGATGACAACATTAACCCAACTCCTTTGTAGAGAACCATCACACCTGCAAGTGAAAAGAGCTATAGGAGTTATACATAATGGATGCATCTTAATTTATTCTTTGTTGCTAGAGATAATGGCATTGAAAATTTGAAAACATGCTTTAAGAGAAAGGTAAGTTGATTCAAAAATCTATTATAATTTATTCTATTTATTAATGGCTAACATAATTATAGCTACAAATATTTTTTACTGTATTAACAAAACAATCACATTCTAATACCCTTCAGAATAACCAAAGTAGACACTAAACACTACAGCCTGTAGAAAATCAGCTGAATTCCAAACCACATCAGAATGTTTTGCTGGAAATGAAGGCAAGATTATCTTCTGTGCCATAAACAGCCCCATCACATATTCTTTTGTTCAAATTATTCAGACATGCCTAAGAAAATGTTATCTCCTTCAAAAATAAAAGATATACTTTTGCCATGTACATCTAAGCTTCTTTAAGAGAAAATGCTACCACCAAAACTATTTTAAAAGCACACTTTAAGCTATGGAAGCTTCATTTTCTGCCTCTGTATAGGCCTAAATAAATAATTTTCTATGTATCTATTTGTGATCCACTTATAAATCTTTTCAACCTTTAGAAAGCAAAAACGGGTATCAACATTTGAATAAAGAAGCAGAATAAAAATGCTTTAATAGTCTTCAGAAATGCCTGAAATTGCCTTCCCAAATGTAACTGCACTACAAGTCACAAACCAGACACAAATTTCTCAAGTAGGTCCTATTTTTATTCCTGCCCCAATTTTTAAAAATTGGCATTTAATCCATGACATGTATTCCCTCTTATTGCTCAACAGCTTCCTTTTTTTAAGAACTTCCATTGAGTGAACTCATTAAAAACCTTTTGAATTCAAGTGTAGTACAGCAACTCAGTCACTGTAATTCACATGTTTCTCAGGTCCTTCATGGTCCTCTGCTCCATTTGCAAGGAGTGACTCTGCCTCCAAAATCCAGTGGCTTCCTCCCCAGTATTCCGGGTTTGAGTGTGACTACTTTCTTTATCAACCTCTTCAGCACAGAATTCAGCCTTCCTGGTGTGCAGCTTCCTTTTTCCCGCAGCCCCTTACAGAAAGTAACATCACATATCAAATCCATCCATTTTCCTGGTATCAAGAACAATTTAAGAGACAATTTTCATATCACAGTTCAACCATTTAATGTTTGAGTTTCTGTGGAACCTGTGAGCAATTGCCATCTGGTTCTGGAGGCTAATTTTCCTTTACCAATTTAGTCTAAAACTTAGTCTTGACACTTCCAATTAAGGCAGGTCCCCACACAGTGAGAGACTGATGTGGAAACTCTCCTAAACTCTTCCAGTAAAAAAAATAAAAATAAAGCAAATGTAAAAAATTATTTTGCAGTCATTAATTGACTTAACCTTCCCGTGATGCCCCTTTTTCATCTTCTTCAGACAGCACACTCAGAGACTCCAGAAAGCTTCCTCCTGATATCTCTGCACAAAATTCTGTTTGTTTGGGTTTGGGTTTTTTAAAATTATTCTCCTTCATTTTTAGAGTGTTTTAGCTGTCCTAATTCACTGGCAAGTTCAGTCACCCATGTTATAAAAACCAGAGGAAGTAATCAAAACTGAACTGCTAGTCATTCCACAAGGAAACTTCACTTTCATTTCAAATCCTAATAATAGGCTGCTAATTCTTCTACCCTACACATTTGGATAACTAAAACACCAGTTAGCACCAACAGCATCCTTATTGCCATCTGAATTAATACAACTGGGATAGTTTACACCTCCAAAGCATCATTTCAGCTTTCCTACAAATTCAGCAAACGTGACTTAATTGGTTTGGTTCTAACCATGTTTTCCAAAGCTTTCTCCATAAAGCTGCTCAATTTGTTTTCCTTTTAAAGTACAAACTACTGAAGTTGTAACCAAATATTTTGCTCAGATGTACAAAATCAAAGGCGAACATGCCTGCAGGAAATCCTTCTTCTAGGAAAATAATCACATTTCAAGCAAATGCCAAAAGCATTTCAGAAATAAGTAATCTACTATTGCTGACTTACAGAAGAGCACCATCACCTACGCAGAAGCTTTCAAATGACTGGAATAAAATATGATCTTGTATTCATGGAACATCCTGAAGTCTTACAGAACTGATGATAAGATGAATAATAGCAATAAAGAATGATGCACTGCTATTTTTTCATTACTGAGTAATTCACTTTAGAAGTCATTAGGCAATTTGAGTTTAAAATGAGATGCTGAGCTACTGCTGCTATTTTTTTTAAGCTTCAGATTCCTGACTTCAGCCTGTAGTTATGCAATACTGTAAAAACAGATCCCTCTGGTTTCCAAGAATAGTTTTACTGAGTATACAATTAACTAAGCAGGAACCCAGGGGTTCTGCAAATGAGGTACTGTTGTTTATTGTTTATTATTTCTCCTGTAAACCTGATTATTTAACCAATAAACCTTATTAACTGAGGTCCTGTACAACACCAAGAATAAAAAGACTGCAAATAATACTTTGCTTGTGCTCTTGATTGTGTACCATAGTGTTCTGCTACATTACCCACTGCAGAAAATTAAATTATAAGCTTACATTATGAATTTTCTCACCTGCCAACACTGGAAAGAAGGCTGTTATATGAAAGAAGTTAATTTATATCAAAGGTTATCATTAAGTACAGACTGCCAAAAGATACGGCAATTACCATTTTATTGGCTTTCGTTAGCAAAAGAAAACAGAATAGATATTACTATGAAGTATTCTCTGACTTAATCCCGTAATTTTGCTCTTGAAGCTTGCAAGCAGGCAACACAAATGTTTGTCAGTGTATCAAGGTAAATTCAGTTACAATGTCAGTTTGCCATAAAACAATCTGTTACATTTTGTACAGATTTACTGTAATGCTATAGGAGATTTCACCACCAGAAGGGATTGAGAAACCTCTTGTAGAAACCTCTGAGCCTTCCAGTGCACACAGCAGCTCATCAAACAGGGAAGGAGCCAGGGACCTTTGCAAGTGAGGTGAGTTTTTAAAGAGAACTCTTGGACCAGCCTCTCTAACAGCATTATCTCCTTGGATCTACCTGATCCTCATTCAGACAATGAATTAAAGCAAGATTAAAATAAATGGATCTATCCTTTCTGAGCCCAAGCTCCTTCACCTCATGCAAATAAAACTGAGGTCCTGCATGAAAAAACAACATCAAAAACCAAACTATTCAAAGGTCATTTTCCATTTACTTGAATCTCTATTCATTCTGCAAAGGAAAAAAAAAATCCACCTCCACCATTTTTGCAAAATGATAGTACAGAGAAGGTTTCCATATCTTCCTCCAAAGGACTCTGTCTGAAAATTCATTTATAATGATAAAGGAAAAAAAAAGTAAAATAACAACCCTATCACAGTGAAATAACCAATGCAAAATGAATCATAATAAAAATATAATCATTTTAATTGTAAATGTCTGTGTAATCTCACAAAAAGAAGGCAGAAAACTGGAAGAGCCATGTGCAGCACAGCAGGACAGAACTGCTTCATTTGATCAGCATGGAAAATGTCATGAATACCAGAAAAGAAAGCAGCATCCAAGAAGTTGCATTATTTTAAAATACTAGTTTATTCATTTTACTCTGATAGATCATTAAGGAACTAACATCTTTGATCCCTGAGGTGATCAAGCTAGTTGGGCTTTGTCAGTCCATCAGTGCAAATGAAAACTGTTCCTCAAAGACATTTTGGAGTTTTTAATTTTTTAAAGAAGCAGGTTTCAAGTGTGTAATAAACAGCTCCACCTACTGTCCCAGAAGCAAGGAAAGCATTTCCCAAATCTACATTTCAAGGCTGCAGCAAGTACAACAGATATCTTAAAATCCCCTTCCACCCTGCCCCTTTTCAATGAAGGGCAATGTCTGAAGAACATTAATATCAAAGTAAAAAAGAAGAGAAGAATCAGTCAAGTAAAATCCCACTCTGAAGTTCTTCAGATATCCTTTGGACAGATGAGGGTCCCCATCCCAGTCAGAAAAAGCATAAGAACCCTACTGAGACAAACACCCTCCTGCTCAGCTCCTAACACAGTCCTGTACAAAAGAAGGGAAAGATGCTTCCCAGCAGGTCCTGGTTTCTTGATGTCTGGCAAAAATAGCAGCCTCACACTGCCATTGTGTGCCTCCCAGTGGGCGAAGCACATCTAACTGAAAATACTAAAGCACTACACAGGCAAAATCAAAGGCTGACACAATCTGTTGTGGATTTTTTCTGAATTTTGAACATGCAAAATTCTTGTGTACAATACACAGAGTATCAAGCAACAGGAAAAGACAGACAGCTTGAGCTTGGATCTTCTGTATGACATGAGGAGCAACACTGTACCAACCCCTACCAAATCAAGGGGCAAAATTTACTTGACCAATTCCTACTGTCTTACAGTAGCTCAGCTGTTTTAATGCATTGGCCAGACTTACTCAGCTTTTCTGAGTGAAACTCTGTTATAAACAAATCAATTATGAATGGAGGAGCAAGAAAGACTATATTCCCTTCTCTTTCAAGTATCACAAAAATATTCAAATCCTACAGTGATATGGTACTCAGAAAAACACAATTTGTGATCACTGAAACTGTGCCTCAAACTATGGTTTGTGACTCACATAATTCTTCAAAGAGAAAAATAAGTTTATTTAACTTACTCTAAAAGCAAAGTTTCCTGTTTTAAGTAAGCATTAACTCAACATACACAAAATTAACACAGATACTACTTATATATTCTATAGGACAGTCAGTTTTCTTATGTGCCAAATAGAATAATATAGTCCACCCATAACCCCTACACCAATTTAAGCACCTTTGAAAAAACTGAGCTCCAATCTGCTTGTGAAAACTTCTTTGTCCAGGTGTTTGAAAAACGTCATGAGACTGCCCAGTTGCAGTGTCCTGGCAGCATTCATCACCAGCTACCACCCCAAGGTGGCTGGTGCCACTAGATCTGTAAGTGCAACCAGCTGTTTGAAATTATTGTGACTTAAGGTGTAAAATGACCTTTCATGCAGAAAAGAAAAAATGCTTGGTAAGTTTTTGCAGGGTTTTTTCCTTGATTTTTGAGGGTTTTGCTTGATTTTATCAGGGTTTTTTTTGGGGGGGTGGTGTTTTTTTGTTTTTGTATAGCATAAATCTAGGATGATTCAAAGAAATTGCACTGAAGTTAACTCTGTTGAGAGTTGACTTTTGCTCATGTGAGAACTAACTGGCATGAAGAGTCATGTCAACAAATTGTAATACATCTGCTAAAGGCAAGAGTAGTGCTGGGAATTTGAAAATAAGTCAGTTTCATTTGCTTGCACCAGGTGACACTGAAGCAATGCCATTGGAGGAGAGAGATGCACAGAACCAAAGTCACAGTAGTGGCATAAGCCTTCTCTTTCACACAGTGCTGCCATCTTCCCCCAAAGCCTCAGGTTGGATCATGAGTCACACCCACTTCACCCTAATGTTCATTGCTGCTTTAAATGTCATCTGCCAAATGTGAAGCTATAAAATGCAAGGCTTACAGCCCAGAACACAAACTTGCAGTGAACATGCCAAGATCCTCACCCTAGCAATCCTTCTCTACCTCACCCTAAAGTCTGCTTTAGCTCCTAAACTTGGGATCTGTCACTGTATCAAGTAGATGGCACTGCAAGCTTTTATGGCTGAGTAACAGTAGAGCACAGGCTCATTAAGAGTGCATTTCAGCAGCAGCACAGCTCAGAAGGATGCATATACTAATAAACCCTAACTCTCAGGTAAAAGCAGTGAAACCTTCTTACCCTTTTCATGGGACACTAGCCAGAAAGTTAAGTGCCGTTACACGTAGCACACTGCTGCCAAAATTTTCAAAAACAAAACTTGCAAGTTTAAGACTGTCATAAATAGAGACCTAGTCAATAAAATGAAAACTTTTTCAGTGAGGAGGAATTTTTATTAAATGCCTTGTGTAACATCTTAGTCCTTAATTATTACTCTAGCAAGTGGGAATGTGTCCATTTCAAGGAGGCTACAATCTTTCCCCTTTCCTAGCAGTGAAAATGGGGCTGGCTGCAGCCTGGCTTCACCTCAGGCATCCACAAGGCCCATCCTGCCTTAAATTATGCCTTGCCATAACAGACTCTCTTTGCCTGCCATTATCTACCCTCTCTCAAGCACACTAAGACACTCAAGAACTAAGTATATGTGGAGGATGCACATCTTGCTTCATATTCATCAACGCTACCCCGAGGAGCTCAAGGTGACTCTAAGAGGGTGGCCAGTCCCATCCATGCATGCAGAGCAGCACAACCCCCCACTCAAAGCAAAGCCCTCAAGCGCACTGGTGCATTCAAGTTAATTCAATGTAATTTCTGCTATTTTACAAATAGAAATGCCTGAATTAGCTGTAACATTGGGCACGACCTGAGCTGATGTGACTGCAGTGAAGCTGCAGTTTCCTGATCCATCTTGTTTTGATTTCCATGTCCAGTGAGAGAGAAAAGCTACAGTTATTCATTAACTTTTGCCACTTAATATTTGTGTCACTGACCACTGCAAGACAAAAGCTCAGCAAATTTAGCTGCAAAAAACCCCCACAGTCTAACAACTCACCTGTAAGGAAGAAAAACACGTTTTGGACATTTGCTATTTGGACAAAGTCTTTTATAGAGAAGATCTGCAAGTTACTGCATGTGTGATCAAGTTTCCTTAATGTGTGCCATGAACCACAAACACACACACCTTTCCTGCAGCAGAGTAAACAAATGGACTGTCCTCCTTTAGAAAAATACATTCAGAAAACCATCAAGACCATGGGCATGTTGTATCAGAGCCCAGCAGGACCAGAGTCCCAGTGATAAATGCAATCCCAAAAAGGTAAAAATAGAAGACAAAAAATGTGGATGATAAAGAAAACATACTCAGCACCAAGAACAATGTGCGTAAAATAATTGGTTCATTATTGGCACTTTATTATTAAAAGGAAAAATGAAAGCTCTGCTGTACTGAAAAAAGTAGCACTACTTGTTTGGAAGCCAAGCCTTCAGGGCTCCATATGTCTTATCAAAAAAGAGAAATCCTTAGTTTATTAAATTCCAGAGACAAAAAAAGTTCATAACACAAATCAAAGTCATGTCTTTGTCTTCTTTTTTCCACCTCCCTTTTTTGATAAAAAATAAAAGTGTTGTTCCTTCCATATGCAATGGGAATACTTTAGAACATGTTCAGCAAATAAAATTCACTTAGATCAATATACAGACATGATGGGGATTCGGACTATTAGAATTTTATTTTATTATTTTTTAATGCAAGATACTTGTTTCAGAACAATTCTGAACTTACAAAAAAAGTCTGTATTGTGGAGATACTCAGGGGATACAGTACCATAAGTTCATATAAACAGCTAGTTGACAATAACCATCATTAGCTCTTGGTGCGGACTAGATGGACTAACTCCTTGGGAAAGGCCAGTCCACAGAACACTAACAGTCTCCATGCCTAATGATCACTGATACTGCAACCCTGATTTACATCTTATCAGTGTGTTTCAGGATACAGTTAAATACTGCTTGTACTTCACAGGCTAAAGAAAAGATGAAGGCATGCTTCTGCTTCTCACAGTGGTTAGATGAGAAAACACCACTCTTCATTTGGTACTAAATACCTTAAAACCTCATCTGGCTAATATTCAATATGAAGACATTTTACTACCTGGAGTCTTGGCTGTAATGACTTGCAACCTTGATTGCTGCAGATGCATTAAGACTAAAAAGATAATGTGAAACAAAAGAGACTAAATTAAATGTTTCATTAAGCTTTCATAGGTCTTGGCTTCTCATTAAACTAAACTCTAAGCTTTTACGGCTGCTGGACAGGAGGATACTAATTATAAAAGGTATGTAGGTCAAAATTTGACACTGTGTTTTCCCATGTAATATGGCCTTACAGTATCTGGGCACCTGGTATTCACCTTTTTCTCATTTTTTTTAAATTAAAATATTTATTTTACTCAGAATTCAAAACATGACATTTCAAAAAACTTCTTAATACTAATTCTCTCAGTTATCCTCAGTGTTCTACCTCCTGTCTTTTCCCCCACAAAAGAGCAGGTGACTAAAAAATGCTTTGAGCAACAGAAACAAAATCAAGGCAGCTGAGATGTCTGTTTCAGTGCTTCACATGACACACTGGGACAAAGAAATTTGGGCAGGGAAGGGTCTATGAACATTTAGTTCATACCTCCCCCAAGACAGAATCACCCATGTCTATACAGCTTCTAGTCAATATTTCCTCATTCCAAAACACTTTTAGACATAGACATCCTGCAGTCTATGTGAGTAAGCACTACAAGGTCTCACTACCCTCAGTGTTTAAGGGTCCTTCTCAGTGTGAACACTCACTTCAATTTTAACACATTAATTTGTGTCCTCACACCAGCTGCTTAGTCCCTCTCTTTTTCCAAGAATCTTTCTACTTAATCAGTGTACCCAGTACGTGCCAGCCTGAATGTACCAGCCTGCAGGATGTCTGAAGTATGTCAGACTCTTTCTTTGGGGCACACTGTCTTTATTTGACCTAAGTGAGGTTCGTCTGTGTCACAGAGCTGCTGTTCCATAATTGTTCAGGCCAACAGCTATGGGAGCTGCACACCTACTGAAAGACACCTCCCACCGCTTTCACTGGTCAAAGGGGCCAAATGAGGATACGGGAAGGCCACACTTGTTCATGTTTTCCAATTCAATACACTTTTCATGTGATGGTCAGGAATCACTTATTCATTTCTAGGTTTGTGCCACTGCCTCTCACACCTCATTAAGTGTCAGTCAAAACAAGCTTTGTGTCTAAGAAACTATGTAAAGTAGTAGCTTACATGACAGGTCATGGGAGATACAGTGAAGTAAGTGTGATTTTGGGGAAACTATCCACTTTCTGTGTTACAGTCAGGTCTACAACACAAACACTCTTTCTCCCCAACTCCACTTAATGAAGTCCACAATAGAAAGGAAAATAAACAATAATTTTAGTCTACTTACTTACTATCTCTCCAAAGGGTACTAGTACATGATAAACATTTTAATGAGGTTGGAATTAGGACAATTTAACCTCTTTGACTCAAGCGTACATATTATACACATCCACCAGCTTAACAAGACTAATCTTTCCAAAGGAAGACAGGCATAGACATGAGAGGATCTACAAAAAATTAATGTCATACTTTTTATAAAATGAAGAACTACAGAAAGTTTTCTGAAATCCAAATCTTTCTAAAATTAAAATTACTTCTGCTATTCTACTATATCAACCATGAAATTAGCCTTTGTCCTGTTTTTATGTACTCTAAGGATATTGATTTACACTTTGTATTATGCACCTCACTGACTCACACATTTGATCGTCCTTTGAACATACAATGAAAACATTTCCTGAGTAGATTACACAAATAGGATTATTCTGAAGCAATTTCACCCAGGATGAAAACACAAGACATAAAAGTGTAAGAGAAGGGGTCACAAAGTACTCTGCTTAAAAGAGGAGGTACATGCAGAAGCTTTCCTCTAAATAGAAAACAGTTTAGGGTTAAGGAAGTGGGTAAGATCATCTCTAAGGCACCAAAATTTGCTGCAGAAATGAATGCTAGAAGAAAACAAGACTGAAACACTGCAATTAAAGTCAGTGGTGTGGTATCCATCTTACAGAGATGGAGTCCTCACAGCTACTTTAAATTTTAAATAGTCAGAAATAATAATTCAAGATCTCTAATGCCTTCCTACTCATCCAAACTGATCAGATTTCTCAGGAAAGATGTAGTATCTTAACTAATCAAAAGCCGCAATGAAGATGCACCCACAGTATGTTACCACATTCACCCAAAATCTCAATTGATCAATTGAAAATTCTTACTAAAGTAATTAAAATTCGGAATGGTGTAGAATCAGAAATAGATGAAATATACAATAGGAAGTTGCAATCTATTTACACTTCATTTTAGAAGATACTTCCTCAGGCAGCTGAATGACTTCAGGTTACTCTTATTTACCTTGCACTGACATTTCTCAGAAAGGATTCTTATTTTCATCCTGGTCTGACATTGCAACAAAGAGCACAACTCGTACAGAATGTCTTGTATCACACCAACATGGAATTAGGCTTTAACCCTTGGGTAGATGAGGAGTGCCTGTTTGACTCTGAAATTCACCCTCCCCATATTCTCATCTCCAGAGCTTGAATAAAACTTGCTTTAATAATCTTAATGCTGCCTGAATTTTTATCATACAGCAAACTACTACATAAAGTAAATCAAAACCATGTATTTTTGCCTTTTGATAGAGGTAAAAGACCCAACAATAAAGTACAAAGACAAAAAACTTTCCCTTCACTTCTTACAACTCTACATCTATAATTACTCATGACAGCTTCAGTTAACTGAATTTCAACAAAGAAGGTCAAGCCATAAAGGCCTAATTAATTTTACAAATACTCAGCAGGATAAACTAAGATTTCCCTAGGGAGTTAGAGAACCTGAAAGGACTAATTAAGAATGTGAATATGATGTGGTAGCTTCAAATTATGGAAATTCCGCATGCATTTTCACTCTGATCCAAACTGGCAGGAACCCACTCCAAATATTTCATTGAGTTGTTGTTACAAAGTAAACCAAGAATGTTGAAAGGTTACAGAGAAATTATTATTTCCCCACTTCAATTATCTACACTTCTGAAACTAAATATTTCAATGGTGTATATACACACATATATATATGTAAATATAGGACAGAGTAGGGCAATCAGTGGGTTTTACTAATGTTCAACTTTCTAGTTTTGCAATATAGAGCACTTAACTCACATTACAGCTTCCACACCCAAATATCTTTATGAAATTGAGATCTGCTTGAAGTGAGAACCAGAAAGGTCTATGCTAAAAATAACAAAATAATTAAATTTTATTCTGAAAAATAATCTGGCTGATATCAGGATATACTTTGTTTCAGGTGAAAGTAGGGGAAAAGGTGTATCTTCAGCATACTTTGGCATGATATGTTCAAAGCACATACCAGTACACATAAAATTCTTGCTACTCTACATTAAGAGAAAAGCTTATCAGGAACCTAAAATGAAAAAACCTCAATGCAAGTCACAACAAACCCTCAAATTTGTATTTTACTTCAAAATTCTGCAGTTCATGATGTTCAATATTTCAGGCCAAGTATATCGAATAAATCTTTTGATGCTGTCTATCAAGTGAACAGAGTGAGATAAACCCACAAAATCCACTCAACAGTCTCCCATTTCACAGTGAGAATGAATAGGATTACACAATATATATATATTTCTACTTTGTATGTAGGGGACATGCGATACTCTGTGGACACACATTGTTCTGCCAACAGAGGCAGATAGAATAGTAATTACAATTAACTGCATTTTTTTTCCCACTGGATGGATTTCTACACACATCACCCCACAACAAAAAGAAAATTGACTGCAATACAACAGAATAATATAATGCCATAGAAACAGGGTAAAATACTGCTATTTAAATAACAGCAGAGATCGGTACTCATTGTGGGGATTTTTGTTGTTTGGTTGTTGGGAGGTTTTTTGCTTTAAAACTATCTTATACTATTTGTCACATCTCAAAAGTGTATACTGCAGGTCAGGGTTGGTGTGTCCAAACCAACCACTGAAAATACAGTTTATATTAAATAGGCACAGTAAGAGTGTTAGTAAAAAAATATATAAAAAATAAAAACCCCCCTGCAAAATAAAAAAACCCAGCATGCCTTCATTTGACAAGTATGCAGACATTTTTCCTCATCTTAAAACAGTGTAAGCTGTTGCAAATCACTTACAAGTGCATAGATTATTCATCACGCTAGATACACCAATAAACAAAATTACTTCAGAAATTACACATTGTTTTTGCAACTTTTAAACCCGTAGTCATTTGCTGAATGATCTCGCATCACTTTAAGTGACAAATCTGGTCATGCAGTTATGAGACAAACACAGTTCCATGAACTCTGAACACGTGGATGTTGTTGTCACGCAAGAATAAACAGAATCTCTCAAATTTGATTACATAAAGCACTTCTGGTGAGCTTCAAGTTCTTTCATTTCAGATCACTTGGACAAAAAATTAAGTACCACTTTATCCACAACAACCACCTCCACCAGGAGAGAATTTTCAAGAAATTCTGTTTTACTTTTAACATATAGAAAAACACCTTAGGGCTTGCATTAATATCCCAGACATAGTTTTGCAGTATTCTTTCATTAAATCTCACAAGCATACACCATATTATGAAAAAAAACCAAAACAAAACAAAACACCCCAAAAATTTTAATAAAGGTATCTTCTTTTAATAAAAATATGCTCCAATCCTTGTTCTCTGGCTATTTAGGCCTAACAAACACAGACTTTGCCACTTACATGAAAAACAGTAAAGAATCAGTAACATCTGGGCAAGAAATATAAATCTGTTATAGAAATAACCTTTAGCTATTGCTCATTACAAGGACCATTAAAAGATTCTATTTCTATAATTAGTCAGTGAGTTCAGAAATAAGATCTTAAGCTACATTTATAAAGATGTAGAAACATGGAAATTTGTCTCATTTGATAACAAATTATAAGGTTTTTGTGACAAGCGCCTTAAATTCATATACTAGAATGTTTCTCAGAGAGGTATAAAAGCATTTAATCATCTTTTATGATGGCATGCATTTTTCTCCAACATCCAGTAGGACAGCAGCCAGTTTAGAGACCCAGAGTGGACAAGAATCAGCAAAGGAGCCCAGCTGGGGCAGTGCTCAGGGCAGTACCTACAGCAGCCCAAGGCTGAGATGCCTTAGTGCAGGATATTCATCCCACAGGCTGTCTAGGCTAGTTTTTCTGATGCTTGTTCCTTCCAGCTGTGCACAAGAGACCCTCTCTTGCATAGGAACTGTATCTTTTCTCAATGTTGAAGAGGTCACAGAGACATCTTCAGAAAGTCCTTCTCTAATACATTGGGGCCTCAATGACACCACCTTATTAACTTAGTCTCTAGTTTTGAAATGGGGACAAAAGCACTTTCTGACCTCACCTTGGTCATTAAGGGAATAAATAATACAGGTTTCTTGAGTTCTCCAAGGTGACAGTTACTTTCTTGAGTAAGGCAGGAGACATTCCACTCAGCCTCATCTCAGAGATTAAAAACTACACCAGAGGCAAGACAGAACCTAAAATAACTTAAAAGGCAAACACATACACAGATGGATTAATTGTAAAATAGAAAACCTAATTAAACTATTTTTGATCAAACACAAGATGGCAAAATTCTCTAAAATATAAATAGTTAAGACAGTACCATTTTAATTTTCCTGATCCTTTATTGTGTTTAGTGAGGGTTTATATGCTTTTTGCTTCACTACATTCTATTAATATGGAAAGGCTGATTCTGCACTGATTGACTTAGAAGGAGAGCTTTGTGCAATCAAAATAAGGTATTGTTGCTGTGTTTTGCTTTCTCACTGAACACTCCAGGGTGCTCAGCCTTTTGAACACATTATGTACAAGCACGTAAAGCAAGAAGTCATGTTCAACACTTGAACGTGGAATACAATGAACTGGCACCTACATTTGAAGCAGCTTTGATTTTTCATGGAAATCTTTCATCCTTTGCATCACTAATAATTGAACTTTGCAGCATGCATTATTAACCTGCTTACTTTTGCTAATCAGTGTAGTAGGAAAAAGATCACAACATTAGCATACTGATAACTACATGAGATACTTGCTACTCTTACACTCCACAAAAACGCTGAAACATTATCACTGCCATCAGTCCATTTAAAAACTACTGCAAATGTGTTGAACTTCATGAAAATGTTATCTTAATAAGGCAAATATGATCATTTGAATTTGGAAAGTTGCATGCTTTATAGTATTTACTTTAGAGGGAGAAAGAGAGCTTCCATTATGTTCAATAATAAATTTAGATTAGACCTCACCTTTTTTTTGTTGTGTTTAGACAGCATAACCTGGGATGGAAACTTAGCTCCATGCAGTGATTCCTTTAATAACTGTGAAAAGAGCTGACTTGGAGGACGTAACACTTGCATATAGCCAATGTAAACACCAAAGGAGATATGTAAGTGATGTCATATGGACTTGCACTCATGAATAGGTCCAAAATTTTGTGTGTGATTAATTTTAAATTGTTTTCCTAAATTAATGTAACACCTGCTAAGCCTGGAAGATATCCCTTTGAAAATTCCCAAAATATCAATCAACAGTGCTGACTATCCCAGAAAGGGAAAAACAGAGACAGGGTAATGTAGAGGTTCTAGATAATACCAGAACAAATTCTGCTGTAAAAAAAAAAAAAAAAAAGAAAAAAAAAAAGAAAAAGAAAAAAAGGCCTCTTTTAGGATTGCAGTTTGATTTCCCCATTTGACATTAACAAATCTTTTGCTTCCCTCAACAGAAAATATCCAAAATACTTAATCATTTAGAAGTAATTAACATCCTCCACTCAGGTAAAAAAAATCCTATGGAAATGTAACTATGTATATTCAACAGTGCTGGCATATTAGGTATATAATAAGCCTTTTTGAATGTTGCTTAACTACAATTCCATTCTCCAGGGTAATCAAAAAAAAAACCACATGAAAAACACACATCTGAAAAACTTACCTGAGAGAACAGAATTATAATCTTTAATTATGGAAAATACTGCATATTCTTTACAATATTTGTTTAGCTACCCAGTGCATTATCCCATTATCTCTCTCCTGTACTGTTAGCTACCAGAAACCTTTGCCATTTAGGGATCAACGAGTCACAAGATCAAAGTTTTGAAATTGAAATTTAAAGTACTAAAAAAATAAGTAATTCATTGTTGTTTTTCTGGTTCATGAAGTGCCACACCACAATCTGTCCAGAAAGGTCTCTTTGAAACACATGTTTTGCACAGCTTATAACATGGGTTGTCTGGCACTGAGGCCTTTTACAACTGGGGATATGCTGCTCTAGGCACTCCACAAAGGTATAGCAAGAAACACTAACTGTGCCGGTAACTGCTCTTGTCTGTCCTGCCTAGTTAGGCAAAGAACGGAAAAACAAAGGGAATTAACTTGCCAAGACTCACACAACTGCTCGGTCACAGAGCTCACAATGTTCCCTCAGCTCTCCCAAGACCAGAGCTGCCTTGTTTCTGGGTCACATTGTCCCCTTCTCACAGAGATTACCTTCCCCAAGGAACGCACATTAGGGAGGAAATAGGTATGCAGGACACAAGCCCTGCAAGCGCTTTAAGGCCTGGCAAGATTAGGCAAACAGTTGGGATCCTCTGCAGGCAACAACTTTTCACTCTAATGGAAAAAGTTTATTTCAACTTCTGCCTGTGTCCTTATCTCTAAAATTAATGAGGAAGCAGCCTCTATGCTGCCATTTTCCAAGTCTCTTTGATCTTATGATTACTCACATAATGCTTGCTTACTGTTCTATAGAGTCTAAAAAATGTATATTGACATGAGATAGCTCCGAGTACACTGTGCACCCAGGAATAATGGAAAGCTACTTTTTCTGTAACAGAAATCTTCAAAGCAGTTCAAAATGCTTGGGATGGAGAGGAGGGACACAAAGTTGCTCCATGGTAATTCCATGCTTGCTCCATGTCTGCATAGCCCTAAATCACATGGGAGTGCAGAGGGCACAAACAAGAAAACAAGAAATAAGACCCAAAAAAAGTGCATGACTGCCCTGAAGCCCATTTTCTTTTGTATTATTTCCTCTTCGCAGGTACCCCTGAAATGTGAGACATATTCTTCTAAATTTGATGTCTCTCAATAACATTATGATAGATGAAAAAGAAGTTAGAAAAACAGAAAGGATGGTCTGGTTGGTTTGGGGTTAGTTTCTTTGTGTTAAGCTTTCTCCACTATCTGTTTTGGACTCTGTTCTGCAACAGTTCAGGATGCAGCCTAAGCACATGCTGTAACCTGTAGGAAAATGCAGAAAGCCACAGGACATCAGGAAGGTCACGTCAATCTTCCATCAGTCTATTCTTTTCTAAGCCTAGGAGTGAAATATCCACGTCTTCATAAACTAGATACACAACCTACAGGAAACACTAAAAATTAATTGCATTTGTATTTAAAACAATTAAGTGGTTGCATCTTGGCTTGGTCTTGACAAATCGTGATGCTTAATTCCTCAACTCCAATGACCACAGACACCTTGTACATGTCTGCACTTGGGCTGCCACATATTCACTGTTGCAGCAAAACAAGTCTTAGTGGCCACCAGCTGCAGTGTCCTAACCAGCACGATGCCTGCAACAACACCAATCTGGAACAGTTATTTACATAATGAAAGCATATACATACAAATACACACTTGCAAGTGGAGAAAAAAAAGGGAAAGAAAAGAAGAGATCTACAGCTACAACAGACACAAGGTCTAAAATGAAACAATTCTGAAATTCAGCTTTAATAATCTTTACACTGCTATGTTCCTTTTTATGTTTTATTTTTATGTTTCATAGATTACAAATAAGTTCAGAACACAGAACAAATTGAAATATTAAATATTCATTTTCAAATACCAATTATTCTACTATGTGAGATTAAAAAATTTACATGATAATATAAAGGGAAAAGTTGCTATGAGTCAAAAATCCCAAGGAAAGTTAGCTTTTATATCTTGATATGAAAGCACCAAGCATTATATCACAAATTTTTACATTCTAAGCTTGGCTGTATCTCATTTGCTTTTACATCCATAATGTTCTAGGTCTCTAAAGGATACTTATTTATGATGCTTTCATTAGGAGGGTACAAATTTAGATACACTGGAAATTTATAATTCAGGATATGCACAATTCCACAAATAGGCAGTGCTATTCAGGACCTTGAAATGAAAGCAGTACATAAAAATAGATCTGAAACAGACACAGCCAAAACAGGCAACTTCTGTGAATTATCTGTGCTGTAACTTCTCTGTGCACACATACATTTAAAGAGGTGGAAAAAACCCATACTTTCTGACCTGTTTCAACCAGATACTGAAAGAATTTATTATTAATACTTCTGAAGACAGAAAGACAGCATCATTATTATACCAACACTTCCCTCAGCTGCATATTTTGCCCTCTGTTCCACACTGTGAAAAATGCAATACCTTGTCATTGGTTGTTTCAGGACAATTATGCAGAAGAAAGACAAATGCCAGCTTGGGCTAAGGCTTGGTCACCTTGCCCAAGACTTGCACTATGGAAAGCTCCTGTGGGACATCTGATAAGTCATTTCTTGTCCTGTGGCCTCCAGGCCCCATCTCTACCCCCAGTTTTACCTGGCTATCACAAAGTCTAAGGGATACATAAAAGGTTGCACAGACTGAAGACTAGAGTACACAGAGGCTACTGAAATTAAAAATTAACTAAATACTAAAGTGAAAGAGATACATAGAAAATCTTGGTGCTTATCAAAGCCTTAATAGAAAACAAGAGTATGTAATGCAGACAGGGGAATGAGTGCTGTAATAGAGAGGGGCTAATTCCCTGCACAAATAGCAGGCAGCCAGCTCATGACACCCAAAAAAAGCACCCCATGTTTCCAGACCAGAGCTATCTACTTGACTCAAACTGTTCTTAAACCCACAGTAGTATCCAGCCAAACATGTATCACCTTCGGCAAGAGGAAGAAATAATTGTCTGAGCTTAGCAAAATAAAAGACTGCTGAAAATAGAGGAAACCACTCTTTTTTCTTGAGGTTATCATTGCTAATGCCAGTCATAAAGAATCATTTACAGATAAATGCATTTGCAAAACCTAATTATGGAGTGATTCTGATATCATTAACTATTAATTTAATCATACAGGCATTTGTATGATCATACACAGACATACAATTGTGCTTGCAGGCAAGCTAGCTTTCCCCAAATTATAATTAACTAAAATATTATGGAATAAACATTGCAGAAACAAAACTATCTATGTTCACTGCTGCTGTGTTTTCCTGTAGTCATAAAAGTGATACTTCAAAATCCCAGTGTGTTAATTAGGAGTGTAGTGACATAGAAAGAAATCACCTGTTGCAAGGCAACTTCACTGGCTTGGAGTAAAGTCAATAGAAACTACAGGAACCATTCAGGACACAAAAATCTAAAAAATCAGCAGGCAGAACTTAATTTTCTAAACCTGAATTAGAAGGACTACAAAGCAATCATCCAGGTCTTCAACCTTTTTCACAATGGAATACACAGAGCTCTAATCCGCAGCAGAAATTAAATGCAGTTCCAAGAGAAAAAATATGCAAAGATGCAACCCATACACATTCTTTCTTTACGTGATGAAGGTACCAGTCAATACAACTCGACAGGAAAAGGAAGGAAGGATATTGTGCTTTCTGGCTACCAACATAAGGAAGAATGACAAAGTGGAGGAAGGCTTTCCAAGCTAAAAGTGCAATTAATCTATTATTATACAAATTTGACTACCACGCCCAGGAAAAAGATTTAAGGCTAGTAGTAGATTGAGACAGGGTAACTGCCTCTGTATCTAAAAATCCCTAAAGAGTTTCTGAAGGGGAAAAAAAGAAAGGAAAAAGAAAAAAAAAGGTACAAAAACTCTGTGGTAAGCATGAACGTTTTTGTTGGTAAATGTGATCTTTAATAAGGTAAAGAGCATGTACAGGTATACTGGGTATCCTCCAGTAGATATTGAAAAACATACAAGTTAAAAAAATCATTGGCTAGAATTGATGTGACAATTTAAGAACCAAAGTCAACAGAATATTCAAAAGCAGCGTCTCAACTTTTTATTAACCAAGATTGTTACTTAGTATGTTTTTCCTTACTAATTTTGGTGTTAGGGAACTACACAGTCCATGTGATTTGAGCTCCTGTTTTCTTTAATGTATTCAAAGATGCTGTGAAGATGAGAAGACACTAGAATGCCTATTGTGTTTTGCAGAGTCAGATTTATTCAGATAAACATGACAATGTGATGGATAACAATCAGTGCTTGTGATGACAGGAGTCCCATGACTGTGCTGAGCACAGCCTGAGCATCAACTTCAACCAGTGGGACTACACCTGTCAGGCAGGGCCCTTTGAGGGCACTTAGACATTTAACTCAAGGAACTCAAGGGAAGTAAGGAGCTCAAGTATCTCCAAAGGGTATGGGAACAACTGATTTTCACAAGGTCAGATGCTGAAATTTTCTTTATAAATTCCACTTCAACTCTGATCACAGGATTTTCCATCTTTTCCATGAGACCACTGGTGCAAACCAGGCTGTATAAAGCTGATGTAGGGACTGAGGAGTTCTTGTCCAGAGTGAGGAACATCGGGCCAAAATTGCTTTAGAGGACCTCCCATATTATATCATGAAATAATTTGCCATTTCATCCATTTGAGTGAAGGGGATGATGTAGATTAATCAGTTTTATAAATAATACACTTCAGTAGCAGGCAACCCAGCTTCCAACAGAACACAAAAATAGTAGCAACAGTTTAGTTCTTTTATCATCTTCTATTTAAGTTCAATCAACCTGCAGCAAAATCTCACCTAATCAGCTTCCCTTATGCAATTTACAGTAACTGTATCTGCCAGAAAAAGTTGTTTTTACAAGATTTCATTGCAACAAGAATTAACTCTGAGCATTTCAGCAGTCTTCAGAAAAAGCTTCTCATTTACCTCTTAATGAAAATTTTACAAGCCAAATATTTAGATGTCATTTATAGAAATCATTAAAAATAAAGTTGAATTAATGTGTGCTGCACAGTCTTGACATAAGAAATGTAGATGCAGAATGGATTGGCTAAGGATACACAAAGAGGAGCTGTCAATAGATCCCTCAAAACATAAAGACAGATCAAGTGGCACTGCAACCTGTTCACTCTTAATTAATAAGGCTGAAGAAAGATTATGTTTATTTGCAAATGACAAAGGCAGACAGAAGGAACTCGAAATGATCAAGATTACTGATAAACTGCCTAAGAAGAAACCTCTGTGAAATTCTGTAAGGGACAAATCCAAGGCTGAAGACTTACACAGAAAGAGAATCAACTGTGCCAACACGGCATGAAGACAGAGGTGGAGCAGTAGTTCTTTAAGGATGCATTCTCCCAGAAAACCAACAAAAGTTGAGTATAAGGCAATGTTTTCAATACTATTGCAGAAACACAAAGCATTGGCAATGCAACAGCCTGAAAGAACATGTGAAATCACCCTGCTTTACACAGATAAAGTCCCAGCTAATTTAATTAAACCAGGGTTAGGTATGCTTTTTCAGTAATACTGGTACGAACTGAATAGAGTCAGCTGTTCTATCAGATTAAAAAGCGTGTAGGAGGTATTTAGAATATATTTTGGCCACAGAGTTACAGTTAAAAGAAAAGTTTGGCAAAAGCAAAGAAGTCTTCTTTAATAATTAACAGGAAAAAAGTTTGTCTCCTATCCAAACAACTGCTCTTTTTAAAAATTATAAATAATAATGAACTAGACATTTTACTTATGAATAGTAAGAGTCAGGACAGCTTTACAGTTGACATAACTGGAGAAGCTTAGTTGAAGCCAACCACATGAAAAAATAATTCTCCCTAAACACATCTCACTCAACACATCCATTTATGCATTACGTTATAGAAGCATCATGTCTGAGCTTCAGGGAGAGTCAAAGTAAAGAAAATACTCAGAGGCAATCCAGTTGGGTTTGATGGCTGTCTGATTACATATTTGCAAAAATAAGCATACTTCATAGGAGTCAGAGAATAATTCAGTGTCCAGATGCCCACTTAATTCTTACCCTCTGGCAAACCTGATCACTCCCATGCCATGTGCTACATGGGCATGTGTCCACAGACCTTGAGGTTGGACAAACAACTCAGTCTAAGGCAGGTTGCTAAGCAGAGGGCACTACTTTGTCATTGCCCATTTATATTTGAATTTGAACTTGTGATCTTCAAGTGAAGAGCTTCATAGCCTGTCATCAATGTATTAAACTTATTTAGTTCTTTAAGCAGATGAAGACTGTTGTAAATGGCAAAGGCTGGCAAAAAAAATAGTGAAATGGTCTATGAAGTCATTTTAATGAAATATGATGCACTGTAGCAGACCTTTCAACTTTTCAGTTTTTCTGTTCCTTTGCTGGTGATACTCTTGTGATATCTGTTGCCCCCACCATAGAGTAATCTACATGATGTACACATCCTGTCTATTTCAGTTCCAAAAACTGAAGAGCAGAAGTGCCTCATATTTTACTAATTATCATAAAGTACAATCCTGCCTAATTAAGGTGAGTTTGGTTTTTTTACCACTGTACAACTTTATTACTCACAATTTTATGACTTTACTGTCACTAGTTGCATTTGCAAAGCATGACAAATATATGATAGTCTAAACTTCTATATTTTACAATTCATTTTAATGAGGCAATGTACCAAATTATAAAATTCTTTATGTAATTAAATCCCCAGAGTGAGCAAGCATGACATTTGTACACATATGTGTGTGTCACTGTCTTTTATATTACCACAGTACATGCAACTGTATTACAATAGGATGCTACCTTTTCATTTTATTATTTTCCATTATACTTATCTATAGTACAATACCATATAATTACATACCACTTCTGCTTTGCTTTTAATGCAGTGGCTTGCAAAATACAGCATTTTTCAGACCAAGCTGCATCTTTTTTGTGTACTCTATCATTACTTACTGATGTATCAATACTGTGCAATAAATACTAGGACCTTTAGACACTACCACCGGCACAGCAATTACAGGAACATTTAAGATCACAGAATCACAGCATGGTTGGTGTTTGAAAGAACCTCTGGAGCTCCTCTGGTCAAACTCTTCTGCTTAAGCAGAGCCACCTACAGACCCTTGCCCAGGTCTGTGTTCTGACAGCTTTTGAGTATCTAGAAGGATGGAGACTTCAACACGTCCCTGGGCAACCTGTGCCAGTGCTCAGTCACCCTCACAGTGAAAAAGTGTTTCCTCATTTTTAGGAGACATTTCCGGTGTTTCAGTTGCTGCCTGGCACCTCTAGTCCTGTCCCTGGGAAGCACTAAAAGGAGCCTGGCTCCACCCCCTTTGTACTCCACCTTCAGGTATTCATGTAAATGGATAAGTTTTCCCCCTGAGTCTTCATTCTCCAGGCTGAAGAGTCCCAGCTCTCTCAGCCTTTCTTCATAGGAGAGGTACTCTGGTCCCTTAATGGTCTTCGTGGCCCTTCACCAGACTCTCTTCAGTATGTCCACATGTACTTGGACTGAGGATCCCAAGACTGGACCCAGTGCTCCAACTGTGACCTTAACAGAGCTGAGGAGAGAAAGAGCACCTTAAACCTGCTGGCAGTACTTTGGCTAATGCAGCTCAGAACAGTATTAGCTTTTTTTGTGGCAAGTGCACATTGCTGACTCAATGTTCAACCTGGTGCTCAGCAGGTCCCTTCCTGCCAAGGTGCTTTCCGGCTGGGCAGCCCCAAACACATACTGGTGCTTGGGGTTGTTCCTTTTCAGGTGCAGGACATTGTACTTCCCACTGGTGAACTACATCCCTACTGCAAGAAATTAAGAGTGAAGAACATGGAGTCTATTATTTTGAAGTCCTACATAGCCATCTTGACCACGCACTGAAATTTAATAAAAGTTACTTCCAACATGAAAATTTACCAGTAGCCTGTCAGCTAAACAGAATTGAAGAATAAACAGCTTGATTTAATAACATGCTTAACTAACTTTCACTCTTTAGAATTTCATAATGCTTTATGGAATAGTTATACATGATCCATTACTTTGTAATATAGCAACATACACTTCTCTATATAGACATACAGAAAATTTACACTGTTTCTGATGTGTCTTAGGAGCAACTACAAAAACAGAATGTCACTGCTTCTAGTTCAAAAAACATGATATACTATAACTGCAAATTATGCCTATACATAATTTTTTTCTGTATGGATGAAATACAAAAAGTAGCTTCTTTGTTCCTTATCAATTTTAAAATGTAGACAGTTTCTTTATCTTAGATAAATCAGAGAACACTCAGAGACACCAGAAAATTTTTGCCAGTAGAATCAGTGGTGAGCCACATGATATGAAGGCTAAACTTGTGCAAACAGAAGAGAACTTGACACAATCACTGGGTTCTGAAAAGGCATGATCCCAAGACTGGCTGTGTCTAAGAGAATCTGAATTCTCTCATCTAGTAGAAAAAAATTTGGAACTGCCTGTATTTAATAGATTATTACAAGATGGTTTTCCCCAAGCAGTATTTTTACATGGGTTGAGCCTGTTACCACGTTTCAAGATACTTTAAGGAAAGTAAAGTCAAGGTTGCAGAGAGTTTGACAATTAGGTAGCCAGAAGGTTTACACTCCAACAGCGAGGACATCAGCTTTGTTTATCCAAATGGGAAAGCCAAGCTGTTCTCCCATTGGTTTGGTAATCCCTGGCAACCGGAACACCTCAGCACCCCAACACCCCCATGGGAACTCTCCCAGGACTGCTCCTTGCCCAGGAGCCACAGGACAGGTGGGGACCCAGAACTGCTAGGGTGGAGAGGACACAAAGCAGGCTGTCAGTGTTCCTGGAAAAGTTTCTATACACTCTGCTGTGATTTTAGGGGAGATGATTTTGATGCTATTTTTAACAGTCTGTAATAGTACAGAAAGAACTAAAATAAATGAAAGCAAAATGATGGGATTTTTTAGCAATCAGACACTGCTGAATGAACACTGTCTTGCTGCAAAGGCTCATTTGACCCTAAATGCAGTAAAAACTGCAACCTTGATAAAAAAAAAAAAAAAAACAAAACAAAACAACACTTTGATACCATACACACTACATAATAAAAAATTGATCCACAATAAACAAACTGAAACAAAATATGCCAAGCCAACAGCAGTCCAAACTCACTGGCTCAATTAAGGAAATAATAAAAAACAAACCAGAACCTTTGATTTTCACAAGAACCATGGAAAATATGAGGACAAGGAAGAAAACAGACAATTTACATTTATTAAGTACAAAAATATTAATGAATTAGCTACTGTAAACCGGGGAAAAATGCTTCCTGTTAACTTCTAAAACAAATGGAACCTAGTCAAAAATTTGCCAAGCAAATTCTAACACCCTTTGTTTAAAACTGACAGCACCAAAGTTCCACAACTACAGCAAATACAACTTCCTCTTTTTCTTTTCTTTCCTATAAACATGATTTTGCATACTACAGTACTAAAACAATTTACAAGAAAGTATTCTTATTAAAAGGAACTTTTTATTGTATCCACTACCATTCATGTCTGTATTTTCTTATCACAGTACTCCTAGATATTTCACAACCTGCAGGACACATGCCTACATTCCAAGAATACATCCCACTTTGCAATTTTCTTTCATGCCTATAATTTTGGCTCCTCTAACTTATCCCATTTGCTAGGAGTTAAAGATAATTTGCTGTCAGCTACGAGAGTACCACCTCACGCTCCAAATACTGTCACCACAGAAAGACTGTGCTTTCAATGCTGGGCCAGCTAAACTGTGCCAGCATGGCACTGAAACCAAACACATCACAGCTAAATCAGCTGGTTCACGTGAGCTGTTTTACTGGAAATATACTTCAATTTGTAAGAGTTGCAACAGAAGCTGCAAGTATTTGCTTTGGAGAATGCTGGTTACCAGAGGTAAGTTCATTACCTACGCTTCAGTGATCTTGGGGAAGGAAAATCTTGACTTCATTTAAGGGTGACACCTCAAAGAAAAGTCAGCTAAATCCTGAAAGAGATTTCTCATTCTCCACTCAACTCTACTCTCTTTATGCCCTCTGTTTAAAGAGCCCTAATCCAGGTAGCCAAGATGGTTTCCTCTGCACATCACTGCCGCAAGTCAGCAAATCAAGGCAATACTGAAGTGTCTTAAGCAGCCCACTGGTGATACAAAACCAACAAGTTTTGCCAAGCAGAGGTTAAGGAGGGAACATTCTGCCCATTGGCCTTTAGCACTGAACATTGGCTGCAGAAATGAACACTGTTCCTCATCTTTGTCCTTGTCTTCCATGTTTTCCTCCTATGGGATGTCTAAGAGAACTGCACTGTGCTCCAACAGCAGCAGTGGCTACCACACCAGAGGGTGAGGCCCCTAATTTCTCCTCCTTTCTCCTAAAAGTATTAGTTAGCATGCCTGTAATATTTTAACCCCCAATTTTTAATTATATGGTACAGAAATTACAGCAAAAATTAGTATTTAACTGTATTCTTTTGTTGCACTTTGACCTTCTTAAAACAAACAAAGTTCCATAGATTTCTTTTCTTACCCAACCACTGACTGATTACTTTGTGTTCAGTAGATGGAGGCCTCAATACTCAGACATTTAAATCTTGCAGCACTATAAAATAGCATTAAATACCTTTTCTATCCCATTTGTTCTACTTAAATTCATTTAAACTCTTTGAGATGGGGAGGTAGGAGAGAATGCTGCCCTGTACTGTCAGACCTGTACACACACCCAGTGCTCCCTGGGGTACACAAAAAGTTTGAAGTATTATGGAATTCCAGCTCAAGACTATCAGAAGTCACCAACCAGGTCTAGCTAAACTATCTTGATCCTGAGATAAAATTAAAGGATAATAAAGAATAAAATATGTTACCTTAGTGTCTCTTCAAGCTAAAATTTAAGTCAAGCAATAATGCACTTTGCTTCTTCCCCTTTAGAAAAAAAAAGATGAAGTTGCTCTATTATTTATATTTAATGAATCATTTAAAGACACCAGTTGTGTCTATTAATAATTCCAGTGTTTAAATATAGTGCACTGATTGCTTCTTGTCTTTTTCAAGTACGACATAACATCTGGGAGTTTATTTCTGAGGGGGAAAAAATCAATAGAACCTATAAATTCAACATCCAAGTGGCTCTTAATTGAGGATGCTGATGCTGGCTGGTAGTTTACAGGACTTTCAGTTTCGGCTTTGGTCCACTGGAGACTGACTCCTCCAGTGGTGTTAGCACAGGAAAGCAAAGGTGGAGCCCCCAAAGAGGCCCACTGAGATGGCAAAGAAAAGCAAAGATAACCAGGGGGAGATTGTAATATTGTGTTTGTACCCAGTTGATGCAAACTGTTTCTTTCTTCTCTTACTTCCCCACTTTTGACAATATTTCTGTCACCAGCCTTTTTGGGGACGGGCATTTCCCCTCATCTTATACTATCAGAAAAGTGATGTCTGTCATCACACTTAGTGAGAACTGCAACACATATGGTTTCCTATTTTCAGGATGGTTTTTGAACAAAATGCTGCTTATGGAGCTCCCGTGTATGAGACACTGTTGCCACAAAAGGGAACAGCTAATGACAAGCAGCACTGAACCAAGTTTTCTTGGACAGGTCTGCTCCAAGGCTGTCTCTAGCTGCCGATGGGTTAGCATCATTCTGCTCAGACCACTAGACCATTTTCTTCATGATCTCTTCCTCAGAGCCCTCCACACAGCTCTAAAGAGAGGTCTGTGACAGTACTGGGAACTTGCTTCTCTCTGGGCAGGAGAACACAGGCTGGCTTTCCAATGACACTGTGCACAGATCTGGCATGGATGCTCTGCCCTCTCCAAACACATAGATATCCACTTCTCCATCTACCATTTCTAGTTGCTACCACTTCTTATTCATGTTGTCATAAGAACAACTTCTACACTACTTAAAAGGCACAGAACAAATTCTTATTCTCACACATCAAACACTCCCCACATAAAAAGTGAATCTAATGTCCATGCTGTTTGACATGTAACACACACAACCCTGACACCCTGAATGCACATACCACCGAATGAAATAAACAGACTTACAGTGGGAGCAGGGGGAGAAAACCTCAGTTAAGATCACTTTTGCGAACAACTCAAACCCTGGCCTCACTCTAAAAATTTATTGAAAGCCACAGCAAACACAGGGAACTTTTAAACAGCTTCAACTTCCATGTCTCAATTTGAAGTATCTATTGAAATAAGACCACCTTTTCTAGTGAAGCCATTACTTTATGGTGACTGCTAGAATCCACGTTGGCCTTATTCAAAGCATCCTCATATCTAGAGGATCATCTCCACACAGCATCTCAGGTGATCTGCACCCTGAGATTATGAAAGAGAACACTTCTGGATGTTGGCTATGTAAAAAGTGTAACTGTTCTTCTGACAGTTACAATAGGATAGAAAGCTTCTATGAGATTAAGGCGGGTTTGTAACTAAATAGTGAGGTTGTACATGGTACACCAGGAAAATGAGGATGCTGGGTATAGTATATGCCTGCTTGGCAGTTCTCCGCATCCAGCATGACAGTGCCCATCTCACAGAGCTGTTCACCCTTCTTCCTGAGAGGTGGTGGAGACTACTAAATTCCCTTTAAGGGGTTATTCCCACCCAAATTGATTAGAAAGATGGATTTCAAACTACGAGTTCACCAACCAGTTGCTCTCAACATGGTGGTTCTGTACCAAAACACTGCTTCAGCAGCCCCTGTTCTGGTCCTTGCTTTTCAGTCCCCCTGAAGCAATGCGTGTTACCTGTTATATCCTCCTGAAAGACAAGATCTCCATCGCTATTGGCAGCACCAACTGCCACTCAAGCAGCTCCTTTTCCAAGGCACAGTCCATTCAGTGTTCAGAGTGTGAACAGACCAGAATAAAGTCAATGGTACAAGAAATGAAGTTACACTGAGATGGTGGGTCACACTTGAGGGAAGATTAAGGGGTAAGGATAAAATGAGTTAGATCCTTACATTTCTTCTCTCATACTAGAAGTTTGCTTATTTGACTTTATATTCCATGTATTTTTCCAAGTAGAACAATACCATTGTCAACGTCATATAAATTCATAAGGATTTTGTAAACTAAGAATTACTGTTGTGTAATTTTCCAACCTGACAAATACGGATAACTACGATGAACTGCAACTGAGTGAAAGGGTTAAGTAATTTCCTAGTTGAAATTTTCTTTATTTCTCAATGAGGTAAGCAACAATTGGAGGAAGGAAAGGCTTAGGCATGACATTTCAGAAGTCAGAAACTGCTCTTGTAAGGCAGGCAGAAGAACAGTACAATTCAAAACCAGGAAAACCACGTATAATTACAGGTCAAAAAGCTGAAAACACTAAGGGGGGAGGGGGAAGGAACCAAAACATTTAGAGTCTAAAAGACTAACAAAATAGCATAAACACCTAGAACAAATGTATGTATATAAATAGAAAAAGGTAGAAAATAAATCAATGGAAATGTGACAGGGCATCAAAACACTAGGATCAATGAACAAAAATATTGAAATGGTTCCCTTTTTTCTTTTAGGAAATAAGTATGTCAGATTTTAACTTAAAAAAAGGAAAAGTAAATAATTTTTTTCATTTTTTTAAACAGTATTAATGTTTAATTAATGTAACTTGGCAAGCTAATGGGCTAACTGTTCAAATCAGTGACTCACTAAACAAGATTACTTTAATTATTCTTAAAATACCATTGCTACCTTTTTAAAAGATTTATCAGTGGAGAGTGCTCTCATTTCCACACTTTTTGAAAGACTATTTAAGGTTTCAGGAACTGCAGAATGAAAATAAATAGAAACTAGTTCAGTCTTACGTACACAAGAAAAGGTCTCAACTACAAGGTATTCAGACATATTAGGGAGAGTGCAGATCCTTCTAATGTGTGAAACAGTAACAGTTTTTATGTCTGGTGCAAAGGTTGGATGGTTCACACTAATAGGTCTCCTTTAATTCCATTTCAAAAGAGACTCCATCACTCTAACGCGTATGTCAACGAGACTTTCAATTTCCTTCTCTTCTTTAGTTCCCCAGCAACTAATTGCTAACATCTTTAGCAACTAATTACTCTAACATACTGCAGTATTATCAACCAAGTGACCCTAAACTGAAATGACCACGTAAAGTTATACTGGTCATGCTGTGAAACAAAACTAAACAATATCAAATGGAGACCTTCAGGAATTCAGAATAGAGTGTGCATTTTCTCAAGAAGAAGATGCAAACAATGCAGAAGACATCTGAGCTTTTACTAGGCTACTGCTACCCATAAAGATGGATCTAATAATGTGGTACATGCTGTACAAAGTTGTACAATATTTCATAATCATGCATATTAAGAACAGGTGATTTCATCAATAACTAGGCCACATATTTGGAAATGGGGATAATCAGTTTTAAATCTTTGTAAAACTTAAAAAGTAAAGCCTACAAAAAATAAGATTACAGCAAAATGCATTACTGGCACAACAGCTACTACAAAGATTATAAAAAGAGTAAAACAATTGGGCCTTTGACGGAAACATCAATCTGTAACACCCACACTATTGTGGAGCCAAGGGGTCACTAGAAGAACCTGGTACAGATGTAAGAAAGTGCATTCTAAAGAAATACTTTTACTTTGTTTAAACTATGCAGCTGTATATGATTTATATGTTTATTTAATGCACAGTAATTTCCACAACTTGGTTATTTGAGAAGTTAATGCAGCAGGGGAGGTGAAGAAGAAAGGCACACAGGACACACAGGGCTTTCTTCAGACTACTCTGCTTTTAATAAGTGTGACTCTTAGTGCAACGAAGGATATAACCTCTTCCTACAGAACTTATCTTTTTTACTGTGGACAATCTTGACCGCACTGCCAGTACAAACAGGTTAAGGTTATCAACATCCTTTTAGATTCAACAGTTCAGTACCACTGAGTACTAAACTATTTCCTAAAACATCAGTCCTTCTTTCATGGAAACAGCTGATTTACTCATTTAAAGGGTAAGGTTTTTAAGAGTTTTTTCCCTCTTCACCATATACATTGATTGTACTTACCAAACTTTAATCCCATCTTCATTTAAATACTCAAACTAGAGTCCCCCCAGAAGTTTTCATAGCTGCTTTTGATTCATGAGTCATTTTCCATAACAAAAAAGTGACAACATATCGCAACCTCCTGTCTAATATTTCAATGGGGAAAATACTCTTCAGTTTTTCAGACATGAACTCCAATGAAAAAATATTTAAATTAGCTGTGCAGCAATCACATTATCCAGCACCAGTGTCTCCCGTATCCTAATAATTATCAGCTCTACTGATCCTCTGGCAAACTTTTTTCTTGCTTATTATGTATTTATTATTAGTTGTTATGCACTTACAAATTCAGCTTAGAAATATTTCTATTTTTGTTATTTTGTCTTTAAAATGTCAGAGTTTACAGTCTTTTCAATTTTCTTCAGTGGAAAATGCTTTCAGTTTTTAAAGGATGAATTTTTATTTCTAACAGATCTTTCATTCTACTTTTTGATGCCTTATTTTTTATTTTTCACACTTCATCCGTTAACTGAGACATATTTACTTGAGCCTCTACCTTTCAACATTATTAATCCTGACTCCAAACATCCTCCTTTTATTTAATTGAAATCCTTTTTTGTATCTCAAGACATCAGGCAAGACAAAAGTAAACCAAGGGTACAGCACTGTACCACCACCTCTTCTGCTGAAATTACTCTGCGAAGTGTAAAAGACTTTTAAATTCACTGTCATTGTTCCTCAGTCTCAGGCAAAAGACAAAAGATCTAGTTAAAAAAAAAAAGGTTTAAAAACTGAGGGACACTACTCAATTAGTGACATAACTAGGAAGACAAAACCTGCTTAGTCTTACCATTGAATGCAAGTTAAACACAACTGTGTGTTCATAACACAACTATCCCAGGATTACATGTGGACTTGACTTCGCAATGCTAAGCATTTCTATGCTTCATTAATAAAGATTACTGAAAATTTCAAGCTTTTTTTTTCTCTTTTTTCCCCCCACTAAAGAATTTTACATACTGCACCTCTACAACTAAGTTTGCCAAGTCATACCCTCTAAAGAATAGAGTAAACTTCTTCAAGGGTGAGTGCAAGGTCCTGCACATGACTGGGGCAATTCCAAGCACAAATACAGGTTGGGTGGAGAATGGACTGAGCACATCCCTGAGGAGAGAGACTTAGGGGTGCAGCTGGATGAGAAACTGGGCATGAGCCAGCAATGTGCACTTGCAGCCCAGGAAGCCAACTCTGTCCTGGGCTGTGTCAAAAGCAGTGTGGCCAGCAGGTCCAGGGAGGTGATCCTGCCCCTCTACTCTGCCCTTATGAGACTCCACCTGGAGTGCTGCATCCAACTCTGGAGCCCCAACATGTGAAGGATGTGGACCTGTTGGACCATGAAGATGATCAGAAGGCTGGAGCATCTCTGTTACAAAGGCTGAGAGAGTTGAGACTGTCCATCCTGGAGAACAGAAGGCTCCAGGGAGACCTTATAGCACTTTCCAGTACCCTAAAGGGGGTTGCAGAATAGCTGGAGAGGGACTTTTTAGAAAGGCATGTAGTGACAGGAAAAGGGTGAATGGCTTTAAACTGACAGAGCTATTAGGAAGAATTTCTTTTCTGTGAGAATGTTGAGGCACTGCAATAGGTTGCAAAGAGAGGCTGTGGATGCCCTGTCCCTGGCAGTGTTCAAGGCCAAGGGGATGGGGCTCTGAGAAACCTGGTCTTAGTGGGAGGTGCCCCTGTCCATGGCAGTGGAGTCAGAATTAGGTGATTTTTAAGGTCATTTCCAACCCAAGTCACTCTATGATTCTTACAGATTTGGAATCACTGAATGGAAAAAAACAAACAAGCACAGCAAACATATGTAGGTTTGATGTTGTTTTGCTAGACAGGTAAAACATATATATAAGACCATTTTCTACACTCTAATAGTTTAGTCATTATTAAAGATTCATAATTATATGAATTGTTATTATTTAATTCTTCATTTTGATGCAAATATAAATTTTGAAAGCTTCTATCTCATTCACTCATTTCTACTTCAGTGATTTCTAAGGCTCAGTCTTGCCACATAAACTCCATCCCATTACTTGTCTGGCATAAATAGTTCTGCTAGATCATGAAAGATTGAGCTCCCAGAAGACAGTTCTTTTGACACACAGTGCAACATAACTGCTTTTCTGCCAAGAAGAGATAAATTACAGAAGTTAAAATAACCAGTAACTTCAGCATAGAAACACAGTTTGATTAGCAAGAAATAACCAAACTAACAAGAAACAATTCAACCCAATTCAAACTTGAGAAATGCATTTTCATTTTCTTTCAGTAAAAAAGAAAGAAATGCTTTTGCAGTAGGTCTTTCAGACACAATCAATTAGTATTCCAAGATGCCTTGCTGCAAGTCAGCATCGCATAAGTGATCATTTATATTTTGAGAAAATTGATTATATGCAGTTGAAGAAAGCTGCTCCAGCGAAAGAGCTGGGGTTCAATAAATGAAAAAAGCTGGTACAGACTGACTTGCACAGACTCTGACTAGAGTAACATATGCCTAAGGCACCTTAGCAACATCTTTTAGAATTCTGTTCCCTATAAATAAGAATATAATAATTAATAACAATTAATTAGGCCTGAAACCTACTTATATGAATGTTGTGGATAATTTAAATATATTTCACAACTGGTTTCTGTGAAGAGGATTGTGCTGTCATATGCAGAGGATTAGGATGTCACGTTGGAAGTGATCAGGAGCGGATGGATTTATAAGAACCTCTGACTGATCTGCTTTTATCGGAAGGACACAAGCATATCTTTTCATACAGTTTCCAGAACGCAGAAACAAGAATATTTTATAGTAGATTTGTTATAATTGATTCTTTTTAAATAAAAATTTCAAAACATGCAGAACAAAACACAAGGAGAGGGTAACAACCATATACCAGTACTGAAAAATCTCAGTAGTTCAGAAAGCCAAACTTACTGAATCTGCTTCTGTAAAGAGTTCACGTGTAGGCTGTGCCTACAACATGCACCTTAATTTAATCCTCAGGTGACAGTATATAGTATACCAGAGCAAACTGAACCAGTACAAGACCTCTTCCAAGAACATCCTTAGAAGTACAATTCAAAACAACAAGCATTCACCTGGCTCAAAAGCACACTCATAGCTCTCTACAACAAAACTAGTCCCAGGCAACCGCACAGATGTGAAGGTTCAGATTAGAAGAGCCAAGTAATTTAGGTTGATACGAGTTTTACTCTGCCTTGTCTTCTTAAAATTATTAGCAAGTTTGCCACTTCAAGGCACTTTATGAAATGGACTGACTTTTGTCTTTATAATATGAAAAGGTAAATATAAAAAAATTTTAGAAATTAGAAATAAGCTGGAAAGTACTGAGGTCTGCTTGCCTTGTCCCACAATTTCTGCCCTCCCCAACCATTTGAAATTAAGCCCTCAGTAAAAGGAAAAAGGGGCAAATTATGGTCTGGCAGCTTTCCTTTTTCCTCAGTCATTTTCGTATATAATGTGATAACTTAGTAAGTACAGTAGCATCTTTCCTGAAGGAACATCTCCTCCTATAATCACTCCTGAAAAGTCAGCCTGTCTGCACACCCAACACAGGAGCAGCATCTTGTCAGTGGGACTGGCTTTCCACAGATGCACAATACAAGCTATGCCTCTGACACCTAATGGGACTGGCTTCCTCTGAAGGGAAGAAGTCCTACAAGAGACTGAGGCATTTCTATAGGTCAGTCATGTCACCTATTAGCTATCATGCAGAAAACGTCAACATGAAACTTTGAAACATGAGTGTTCACAATACTCAGAAGAAACTGTGAGTTCTGGGCTTTCAGTACAAGTGACAGATGGACATACTGAGGAATCCAGCAAAGGCCCACTAAGACCATTTAGGGACTAGGACACCTCTCCTATGAGGAAAGTTGAGAGATCTGGGACTGTTCAGCCTGGAGAAGAGGAGACTCAGGGGGGATCTTATTAATTTTTCATAAATACCAGAAAGACGGGCACACAGAAGACAGAGCTAGGGTCTTTTCAGGGGTCCCCAGGGACGGGATCACAGGTGCTGGTACAAACTGAAACAAAGGAGGCAACCCCTGAACATCAGAAAACAGCAGTCAACTCCACGACAAAGAGAAGAGTGGCACAGGTTGCCCAGAGAAGTAGCAGAGTTTTTCTTGGAGAAATTCAAAAGCCACCTGAACATGGCCCCAGGAAGCTGGGAGCAGGGGCTTGAGCAGGGGCTTTGGACAAGATGACCTCTGGAGATCTCTTCCAATCACTCTATGATTTTGGGAACATCAGCTAAGAAAGGTAGACTGCAATTTCTCATTTTCAGAACAAACCACACTCCAAATTGCACGTGCTGTTAAAATCTCAGCAATGTTACTAAATGCTGAGCTGTAGCTCTGCTCAATGCAGCACTCTTTAGAACTCAATAAATACAGGTTGGAAAAATTCTGAATAAGTATCATTGTTGGACCACTACTTTAATTAAAACAGATGAAATTACATTTCAAAATTACTTTTAGCAGTAATAAGTCAACAAATTTCTTCTTTGTTACTCTGCTTTGATATTAAATATAAATCACAGCAATTAGTAAGCCTCTGGCAAGGTTAATTAATAAGGCAATATCAATCAAATACAAAGTTCTCATGGGACAAATGCTACTCATGGCAAAAATAGAGAACAAGAAGAGATGTTCATCAAAAACAAAAAGTCGGGCAAAGACCACATTGTTTCCAAAATGAGAGCCTGAATGGACAAGCATAGCACAAAGACAACACTTTATTACAGTATTGGAATGCATCACCTAATACAATAACTCTAATGCATTAATTTTCATTTTAAATTGCATCTGAATGGAAATACCCATTTACAGCATGCTAGATTAAATATCATTGCGTTTTCCCCATCGTAAATTTACAGTCATCAATTATTAATCTTCTATGTAACAAAAATCTGGAAACAAATATATGAAAACATATTCCCTGAAGCCCCAAAGGCATTCAATCAAAACTTCTGGAACAGCCTCAAAGCAATTCTAGGCTTCATATGAAATGAATCACTAATTCAGTTTCACTACCCCAAAACGTCTTCCTTAGGCTCAAATTCATCATCTCTATTATCCATCTCTACGCATGGGACACACTATTCTGCAAATGCCCTCTGATTACAAAGCCCGAGATTTTTTTGGGGAAAAATCAAAACATTTCTGAAACCACAGATTACATGCAACTCTTACAATTTTGCACCCTTCCTGAACAAGGTAATATTACAGGCTCCATGTCCTCACTGAGCTGGGGTCATACACCTCATCTTTGGTGGAGGTACTATGTGCTTTCAGCTCACAGTGAGAAAATTAGAGCTAGGGATAGTTAGTACTTCTCTGAACCAGCCTCTTAATGAGGCAGGACTAGGCAGCATCCTTGACTTCATTTACTGAGCCTAATTCATGGAAAAGACAATGATGAGAAAATTCTTCCTGACAATGAAATTTATTTTTACTTCCAATTAAAAACAAATGAGAACTCTCTTGAAAAACGTAGCCTCGCAGGATGTCACGCTTGCACAGTGAAACAAGTGTCAGGAAATACATGAATTCATACAGAATGTGTCATAAATTAATTCTACATTAGGAGTCAGCTTTTAATTATACTATCTCATGCTAGACCTTCACGATATGTCTGAGCTCTCCCACTGACAGAGAGTCTTGATGACCTTCAGGATATTTTTGACTGTTCAATGAGGTACTTCCAGTATGAGGCTGTCTTATTCCCCATGTTGTTGTCAGAAGGCTGATAGAACTCTACTAGAGGGCAGAACAATATACGTATAAAGCCACTAAGATACCAGTTTTGATAACAAGAGAAGCATTCCCAACACTCAGTAGTTTAAAAAGGTAGCTTGAGCCTGAACTAAAGGTGCCTCAAAAGAAGGTGAAAAAGAAACTTGGACCTCTCAAGCTGGCTAGCCACCTCATGCGGCCTACTTTTCACTTTCTGGATGTTTGCCAACAAAAAGGAGGAGGAAGAACAAAAGCCATTTTTTATTATGGAAAGGGCCTAAGTAAAAAAAAAAAAAAATCCAAACCATTTAACTTAACACAAAGAGAAAACCTACAATATCAGAGTTATTGTTCATGACCAGTGTCCCAAGAACATGAGGAAGCTGAACCCAATAAATGAGTATTTTTTCTGAAGAGAATTATTTTTATTAAAACCAATCTAGCATTTATGAAAAGCACATGCCAGCTTCAGACAGACCAAAAGAACAGTTACTCACTACAAAATTACCTATAGGAAGAGAAAAAAAAGGACACATTTTTACTCAACAGATCTGCTTCTCAGTACTTTTAGTCAGAAAGGTAGCCACTAACTTGCATGTATTAAAAAAGGTCTAAAATGATAACATTATTTCACAGCCAGCCTTGCTAAGAAGGAGTACAAGCCACAATGTCGTGCTTCTGCTGCCAGAGGTACTCTTCCCATGCTAGTCCAACACACAAGGGAAGAGGGATTCTGCAGGACTCTCAAATGATCTTCAGCTAGGTATTCCTACCATTTGGGCAGAGAGACCCAGGTTGCTGTAAAACCAGACAGAGAGATCACAGGGAACACACAATTAAGCTTGACTTGAGATCTAGAAAGAGATTTATCCACTACAAAGAAGGTAAGAGGTTCAACAAGTGAAAAACAATTGGAAATAAGACACAGTCAGTGCACAGGTGGATGGCAGCTAAACCCAAAGCAACCGCCTTGGGAACTACACCACAAACTGGGTTCTTGTTGCATCTTCCCAAGGGGCTTCACAACCTGACAAAAAATTGTTGAGGAAATACAGGTAAACAAAACATTCATTATCCCCAGGGCCTTGATGTAATGAGGCTGAAGCTTTATAAAGGTCAGATAATAGCTCTACCGGATGTGTAGAAGGTTAAATGCCCATCAAATCACTTGCTGCACCTCTGCCTGCTGTGAATTACGGCAGCACGCGCTTCAGTTTATGAGAAAGATAAATTATTTTGACAGTCTTTGCCACACTTTAAAGCATTTCCCAAACGTTAAAAAATTAAAGGTTCAAAATATAGGGGAAAACTATGAAGACAACCCAAACCTCATGTCCTCCATCTATTTTTCAGCAACAGCTGCTACTTCAACACTGGACTGTAATTATGTTTTATAGACATATTCATGCCAAGGTCAGCAGCTTTGCAGAGAACCTGTCTCGAGTAGACTTTAAAGAAACAACATATATACTTATGGACAACCTGTCACTTGCAATATATCTGTTCTGAAAGCAGGATCTGAATGCTTCAGTTTCACAGACATCACTTAAGTGCTACATGTCCAGGCCAGAGAACACTGTATTTGAATGCTATTAGCTGAGGATGGGGCTGTCACACAGAAGATATGGCAGTTCTAGAAATTTTAAAATTTTATCAAAATTTTGAAGCAAAAAATGCTGAAAACCATTTGAAGAGTGAACCTGCAAGTATATGCCTGCAAATAACTTAAATTCTTACTAACAAGATAAAAAAAATCATAATAAACACCAACATATTAAACAGAAGCACACATAACACGGAGCTCGAATGTATTCTCTTTACATGCAGATACCACTTTATTTTTGAAATTAACATTGCAATTAATAGATAGCAAAGGTCAAGTTCAAGGAAATGACCAACTCCACCTGTGAGAAGTTTGATAAAAGTCTCATTCAAATCAGAAATATCTATGCATAAAATGCTCTCCAAAAGATATAGCATCTTAGAATTTTAGGCTTTTTTTATAACACACTGTAAAGGATAAGATTCTAAGATTGGCTTCCTTTTGCATTTATAACATTTAGAAAACGTGACAGTATATTGATGAAGGAAAGGTTAAAAATGAAAAAAGTAGTATTCAATACACAAATTATTTAATGTGATGAAGTAAGAAATCATTATCACTGCAAAATAGAATGAAACTAAAGTGGGTAACAAAATAGATATGATAAAATGATATTCAATTCAGAGCTGGTCTTACCACCTCCCCACTTGCTGCCAAAACCCCACAAAAAGCTCTCACAGCTTTATATGATCATTACCCCAGCTTTTTTGTCCCAACTCTTCTAGCTATTAGGACCAATGTTAAGTGTGTCAAAGTTACACACACAGGATGTTTCAGAGGGATAAATCTGCAACACTAATCTGACTTGCCTTGCTTCCTCTGCTGTAGCCTAACACAGGAAGAAGACCTGTTTGTTCTCCTTTGCCCATTACCTCAAAGAAACTTCTGGCTTGACAAGCTCTCTCCTTCTGCCAAGATTTTCTATTCCAACAATTATTTATTTATTTTCTTGACTGAATATCCTTGATTTGGAGGGTGGCTATGCCAACAGAAAATACTTAATTATGTACTATTTCACTAAAATAAAAACAAAGTTGATATCTTTTTGACAGAATTCCTTGATCCGTAAAAAAAGGAAAAAACCTTAGGTTTAAATGACTGGACCCATTGTTACAATGCGTAAACAGCACCAGCCAAGGCAGCAACAATAGTCCTCTTATACTCTGCTGAGAAGGTCGCATACAGGATTAAACCTGACAAATCTCCGTGGGTGCATGGGTCCATTGAGCTTGTGTCTTCAAGATTAAACCTTTGGGCTTTATTAATATTACAAAGAGCAAGAACAGAACCTTGTTAAGTCAGACACATAAGCTCATTTCAAGAAATGCCACAGTTCTAACTCAAACTCATGAAGCTAAAGAAAATGCCAAGACACTCTCAGGAAGGCTGAGGCTGGACCCCAGGTCACTGCACCCAGCTAATCCCTTGCTAGGTAAAGGTCTCTGCCCAGCTACAGCCCTTGTACCCACAGAACACTGTTGGCCTGCTCAGGTCAATTATGTGTTCAGCTAAGTCTGCAAGTCGACTGCATGAGGATCAGGTTTATTTCCCAGGGTGCCTGAACTGGCAACCAGCTTCTCCTCCATCTACATCAATCCTGTCCAGTTTCAAATTCCTGTATTAAGTCAGTAACCAAAGTGGAGACCTCCAAGCTGCACAGTTCAGAAACAGATAGTGCAGCCAGGTTCACAGCAGGATGAAAGACCCACAAAAGCAAACTAGTTCCTTTGACCCACACTTACGTGAGGCAAAGTTAAAGGCAGTTTTGAATTAGTGCAAGAAACAGCAGATAGCAGAGTTAACTTCAGATGAAATGCAACACTGTTTACACTGTACTAGAGCTGCCCTTCAGATATAGTGAGATAAGTACACCTCACTCCTTGGACAGGTTTAACCCTCTTCTGCTTCTTGGCTCATGACAAAAGGCACAGGAACTGCAAGCCTGCAAGGGAGAGAGGCTGACAGTATACACAAGTTAATCAGAAACTGGTAAGAATTAGACATACAGCACTAACGTGACTTTTCAGAACTTGGCAGCTGAGAGAGATGAGGTCAAAGCGGTGCTACTGCAACAGCAGTCAGAAGCGTTTCATGGTGATAACAGCAATTGAACAAACATTTCAGAAGTCTGAAGTTGCATTTGTCCTGTGAAATACTTCATTCAAGTAATTACAAAACTCCCCCAGAACACTTTTACTGTAAAAGGATCTATCAGAAATCTGTTTAAAAAAAAACATTTGCTGAAGATAAAGAAAACAAGGAGCACACTTAACTAAGATTAAGCTTATTTCCCCAAAACAAAGAAACCTTTCTGAACATCCTCTGACCCATGCCTCTGTCATATGTGGTACCTCAAGTACTATCAAATTGATTATCAAGGATTTTATAAAACTTAAATAACCCAGAAAGGTCCACCTTTTATCCCTGTCAGGTACACGTGACTCACATTTCCTAAAGCCACTGTAACACACTTGGCAGATAAATATATTGGAATCAATTATCACTGCACTTTTTCAGTTATAGTAAGGTCACCAAATTGAAAGGCTTTTCTGATAATGCTGTAAAGGTCTCTCCAGCTGAATGAGTAACTTATAGCTGTCATAAAGCTAATTATATTAAAGCAATGTCAGTCTGCATATACGGTTTACAATAATAAAAAAAATTAAAACAGACATGGTTTATTGTTTACATCCAGAAGAGTGAAGTTCACTTTTATCAGGAATAGATTACTTAACACTGTGACACATATCAAGTTCTATAAGAACAAGATGAGACACATAAAAAAGAGAAACTTACATTGTATTTTTTATTTTCCCCAAGTGTTTCTGAAAGATGACAGAAACACTCCTAAAATGCAAAATTCTGCTTGCCTAAGAATAGATAACATTTTAGGGTTTATTATTCTATGCACAGTAGAAAACACTATCCTTCCTTGGACTTAAAAAGGAAAATTAATAACTGTTGCCTTCTTAACCAGAGAACTTTGAGAAATTATTTACTGAAAGGTGGGTTGTATTTTGAATACCTAGCTTGGCCATACTGAGGTGATTTAACTTCTCTCTTACAAATAATTACAGCAAAACATAATTCACACAAAAACAGTTGGTTCTCTCTTGCAAGGCACTCTCATGTAGGCACTTTGCACATGAGTTTTTTGGGGGGACTGCATCTATACTGGAGCAGAGGAGATTCGTTTGACTCCAAAAACAATTTACTCCTGTTTGTACTGCCTGGGAACTAACAAGCCCTAAAGAGACAGATATGTCCCTTTCAGTTGTGAGATCATAGTTCTGTTTGGTAGGACCCAGCACTGCTGCAAAGCCTGACTGATCTCTGCTAGCTTTACTGCCCAAAACAGGTATTCCTTAAGCAGGAAGTACAAAAAAAAGCATGCTGATGAGTTTAATGATTATGAGTCACATCTTCCAGTCAATGCAACTGATGCATTGATCTATAGGGCAAAAGAAAATCTTTGGAGGGAAGTCAGAGCATCTGGAAGTCAATGCAAGAAAGACCTTTCTTCTAGAAATGTTCTCAACCTCTTACCAGTAGGCAGAGGCAGGTGGAAGATATGCAGGCTCTCCCATCTCTTTGTTACTCAAACCATCTACGATCTTCCACTCTCTTCAGGTCAGAGGTAATGAAAAAATACCAGACCTGCTGACAGGAAGATGCAATTGAGTGAATGGAGCTTTGATTTGTCCCTGGAAGGGTGACTTGGTACCAGAGGTTGATCCCTCTCCTCTTCCTGTCAAGTTGGAAAACTGGCCATGGCAATGCTTCAAGAACATTCAAGTGAATGCCTGTCCCCTTCCAGAGCTGTGAGGGTATTTTAGCAACTGTCTACTGAGTTTTGAACCATTTCTTTTATATAAGCAGATAAACTTCTTCGAACAGCTACTTGCTGGTGAGGATAAAGACTTCAGCCATAAAGTTCCCTTCATATGAGCAATAAAGTTTTTACAATTTTATCTCCTAGATAGGTAAGTACCCTTATAGATATACTGAGCAGGGGACAACAGACAGACGGAATGTTGAACAACTGCCTCAGTGTCAGATGGCAATACAATGACTACACTGCATTGCTGTGTTCAGTTACTGAAGAGCAAACAAATTTTTAATCAAATTTGTCAGCAAAAAGATAAAATAGACTGGAGGTACAAACATTACATTTGTCCAACGCATGAAACAGAGGAGAATGCAGTTGTGACATCTGGAAGCAAGAAGGAGAAAAAAGAAGGATAAGCTTATCCTTTTCTGGTCTACAAAAATAGGAAAAAGGGGAGAAAAAAACTGCACGTCCTCCACCACTTACTATTTCACAAAATAAGTATAAGACAATTAATTTTTAGAGACTAAATTTAATTGAACAGTAAAAATGTATTAAATTATCAAATGAGAAATTGCTACAGAATATAAATTCTAAGACACTTTCAACTCTAAGTCACCACTTGCAACTTTCTCTACAGCAATTTACTGCATGGTGTATAGACAAATATTTCATCACAGATTGCAAGTAATAGCAATCACAGTGTAATTGAGTATTCAGAAAAAACCTACAAATTTTACTTATTTGCATACTAAATCCTTGTGATGAGTCTAGAAATTTAAAAAAAGAAAATCATTTAAAGTATTTGTAGTACTATCTGCAACATCACATGGATTTTGGGGTTTTGTTTGTTTTTTGCACCAGACAAACATAAGCAAAGACCTTCAAAGTCTATTTCACTGTTTACCCTTTTAACAGCAAATTCACTTTTAGCTACAAAAGTTATGACTGATTATCTGCCAATGTTAGTGAAAATCTGCTAAAGTAAGGGAAATACAAATATTGTCCACTAAGTGTACATTTGCAATCATCTACCTTTCACAGGAAAATTTAGTTCTGTATCATTAACAATCGAATAAGTGACAATTGTAAATGGATGGACAACAGACAAATAGCCATAATCTGAGTTCTCTAACTATTGAAGATTTAGGTCTATAATGAAAGCTAAAGCCTCTCATGTGATAGGTTCATTTTGGCTAACAGGTGCTGAAATCGTACTTGATTTGCATCTAACCCATGGAGACTAAAAACATCAGGACAACTGTAAGTAACAGGTCTTAAACAAAAGACTCAATATGTCTAAAATTTTAACTTTGGAAGTCTTAGTACCTCGGGGTGAATTTGTGGGATGAAGGTTCCAGAAACACTAACTTGAACCGAAATACAATTCTCCTATTTTTTATAAGCTGCAGACTCTCTCCCGGCAAGTATTCAGTCATACTTATTTGATGAAAATCAGTATATAACTTCTTATTCCTCAGAAGGCCTGAAGACATAACACTGCTAAATTGAAACACAGATGGCTTTATTACTTCTTGTGCAATATTTTACACACACGCAAAAAATCTAAGTACTCACAATCACACAACCCTATCACTGATGAAAAGGTTGCACAAGCGATAGTTCCATCTCACCAATGCTTAAGGGACTTTAAAAGGACAGTAATGAATGAAATTGAAAGTGTTTAGTTCCACTTTTGCAGCAGCAGTTAAGTTTGCAGTTAGTATCAAGGGAAGAATGCATTTAATAAAAGAACACCAAGAAACAGTACATACAGGACTTCAAATAAGAACTTTTACATTTAAGTTTTTTTGAACTAGGCATACATTAAAGGGTTTCACTAAGTCAAACACGATCATATGTGCTACACCTTGCTAGATAGCAAAGCCTGTGAAGCTACTTTCCTCTCGTCCCCAAGGTAGGACACAGGTTTGAGAGTCTATTCTGGCATCACACAGAAAAGTTTCAAGACCACATCTCACATCCTCTGTGCACACAGACACTCACTTCAGTAAGATGAGTGCCATGCTTCATACGCCAAGGAAGCAACAGGATACTAAGAGTAGCATGTCAGAATCCTAGTGCCATTTGAGACCTTCCCAGCACAAGGATAAAGTTCCTTCATGCACAGTGCTTTAAATGAACAGCCAGGATCACTGCAATGCCAATGTATCTTAGAATCTGGTCCTCAGGAAACATCAGGCTTTTCTGATTTTAATGGCAGCTGCTCATTATATAAATTCCTTCTCTACGAGGCTACTCTTACCAGTCAGTTCCTTGGATAATTTCATCAGATTTCATAAAACATGGAGGGCAAAATGGACACTAACAAATGATTTCTACCAGGAAATATCCACTTTTAAATAACTTATCATAAGTTGTTTAAATATAGTATTTTCATTGCCTTTTCTGACGTTGATAATGGAGAGAGTAATTACATAACCCAAAGGTTCTGTAATAAATACCACTATGTGGTTTATTATGGCCAGAAAAATACATTTACTCTCTCACACTCTAGAACTGTGACAATATGTGCTATCTTCTCAACATTTGCTTATCAGTTAAAGCAAACCTAAATATTTTTCTAGGAACCACATTTTCTGTGATCAACATGAAGCAGTGAACAGTAGCTCACAAGTCAGGTAGGAAAATTAACAGATAGCAGAATTAAAACTTTGCAAAGCTTCAAAATACTTGAAAACAAAGAGTTCAGAAAAAGAGAAGACCCATACAACATGTATCATATAGATATATGTAACATATAGAACATGTATCAGATCTATTCAGTACTCACAAAACAGCTTCCTCTTTTTCTCCAGAGAAGTTCCCTAAAATCAAAATCCTCTAAAACTTTATGAAATGTACCTAAATACCTTGATTTTGAGAAGAATCCACATGACTTTGCACAATGAAAGCTGACTAGCAGATCATCACAGTAATGATAACCATGTAATGGTGGAAATGATCCTTGTAACATCTATTTCACAGCCAAAGGTTTACTGTCAACAGGAAAAGAAAGGATGTGCTCCATTGCTACCTTACAGTTACCTCAGATAAGTCAGTGCAAGTCATTAGAAACATTAGTGTAACAGCATGGGCCCATCACAAAAAGCTTTCCAGATTGCTCTACAGCTTTTAATCTATACCTAAGGAGTTCTGCTAGCCAGCTATTAAGAGATGTAAAGAAACAGAAGGTATTATCTATCTCCTCAGGCCCTTCATCAAGCATTTTCAGGGAAGACCAGACACTTCATCAGCAGGAAAGGACCTGAATTCATCTTTTCCCTAGTTAAATTGCTCAAATAGAAAGACAGAGGTCTGGGAAACTTTTTATATCCTCAAACTGTTCTTCTGCAATCCCAAATACAAAATTTGTAATTATAAAGAGGTTTAACATGCTCACACATAAGGTATCTGATGATGCTTTACTCAGAACACAGCAACAATGAAACGTAACTGCTCCTAAGTCATATTTTCTTATCACAGATATCTGAGGATGAAGCTTGTTTTTCCAAGATTTGCAGCATAGAAAAAGATGCAGTGTTTGTTATTTCAGTTACTCAACTTCTGACTGCTTCACTAAAGCCAATATCCATTAGCATCTCCACAGCAAGCTGTTTTGGTCTCAAGTTTGCTACATTAGGCATCTACAACGTTAGGTGGGAGACAGGACCAAGTCACCAAAACGCAAAGGCTTAAATACATATCTTGGAGTTGTAGCACCTCACTGTTCGGTTTTTATTATTCAAAAAGACAAAGTCTTGACTTTACGTCCTCCATGCTGATTGCTGATATCTAAAACTAAAGTATTTGTTTGAGTGCAGAAAGAAATCCATAGGGCCGAAGAGGAGCTTCATCCATGTAAAGGCAACCGAGCTAGACTCATAAACCACACTAGAGGCACCAGACCATGAGCAGGGTAAAAGGAACATCAGATTTCACCAGATAGCAGTGACTTCCATGATGTTCTTTCTTCTGCTGCTTCTTTTCCAATCTCCCATGTCTCAGATAACCCAAAGCACTATTACAGTGTGTTGTAAACCGCTGAAGCAAAGTAATCAAAAGAAAATGCCACCACACTAAGCAAGGTAAATGTGGAGACATGAAATAAATGACTGAAATGCTCTGCCAAATTTCTGAGATTACTATTCTGCTGCAAACATCAGAATTAGAAGATTTTTTTCACTGAATGAAAAGGGCATCACAACAGTTTTCAAAATTCCTACCTTTTCATATACAGACAATTACGAACTGCTGATTTACTCGGCACATTAATTATAATTAATGCTAAGGTTAATAATGGATGCTAAAGTAGCAGTGCTTGCAATACCAAGATAACATACCTATTTAAGATCATAATTTCTGCTCAAAGTGGTGACATCACATTCTGCTTTTGCAACACTATCCTCTGCACTAATTTATGCAGATTAGGTGTTGTATGGCTGGGACTGTTTGTCTGGAAAAACATTTTAATGTGGTGACCTGTTGTTGGGCATTTCCTGTTCAGCAGTCTGCAAGGCTGCCTATCTGCTGAACCTCAGCAGTCCAACTGCCATTCCTAGCAGTAGTCACCACTGAACCCAAAGCCTACCTTGCTTAACTCAGTTATGGTAAACATGAGACTGAGGGTAACTTTAAGAACAGCCTATGCTATCACAAAAAGTTCCAATGCTATCAACTTTACTGGAGAAATGTAGGTCAAAACAGAGGACTCCTGAGAAGTGCACCAAGTAAATTCTGAGATGGTGTAGTTGCTGTCCTTACTTTTATGAACCGAGTCCCAAGTTGATTAATGGAATGCTGCGCCTTTTTACATTATCCAAGGGCAGAAAGGCCTTGAACCAGAGTGCTGGAACTGCTTCCTCAATTGATTAAAGACAAATGAATTTTGAGAGAACTGTCAGCCAGGAGAATACTTTTTGCTGATCACAGACTCTGCTAAGGACTAGAAAAATATTTTGTTTGATTAGGAAGAAAAATTATTCCCTCCCATCTACTAATACTTATTTCCTGTCCTCATTTTTATTCAGAATGCAAAAAGATAAAAATACCAGCCTGAAATTAAACTAAAAGTTTGGCAAATGTAAAGAATTTAAAGGCTATTCCTCCTCAGACCCCCTACAAAACATTACTGTAAAGGTAGAATTTGAAGGTGTTTTTTTAAAATTACATTTTTCTTTACCTAGATATATATGAAACAGAAATTCACATTACACTTCTATGCATTAAATGTGGCTACCTGTAATAATATAACAGTGGAAAAACAACAGGACATATTTATGAGGCATACAGAAATTTCAAATGGTATCTTCTGGCATGGAGCAGATTTCTTTACCAGTGACAATATTTAGATTACAGTCTCCTGTCCAACAAGAGATATTCCACACCTGTTATGCAAATATGAGACTATTTTCATATGAGTCCACAAAAAATAAAGTTTTCAGAAGAATCACAGGTGACATCTGGCCATCAACAGAATACCAATCGAAAAGACAGCTTCATTTTTTTGTGTGACAAAGGTAATGGAAGGATTACCACACAATTACCTCCAAGATGACTCACAGCCTGGATGCAGTTACAAGAACATAACTTTATATTTGTTTTCTTAAACAGGAAAGTAGGGGAGAGAAAAAGATGCACAAAGTCAAAACAGAAGCAAGTAACTCACTGCCTCCTGCAAGTTCAAGAACTATAAACATCAGAGGCCCACAGTAGCAACAATAACAAGCTGTCCCTCCTTTTAATGACAGATTTTCTATCGCAGTACAATGGTCCCTCCCCTCAGTGCTATGCTCTGAGCAAAACTATGAAGTCCATCATGCACTGATGGAAACTGAGGGGGGGAAGAAGAGGTGCCACCAGCACATACATCAGTCTCCCTCGCTGACAAATTCTACAGTAGCCACAAGAGATGTTATCCACTCTTTTATTCTCAACCAAACTGTTCCGGAACAGAAGATTTTTATTAAATCTCTGCCACCTTCAACAGCCATCTCTTTTAATTGCTTCCTGATTTAGAGTTCTTTTGATTGAGATGCAAAGACTGACTTCCATTTCCAATGTGCTTCACAAAACCAAGATAAATTCAGAATATCCTTTGAAGCTGGAAGTGCTGCAGAAGCACCATATCATTTGCAGCCTATATTCTCCAATATCTACTAGCCAAATCATAATCCACACTGTACCAAGAACCACACAAAATTTGCCATAAAAAAAATCAAGCTTGCATCTCTATAATGCACTGAAGAACTGTATTAATGAAGACTTATTATGATTCCCTAATATATTAATCCTGTTGTAGACCAGTTTTATAGAGATATTTATTACTTTCCTTCATGGAGCTGGGATAGAAGAATGGGTAAAACAATATCATAGAGCAAAATGCTTTAAAAAGTATGTTTGAGTTCAACTGCTTTAAGGAGAACTTTAGGTCATCACTAGAAGGGGAATCAAATGATTACAGTAAAAAAGGAAAAGAATCACAAGCAAATATATTGACCAGTTATAATTCATTCCAAACAAAAACAAAGGACCACACTGCCACAGTTCTCTAGTGTGCAATTCAAAGATTTGATTTAGCCTCAGGCACAGAGCCAAATACATACCAACTGTAAATAAAGGCAACAGCAGATTAACAATTTACCCCAAGTTAAATTACAGTAGAAAGTATGACTTTGTAGTAACTGCCCATATGTTAGTTCCTTCTCCTAAGCAAACATAAAGCTCCTTAATGTACCCTTCAGGAGTAAATTATAATTATCTCACATTTATCATAGGGTAGGATCATATACTTCAGCAACACCCACTGCAGCAAAACTTTGTGGCATATTAACTGGAATAATACCCTCAACTGAGATAACAATTTTTTGAGCTGACAATTTTTTGTATGTCAAAAATATTCCCAATGCAAAACCTAATAATTTCTACTGCTACTCTTTTTTTATTATTTTCACAAAGCTAACAAAAGCAAATCCATTTTATTTTACATATGAACAAACAAACAAGTGGTAGAATGAGTTACAGATAAAAAGTACCTCCAAAGACATCTCTGAAGCCACACTTTGGGAGTGTTGACAAAGTGTTTTGACATCTCTGGTATTCTCCCTCTTTCATTTAGCTGAAAATGGTCACCAAAGTAATTTAGAAAAAAATACTGAGAAGTCTGCCATTTGTGAAACAAAAGATCAGCCATCTCTAACGTACACCTCAACTCAGCCAGCTCCCTTCCCTCCCAAAAAGTTGTCCAGCAGTCCTTGCAACTCACCGTGAACACACAAAATGCATATAAACACTAAAAATTCATCTCCCCTCTAGCTACACACTGTGACATTTTTGAAAAGCAAGCAGACCAGAGCTTGCAATAGTTCATTTTGGAAAGAGGTAGAATAGTGAAGAATCCAGGACAAGTAATTTACAAAGCAGCTATCTTTCCATGAACTTCTCAAGACACAGGTTCCTGTACTCAGGACAGATTTCTAAGAACTGGTATCCCGTTTTGCTCAGCTCATTCCTCTGGGACAGCTTTAAGTAGGAAGCTGCAGAAGATGAGTTCTAGAGAACCTGAAGGATGAGGTGTTAGGGGAATACAAACTCGGCAAAGCAATTTATTAACATTCACCTCTGCTGATTCAATAGTTTGAGGCAAATCCTGTGACATATTCCCTAAGCTTCAGGATAGTGAAGAAAAAACTCAATTTGCTCTAATACAGCAGCCTTACCTTCTCAAAGTGTTCCTTCCACACACTTTTATTTGTCATGAATATCTGTTGAACATTTATTTGTCATGTGGACTCTGAGATGCTTTCTGTTCTTCCTAGGCTTCAGAGAGGAAATATTAGCAAGTATTCAAAATGCACCTTTTTATAATCAAAAGCATGGACAGTGGGATACAGCTCCCCACTCAGTATGCAAAGGTAACTGAACTTCACAGCAGCCCCCTTCCACTCGGTCACCGTCTATGTTGTTATTTACAGCTGTTTGTGGTTTTACTCCAAACTGGGGGCATCAGAACTGGCCACAAAAAATGACCAGAGAAATTTCATTGTCTGTGAAGAACACAGAGCATGGAAATTCTTGAAGTAAGCAAAGACTATTCCTTGATTCAGCAACAACACTTGAAATAAAAATATCAGCAAATCCAACTTCTAATCAATATTAATTTCCTTAAATCTACTATCTCTGAAATATTATAACACTTCTTACAAACAGTTACCACTTTGTAGGTAGAAGCAGAATTTTTTTCCTTTCACAGATATAAGCATTTCTTAAAAGAATACTTTTAAGCTTCCATAATTCACATGTTTCTGAAAAAGAGGATTACAAGACAAATTTCAGTTCTATGCCATTCATAATGATGAGTAGTATTTCTTATTTTCTTGAAAATCAAAGGTGAATATAATGAAGACAGGGAGCCATGCAGCTTCAGGCAGATCCATCCACATTAGTGCAGCCAAGGACAGGTCTATACCATGTTGCTATAGAAACTTACAGTAAAACCATTCCCTTTTGGCAGTAAAAAAAACCCCTAAAACTAATCCATGTTTTAAATACACCTCCTCCAAAACTAGCATTTTGCACATATTATTCTCAATTTAGTGAATGTTGGTGTATGGAAATGCATTCAGAGTGTGTCTGTTCTCTAAACTCTAATACAAAGAATAAATCCTAAGTTTACACTATGCAACTATTCTTTTTATGTTTCTTTACATGTTCTACCATAACTTGAAAGTACTACTTATTGCACTGCTAGATAATACTTGAACAGAGAAATCAACATTTAAGGCAAACTGAATTGTAAAGATAGGAGTTTATATGCAAGAGAACATCCCTTTCCTGCACTGCAGGGCTAGCCAAGTGAGAAAAGATTACTTCTACAAGTCACGTTTAACATCTTAGACTCTTCATACATGAGCCATCAGAGATTAAATATTGATTTTACATTATAGCCATTCATTATCACTAGGAACACTCACTCCTCCTTTCAGCTAAACTGTAGCCAATAATTTGATTAGTCATAACCCACGATGAAGAACAAATAACACACAAAAAAAAGCCTGCAATAAGTTTTATAACATCTTTGCAACATCGCAACACTTCCTTTTAATACTTACCCACAGGTTATGAAAGCTGGGCACAGTGTATGCCAGCTGTGCTTCAGCTACATCTCTATGACCTGTCCAATATTAAAAATGTTGGCTGCAGACACTTCTTTCTGTACAAGTTCCTCGAATATTCTCTAAAACCAGAGGGTTTGCAGGTTTCCATAAGCATGAAGAAACATGAGAGATGATGCTTGGTTCACAAGTACTTCCTCACAGCTGAAACTGCATTTGTAAATACATTTTGAAAAAGCCAAAACGCACACCTGGAACTGCCTGTATTCAAACACCTGGCACTAAATTTGTTGAGAAGTTCCATCTGTGCTTTTGTTATAGCTTCTACATGCCATTCAGACAACAAGAAGAGTCATAGGAGGTTTCCATTACAGTTGCAAGCATTCACAAGCAAGATGCACAGAACTTGTTTTAGAAGCACCTAAGCTCTTTGCAAGTATCCTGCCACTTTTGCTTCAATTAAGGTGAAAAAATTTGGACCCAAAGCTATAACTTAAAGAGATGAAAGTTCTTTCCTTCTAATTCCAGATTCTTTTCAGTGCACTGATTTCTCTCTCAAAGGATAAACTAGATCCTTCCCTCTCCTCAACTGCAACCACTTTCTTCATTTACAGGTGCAGAAAGGACCAATGCAAAGTTAGCAGAACCTACACCCTCCCTACCTTTGCAGCAGGACCCTGTGATGTCAGAAGAGGGAGGTTTGGGCAAATCACAGAAATTACTCCAAACATTGTTACACTACACTTCAAGTAGGATGTTGTGTCATTGCAGATACCTACTTCCCTGTCGGACCCCAAACACAGTGTTATTCCACTCTTGGTTCAATATTTCTTTAATGGCAATTCAGAGTTTCTAAATGCATTTTAAAGTGCTTCCTTGCTGATTGTAGCAAAACCATTAGCTATCTGACTTTCATGCAGAATTCATCCAGATCACTGTTTTTTGATAAGAGACTTTTCCTGACCTGAGAATACCGCTAAGGGATATCTGTTAAAATATTAAACACAGCTTTTGAGAGAGGGATACAGAGTAACAGTGTAAAGCATCTAGTACACAGATGGAGTACTGACAACTCTTAATCCTGACAGTCTGGGTAAGCTAGAAAACAGGATTCTTTGCATCTTGGAACATTATGTAACAAAACTGCTGATAAGCTATAAAAAAAGATGTCTTGCTCTTAATCTTGTTAATGAACTCTTACTTCCAGGAAACAGCTGTAGTGCCCCAGATATGTTTTAATCTTGTTTTATAAGTCAAAGCAGTAGTAAAATGATGCATTAAGCTGCAGCTATGACTCTGATGAATCATTCCCTGCACTCAAAAATGATTTTACATATAGAAGGGCTAAACATATGACAGGTCACAAGAACCTTGCACTGGAAAACATGTAGCTGTTTCAATATGGGAATCACAAAGAGTACCACTGGCAGAGAAAGAGTAAACCACTCTAGGGTCTCATCACATGGAAAGAACATGTCTGTCAGGACAACCCATAAAGATGTGCTAGCCATTCTCCTTAGCACAGTGTGCCCTCAATCTCAAGAGTCACAAGCAGAAGCAGGGATATGATGTGGTATTTTACAACCTCCTTGTCTGGATCCCTTGAGGAGTCAGTGAGCAGGCACAGGAACAAGATCAGTGACTATCTGCTCAAAGTAAACTAAAAAAACCCAGGGTAATGGAGAGGAATGTGCTTTGGGCTCACCCCACACTGTTTATCATAGTCAAGGGCAGGAAAGCTGAGCTTATGAAACCACTTCAAGTAACTAGGTATTGATCACAAGTTCATCTGCTGGAACACTGAAGCCTGTGGCAATGAGACAAATCTCTTGTTCCTTCCTTACTAGGAAAGCAGCCATAAAATGGCTTTGCTTGGAGGCAAGCACAGGAAGGAAGGTAGACAGGCTTTTTCTTTGCTTGGCTTTTGTTTGGTTTAAGGTATTTGATACAAGCCTGCCACAGGAAGGAGGAACAAGAACTGATATGTAGAATCAACAGATAACTACCCAAATGTCTGACTTGGCATTTTGCCAGTTCGATGACTCACACTGACAATATTTTGATTAATGGAGTTTGGAAGGAGTTCAATATTTTATCCACTATAAGACCCATGACACATACTGTAAAAACACTGAAGTCTACCATAGTCTTAGAAGAAAAAGTATCAGACTGGTTTCTGGGTTTTGTCAGGTATGTGAATTCATTTTTTTCAGAAGCTTCTTCACAGGCGTACTCATGCTGCAACGGAATATACCAAAAAGGAGCAGAAAGAAGAAAGCAGGCAAAAGCAACTCTCAGTTTAAAACATTTCATCATCTTTTACACAAGGGTCTATTCCAATCCCTTACCCATTCTTTGACTAAAAAGATAATTAGAACAACCAGATTAGAGAGGGCCCTCCATCAAGTACAGACATCCCATTTCTTTTTCTGCAAATAAAACACTTCTGGAGATTTGATCATGAAACACTGCATTTGTCTTTACTACAGTTCAAAATGTGACTGTATAAATAAAGGTAGCAAAGCTGGCATTTGCCAACCCAGCTATGAAAAACACACTGATGGATCTGCCTGTGGGTGACAGTCAATTCTCAACACTTCCCTTGTGCTGTTCCAGCAACTCCACCTAACTATTTTAAGTTGTTAAAATGTGCTATGATCACATATCCATGTGGCATCAGAAGGTCAGTATTTTTTCTTTGCAAATCTATTTTCTCAAGTGATTAATAGCAGTGGTTTAAACAAAAGAGAACCATGTTGCCTGCAAAGAAATGTTATTCAGCCCTGCCCAATGCAAGTTTTTAAGAGAGTCATAGAAAGACAGGTTAAGTCACTCTCACCATGGCCTCCAAAAGTAAAGTAGCTGGTGACAGGCAAAGCGTCTGCTCTGTTTGCAGCTGATCAGGACTGAGCCCTTTCTATGCCTGCCTCCTTCCACCTTTCTAAATTTTCTCCCTTTGCAGTTGTTCTGAATGTTAAATTCAGAATCAGAACCACCACCTTTCAATCTGTCCACGTGGCTAAAACATAGTGGGTCAGAGACATCTACCACAAGAGGATAATCCATCAATTTTTTTTCTGTAAAATGATAATTTCACTTATTTAAAACACCCTGACTTCTCAGCATTTCTGGCCTAAAACAAATGAACAAGCATGTTTAAAATACAGTGGGGTAACCAAAAACAAAACTAAAGAGGTACTTCATTTTGCCTAAAGTGGATGAGAATAAAGAGTGGCACATTTGAAAAGCCTTGAAAACTGAGTAAGAAAGCAGTAAACAACAACTGATAAGAGACAGAACACTTTTCTGTTTCTGTAAAGAGGTCTATCTCAGAAGCACACACTTGGCCTTGTAAACTCTTGTAAGCTCTCCTTTGTAATTTCTTTTAAAAATTAAATTCAAAAAAGCATACAAACCCTCCCATGAACTGCAGATATGACAAAGCAAAACATTAGACATTTAACCTCAACACAGTTCAGGACTCCCCACTGCTGACATGAAATTCAAGATTAATAAATCTGTAAATGAGAAAACAAATCACTAGCATGTCCAATCAACTGCCTCAAAAAAACAGCTATGATTGCCAGTGTCCCAGGAGCTCAGAGACAGCCTGCAGAGCTTCACTGGCAGAGGGATTGTACTACCATAGCATAGTCTTGATGAAAAGCAACTCAAACCAAACACGTTCATAGTTATGCCACATCTGCCTGGTCTGTCTTCTTCAACCAGTTCACAGTAAACTAAGCCCACCTATTTAGAAGTCTGTGTTTATAGTTTTAGCCTCCATGGCTCTGGATGACTACATTAACATTGGTCTAAATAAAAACATAACACCACTGCCAAAAAACAGAACCAATGTACAATCAAAACAGAAAGATAATGGGCAAACAAGCTACAAAACAGTAAATATTATTAATGATACCGGGCTGAAAGCCAGAGAAAAAAATAAACTACATCCATATGAAGGAGTAAGACATAAATCAACAAATATAATCACTAAATATGTGCATATGTGTATCTTATTGTTATCTTACTTTTTTTAGCAAACTATTTAAGCCAACATATAAGAGCAGCCTGTCTGATAACACCAGGATAAAGTTGTGAGAAAGATTTAAATTAGAGGACCACTGCAAAAAATTCTCACTGCAGCTTTGCAGTGGAAAAAGCAGATGGATCAGTATGGCTTTTTTTCCACACATTCTTTACATCATTTTGTTTATAAAAAAATAAATTAACATGTAACAAATGCAATATCATAAAAAATATTGGCATTCTAGCTCTAGAACAATTGCCATTTTACTTCACTACCTTAAAATCACTTATTAGGTGTAAAGATAAGCTTCACTTCTTGTAGTGTGTTACTTAACTGTTCAGTGGCCACTGGCAAAGCAAAACTAAGCCATCAACCACTCATAGTTTCCTTGGGTTTTACTGTTCTCCTGATATAGTGGAAATCTATCTTATATTCTCTTAAATAGCTCCTAATCTTTAGAAATAACTGCTACCAATGGGAATGATCCAGAGAGATCTATGAAACAGCTACTCAAGTCTTTGTGGGGAAAAGCACCCAAAAATAAAACTATCTATGATATAAAGAATTCTATAGAAAGCCTATTTTAAGAAAGTATCACATGCAAAAATTTCAACATTTCCATTTAAAGACTAATGCTGCTACCTCAAATTAATTACAGGAACTAAAAAACGTACCTTCAAATTTAGGTTGGGTTTGACTTTCTTAACAGAAGTCTAGAAGTCTAACATATAAAACATATATGCCAGGTTTTTTTAGCTTAGAAAACATGAAGCTTTAAAAAGTTTCACTTCTGAAGTGAAACTATACTGTAAACCTTGCCAGTTGATAACTTTCTAAATATAAATATAAAAGAGCCAAGAACATCAAAGCAGACAGATCTACTCTTTTTTCTTACAGTCAGAAAACCTGTCAGTTTCTATATATTTTTAATCACATACTAAGACAAAAAGATGTGTTGCTACATTCTTTCCTTTAATTCTGCATTTTGTAATAGGAAAAAATCAAAGTAACAACCAATCAAAACCAACCAGAGTAGACTGATTTAAAAAAAAAACAAAACACAAAGGCATAGCTTTTAAGTCAGAAGTAAGATTTGAACTTCACTAGCAGTTTTTAAAGTCATTAAAACTACTTAAATTCATATCTTAAATATCAGCCTATGTTTCAGAACTTTTACTTTGTCAGTGCAGCTCATTATTTGCAGCACCTCAACATACTTTAATTCTTGCAAAAGGCATGAATATTGCAAGAAGAAAAACGTACATAGTCATGTGTAAGCTGAATCTGTGTGTTTCTCCTACTTTCCCAGTGTTTTAGCTCTCTTCTACATCAGTTTTCTACTTGTGACCATTCAATTTTCAAGTCTTATGAAAAAATTCAGTAGCACACAAACACAGGTAAAACACAAACACCAGCAAAAACTTTACCCATCTAGCCTTTCTGGTCAATTTTCTGTGTGCATGCCTTACACCCTTTCCCTTCCTCCTCCCACTGGAGGATCCACCTGTATAGAACAGACAAGAATCCCCAGCACTTCCTAACCATGGTGTGCTTGCTCCAGTGAGATACAATCAGTCACAGTAGAAAAACACAGAGAGAGCTCACGCACTCACCCTCTTAAACCTGCTTCTGGAATCTACTGGCTGTGTAGTAAAAGATTGCCAAAATAACCAGTACAATCCATGCCACAACAAAGTCACCAAACAAAGACAAAAAAATCCAAACAAAAAACCAAACCAAACCAAAAACTACTACAAACAAACAAAAAAAAAGGAAAAAAAAAAAAAAGAAAAATCTGCCTGCCATCACTATGCAGTCTTTCCTCTCTGCAGCAAGCTTTCACTACCAATCCAAGCAGGAACTTTCACAGCATGCCAAAATTGAATTGCGTCTATGCTGCAAGCCACCTTTCTTGTTCCTAATGTTCCAAGTGGTTTCAGAAAATAATAACAGAAAATTGACAGATACAGGATTCCCTCCATTTGGATTGCACATAATATATATGCCTAGTTTTCTGTTTAGTTCAGTCACCTTCCTGCTCTGTTGACTTCAGTTTGATGCTAAATGATAAAGAAATGTACGATGCCTGAGATACAAGTAGCACAGTAAGAGAATGTGCATTTGCCAACCACAGATAGAGAATTCAGAGTATTCTATATAATAAATAATGATGTGTTCAAAGAAGGCAATAAAAACCCCATAATAATTCAAGGAAATACTGTTGAGACAACAAGAAAAATATTGCATCTACCAATTCAAGTCCTTGTCCATAGTGTGTCCCCTTGTCACATGAGGAAGTTCGTGGGCTGAGAAAGTTACCTTGCCAACAAGTTTCAGTTCTTTTCTTCTGGGTTGTTTCAGCTTGCAATCGTTTTGTACTTGTACATTTACATTGCACATTTACAGACTACTGAAAGCAAAGTTATCTTCTCAATACAATGGATAACATCCTTTTGACTATTTGGGGGGAAAGAGACAGATTGAACTTCTTCACTTTCAGATCTTTGCATATAGACAAAGTTTCTGAACAATAGAGAAGGAACTCACTACAGCAAGCAAAAAATTCTCTTAACATTAACAACTTCTGCTTTTGATAAAGTCAAACACTACTTAGCCTCTACCCAAGAGATAAACAGAGATGATTCAGAGACCATTGCTGGGGTCTAGGCTGGTATAGACTGAAGACAAAAATTAATTACTACTCTGTAACTGAACTTATGTGGAGGACTTTAGATGTTTCTTGCCTGTGTGACAGGAATGATTATTAATGCACAGAACACCACAAGCTGTATTCTCCAGTTTCCTCCAAAACCAGTTTGTACCTCTCCAAATAGACAAATGTTTTAATCCTTACCTCAGCCTTTCTTCTTCTTTCTTACGAAGGCTGAAATCTCGCTGAACCACCTGGAGCACATGCTCTGCTTCTTCATCAGTCAAGCCAGAAAGATCCAGTTTTCTCCCCATTATATAGTGTCCTGGCTATGAATAACTATAAGGAATATCTGAAATCAGAAAGAGAAAATAAAATATGAAAATAAATTGAAAGCACTAGTATTTTCCTCCACAGTGTTGAGATCACAGGCACATTTGCCCAACAAAAATAAAGTTGCTGCCACGAACGTCAGAAAACAATTAAATCTTTTTGGTTGGAAAAGACCTCTCATGATCACTAGTCCAACCCAGCACCACCAAGTCCATCACTAAGCCATGTCCCTAAGTGCCACATCTGCACGATTTTTAAATATCTCCAGGAATGGTGACTCAACCTTTTCCCCAGGCAGCCTTTTCCAATGTTTGACAACCCCTTCAGTGAAGAAATTGCTCCTAATATCCAATCTAAACTCCCCATTACAACTTGAAGGATTCATTTCACAATTATTTTTCAGGTTCTATGCAATGAAAGCAATCAGCCCCAATTTACAGATAAATGTAAAAGATAAATTATTTGGGATATTAAGAAATGTTGAGGGAAGATCTCAGTGTCACTCACAAAAATAAATATGTTTAATTAACTCAGGTGTAATCAGGTTTAGACATTTAGTAAGGTTTTATGCCATGTTTTTGCATAATTGTTTGCAGTTCAATCCCTGTGACTGTATATGGATAAAGAACATACTCTCCTGTAATACTCAGGAATACTTTACACTATCAACTAAGAAATCAGGAATTAAAGAACCATTTAAAAAAAAAGTAAACATAAAAACTTCAAATGCATTTTCTGAGTGCCTGGAAAGATTCAGATGTCACTATCACCACTATATCATTATTTCCTATATTTTCACATATTTGGAGCTCTCAGTACTAATTTTTTTGATTTATGCAATTATTTGGACAATCGTAAAGGTGCCTTTCTCCTCATTGTGTTATGGTTTCAGAAACAGTAGACAGTTTTGCATCTGTTATGAGCTCCCAGAAATGCATATAATCATTAGGAACACACTGAAGCTCCTACCCTATACAAAAGAGGCAACTATTTTTGCCTCTTTGTTCATGATGAGTGTCAAGTGAATGAGGCTATGTAAAGCACATCAGCTAGTTCTGACTCAAAAAAAAAATTACCTCTAAGCAACATTGCTGTGGCATGTGCTCCAAATACTACAGTAAGGAGAAGCATGGGGGGAAAAATCAGCTTTATTTTTTAAACATAAAAATCCAGCTTCTACTCAAATAATGATATGAGATGTGGTTGGTTGGGTTTTGTTTCAGTTTTCTTATTAGTTTGGTGGGGTTTTTTAATACAATATTTACCTTCCTACAATCATCTAATTACAGTTCTTCAAACAAGAAAAACACACCCACATGGAAGGAGGGCATTGCTTATTTTTTCTATTTGGTTAGGCTATCCATTAAGTTTATTTTAAACTCTTCATTCAAGGAAACAACAATTCAACAAAACCAAGCTGATGGGAATGAAGCTTAGATGAAATTTAGATGTCAAGATCCCTCCAATGAGACACATGCTCGCGACACAGCTGAAAAAAAAGGTCACAATGTTCTGGCTTGACTCTGGATCTACTAAGGAAGCTGACAGTGAGTTAATAAAGGCTATGAAAATGTCCTTCTAAACAAAATTACCTTGATTTGTGCAGAAAAAAGTGCCACACAAACAAAGGTCTACATGCAGTCTTCACTAATCTTGCTTGCAAGACCAAGAATATATGTTAAAATTAAAGGTTGGCTAAAACCCAGTGAGGAACAACTAGCAAGACTTTTTTTCCATGCCACACACATGCATAAATCTTCATGGAATCTTCACCAGAATGTGAAGATGTTCCCCTGTCCTTTCATCTACAGTCCTTGTACCAAAGCCCCACTGAGCACTGTCAAGCATAAGAAAAGGTGAGGTGGGGTTTGTTAAGGTTATGTTTACCCATTGCAGCTCAAAGAGAGAACATAAAGTGCCCTGGGACACATCGTTCCCTTCAGGCTTTGGGATACCTGCTCAGCTCTTCCCATGCAAAGCACTTGAGTGCTTGACTTTCTAAAAGCATGGAACGGCTTCACTACAGGAAAGCCACATCCATGGGGAAGTAAGCAGGAGTTTTTCAAATAAATTTTTTCCACACACATATACTTTAGGGGAAAATACAGGATACATGCTAAAAGGAAATTAAACTTTAAAGCAATTGCTGGAGTCAGCAGAGACACCTTTGTGATAGGGCTATATTTTTCTGAAGCAAAGGACAACGAAGACATCAGGAGATCAAAGATGCAATTTCAGTTATCTTGAGCATTGAGTTAACACCTGTAATTAACATTGTCATAATAAGTTCTCCCTTCAGGTCTCCATCAAAATGCTTTTGGAAACAGCGTAAAAATGAACACTTTTTTCACACATACAAACTGGTCCATCAGTAAAGAAAATTATGTCAAGGCCGACTATGAGCATGTAATAGAAAGGGGAAATTAACCCCTAAATGTGTGAGTTAAGTGGGCAGTCCTATCACCTCTGATTTTTTGGGGTTGACAAAGGCTTAATTTCAAGTACAGATATGCTTTAAAATCACAAGCAACCTTTTGATTTCTGTTTGGTTTATTCCCCTACAAGACTCTCAGTCTGCATTCCGATATTATATTAACCTCTAAGGAACTAGTGTTTTTTCCCAGGAAATAGTTTTTCATCACACTACTAAATCACCTCTGATCTGGGAATATCACTGCAATTTATAAATATTTATAAACAATTCTCAAATATTCCTTTTTCAGTAGATCCAGATTATGCATTTTGGAAATACACAATAGCAAATCCCCTAGAGAAAGCATAACAAGTTACATTTAAAAAAAATAATAGCTCCTCAGCCTAAAATAACTTCTGGCCTCAATTAAAATAACTTACATGAGGTTGTTCAAATGTTTGCTTTCATGAGTAACTCTTTGTTAAATTACAAACTGAATACAAAATCTAAGCTCTCACATACTTTACAAGGAGTAGTATCATTCTCTAGAAAACTTTTCCTCAACAAATTAAAACACTAACAAAAAAGCCTAGGATTACAAGACATGACTGGGTATTTTTTGAGCAATACTCTAATCTTAATACTTCTTACTGTCTGTTTTAAAATCTAATTAAAACATCCATATTGAAAACATTTCTTGAATTTAACCTTAAAAACAAAATCAAACACCAACAAAACCAAAACCAAGCAAATGAAAAGTTTTTCAAGAACTGCAAGCAATGCTTCTGAATTCTAAAATGGACAAAGGATCAACACAAGAAATGAGGGCGAGTAGTTTATTTCCTAGTCATTCATATGACAGCTAGGCTGATTGGACTTGGAGCCTCAGCAGATGATTAACATTACTGGGAGCATGGGGAGAAAGCCCACAAATTTTTCAATTTTTTTTTTTTTAAAGTGCCAACTGATATACAAGTATAAAAACCATTAGGAATACAAATGTGACACAAAAGCCACATTACTTGACCAGAATAATCTTGTCATTAGTAGAAATGAATTAGAGGAAAGGCTTATCCAGGATTTGGCCCTACAGCTGCTAAAGATCATAGGTTAACTGGCATATAATATTAGCACATATTTCACCACAACTGGATTTCTAGTTACTGTATATTCTCATTTTACTTCAGTCTCATCTTCCATTGTTTATGCTGGTTAGGCAAATCACACTCAGCTCTATTTTCTTTATTTAGTAGCAACTGTCTTACAGAAGAATGCGTAGTCAAGATGATGTGTCTGACAGTATTCTGACTGTGCAAGACTGACTATCACTCTTCCAGAAATGAAGACGACAACTTGGAGAAAAAGACAAAATTGGAGCTGTAATGCACTGACACGCAATTGTATCTTGGATGAATTCCCTCTTTTCCATGTACCTTCAACTTAAAGCATGAAATGCAGCTCATTACTGTAATAGACTGTCAACCAGCCCCAAGGTGAACCATCACAGGACAGGAAGAAGGCCAGCATGTGCACTTAGGGAATGCAACTGATCCCAAAGACTCCAACTCAATCAGAAATTTGCACACCTGTAAGCACGAGACTGCAAGGGCCCAACTTGCAAAGTGGAGCTCGGAGCTCATGGCTCTGCACCCACATTCACTGCGCAGAGAGAACAGCAGCCACTGAAGAGGGTTATGTCCCTTCTTCCACCTTCCCATCAAACCTCAAACCAGAACACACCTGGCATATCAGTCTTCACACTATACCTTCTAAGCTTGAGCCAGCATGAAGAGAATACTAAAAAACAAACAAAAAAAGCTCATTTGTATTCCTACTTCTCTCCTCAGCATTAGCTCAAGAATGAGAACTGCAAAAACACATTCACCCACCTGTGTTGCATTACACATGCCACAACCTTCTCCTGAGACACCTGTCAGTCCCAGCATTTCACAATCAATGCCCTTCAAACGAGCCACATAGATGGAAGGGAGATGAAAGAAACAGCGAATCCTTCTTTGTTCCTTCAAAGAACTGACAGGTTCCTATCTCACTTTAAGAGGCAGGCTCTGGAGAAGTAAGCACTCACTTGACCACTGTAAATACATGTAAATACCAGTCTAACACATGCATCCAGAAAAAGACTCAGGTTCAATGCCATGTTAACCCCTGGGAAAGCTCAAATATTTCTCTCCCTCCTTGTGGAAGAGTATATAAGAGAACACAACCCAGGATATTGTTTAACTTGTTCACCGATGACTGGGAAGAAGGGGCAGATGCCTTCTCAGCAAGTTCATGGATGACAAAATGCTGGAGGAGTGGCCAGAGTGCTGTACTGCCCTTCAGATGGACCTCAACAGGTTGGAGAGATGGACAGAGGAGAACTGTCTGAAAGTCACCAAAGGCAAATGCAGGGTCCTGCACCTGAGGAATAATAATGACATGCACCTGTATAGACTGAGGGCCAACCTACTGGGAAGCAGCCCTGTGGAGAAGGACTAGGGGTTCCTGGTGGATAACAAGCTGTCCATGATCCAGCAACGTGTCCTTGTGGCAAAGGAGGACAATGGCATCCTGGGATGCATTAGTAAGAGTGAGGCCAGCAGGTCAAGGGAGATGATCCTGCCCCTCACTCAGCCCTAGTGAGGCCACATCTGGTGTGCTGTGGCCAGTTCTGGGCTCCTCAATACAAGAGAGACATGAAGCTCCTGGGGTTGGTTCAGTGCAGGGCTAAAGATGATCAGGGTACTGGAGCATCTCTTTTATGAAGACAGACTGAAAGAGTTAGGCCTGCTCAGGCTCAAGAAGCAACAGCTGAGAGGGGACCTTATCAATGTCTGTAAGTATCTGAAGGGAGGGTGCCAAGAAGATGGAGCCAGGCTCGGCTCGATGGTGCCAAGCAATAGGACAAAAGGAAATGGGCAGAAAGCGATGCATAGAAAGTTCCACCAGAATATGAGGAATAACTTCTTCAAAGTGCATGTGACTGTGCCTTGGGAAAGGCTGCCCAGAGAGGTTGTGGAGTCTCCCTCACTGGAGATATTCAAACCACTTCTGTGCAATGTGCTGCAGGATGACCCTGTTGTAGCAGGGAGGTTGAATGAGATGACCTGATGGTTCCTTCCAACCTCACCCACTCTGATATATTACTGTGCAGATCCTTATTTGAGAGCCAACATCCTGTTTTCTTGTATGACCTGAAGGAACTGAGTGCTACAGAAGGGCCTCTACCAGACGACATGTGGAGCAGCATGTGACAAGTGTGTGTTAAATGCCTTCCCCAGTACCACAGCAGTCACAATTTGTTAGAACAGCTAGAGAGGTGCATCGTACAGATAAAATGCAACAAACTAACTAAGAAAATACAGATCCACAAAGATAAGTTTTTCAACTTCCAAGATGCCAAAGCATCATTATTGGAGAAACTGGTGGTAAGGCTTCTCATCCAATTTATTCATATATCTAATCTGGAGAAGAAAACACTTTTGTAAAAACTTGAACAGCTCTGGAAACACTACACATTTTACATCTGCATTTACTTCTGCATTTCAACAATAGAGGCAAAACGGTATGACAAATAAAGACTCTCATAGCTTTAAAGCCATATTGTGATTAATCCATGCAAACTACAAAAGTAAACAGTTAAGTGTGGATTGCTTGACTGCTACCAAAGCATCCATAATATAAAATCCAACTAATACGCAAACACATCACAGGCATACTTAAAATATTCTACAGAATTAAATGGATCTTTTCCCCCACAACTTATGTTGCACTAATTGATTTCCTGCATCCCTCTTACGAAATATCACTTTATGAGCATATCCTTAAGTTTGCTCCAAGAATTAATCTTTAACTGGGAGAATCTTCCTGCAAGACTAGAATAAAAACAAAAATTTTATTTTTAGAGGTAAGAAAATGCTTCCAGCAGCAGTTGCCACAATAAGGCAGTATTCACCAGTGCTGCCAGATGTGAAAACAAATTTAATACAGTAGATCACTGCTAATTCAAACCATTGATAGGAAACCCCACTGCAAATTACTGAATTTTACAGATTAGCAAGTAAATGAACAAAATTAAAACCAAAAATAGTCTCATAAGACTGTCTTCCACATTTACTGTGATGCCTACAAAGTACTTCTAAACCCGATTTATGCCTGAAGAAGCAAGAATCATAAGAGATACAACAATAAAGAGTGAAATCTGTAAAGCCACATGTCCCATTTCACTGAGACTTAGAGATGAGCTGTAGTTGGTTGATACACAATTTATGCCCCATGCATTGAAAAAGAGTTTCAGTAGCAGGTCATCTTTGATTTGTTTAGATAGCCATTTGTCAAGTGACATAAAGCAAGAGTAAAATACAGCCAGAGCTGTAGAGAAAGCCTCTGAAGACCAAACTAGGAGCTGGGTTAGTCCGTCAGGTGGGGGAGTTAATGCATTCCTATGTTGACACTAGAACCTAATCCACACTGTGCTTAAAAGAGGCTCTGCTTTGAACCAGAGTTTGACTAATTTTTTTATATTGACACTCCACAACATGGAGATAACCTGAGCCCTGACCAACAAACTCAAATCTGAAGTTCTGCATCCCAAGTTTACACAAAGATAGAATGTTTATATTCAAGCATAAGACATGCTCAGGCATTTTCTGGAGGTCAAAGGTCAACTTCACTGTCAGATTTGGACTTCTGTTTCACTTACATTTGCATCCAAACTGGAGCACCCTGACAGCTCCTTTAGTTTAAACTACACAACCGAAGCAGTTCATCATCTTCAGATTTAAGGAATCATCCGGCCAAAACGGACACCTTTTTGAGAACCACATAACTTATTATTTGAACAACATAATCAAGTTAGGCCACCACCCTTAGGAATTAACTAGGGCTCTTCACTTAATCATGTGTGGAACCTAAGACCACAGTATTTCCATTGATTTACCTCTCTTTGACCTCTGATACTACCTTGGAGCAAGAATATGAAGCCTCATCATTAAACAGTACAAGTGTGGGAGGTAGAATAATCAGGTTTATCCTCCTATAGAGATGAACTGGTTTCTTCTCATTTGGGACTCAACCCACAGCATGCGTGCTTGCAGTGATTAACGCAATTTTTGGCACTGCCTTTTAGATCAAGACTTGTTGAAATTGTGAACAACAACATCACCAGAATATACCTTTTTTAATCCACCCCAAAAAAGCTCTTTCAATGGTTTTTAAAACGTGATGTTGCTCCAATTCACGCACTACGATTTTACTTAAATCCAAGTCACGGTCTGTCAAACAAATGTCAAAGCACTTATGACAGCTAGAAGCAAGCGTGGAGATAACTTCCAGAAAGGTACAATGAGCACTCCTGGGGATGATCACTGAGGGGCAGAAGGATCAGCTCTTTTAAGGAGAAAAAAAGGAATCAACCTCGTGCAAGATAGACTATGGTTAGAAAAACAGGTACACTCTACAACTTGAGATATTTCAGGTCAGCGTTAGCTGCATCTCTGTCAACAGCACTTAAATCATACACTGAACATCCATGCTATGGCAACTACTGATATCGGCACAAACTAGCACTTTTCCTTTTTGATTACCCTGGGACACAACGTTCTGTTCATACAGTTCAAAAGGGACAGAAGAAAATCCCATTAAAAACCCTTTCAGAATCAGTAGTAATGCCTAATAAGCAAGGAAGCTCTTGTACTCATTTCAGAAGAGACAAAACTCCTCACAAGAAAAGAAAGTTTATTCCATGAGTTAACAAACACATTTTGATTTCTTTCCTTTCAAGAAAGAAAACAACAGATAATGTACTGTATTCCTCCAAGAAAAGAAAGTCGGTTTACAACAGCAAAGCCATATATTATTCTACATGGAGACAGGTGGAGGGGAAATGATTGTTTCCTTATTAAAAGCCCCCAAAGATTTCAGGCTGTTGCCTGCTTCAAGATTCATTAAAGCCACTGGGAATGCCACAAACTTTAACAGCCTTTAAATGAGGCTCTACACTTCAGATTACTGTCATAAGAAGAGACTACATCTTATTTTCTACAGTAAATCACATCATACTCTTTAAACAGACTTCATCCAGAAACTATGGTTGCATTAAGTCACTTATCCATTATTTTTCTCCATCAATCAGCAGCATATGTTGCAATGAAGACTCCAGAAGAAGATTCTTGAAAACTGCTGCACAGCAGAACTTGAGCTTGGGTCTTCAGCAAGCAGAAAGTTCCCTTCCTGCCTGTTTGTCAATGCCAGCAAAACTCAAGACCGTTTAATTGACTATTGTGAGCCAACTTGAGATAATACCACCCAAAGTGTCTGATCTTCAAGACTAATCTCTGCAGTAGCTAGCTCCACTTCAGTAGGTGATGTTTTATTTGGAAGTATTCTTTGCCTTGAAGAATGTAAAATTAATTTCCTTTGATAATGCTTTATATCTTTAAACAACCAGTAGATAGTGATAGTAATAACTCCAATAATCTGAATACCAAACACCAATATTGATTTTTCCTTTTATAATCATCAATTGATCAAAAGGTAAATGAAGCATATAGGTAATAAAAAGTAGCAAGAGATCTTGTTTCCTTTACCCAGCTCAGAGACTAATGGGTCAGTGAAAACTTGCAAGATGAGCAGCTTTCTTAGCATAACATTATTAAAAAGAAAAAAAAAAATTGCTCTGCTGTTGAATTTAATGCTTATTGGCTTAGAAATTTACTGTGTTCCTATTCTCAGAATGGTATCCATAAGATCTAAAAATCTGTCATTATTGCAATAGTGTTGATATTAACTTTTGACCAGTTAAGCCACTACAGACTACATAACCTCTTCATCCAGGACAAAGCTTCTAGGTGATTCATTAAACTGCTTTCCACTACAGTGTGTTTTATTAATTGATTTTCTTGACATCCAATGTCAAATACGATTTTTATTCACATAAAAGAAAGTTTTAAAAAAATTCAGCATGACATTTTTCTATAAAATTGTTAAAAACAAAAAAGGATAACATGTTTCAACTGAAAGTTAAATAGCAAGCACAATCACTAGTCTACCATATAACTGACAGACCTTACTAGTGCCAGACACATATGGGGGGGGGGGGGGGGTTCCTCTTGGGTTTCTGTAAATTCATGTAAAGTTTGGGTATAGGCCCCTCTGGCCAGTTTCACAAAGGATACACAAAACTAGACCATGGCTTGAAATCTTATCAAATTATGTTGTATTTAGCCCTTCTGTAGAATTCCCTGGTTATGTCACAGATAAAGGCCAAGTTTCTTTAGTAATTTGAGCAACAGTATGGCATGCTTCACTTCACACTGAAACACAGCAGTCATCTTTCTCTTGCCTTAAGCCCAAAAAGCTTCTTCTGAAAGTAAGCTGCTATAAATCACTGGATATAAGAAACTCGGGGCTGGTTTACTCTCTGGCTGTCAGTGGTTCACAGGTAAGCCAAAGGCCTTTATTATCTCTAAGAATCTATCCAGAAAAGACCTATCTGGATGCAAAAGGAAGGTGAATAAAGCATTCCACAGGAAGGCAGCATTAGTCCACTCAAATTAATGGGTTTTCTCAAAGAGGAAAGCTCTCCCTATGGTTCTCATGGAACTGTATTCAACTAGTTTCTTTCAACTTGTCCAGTTTTCCAAGGGCAAATTAAGGTGGTTTACACTGTCAAACAGCAGTTTCCAGACTTATAACAATAGGGTATGTTAATGTTAGCAGCATTACAAAGGAGTCACATTTTCATACAGACATACTGTTTATGAACAATTTGGTATATACAGCTTTTCTTCAGCATCACCCATGCATACTTTGGGGATTTCCCCCCCTTTTGTTTAAGTACAAACCCTTCAAGTGTTCTGTTTACTGTAAGAATGAAGTTAGAAAGCTCAATTCCTACTGTATTCATATACTTGGGTACACCCTAAGTAGTGCACTCAGATGTATTCATCAGGTTAGCATGGAAGCAAGAAATCAGCTCAGGAAAACAAATGGAAGTTTCAGCTTAGTTTTTCAGATCCTGTTTCTTGATCCAGACACCAGTGGATCAGATGAGACAAAAAAGGACAATACTGTGTCATTTGAATCATAAGGAAGATCAAGAGGCAAATCCTGCCACAGGACACAGTGCTCTATCTCTTGCCCCAGTAGGGGCTACTGGGGTGGAATTGACTGCTGTGCATTATTACTACTGCCAATTAATGTATCACAGCTGTTTCAAATGATAATCCCCTGTTTCTAGGTGCTATATGCATTGTACCAAGTTATCTGATAAACTCCACAGGAAGGCTATAGAATCGCCAAGTACATTTTTAGACACTTGGCTGTAACGCATCAGTAAATACACTCTGATACAATTCAGAATCTGAGTAACGATGGCTAAGGCCATAGCCTAAGGCATTACATACACGATACAGCACCTTCTGCCTTTTGCATAGCTCTGTTCACTTTCTAAAGGTAGAATTAAGCATCAAATACTACTGTTCAACATTTAACTGCAAGGACTGAGTCAGTGGTCTCAATGCTGTTCATGGGGAACAGCTACCACCATTAATAAGCAAATATAAAAGCCTGTCCAGCTTAATGACAAGTTCCTCAAAACCAGAAAAAAATTACTTGTAATGTGAGAACTAGACTAACTGTCCCTCTGTTCTCTCCCTCCATCCTTCCAGAAAACAGTTATCAGAGAAACAAATAAAAGCCTTTATTGCCAAAATTCTTGCTGTGCCTATTCTAAGAAACTCCAGCATCCATAGCAAGACAGCTGTCCACATTTTCAGAAACACAGGAAATAGTAAAATGGTAGGTATAAGGCAAAAACCATAATTTGTCAAAAATAGATTACTAAACGTAGTTAATATCACTGCAAACATGCTTGAGGAGGGATGCACATGCACTGTAAGGCATTTTACAATCTAATTTGGTTATGCTTGCCTGAAACACAACACAAATCTCAGCATAACACAGGCTCCTACTTAATTAGATTCCCTAAGAAAAGTCAGTCCGAGCCATATGGTACTTTCCTCAGCAGTTACAATAAACTGACCTTGATACTAGAAAAACACACGCTGCTTCTGTCTGAGCCACAAATTAAAAGCGCGGAGTGGCAGGATGCTCCCGAGGAACGGGGGCAGCGACTGTGCCACGCTGAAATCCTCCCCGGGCTCGCGGGGAAGTTGATCAAGAGTAAAACAGTCCAGTGATAACGATGATGATGATGCACTGCAGTGACAGCGGTCGAATAGCCACGCGGTCAGCAGAACGCCACGAACATCTGTCCGGTAATTAAAAGCGAGCCTAATGCCGCGCTGCCGCGGAGGAGCGGCCCGTCTCGCCACCGAGCGCCGCGGAGGGCGGCGGCGGCACCTCGGCCACCAGCGGGACCCGCGCCCGGCCCCGCCCGACCCCTCGCTAGCGGGGTGGGGGGACCCGCCGCGGGCCGAGCGCCGGTCGCCCCCCGACGGGGCGCTGCAGCCCCGCGACCACGGCCCTGCCGCAGGCTAGCGCAGGGCGCTGCCGGCCCCGCGGAGTCGCCACGGAGGAACCCCCACCCTAGCCCCGGCCCCCGCTGTACTCACCCTCGGCCAAGTGCGAGGGCAGCACCGCAATGGCAGGCGGGCAGCGGATGCCCCGCGCTCGGGGCACGGTCAGAGCCACCGGCGGCGGCTGCGCCCGTCGCTCATGCACGGAGGGATCTGCCGGCCCCCGGCCACCACCTGCGCGGAGCCGCCGGGCACAGTTGCCCCGCTCCTGTCCGCACCGGCCGACGCAAGGCGAGAGCTCTCAGCCGCCGTCTCCGTCTCCTCCTCCTGCTGCCGCCGCCTCCTCCAGCCCTCCCCGCCCCGCCGGACGCGCCAGCGAGTGCTGCTGCGGTGCCGGCGGCAGCAGCTCCCGCCGCGCACCGGCACCTGCCCGGGCGCTGCCGCCAATCGGCGACAAGGGGACGGGCGGAGGGCGGGATGCGGCGCTCCCGGGAGCAGGGGGAGTTGCACGCACCTCCGCGCTCCCCCCGGCGCGCATCCCTAAGGCTGCATCCCCGAGGCTGCGCCCCCGACAGGCAGCGACCGCGCTTCCCGGCGTGTGCCCCGCGCCGGCCGCCGCTGTCACACTCGCCAGTCAGCGGGGACACCAAAGCCCCAGCTGGCCAAAGAGAAGCAGGGGCACAGGTGCTGCCACGCGGTGCCTGCCTGGGCCCTGGCTGGGTGCGGACCGCGCGTGGTGGGATCTAGCAAAGGTAAAGAGAAGCCGGTTGTTGGGAACGGGCGAGAATTCCACCCACATGAATGCGGCTCACCAGGCAGTCATAATGAAGGTACGGCCTGGTCAGTCGTTCAGTGAGTCACTGCTGTAACGTGGCCGTGCTTTTTTATGTCCTGAATCACGGCAAATTGTACTCTATCAGGCTAATTATTTTTCCCCTGGTGTTAATTTTCATCCCCATTGGTTTGGTTTGGTTGGGTATTTTTTTTTTTTTTGGTCATGCTTGCTTAACTTCATTTTAAAATAGCTGCAGCTGTTCACTGCAAGGTACAGGTTTATTTGATCTCAGCTGAAGTGCTCTGTCAAAGACAGATGCATTCAATAAATCTTGGCAAGGGTTCAAGGAAAATATTTTCTAGGAGAGTATTTTTGTTTACATTAATTTCATGGTATTACAAATAAACTGGTTTAGCAAACGTTTACTTCTGTGCTAACCTACACTTGTCTGTGTAGTAAAATGGGCACCACACTGTGAGGCAGACATCACATTCATTTCAAATGTGTATGCAAAATAAACCCAAATAAAAACTACTTTGGGAAGTACTCTGCATCAGACATTATTTTGTATTTCCCAAACGCACCTATAGGTAAATACATGTCTGAGTGTTTCCCAAACAGAAGAAACTTATTACTTCTGTAAATGAAAACAAGAAAAAGAACCAGTCATTTTCAGCAGTAACATTTTTCAAGAGCAACATGACACGGCAACAAATCAGGGACTGACTTAAACAAAAGGTCATCCACTGCCTGTAATAGAAGAGTAATCGATAACACACACTGAGCATTTTAATAATTGAAAAAATATTTGGGTAGAAATCCCTCTCCAATCTTACAGTTCCAGCTGAAACACTGAAAGAATAATGTTTTAAAGTCAGCCATCAATACCAATTAACTATAATGCTTAGGATTCTACAGCCATGAGATCAAACAGGTAGAATTGCCCTGGCCCTTACTCTCAAGCTACAAAGCTAATATTGAGTTCAAGAGCAATGTTTTGCCCTTGCCTCAGCATTATGCAATTAGGTACACAAAGAGCTTATACCTTTCTCTATAATATTTCCAATTTTTATCCACTGGAGATGAAGCATTGGACTCAAGGCTCTTTCATTTCACACCAATACAGTAATCAGTATGTTTTTACATGCTTACATGTAAATTCATATGTTTTTACATGTTCACATACTTTTAATGCAACACTACTCCAGGGGGAAGGTACTATGGCACAACTAAATCAGCTATTAACTGACAGGGTGAAACTCAGGGGAGAGAAAACAAAGCATAAGTGCAGAAATACTGTAATGGCCTTGTGGATAGTATTCTGGACTTCTCTACTTGACTGCAACTCCTCCCTACTTGTTGGATGCCTTATTTGTCCTTATATACAGGTTTTGGTGTCTCATTTGGAAAGAAGTAAACTTCTCTTTGCACCCATAGCAAGTATTTTCTGATGGATGCCATTCACAGTAAGGGGGGGGGGGGGGGGATGAGCGGGGGAAACCCAAAACCAAAACAGCTGACTAAAATCTCTTTTTTCAGGAAAAGATGGGGAAACTGAGATATGCCAGGCTTTCCCTGGAATCATTAGATAGAGTCATTGAATAATTAAAATAAGTATCCAAATGAGCATGCAGAATAAACAAAAGTCTAAAGAAGACAACCTATTCAGCCAAAGACAAGTCCCAAATGGTAGCATGAAAATTTTTACCCCATGAACAACACATGCCCAAGCATCTTCCCACCCAGTGCCTACAATTGCAGAGGAGCAGGGCACTGAGCAGTGCAAAGGGATACCAGCAAGAGTGAGCAGTCATCAGGGAAAGGGGAATGCCCTGTATGTTTGTGTCACATCCTGTAGCTCTGACATTCCCAGTTCCCCTTACATTTACAACAATTAGGTAAAACTGCAGACTGTGCAATCTTTCAGTGATAATAACCTCAGTATGGAGAGAAGCAAAAAAAAAAAAAAGTCAGACACATGGTATACATCTATAGTAACAGCAACCATGTTGCCATATGGTGCTAATAAGCAGTAGCATGGAAAAAATCTTGTAAAAAATAAATGGCACGTCTAGTAATAATGGTGTGCAGGACAAGAAAATATGTATTTTCTTGCTGGTGAGTTGCTCTTGTCACAATACAGCATTTTTCCATAAAGAAAAAAAGTCATCCAAATGTAGACTGAAATAAGCAGGCTGCTATTGCTTGAAAAGCTTAGCACTGAATCCCATGATGCCATAAGCTACATGTGGATTCAGGGCTGCAGTGGCCAACAGGTGACTCTCAGCCTGTCCCCAGGCTGTGTGTGAGGAACTCAGGGCAGGCTGAAGCCAGGGCCTGTGGTACCCAACCTGAGCCCAGCAGTGAGACACCTGGGTAGGGGTTCCCTCTCTACAGAGAGCTTTCCTTTGCCCTCAGCATCCTTGGAATGAGGCTCCTACCCACAGGGAAGATTTTTGGAGCATAATTCATATGGTTAGGAGTTATACAGCGTACAGTTGTACAGCATACCATTGTTGCAAAACCTTCAAATAAATTGAGTTTTGGGAAAATAAAATTTATGCTGTTTTGGAATTCCTTCAGAGGACATTCAGGGGGCTGCAGAAATCTGATGCTAGCCAATGCAAGCAGTCATACTGGATTATTCATTGATAACCACAGACCACTCTAGAGGGACTTTGAGAAGTTTACTTTCCAGTACCCCAATCTTCTCAATAAAAGCAGAGGGTTTAGTAATGAAATTGGACATGCAAATGTGGACAGTACCTGCTGGAAAGCCACAAGCTGCTTTGCTAGCCTCAGGGACCAATTATGAATTTATTCCAGCCTCCTGATATCTCAGGGTAGCAAATGAAGACAGTAACAAGTAGCTGTGTCTTGCTTTCAGCTGATCTGCTAAGACCACAGAGTATTTTCACAAAATGTAGTTAACAATATTTTAATGGTAATAACTTGGAAGTTGTTGTAACCTTTTACCTTAGGGTCTTAAAGAACTTTATAAATGAAAGTAATTTTATAAAGTGTTGTATGCAAAATATGGAGCAATGTGATAAATCAATTAAATTAGTTAAGTATTTCATAGTCCGTAAGCAAATTAGAAAGCAGTGAAAGAGCTGAGAAGAATAGACAATATTTTACTAGTATTTAATATGTAGGACATATAATTTGATATGGCACTATCAAAGATTTCAGCAATCAGGTTCCCTGCCCTGCAAGCCTCACAGTGTATGAAGGAGCCCCGATAAATTCTTAGTGTGAAAAGAGTAAAAGGAAAGCTGAGAGAGGGCAGAATTAGGGTTATAAACCTACAGTAGCAAAGGAGACTGCTAAAGGAAGTTTTGCTATTTAACCAGCAGCAGCAGAACTTAAGGGAGCTAACACTTTGAGAAGAAACAAAGTTACCAAAGTCTGGCAACTGGGATAGAAACACTAGCAAACAAATTATAACTGGCAGTAAAATGATTTGTTATGACTAGTGAGGGGAAAGCAAAGAGGGGGCGTGGTTTGGGTGGTTTTGTTGTGGGTTTTTTATTTTTTTTTAGGGGGGTTGTTTGTTTTTGTTGTGGTGGTGGTTTTATGGTCAATGAAAAGGTAACAGATATAAGAGAGATGGTAGCGGAAAAAAATGATGGTAAGTAGGAAGAGCTACCCATCATTACTGCAAAGAATAATCAAAATGGGAATAAATTATGGATGGAAGAGAATATGCTGCTGCACTGTACCATTGCTAATGCAGATTTCCTTATTCATTCAGGGTACATAAATGCAAGCTTGAAGGTATCTAAGCAAGAAGCTGCATGCAAAGAACTGAAGACTCTTTCAGTGCTCTTCACTTATGCCTGCCACCACATGCATGTGTGTGAGGACAAGATTGAACTGCACGTAAATGGTCATTCATTTGGACAAGTAAAAAGAAAATTCTTTAAAAGGTGTGATGAATTCTTCAATTTCATTTAAGAATGAATTTCATTTTGTGACAGTGGCTGAAACACGTGACAAGTGTCCTTCATCATCAGGGATATTTTGTGTGTGTTTGTTTTTTTATTTTTTTATATCAACCTTTTTCTCAACTTAGCCCCACCTTTCATGCAGTCACCCTCTTGCTCATCAATCTGAGGACAAACAGTTGCAGGAGAGATATGGTTTACTGAAGCTTTTTTTTTAGAGCTGCATTTATGTCCTGTGCAAAGTGGTGCTGAGGATGTGGTAGCATCTTTAGTGTGATTCAGCTCTGCTTTCTTCTTTACAAATTTAAAAAACAAAAAAAAAAAAAAGAGAGAGAAAAAAGCTGTATAATGCCCAGGGAAGGAATAAGACAAACCATGCAAGTCTGCAGCTAAACAGGGAAATGCTCATAATAAATCAGTTTTGACTTCACAGATTCAAGCACTGAGCAAACAGGAGTGAGTGTTGGTTTAACTCTTGATCTCTTGTGTTCAATAGTATTTTCTTTCAGCCTCACTTGGTTTCTTTGTACCAGAATCAACAGATGGCTGTGAAATTTTGGGTTTATAACAAACCCATCTAAAACTATTATGCCTGCAGCTCTCCACTGTGTTTGTTTATTAAATTCTTTAGCACCGTGAGAAATTGTTTGCTTTTAAACCTAACTTTTACTTAGCACCTCTGATACCTAGAGCCAGACTACAAGATTACAGGAGGTTGTTTTTCATAGAAAGACCTACTAAATACTTTTCTTATTCAAATAAATTATGCTTTTTCATTATTTGAAATTATAAAAATCTAAATTTTATAAGTTGTCATCAACCCAACTGCCTTGGGCTAAAGGCAACAAATGTAGATGGTAGTGTTGAAAGCTTTTCTGCCCCTTATTATAACTCTATACAAACTACCCTCAGATGCATAGAGTATACATTATATAATTCTATGCTTATATTTTGCAAGTGAAACCACAGCAAAAATGTAACAAATCCTCATGAACAGAGACTTAGAAATCCTAGGCAGTACAAAACCAGTGAATTCAGTCAAGCAAGATTAGTCAAAATTAAAATATTTTATATTAACTTCTTATATTTTAGTACATCCTGAATAAAGTAGTTTTCAGAAATTCTTTTTTTTTTCTTTTTTTTTTTTCTTTTGAAAGAAACCCTAATCCTGACAGTAATTTCTGCATGGAAATGAGGTCAACAAAACCAGCTCAGTAGAATTTTCCGACCAATTATTTGGGGATACAGAATTTAACCACTTCCAAGGCAAAGAGAAAACTCAACTTTTCAAAAAGAAAAGGTGAGTTTGCTCAGTTTTCCCCCATTCCTGTTACACCACTGGATAGAAAAGGTAGAATTTGATCCACATTTACAAAACTTTTATGCAGCTGTATTACATCTAAGTCCCTTCTTCTGTGATATACATCTGTTCAGAATAAGTAGCAGGTGGCTGAGGAAGAAATGGATATTGTGAACAGTAAAAATGCCTGGTGCCAGTGAGGCAAGCTCTTTGCAAATGACAGAAGCTGGTTCATGGATGTTTCTATGTCAGGAAAGCAGACTATATTAATTAGATACGTGGACTGGTAGGATTAACCCTGGCACAGTAGTAACAGATATTCTGAGAAACTTCCCTCCACAATGCATATATCAAGAGATGAATATTAAAATAAAAATTATCAAGCAAAAGCTATTTCCATGATGACTCTTTCAGAAAGGTAGCTTCTCTGTAAACAAACCCAAAGCTTACAGACAAATGCATAGCAGGAATAGACATGGCAATTATAAGAAAGCTGCCTGCCAGCACCCATTTCCAGAAAAAAAACTAAGGCAAAGTATTGTGAAAGTAGATGTGTTGATGCTGGCACATCTAATCATGTTATTGTTTGACATATTCTTGCACAACCTATCACATGCCTTGATTATGCTCAGTACCCTTTGAGCTTGTTCTGTACAAGCCCATAGAAAATACATTGTGCTTGTTTCAAAGAGCTTACCCCATGAATGCTTTAATTCCTCTCCCTGGATTTTCTATAATCAGTTTGTTCCTTGGTGTTTTCTCACACACAAAGCAAAATTCTTCTTATTTAATTTACCCCCAAAAGAGCATGGGATGTACTGGAGCAGGATTATATCTGTCACAAGCTGTAGAAATGACTGTGTGGCTTTATGCAAATCCTCTAGGGATTGTCCCAAATCCACACAAGTTTCTTTTTTGTATATCTGCCTTGGGACCTGACAACAGCCATTTTACTTTTCTATCTTGTTTTAAAAGTATTGTGTCTGACAGGACCTTGTCACTTACTTCACAGTGGCTTGTCCTTGTGGAGGGCTGCAGGCACCACATGGATGCACTTTGCAAGACCAGCATCAGCCCTGCAAGACTTATTCCTTACCTCCTTCCACCCTGCCCAAATTAGCAACAACTAGACTTCAGGAATTTCTCAGCTTTTTAAATTTCGATGACAACTACCTTTCCAGTTTGCAAACTGGTATACACCAGCTGTCCAGTAAACCGAGGACAAGATAATGTATGTCCTCTTTCCCTGCTCAACTCTGAAACTCTCAGCATTCGGACCAACAGGGTGTGTCACTCCAGACAAATATTTAAATACTGAGCTTCATTTCCTTATGCAAGTTCCTTGTGAACGTATAAAAATACAGTCCCTAGAATTTTAAAACCTAAAATACCCACATCTATTAATTAAGTATTTAAGGGGAGAGACTGGTCTCTAATTACACAGCTCAAACTGTTCATTTTCCTATGGGTGCCAATTATTATAGTTCTCCTTGGTGGCATCTCACTGTAGGGCGTGGGGTAATGAAGACAGATGAGTAAATAGTGCACATAAGATATCTGTGAATCATTAACAAAGTCATTAAAATGATCACAGATAATTTTTACTGAAATAGGGTCTAGCACAGAGAATAGTCACCCTTCTTGTGCCCAGGCTGTCTGTGATGTAAGGAACAGAAAGCTCTGTGGCCAAGTCTCAATCTAACAACCTTTTTAATAAAAGCCCCTGTAACATTCACTTTAGAAGCCTTCCATTTTCTTATGGTCATTCTTATGAGGGATTATTCTGATGCACTGTCTGTTTGCTGGCAAGGAATTCTGTGCCAGGAAAGATGCCCACAACTCCTGCAGCAGGGCTTGGGAGGGGACACAGGCTAGTTGCCGGGTGTGAAAGCATTTAACCCTAACTGTGAGGCAAATATAAAGTTGCAGCCTGATGTTTGTTTACTTTACACAGACTTTGGTGTGAGCATGGCCATCTGTGGCCTTCCTGGGCAGGTGAGTTTTCCATGTGTTGGCTGGTCCCACCATGCTGCACACGTGTTACCACATTCCCTGTTACAAGTTTTGCTTGTCTGGATCCTCCCTGTACATGGCCCTGTTTGGAACAGGCATCCATCAGTGTGCCATTAAGCTGTTACAGCCATCACTGCTCAATGGTTGGATCTCTGGAACAGCAGATGGCCTGTAACTCTTACTGGAAACTTCAACCCTTTTTATTTCAATGCTCCTGGTTCTGTAGTTTTATCTCCTCATGCCTGAAGAGAAAAGCTGGAGGTCCCGAGGTGGCATTTGAAATGCAGCTCTACTCCTATTCCCACACCTGGCTCAGAAGAGTGAGAAATTTGCTGTCCTTTAATGAAACTCTTTGGTGAAGGTCATTAATTTTTATTTTTCTTTGAAAGTGCTATGGAATGCAATCCTTGAAAAAATAAAGACACTATGATTATGTACTGCTGTAGAAGAGACAATGTTTCCACAGCAACTATTAGTGGGGACCCAGCATATACCATGAGCGTTATGTGACTTCGTTACCTCTAAACCATTCAATGGTCTGTATTAAACAACATTAATGGGAATAGATTCAGTTACACTTTTAATACCCAGCTGATGTACTTGATGTAAACAGCTTTACTGCAAGCTATAAGTCTTTCCAAAAAAAAAACCCTTAAATAGAATAGCAAATAAATTGTCAAGCCAATGTTGCTGTAAGACTTCAGCTTTTATATCTGAGGTTCATTTGTTTCACTTGCAGCTATATTGCCCTCTCTTGCAGTTTAATCTTACCTCTAGTGGATGCATAAATATATTAAAAAAATCTCCATATCAAGTACCAAACAATTTAGAAGTACTCTATCTTTGAAGACATTATCAAGGCTCTTCATTTGGTGGAAGGGGTTATTTTGCCAATGGAGAAATTAAGGCAAATGCAAAGGGATAAGCTGAGAAAATTCAGGATCCCTGTAGCCCCCAGGCACAGCTTTATCTGTGAAGTGAGGTTTTCTCAATGGAAGATGGTGAGGATAAGGATGAATTCTTGATAAGGAGCAAGACAGAAATACATAGGGTTTTACCAGCTGTATGAATAATAAAATGCCTTCAGTTTGCTAAGCAAGTGTAGTTCAGGAGCAGGACATTAGCAAGAGCTTCAGTAGCCAGCTCTAGGGCCTCTTCATCCTTTCCTACTTATTGATAAAATTATAGAGGACCAGGTACATACTCATGGAATCTGGGATCTCAGATCTCAGGAACTCAGAGAAAGGCTAAAGGGAAATTATAAAATAAGTACAAATCTGTATATTGGTGGACTGTGTTTGGTTGTTAATAGGAGAATCTATTCTCCTAATCTTTCCTGGAGTCATCCATAGATCCTGCTGTTCACATAATGAAAGGTCTGTAGATTTCAGAGAATCTGCTAAAAACTTTTAAATCTTTCCCCAACAGGTTGTACCTAATATGTCACCTTAACCAAGAGAGAATCACAGAATATTCTGAGTTGGGAGGGAGCCACAGGGATCGTCAAGATAGCCCTCATGTATGGATACATATGTTATGAGAGGTGGTTCTGTTATACTAAGTGATAAGACACCACAGTCAGCGATTCCCTTAGGCAGAAAACTCCTGCCTTTCCAACCTTCCTGGTGTGACCCTGTTGTGACATAACCTGTGTTATTTTGAAGGACTACTACTCACCTATGGGATTACTTAAATACATTACTTAAAGTTCTCTGAAAGGCTGATTTTGCAATACGAGAACAAACAACAGTGAAACAGTCAAGGTACTGGTTGAGTTCAGTTCATTCAGTGGAAGCTGAACTCAGGAAAGACAAAATTGTAAAGATGTACAGGAAGAAAAAAAATCCCTGGAAACATTTCCAAGACCTCTCAGTAGCAACAAACTTTCATTTCACAGGAGTTACCTGTCATTACTGGAGAGGTCATACCATTGTTTCAGAGCAAATTCCAATTCCTCTCTGCCACTCCACTCCAAAATCACAGGATCTCCTTTTGCCTAAGAGACTCCATTCTAAAGCAGTGAACAATATGCTAGCCTTGTTACAGAACTTCCAACAGCAGCAGGACACTGCAGTGCAGCTCTGCAGCCTGATGTAGCCCTGGTATGACCATGTTGCACAGGCTGGAGTGAGAAGCTCAACATTTCATTCCTTTCTTCCAGGTCTGTAAAGACCCAGGCTCAGCAGGTCCTCTGAGGCCCTGTAGACATCTAAGCTGACTATTCCTATGAGGCTTCTCTGTCATGGCCCTGGCAGGACACAGATCTTCCTAAAGGTATTGTTTATCACGAAGCCAGTACTGAGAGAGCCATACGGTCATAAGCTACCTGCATTCTGATATCAAAAGATGCTGCTGGCTTCAACTTTGTCTTAATGTTTGATATAATTTGCATTTTAAAGTAAATGCAATCAGACCCAGACACTTTTCAGCACATCCTACAGGCACCAAGGGAAGGAGAGAATACACTCTACATTGGAAATGGCAGTCACATCCTTTTCTTACAAGCAAATGAGAATAGACCCTGCAATGAGAATGCTATCTAAATCCGTATGAGTGTGACTACATTTGAAACAGTGGCACCAACAAGGTGAGTCTCAGACAACCTCATTATTCTCTGGGTGTGATTACTTTGGTAGTTTTTCTCCTAAATGCCTATTCCTTTCCTTGCAGAGTCTGAATTTGCAAATTATTCTGCTTCTCTCTGCCTGTGCTCTACCAAGACTCTTATGGATGAAAATGGCAACTTCAATCACTTTCCAAAATTTGTATGTGACTACACATATCATTTTGCTTATTATTATGTTTTAATTTTTTGAAGATTTTTGAATGGAATTCTGTGACATTACACCTTACACACTCATTCAGAAGATTAACTTGCTTGAGTTGCAGAAAGCGATTCATGTGGAAAAATAGTTTCTTTTTACCTTGCCAAATATTCAAGTGCATTTCTCAGCTACTGACTAATAAAACTCTGCTTCTCAAATTATTTTGTCTTTTTTCCCCTCTCAGAAAAATACATCATATACCTACTATTTGTTACCTTTTTAATGAATGGAATAATAAAGGGTATCAGCAAAGAACCCAGCAGCAACCCAAACAACAGTTCTTGCACTCTAATTATGGAGATAAATTGGACTTTTTTCCCCCCAGTAAATCTTTATGAAAACAACTAATTTATGTCTTTGGCCTGCTTTCTCCCTCTACTGGTCTGAAACAGAATCTTTCCCATGGGTAATTTGAAGACCTTCCATATTAAGATCTGACCTTTGTACCACAGCAAAGACAGCTCGATGACCTTGGAGTTCATTCTCTGTGGAACTCAGGAGTTGCATGTCACTGTATTTCATGGATAAGGGCAATAGACATCCTCAACTTTCTGGCCATATTTGTGCTATTTCTTCTTATAATACCTCCTCTTGAATAGTCACGATAGCATGAGAATTAACCACAAATCCATGATTTATACATCACTTTGAACCTCATTCAGGTGATGAGAATGAATTGCTGTTCAAATTTGCTCTGTTAAGCAAAATGGAACACACGAATGGGAAAAGGTGGGAGACAATTGCCATTTTAAACATCATAACAGCAAGAACATCACAAATTCTCTGAGCTGGGCGTTCCTTACTCAAAAGAAGTCAGTTTGCATGGAGTCTACATTCAAATGATATTGCCACTGTGTTCCTCCTCAATCATGTTTTTCTCACTCCTTTGGCAGTCACATAGCAAGCTACCTCAAGGAATGTGTCTGGCCAAAATATAGTTTTTAATATACCTTTCCAAAAGTTTTGGGGTTTTCGTTTGTTCTGTTGGTTGTTTTTTTTTATCCAACAACTTGTGCTTCAGTCAGCTTAATGAGAGAATGAATCACAGCCTGAACATGGTTCTGATGTATTCAGGTTCTCCATTTCCCCTTAATATAACCTTAATTTCACCTACCACATGTTCTCATTCCAGAAGGACCTGATCACTCTATCCCTGGTTTATCTTTGTCCCTGAGAGGTGCCCTTTAACCTACAGTGCCAACACAGGTGAAACATTCCAACACTGAGGTTTGCTTGCATACTCTGCTGGATTAGGCCACTGTGTATTCCCATGGGATGCTGGGGAGTGTGCTGGTATGGATCATGCTCAGATCAACATATCCTGGAGATCCATCTTCCTTATCATCCCTTCCTCTAACCTACAGAAGAAATATTGATTTTCAGCATGACTCATTGACAAGTTTTTAGCTCAGTATTTTCCACTGACGAAGGTTTGTGTCACTGTCTTATTTCAACCACAGCAAGAAAGTCAGATAATCTCCTCCAAAGCTGAGCTCTCCAGACACCAGCATAGGTGGCTGCTGCACCTCAGCAAGTAGCCACGACACAGCACTGGGATGCTGAGATTTTTATTCCTGGAGCAGGAATCCACTGCCTTTTCACAATCAAGTGGACCAGAGAGAGCAGAGCCACTGGGAAGGTTTCCAAGTCTGGGAACATCATACTGCTGTTTGCCTGGAGAGTCCAGATTAATTTCTGCAGTGCAAGTTGTTGCTTTTACTGGTACAACCTCAGCAAACCCAGTTATTCAGAGCTTATAAAATTAATGGCTTTTTTAACTCCCACCATGAACTGGCAGCTTATAGTTTTGAATGTAGAAACAGGGGGAGATTACTAAAATTAAATATAAAAAACCCAGCTTCTAAGCATCATTAGGCTTGATGGCAATGCGAAATGTTTGCTGAGGAGTTCAGAGAAGAGGATCATATACTTGATAGTGTGAGAAAGTATATGGCCTTGCTGTCAAAGGAGAAAAGGCTGTTAAGATAGAAGAAAAAAGCCTAGCTCAGCGTCAAGGATGGCTAAGCAAGTGTTTAGAGCTCATCACAATTTGGAGAGGTAGCCAGGAGGTGCAAAGAAGGGGAAAAAAAAAAACAATGAGGCTAAACCTACATGGCCAAGGAAAGGAAAGAAAGAAGAAAAACATAAATACTCTAGAAACAATCCATAAGCAGCAGAGTTGCAGAGCACATCTTAATGGCAATATTTCATATATTCTCATTTAAGTGTCTTTCTGGCCTCTGCATAGACAAGAATAGGCAATGGTACAAAGGTTGCCTGTCACCAGGTTAGACTCTTGTCTTATGATACTGAGGCAGATATGAGAGAGGTCAACCCACGCCTCCATGCTGGCATACCTGTGCCTGCATACCTCCGTCTGTTGCAGCCACAGATTCATTTGCTCTCCCCAGCCAGCTTAGGCTGCTCCCATCCATGGGTCAGAGGAAGCTGCTCGAGACTCTCACAACCTGCAAACCCTGGTATTACTCCCTTCAGCTGCAGTACTTGACATGTAAACCATCTGCAGCCAGAATGGAGTGTGCAGCCTTCCTCCATGAGAGCAAAGGAAGCAGGCACAAGCTGGGGCTGCACTAAAGTGCTGGGGGATTTTATAGCCCAGGCCTTGCAGCCCTAAATATAAACCTCTGTTGTTTAATTAATGATAATTAACTGAATTTGAGGGTGCAGGCACCACACGCTCCTTGCCCCAGCCCAGCCAGAACCTCACCTCCCAGCTGTTAAGGTGAAACATAACCAGGCTAGCTGGGTTGAGTTAAAAACCAGTGCATGGCAGTTTAGCTTAAAAGGATTACAAATCCCTATGTTTTTCTCACTGCTTGGTCTGACAAAGGCAGTTACATTTCCTAACAAAGTGCTCAGGCTCTACAGGAAGATGATCAGCTTTCCATTCCCTTGAAAAGATTTGATCTCACATTGTCCATCTTTGCATGCTGTGTTGAAATGGGTGGGCAAGAAAGCAAGAGGAGTAGGGTCTGGTTCCTCGCAGATGACCCCAAATGGAGCAGTTTCTCAGAAGGGGAAATAGTCTGTGAGGAGCAAATGAAGCTTTTCCATGAGTCAGGGTGAGAGAGACAAAGATTGCAGTGGGTGCCAAATTCTTCTTTACCGACTCAAACAGACCAGAGCAGGCTTTGACTTTTCAGCAAGCACCGTCTGTGTTAAAGCTGATGACTGTGCTCATGTATTGCCCACTGAAACAGAGCACCTGGGCACTGTCTGCACAGAGATTAGGAGCATGAACACTCCCTGCCCTGGGTACATGCAAGCACAGCGGGGTTGATTGGGAGCCAGCTGGGAGAGGAGAAGGGAAATGCCTCTGGAGCTGGCTGTGCCCAGGGAAGGAATGCCCTGTGACCAGGCAGAGATGTTCAGGATGTCTGTGGGAGTGATGAGCCACAAGCTGCTAAAGCAGGGGAGCAGGAATTAGGAGCACAGCTCAGACAGGTGCAGAGAAACAGCCCTGGCACAAAATAAAATGTGGCCAGAGCTTCCTGCTTGGCTGCCATTTGCTCATGTCTCTCCACACAATTACAGACATTTAACTCTGCCAGTTTAATACCCTCTTTGATTTCCAATTACTGGAAGGATCCATGTCCTCTCACAAAATTAACTTGGGATTGTTGTTCAGTAGCTCACCCCAGATAAACTCCGGTTTGCCTTGCACATCTCAGCGTGGCAGCTCAGTCAGAGGCTACTCCTATTCAGTGTGGGTTTCAGTGGCATCTGCACAGGCATCAAACAGGCAAGACAAAGCGGTGGATCAACTCTGGTATTCCTCACTGTGTGCTCAGGCTGCAGAACGGGTGCTGCCCCAAAGCTGCCCGTGGTGAGCCAAACCTCTGCACTTCACAGGGCTGGACATGACCTCACCTTCTCAGCAGCTTCAGTGTGCTTCTGCCTCGCCTCTCCTGGCTTTCTCCAGCACATCTTGATTTTGGAAATTTCCCTAACACAATTCTAACCAGAATTGCAAGGTCTTCCAGACAAAGAAACAAACAAACAAACCAACTAAGAAAAGGAAAAGAAAAACCCCAAACCAAACCAAAACAAAAAAGGCAAACTGAGGGAGCAGGAAATAAAACCAATTCTGTTTCCAAGCACGGCTTAAAGCTGCTTGCCATCAGACCCTGACAGTGCTCATGTCATGTCGGCTGTCTGCTTACTTCTTGAATTCCCTCTACAAGTTACTCTAGTCAGAGGAAAATAAAAGTGACAAGCAGTGCTGACATGTACGTGCTCTGAAGAGGACAGGGACAAAGTCCACTGTGAGGTTTTAAAAATAGTTGTGCTGCAAAGGGTACAAAAAGATAGACTAAGAGTCTATTTCCCACACGTGCAGATCTATGGGCACTTTGAGTGCTGGCAGGGTTGCCACATGATTTAGTGTATGTGTTTAACTAGGATGGCAAGGTGATCTGCCAGGTGACTGTCCAAATGCAAGGATTTTGTGGTTTGGGATCATAATGTAATCTGCTCCTCCAATACTGCAAAACAAATCTATAGGTTTCTTAATCACTTACTCAGTTTCCTGACATATTTCCAGTAGAAAAATTAACACATCAGTTACCTCAGACCTATTTGATATGTATGTGTGTGTGTGTGTGTGTGTGTGTGTGTGTATGTATATCTGAATGACAGGTTAAGAACTGGAAACAGAGCAGGCATGTCTTAGTGTTTGCCAGGGGTTTTCCATTTCAAGTTCTTCTAAGCTTCCTGGAAACTACTACAATATACACAAGTCCAGTGGTTTTTGTGTCCCTTCCTAAAATAATAGGAGCAGCACACAATATCACAAACCCTTTAACCAATCAAGCATACAATTAGCAAGCAATTTATGTGTTTTGTCTGCAATTTTCCTCAGCAGCAGCTTTAGTAGAGACTACTGGGCAGTCTTGGCTTGACCAGAAAGATCAAATTTGCCAAAACCATTGCAATTAAGTGAAAGATGTTCCTATTACCTCTAGAACTGGCTGGGAAGAAATTATATACTCAGCTCTGCCTACCAAGAAGCAGGCATTCACAATTATAAGGAAATGATATCCATCTTGTTTAAATAAGTTTTTATCATGGGTTAGTAGAAGGCTGTACAAGGCAAATTAAATTTCTTATCAGCTTTAAGACAGAGAAAACTGTTGTGATAGGACTTCAAAAGCATTATATTTAAATACTTATTTTGCAGGGAAAATATATCAGTGGAAAATGGAAAATCCTTCAGTTATCAAATGCTCAACTAATGCATACTAAAAATGACAAATACACCCAGGAAATTCACTTTAAAAATGCACACTGAGCTCAGTAATTCTGCACAGTCACCAGTGAATGATACTGTAAAAGGAATTTTGATCTCAGCACCTAAATCCGAGGCTACAAAATAAGAGCTAGTTTACTGAGAAATTTCAACCAGTGCAGACATTGCAGAGACCAAAAGTCCTGCAGGAATTTACCGATGTTGGCTTATCTGCCAGCCCCAGATCTGGGTATGTTTTAGCGGACCTCTGATGTTCATATTACTTTTTTAAAGTATCACACATAATAGACCCAATTCCTACCTATGGATAGGTCCAGGGTATCAGTGGAGTTGAGCTGGCTGAAGTGGGAAGAGATGTCTTCCCCATGTGTGTATCACAAAGTCCCAGAAGAAACAAGGCAAGTTCCCTCACCTGCTTCATCTAAAAAAGGAATCCCATCCTGGGCTGCTGGTGAACAGCAGACAACATCTGGGAGAGGAAACTAATTACTCCTATTACTAGTGAACAGGAAAATTAATATTTCTGTAAATCTTTGCAGGACATGTACAGATACCCTCAGGTTGTGTTTGCAGTAACTGTAGCAGAAAGCCTCCCCAACTACCAAAAATTAAATGGCAATACCAGAAAACTCCAAATTCTGTTGTAATAGGCCAGGGATTCCTTCTAACTCTGGAAACTTCAAACAACAGCTGGGAACAAAGCTCAGTCATTTACTATCCAGAAGAAAAGGTAGCATTGCACATTACAAGCCAGTACCATAATGAATGTGGAAAAGAAAATAATTTTAGCCAGTATTTGGCAGAAGCCAGTACTATTTATCCATTTTAGATAAGCACTAAAAACAGGAACTCTCTCCAGTGACAGTTCTAAACTGAAAATACCTTCAACATCATGGGTTTTTCCTAGCTACATTGACTCTTTGCACTGTTCCTTGACAAAATTCTTGTTACTCACAGGCATTTTAATACCTTAATATTATCGATCATACTTTCCCTAAAACTGTGACAATAAATTCCCATTTTAATCTATTACGCAGTATATTTCTGCTGCAGGAATATATATCCCTTTTATCTCTTTCCCAAGTAATACCTTTATAAATTTTCCTTTCATTTTCTCACTCCTTTGGAGGAGCTTAACCACCCACAGGTTATATTTTTCCTCAAAGAGCACCAGTCTGCTGCTTGTTCAGTTGTGACAAATTCAATCTAAGCAGAGACCTTTTAGCAGGAGATTTGCAGTTCTTCCCGAGCTAAGCCCACAGCACAGGGTGCAGGATCTCTCTGATCACATTTCTGCCTGCACCTTTCCCCTCAGTTCCTCTTAAGAGAGGATGCCCTCTGTTTGTGGGCATTGAGTGGGTGTGTTTGCATGGGTTTTCCCCCTACTGACGTCAGCTTCTAGCTCCTCCATCAACAATCCCTTTGCTTCCAAGCAGGATCTGCTTCTCACCTACTCCTTCTGTCCCTGAAGAGAAATCAGGCATTCTCCAGCACTGAAATTTTTCAGCCAAAACGTGTCAAGGAGTGATTCCTGCACTCTCAATGAAACAGTCTCTCCTCAGAGACCTCCACCTCTGCATTTATCCTGGAGCAACGTTTGTAACAATGAACTGGCAAGTTTTCTCATACAGATGTTATGCATGAGATGAGACTAAGTGTGTTCTTCATAATGCGACCTGTCAGTCTTAAATCCTCTAGATTAAATAGATATGTTTGTACTCTCTGAAACACACATGCACAAAAAAGCCCCGTCGGGGGAGAACAGTCTTGTGCCAATACTTCAGGGGGCAGGGAGCATCTTTATTACCTGGGAGTGCTCTGGGCACACAGAAACCCAAAGGAAGCCCCTTTCAAAACCAACGGTTTGCTGCTGCCCTGAGCAACTAGCCTGGAAGTCCTGGTTTGCCCATGCAGCAAACTCACAGCTGGAGGAGACATAGGCAGTGCTTGGTTGCCTGCCCAGGGGAGATGCTGCCCTAAACAGAGTACATTCCTTCTGCCCTCCCTGCCCCAGGCTGTTTAGGGATGTTCAGGGATATCTGGAGAAGGTGTTTGGCCCCATATCTGGAGGTTTTGATTTAGGCTCAGATTTGCTGGATCACAGAGCATCATTAAACACACCCCACTGTTCTGCATCTGCATGAAACATGTCATTGTCTCAACCTTTGCACTGGATCTACCTTAAACAGCCACCCTGATCCTTCTGGGAGAGAAATTCAGTGATCGTGGTGCGAACTGGCCTTTGGAGGATCAAGGCTTGTACTTTGTATAACTTCAGATTCTAAAACTAGCTGTGGAAAACCTGAAATTATATTCCTGTTGTGCAAAATGCTTCAAATTACATATTCTACCTGGAAGCTTTAATGAAAGAATAATGAAATCACTGTTCACAGACAACCCCCCTGATATCACATTGATATAAACTTACACATAATAAATGAGGATATCAAAATGCCCCCTAGGAGACAGAAAAGGGAAAGTCCTACGGTTTGGGAAAGAGCAGCACAGTAAAGACTGACCCATTCACATAATTTCTCTTTCGTAGTTTAAACAATTCCTAAAATTTAAAAGGATGTGAGAAGTCTTTATTCAAAAGGGAAATAAAAACCAAAAACCTTTTCTGAAGATGACTTCACTCAGATGGGCAAACTAGAAGTTTAGAAACATTTTGTCTTTAACGATGGATATTTCCACTACTTTTTGCATCATGAACTTAATTATGCCTCCCCACAGATTAGATGTAGTTCTTCAGTAATGACTGCTTATAAAATTCTGAAAAAATCCTTGGACAAAGTCTTTAAAGTAAAAATTGTCCCCAGATAATTGCTATAATAGTCTTCAGAAACAGGCAATTATTTTTTAGAAAATTAAATTTCAACTCATGGATTTATATAAAATATCACCATTTGTTCCAACCTGTATTTCCACATTGCATAACAAAATGTGTTCCTGAGACAGGCTGATAAATATATGTCAGCTTAGGCAAAATTTTAATATGGCAAAAAATAAACACTAGGCATATGTTTCATTTGTTAATTATCTATAGTATATTTAGAACTTGCAATTTACCTATAGAGATGTTTAGATTTTCCTGCCCCCACTGAGATCTGACCAACTTGAATAATATTTGAAGAAAAGAATATTCTCAGTTCTTTTTAGTAGCAGTGCAGTCAAAATGGGTGACTGACCCTATAAACTTTGGGTTGCTTACCCCACAGCATAAGAAGTGGAAAGCTGTAATTTTTTTTCTGGCCCTGAAAGGGCTGTTTTCTCTCCAGATACTTCCCTAATGATCCATGAACATAAATCAACTGGGACTTACAGAAATACTGCTGAAGAGAAGATCTCTTTCTTATGACTTGGCAAGGATGGTTTAAACACCAGATGGATCAAGAATAATAATTGGAAGAAAAGCAGTATCTTCTTCCATTGGTCCCCCACAATCTTTTTCCTGTCTCACGCACACCTACACTCTTACAGTCACATGCTGAATGCTGCTCTTGGTAGAACTCTAGAGCACCAAGTGCTTCCCATAAAATGTGCCCAGAGATTTGCTCTGCCATGATCCTTCCTTCACTGGCTGTATTTAAGAGAGGGTGGTTTTATTTAGCTTGGTTACATGGAACCATTAACCTCTCCATTGAGTCTTCCAACTGTTACTGATACCACTCATGAAAAGGACTGCAAAACAGTGGTGTAAACCCTTATGGCACTTGGAAAGTGGGCTGGTTCTCCCGTGCCTGGCCCCCCTGTCATCCTGACATCCATTTTCCAGTTCTTCTGGCAAAGTCACACTTGCTTAAGCCTGGCGGGGCAACACTACTCTAATTGTGTCTGTACTAAGCAGAAAATCCTCTTTCAACCTGTCTATTTTTATAAATGTCACATTTCCTGTATGGATGACCTTTTCCTTTCCTGAGTTTTCTATCTGACTTGGCATGGGGAGAAATGAAGTCCAGTGTTTGGAGGACAGTGATGCAGTAGCTCTGGGATGACATATGCTGTGGAAATGCAGTGAATCCACTCTTTCCAGGCTCCTGATTATAGTGCTGGATTGCAAGTATGGCTGGCAGAACAATACAAGTGGATGGCACAATCAAAGGCTGAAAGGAACTGGTGCAAGCTGGCACATTAAATTGTTAAGTATCCTTTAAAAAAGCTCACAGATCAGCTTATTGTAGGATTAGCTTGCTGACTAACAGAAATTTATCAAAATAGTGATTAAACACCCACAAACAAAACAAGACACATGGTATCTTTTTCTTCATGGAAAATCTCTGCAAGCTTCTGCAGGCTCACATGTTACTTGTATGTTTCCCATGAGGATTTATAGTTCTGACAGAGCTGCTCAAGGTCTGTGGGTCACTGTATAGAAAGCACATTGCAGCTACATCTCCAGAGAGTCCTACAGCATGTCCCTGACTAAGAGAGAGCATCCTTGCATGGCTCTACCATAAAGGAGCATATCCAGTTTCAGAAAGCATCTGCAGTGAACAGACCTGGACTGCAGACACCCAAAAGTCCCAACTGGAGAGGCTCTATGGGGCATAGACCAGCATGTGAGTGCATGGCTGGTGTTCATTTTGTGGACTAACCATGTTGCTGTGTGGCTGTTCTGTGTGCTGGCTGCCCCTCTGAGGCTACCAAGGAGGTGATTACAGGAAAATAGCAGCATTACTGCCCTTTTGGTCCACTGAAATCATTTTCCCTGCAATTAGGGAGCAGGAGTAGAGCAGACATTTTTATTGTTTGAGCCTAGAGATAATAAACAGAGAGACTAGCCAATTCAATACTTTTAAGGGCTTTGTGTTTTTTTAATTTAACACTAATGACTCTTAAGTTCCAATTTGTCCCCACCACAACAACAATCAGCTCCAAGCTCCTAGCATTACATGAAATATGCCTTTTCTCAAACTGTGTTAAACAGTTAAAAAATCATCACTGCTTAGGTGGTGATTTTGGACAATACCATGCTGGTGTTTCTCTTGAGGATCAAGATAAACACATTTTGTAATGATTCCCATAAGAAACTTCAAGTAGTGAAACTAATCCTTAGTGAGCATGTCTGCTTATCAGATAGTCCTGTAGCTTTTGTGCAGGAAATTAGGACACACAGAAACTATGCTTTTAATTGTGCCTGTGCAATAGATGCTGTGATGCTGGGATCTCTGACCATTCCTTCTATGCCTTCAGGCTCCACTACTACACACCTAAAAGGGACTATTCGTTTCCACCTTCCTATTATCATTTTCAAAGGTATCACCTTAATTTTGTTTTCTAAACCAGAGGGCACAACAAGAATAACAGCTTGTTTAGCTTTTATAGGGGCCCACAGCATAAGTTACAGATGAGAGGGACAAATATATCCAAAGGCATTTTTTTTCTGAAAAGTCAGTCTTGTAAGCTTGTCAAATTCTGAGGTCTATTTTCCCCTAAGGCAGTGATGGGAGTTAAATGTTGATTTCCAGTGCCCTGGATGCATGCCCAAAGCCTTGAGCTGATCGTACACCAGTTCTGCAAATCAAGTATTTTACTTCCTTTGCCTTGATGTCAAGTGCCTGAAAACAAACAGCTTCTTTCTGGGAAGACAGTGTGTTTTGCTGGACACAGAGCAACACATTTTTTCCACTTCCATTTGAGGGAAATGCTTTCACTTGCATCCAAATTTCAGAGTTGGTCTTGATCCAGGTGGAATTTCCTATTAGTTTTGTTTCATCTCTAACAAGGTAACCCACCAAATAGCCATCCCCTCCCTTGGTATTTGGGTACCTTTTGGTCTCCTCTCTGTTTTCCTTTTCGTGGAGCTGCTCAGCACCACAACCAGCCACAGAGCTGCCAGAACACAGCTGCTCTTAGAGGCTAAAGGAAGCAGAGTTACACACATTTTTCTTATATTAAAAAGCTGTCATGTCACAAAAGGGCTTTCCTAGAGTACCCCCTTCTCTAAACAGCTACTTTGAACTACAGAGAAAACCACTGTGTTCAAGTTTGCTTTGCGTGCTCTGCATCTAAAAAAGGCGAGGGCTTTCCCGAGAACTCTTCACAGTCAGGGCAGGCAGCTCTGAGCCAGCATGGAGCAGCCAGGGAAAGCCTGGGTGCCCCAGCTCATCTGGAATTCCTGCCCAGCAGGTTGCTGGGGCTGCCCTCTTTGTGGGAATGCAGGAGGCTCAGCTCTCCCACATCCTGCAAAAAAGTAGAGGGATACCTGAGGAACCTTGAAGACCAGCACTCTTACCCATGACATTACAGAAGCAACAAACTCTTCTTGCTGGACCATTTGCAAACACTCTCCTTTAGGCTGCAACAGACATAAAGAAGCACAGGAATAACTGCTTGGTTTTGCATAAAGCTGAAACCAGGCAGACATCAAAATGGCAACACATGTTTCTATAAACAGGTTTGAGATCACACCACATTTAGGCTTCCAAAATACAAATCACATCTTTCTAGTTTGAAATAGCCACACACAAATCAGAGAACCATAGATTGGCTTGGGTTGGAAGGGGCCTAAAGATCATCTAGTTCCAACACTCCTGCCATGGGCAGGGACACCTTCCATTAGACCAGGTTGCTCAAAGCCATATCCAGCCTGGCCTTGAACACATCCAGGGATGGAACAACAACAGTTTCTCTGGGCAACCTGTTCCAGTGCCTCACCACCCTCACAGTAAAGAATTGCTTCTGTGTATCTAATTTAAATCTACACCCTTTCAGTTAAAATCCATTATTCCTTGTCCTATTAAAAAAAAAACACACACACAAAAAAAAACCACAACAAAAAAACCAAAACACCAACCAACCCAAAACCCCCAAAAAACCCAACCATAACTTGCCAAAAGGAATTATGAAAAGTAAGTAAGCAGATCACAATTTTCATTAGAAAGCTGCTATGAGTGTGGCACCATCTCCTTTATACCCCACCCACCAGCCTGTCAGTCCTCTGACCACAGGCTGCACCAAGCTGACTTGAAGTCTGGCACACTAGTTGAGCTGAATGTTTAGCACAAGCAAGTACAGCATTCAGGCTGCAATGCTGGTCTTTTAAAAATTTTTAAAAATTTTAAATGAGGTAAATCATTCTGGCTAAAAGTTTGAAGACAGCTTGCTTGCAAAAATGTAGGGAAGGTTTCACCTGAAATTTTTCTTCCTTTCTGCTGAGTGGTGCTAGAGGGAAATATTTTGCTTTGTCTGTTACACTAAAAATTTTAGTATTTCTTCCTTTATGGTAATGAATGTTAAGAGAGGTGGTGTCCTACACTGTAAATGATTTGCACTGTCATTTTCCAATGTAAATGGATAGATAACTGATTTTGCAATGATAATTAATTTTGGTTACTTTCATTTTTTCCTTTTTTTCCCTTTTTTCCCTTTTATCATAACTTATACACATTTGTATTAAAAAGGGGTAATATCAGAGAAAACTGGAACCTCACAGAGACACTTGGAGGCAAAGCAGTAAAAAACCTTGCAGACAGTGCATTAGCAGGCCTGATGAGTGTATTTTGTGATGCCCTCTGATTGTGTAATCTCATTTTATAATAAATTACTGTTTTGTACAGTTCAACAAAGAGGCAGAAGAATATATCCTACTATTACATTTCAGACTGTGAGCATACATTACTTTCCTGACAACCCAGAGCTGTTCTCATTTTTTTATGCAAATGCTTTATGCTGCTGGTCAGTGACACATTCTCTCATCCTATTTTTCTAAGAAAAGGAGGTATGAAATGGTCTTATCTGTTTGTGAGTAAGTACCTAATTACTTTTAATCCAAAAGACAATTTCAACCACATCTCCCAGTGAAGGAGATGCCTCAAAGCCCATCTGGAAAGGAATGGAGGGGAACCCTCCTACATGTGACCCACATACCCCACTGACCCCACGACACTTGCTCAACTCTGTTGAGACACGCAGGGGAAAACACAGGAGCCAATAATCCAAACCTGTAGGAAGGCACACTTCCTTGGATCTGTTACCAACAGAACAGCAAAAATTGCTGTGGGGTAATCATCATGCTGCTGCAAAAGAAATTAATCAAAAGGGCATGCAAAGCTTTCTGAAGCCTCTGATTCTTACAGCTGTTGAAATCTAAGTGAATCACTCCTGTTTTCCTTAAGTTGTGTATTTTGATATGTATGGTCTCATCTCTGGGCTTCAATGAAAGCTGGCTACTCTTTAGTGAGCAGACACAGACTATGTATTTCTTTTTTGCTTTTCCTCTGGAGGTGGATGTCATCTCAGGAAAAATATACATGGATCTTAGAATACCATAAACTGCCCAGCAGAAATACTGCCTTAGCAAAACTTGCTAGCTGAAGGAGGAAAAAAAATAACCAAAATAAGTTGATTTCCAAGTCCTTGCTTTTTTTTTCACTCCTCAAATGCTTGTAGTGAAAAAAAATCCTTTCTAAGAGACGTAAAAGCTAAAGAAAATTAACAAGAAGTGAGAGGCAGTATAAGAGATAGCAAAAATATTTCTCATTTGCTCAACAAAAGGCAGAAAAGATGAGGAGATCGAGAATACAAGAGGTCCCCTACTTTGCTGTACTGGTGTTTTGCACAGAACCTTCCTAAGCCAGAGAAACATTCAAATGATTGAAGAAATAACTCTAAAAATTGTTTCAAGGTCAGTATATGGGCTATGTTGAAGATTATTTTGTATCAGCTGTAGATTATTAATCTGTCCCATCCTAAATTGCAGCATTCCTGTAAGAGAAGTAATTGATTTTTAAATTCTTATTTGGATTAAATTGAAGTAAGGGACATTACTTGCTCATGTACTGGAACACTATCTTTTGGTATATCTGGAGAGTACCAAAGGAATTTTCTTCTGCTAGACATTGACAACAAGAAAAAAAATGGAATATATGTAATTAATAAAGTCTCAAAATCTTTTTGTGTGTTTTTGTGAGTAGCTTTTTTTCCCCAGTATTGCCCCTTCTGTTTCTATTGTGAACTCAACCCTTTGAAAAGTTAAGATGTATTCTTGTCTTTCCCTTCCATACCTGAAGGGGAAGTAGCTTTAGGAAAATGTGAAGAAAAGTCAGGAGCAATCAAAAAAATTGGTGTGTGTTTCATCTCATATATATGACTGGCAAAGCAGATGAAATGCAATTACACTCTAACTTTGCTAGCTGAGCTGGTGAAGGAACTAATGAGCTCAGGCATTAGAGCAAGCATTGCCTGCTCATGTCACAGCTTCATGGAATCCTGGGAGGTAGTAAGGGAACACCAGAGGACATTCAGTCAAACTTCTTGCCCAAAACAGGGTCAATCATCACAATAGGTGGCTCAGGGCTTTAGCTGGTCAGGTCCTGAAAGTGTCCAAGGATCGAGGTGGCATAACCTCTCTGGATAACCTACTCCAGTGTTGGGGTGGCAATTTCTGCTAGTGCAGGATTTCTGTCAGTCACCTGCAGCTCCTCAGCTGTTCCCCACCTCATCATCAATGAAACACAGAGGGGTCCTGCTTCTGACTCACAATTTCTTGTCAGCCCACCTTCAGTTTAGCAAACAAATTCTGGGGCCTGCCTTGGATATCTGCTAATACGAGGTAGGAGCCGGCAACCCGACCAGCTCCCAACTACTCGTAGCCACTCTTTTCTAGTGAGAGCCAAAACCAGATCTGCCCTCACAGCGAGAAATCTACCCTGTCTCCCTCAGACAATATGAACGATGTTATAAGGGGTGATTTCTGTTCTTTTCCATCTGTTTCACCTACTTTGGGGTCTCCTCCTAATTTTTCAGTTCATATTTAACAGAGTTACCAGGCTTGAGTTCACAGTTAAATCCATCCTTGCTAAAAACCAAAATGTGTGCAGGCAGGCTGGTGGGTGGGAAGGTGAGTCTAGACTACAAAAAATAAATAATAAAATGCTTCTCTGCCCTTATGGTGCCAGGTGAGCTGGGAAAGAGAGCTGCAGTCTGTCTTGTCTCCTCAAGGTGAGCCATAGTGTTTATTGGGATATCCATGAGGTAGCAGAGCTCCTTCTCTGTAATGACAAGTCCACTGACATGACATGGCCATACTTTGAAATCCTTGCCCACAAACAAAGCCTTACAGATTCCTGAGAAATTTTGATGGCTTTCCCCTCCGCTGGTCCGTTGGCTCTTACTAAGCATGTAAGAGCCAGGATTTCTCCCAGCCCCTGCTATGGCTCAGTTTACACTGAGTATGCCATGCCGTGAGGCAAGTGCTCCACTGCCCTGAAGCCCAGTGGGATGGCAACTCCCACTTATCTTGGCAGAAGAAGAGCCCTCCCACATAGCTACTTTTCAGACTTATTATCAAAGCCTTCCCACACACATAACTAGAGAGCCAATTTTCACCTCTGAACCCATTGTCTCAGAGCGGAAAGGTGACGTCACTCTGTGACACAACCTGAAATAGCTGGAGCAGAGCCTCTGTCTCAATTGTCTACGTCTATTGAGGTGGTAGCCTAAATTAGAGAAACTGCAAAATACTTTTTCAGTATTAAACCAGCTGAATCAGAGTGGGAAAGTCAGCCTCTCACAGCTCAGAAGTGGATAAGCTTACCTTCCTACACTCGCCTCTGGGGCTGAAACAGGTGTTCTTGCTAATAAAATTGCTGAGCTCTAATAGAATTAAATATAGACATCTACGCAAAGAATTGAACAGGGTAAAAAAGCAATGAAAAAAAAATGTGATCACTCAAGAAAGAATTCTGGGTTTTGAGATAATTACTTCCATATTCTGGTTTGGCTTTTCTCCTCTGCCACCCTAGTAAGACTTGACCTCCTTTGTTAAACCATATCAGATACCTTGAATTAGATAATCAAAATCTTAAACATTTCTAGTCTGTCATGCACTTCAACATTCTTGGACTTCACAAAATGAGCATTTGTTCAATGATGTTTTTTGATCCCATTCAGATTTCAGCACCCTCCGGCCAGTTTGCCTTGTCTCAGGGGGGCACATGTCAGGATGGCCTGGCCAGCACAAACACAATCTCCCTGCAGTGAAATTTCCTCATTAGGAGAGCACACAGTTAGGAGAAACAGGCCAGCCCCTCCTTATGACTTTCCTTCCCATGAAACACAGAGATGTTTCTACTAACAGAGTTCTGGAGGAACTCTGAGTTGCAAAGTTTTACTGCCACTTTCTGCAGCCCAGAACACCAGGATTTGCATGAGTGGTCCAGGAAGGTACACGAGCATGGCATCAACATCCATGATAAAAAATCACATGTTTAACTGCCAATCCCAACTCTTCATAAATCTAGAGCTGATTTAATCATCTGAGCCAATGGTTTCAGGGCCAGATTAAACGACAAAGGTGGCAGAAGGGGCCAGCACTGCTTCTTTAAATAGCACAAATTGTTCTGAGCCTTCACAGTAGATCAGGATAAAGGCTTTATGCTAACAAGATAGCCATGAAGATCAAATACGGATGAGGGTAGGGGAGAACTAATGTGTATTTTAATCCTAGGCACTCTACTATGACAAGACCTTTGAAATCTATTTCTAAAAGTTATTTGAGGTGGTTCTAGGGATGAAGTGAGGGAATAGCCATCAGACCCCCATGGCTCCATCAGCTTGCCCAGAGTCCTACAACATCTCACTGGCTACAAGAATGGAGGAGCAGGAGCCACAAGACTGGCTGCTGTCCCCTCTCTGCCCCATCTTGGCTGGCAGGAAGGTCCCTGGAGAGGCAGGATGACAGTGTGGTCCCAGGGCACTTCTGATGCAGGAGGGCACAGAAGGATCCCATCGCAGCAGGACCATGGTCAACTCATGTCACCTCACCGGATGCCATCTCATGAGTGGTAGCAAGAAAATGTGGAAACTGAAAGGAAATCTGCAGCTAAAGGTAAAGTCAAGAAAAAAGTGATGTAGAAAATGCTGTTTCCCCTATTGGTGCAATATTCAGAACACTGATTTAGGCTGTGTGTACGTGCTAAACTCAGGGTTAGGGTTGTTTTCTCTTGCCTCTCCAGGGCTGCTGTGTCCAGAGGACAACATGGATGGGACATCTTGAATCTCCCTGTACTGCCTGATAGTCCTTTTACAAACCACTTCTCTAACTTCAGCCAGTGCATCTTAATGTTTTGAGGACGTAAACAAATAACAATAACAAGACCAATGTCAGTGTTTGGAAAACTGCTTCTGTGCCCACAAACCACTGACCAGAAGCTTAGTAATTATCCTCCAAATGCCATGAATTGAAAGCAAAGGCGCTAAGGTCAAATTATCAGTGTGTCATATCTATGTAAATATTGAAGCAAAACAATCATCAGCACAGTTCTGAGTGATGAGTAGAACTGGGATAGTGGGGGGCACAATGCTGGCAAGCCATCGAGAAAGCTCACGACCAGAAGCAGCAAATATCAAAGTGCCATGAGGAGGATGGATCTGAGTTCTCTAATTGCTTCATGTTTCATTGAACATGATATTTGTGCTTTAATGGTTTTGAGTACTGGGGGCAAAGTTCCAACTGGGGTAAAGGTTAAAAGAACCAATGGCTGGAAACCTCTGTTGCTGAGACAGAGTTTCTGAGATAGGGCAGTCCTAGAACCCAAGCCCAGTGAGCTGGACAAGGAACTGGACATGAATTTAAGGCATTCTGGAGCACTGTCTATGCAGATATTTATCTAAGAAAGCCTCTGGAACTCGTTCTTGTGCATTTATTTTTAGTCATCTTGCATGAAGCTTCTGAGATACCTTCTTTTAGGGTTTATTTTGTGTTCTCACACTTCTATGCAGTTTCCTTACCAGGGTCTCAACACACAGCACACGTATGGGGGAAACCGAGTGGCGATGATTCAAATACTTCAGGGCCATCTTTACATAAGAAATGTTATCACAGCTTCCCTCCCACCTTAGCAAAAAGTTTGAGCAGCAACTTGCTGTTGATTTTGGTCATTAATGGAAAGAACTAGGACATGTTTTACTGTGAAAGCAAAATTAATCCATATCAGTTTTCTGGAGTTATGGTTATGTGAGTAGAATATAGCTCTGGAGGTCAGACCTCACCACATGGATGTTGCTTAAGAAGTCAGTTTAGCCAGAACTTGCTGCCTGCAAGTGCTGGCAATTCTGCCATTTCTGAGCTCTGCTACAGAATTAACTACATTGCCCTGTGTGAAAACATGCCATAACTCAATTAAGTTCCAGAAAGTCTGTGGCAAATTTACACATGTTCAAAATTAAGTTACAATCGTTTAGCATCTAGTTATTTCTGTCCCTGAGGAAAATGTTTTATTAGTATAGAGTGAAGGCATTCAGGCTTTAAAGGCAAAAGAACAAATGAGCCAACTTATGGTTCATAAAATGATCTTCCCAGTTTGCCTTGAATAATACTGCAAAACTAATATAATGAAGAAAGCCTTAGAAGACCTTGATCAAACATGATCCTTCAGGGCTAAGCAACCTCATTTTCCTGCATGCAGATACAGTTCACACAATCCCACAAGATTTCATACCACAGGATGACATCAGTATTATCTACAAAATTAAGCAGTCCAATTAAATAGCTACTCTACTGCTGCCCCATGGAAAAATAGAGTTGAAAAGGATCATTTCATACAGGTAGCTAGTCCATTCCTAATCAAGGATCAGCCGGTCTCACAGTACACCTGCTCTGAGTGAATGCTTCCCTCTACCAACAGCCCAGGCCACCACACCCAGATCAGTCTTTAAAATCCTTTACAAGTGGTTTCTTTCTTTGCAGGAATGTGAAGTGACTTAATGAACGCCAAAGCACTTCCCTTGTCAACGATTTGTTAGTGAACAGCCACAACAAAGTGGTTTAACAAATAAGAGAGACCAAATTCACTCATACTCCGTCTGAAGATGTAGGTTTGCTTATTTTTGAGGTGCTGATAGGAAGAAAGTTGCTCTCCAGCCACAGTCAGCTGATGCCACCCATAGATTTGGAGGAATGCCAGTGCAGTCTTTTTGAATGCTTTGAGCTGAGATGTACAGTACCATGGAGAAGATGGCACAAAGAAGAGAGGTGAATAAGAAGATCCCCTAGAAGACTGTCTACCTGCTATGACTAATATTGGTCTTTCAAAGCACACACATAGAGTGTGCAGAAGAGGTAACTCCAGACGTGTATATAAGTGTCAATGTATGGATGTGGTGCAGAGCAAGCTGACACTAACAACTTGATAGTGGTTTTTGACCTAGCCCAGTCAACAGACCCTTGTGCAGCAGTTTGGTGGTGGTAGGATGCCCTGTGGACAGAGGCAGTGGGAGCAGGTTTGGGTCTGCTGCGTGTGGTGCAGGTTGAATGCAGGGAATCTAAACATGTCGAATTTCAGAGAAATAAATTTGCTGTTTATGAGTAACAACCCTCTCCACAGCAAAAAGCCTGGATAGATGGTTTTAAAAAGTCTGATCAGTCACGGATTTTGCATCTATTTAGATAGACTGAGCTGCCCAAAACCAAAAAAAAAAAAATCCAATGCTGAAAAGCCAGTGCTCAGTACCTCTAAAGACTTAATCTGGTGCTTTTACCACTGCTGGGAGCTGGCACAAACAGAGTTTTACCCACTTGTGTCTTACGCCCTGGGTTTATTATATCTTCACAGTTCATGGAGTAGTTAAATTACTTTCCCAGGATCACATAACTCTCTTTGTCAGAACTGAGACAAGAAGCCAGGTGCTCTCATTGCCACCTCAGACTTCAGGCCGTAATACCTAGATTTTTTTGTTTCCTCCTTTACTTTAGTAGCTTCTGCTGGATGAAATGTGAGAGCAATACATCCTGCACTATACGCAGGAAAGGAAGCAGAAATTTGAATAGTTGCCATCTGCTGGAGTTGCTTTGATTTATCACTTTCAAGCCTCAGCTGAAGATCAAACAAGCTCTAGAGAGAACCATTTCCTTAGGTTGTTGTACTGTGAGCATCTCTGCTCAATGCTAAACTAAGCCACAAGGATATGAGCAGAGAATATTCCCTTTGTTCACCAGAATAATTTATACCTTTAATTCGGTATTATAATGAACCACCCAAAAGGTATTCTTGACTCTGTCCTTGGGCATCAGTTTTTCTTTCTACTAGGATCAAATTTGAAATTGGATAAAACAATTATGCTTTGTAGTACTCTGCCTGCTTACTGTGTTTTCTCAGAATGCAACTTTCTCTCCATTGGAAGCATACCTCCATTTTATCTCAAAATGTCACACAGACAACAATAATTTTGTAGCATTTCACCCCATCTGTCTACATTTTTAGAAATAAGTTATGCACTTTATGTATTTTCATTTCCTGTCCAAGTCCAAAGCTGTATAACTCTTCAGTTAATTACTGCTACTGTTTCCTTCTGATTATATAATTATTTTCCATGTCTATCTAGTTGTCTTTTCATTTGTAGTTTTAATGTTTATTAAACACAAAGTACTGTGCCACTGCTAATTTTACTTCAAAGAGTGATTTTCACAGTAGGGCAAATAAAGCCCCCAGCATCTATATCTATCATAAAGTAATTTACTTTTCCATTAATTTTCCGTACTCTCTCGGCCCCTTTGGTATTACTCAAGATCTTTGGTATTTGAATTAACTCTGTTTCTTTGGCTCAGGTCCTGAGCACTGGTAATAGCTAAGAGAGGTAATTGATGGACCTAAACGAGAGTTTCTGGCAGAGTCCTACCCAGGTTAACATATATCCTAACAAACAGTGAAAACAATGTCAGTAATTGGAACAGGAAATAATCAAAGATTAGGCAGTTTATCTAGATCGTAAGGAAAAAAATCATTACTTCCAAAGTGAACAATAAGACATACCAATAATGATAAAACTTGCAAGAAAGATACATAAAAATCCCTAAGAAAATCGGGTTAAGACACTGCTGGCTACTGTCCACAACTCCACTTTTTAATTTTATTAATTTTCCAATTACACAAAAAAAAAAGAACGTGTGGCTGTATATCCCTTATGTGAGTGGTCAGTGTTCTCACTAGCAGCAAACAGAGCTCTCAGCCTTACAGCCTCAAATTGCTTCTCTCAGCCCACAGGCTTTGGGAGAGAATAACACTATCCTACCCCTCTTAGCCCAGTCATTGCCTAAGACGAAGGCAACCCAAAATAACTGTCCTAAATGGAAGTGACATATAATCCTAATACTGCAGAGCATAACAGAGGGTATAACACAGAGAGAAAAGACTTAACTCCACCCAAACATTCCCTACATGCTTATCTGACAGCTTTCTATCCTTTAGAAGAGACTTCAGGTGCGTTGGGGCTCCAATCCCTGCCTCCAGCCCCTCTCACCACCTCTTTGCCAGAGTCCCTCTCTCCCTACCTTCAGATACAGGGTGAGGAATTGAGCTGTCTCTTGTGTTACCCTCCAAGATAACAAAAAGAAGCATGGCAGGGAGAGGGCTAGCTTTTCTTCCCTCTGTGCAGCCAGCCACCCAGCCATGCCTTAAAGGGGAACTCATTTTTCCTTACATTAAACACCTTTACAGCAATGAGACAAACATGCAGAGCTTTGATCTGATGTTACTTCCCATCTGCACCACTGACATGCTGAGGAGCCCCACACCAGATGGTTGTTTCACCAGGAACTCTGCCAATGCAGAGCGCAAAGAGAGTTCCTGTCCTCAGATACATCATGAAATAGCACTGAGAGGAAAGGATGTCAATCCAGACAATAAGGAATAATCTTAGCATGCCAGCAGATTAACAGTTGGTGGTTTCAGGATTCTTAGGCACTTGTAGGCAGTAGAGAAGGGAGATCTGCTTGAGTGGGGATTTGAAAGATGGTGCTATTCATGGATTTTAGGTGGCACAACAACAAAGTAGTGCAGGCAATGCCAAAATTGCTCCATGCTAGTCCTACTTTAGCCAGGACAGCTGGGAAAAGTTAGGTCTTCATCCTCAAAACATGGAACTAATGGAGACCTTTAAAATCAACAGCAGGTTACCAACTGAAAATCAGTGGGTGGAAAGCATTCTAACAACATACCATCTAAGCCAGAATCAGAATCCATGTATCCTTGGGTCCAGCCACAGCTTCTCTCTTTACCTCTTGGCTCCAGTATGTCACTTCATTTCTTTGTCTTTGGGGCAAAAATCACTACATCATTTATGACAATTCTTTCATTCCCTATACTCCTAGGAGACCTGATTTATTGCATTAAATTCTTTAATGAAGGTTGAAACACAGTGCTTCTCAGCACCAAAGTCATGACCTACAAGAATGAAACTACTTCAACAGAGCCTCAGAATACAGATAATCAACTGAACCTTTAAAAAAAATACCCTACACATTCCATTCTTTCCTCCAAAATAATTTCAAGGCAGCAATGCCATCGTACTGTCTTCAATCAAACACAGCAGCGACAGACCTATCTGCAGCAGGAAATAAACTTAAGAATCCAAGGCAAACTCTAGATGTTCTTTCTTAGTCCTTGCCTTAAATTTCCATTTTTTTTCTGCCAGATTTAAACTTACTCTGAATGATTGCAGTAACTTGGGGGCATTCAGTTTCTTCATCAGTGTTAAACTCCCAGGAGGAAAAATGGCAGAACTACAGCAAGGATGAAGATTGAGTGTGGGTGACCAGCAGTGAGCTGTCCACGTCCCAGATGTACATGTTAATTTAAAATTCTGAAAGAGATTCTGATCAAAGAATTAATTGTTGGTGTTTTAAATATTTTAATTAAACTATTGCTTTTCATCTGCTGTGAAGTGGGAAAGTCTTGTCACTTCAAATCTCTCTTGTTTTGTGCCACAGATTTCTAGCAGACATGGATCCGTGATGTTAATGTTGGCATTTGTATTCACTCTGCAAACAGCTAAAACATTCACCTCCTATGAATATTCAGTCTATAAAAATTCAGACAAAATTTTTCACTTGCAGGACAATAATTGAAATAATTTATTCACCAGATGAGCTGAAATACACATAGTTGAACAAACATCTATCTATCTATGTATCCATCTAGCTGCTTGGACAACTTGTTTAACTGCAAATAGAAGTTGTGAAAAACATGCTAAAATACTCAATCTAGAGTGAACTTCTACCAGGACTGGTAATAGGCAAATATAGTAGGAGATATACAAGCTTTTAGAGACATCATTTTCCCCTGGAAAAGAACTCAGAATGCTATGTTTGTGCCTTAAAACTTACATAAACATGGAAGTCTGTAGCTAGAGATTAAAACAATGGAAAAGTGGTGGCAAATTAGAGAGGAGAACTGGGTAACCTTGTTGGAGTGCACAACAGGGAACAACACATGCCTCTCACAGGGGGTTATGGCAAGTTGATGGTACCATACAGAGCTTTGCTTTCAAGGAAGGAGCAGTTGTGTTTCTGAAAGCTCTGTGGGCACTAAAGGAGAGTACCTTTCATTACAGGAGGGAGCTTCAAGCCACCTTTGTTAATATTGCTGTGCAAGCGTGTAATCATCAGCTTCACCTTTCTGTGAGGACCACTGTGCTATCAGACTTCACAGTCAGTCCTAACACTGCCTGCAGTTAGGCAGCCCTAGCCTGTACCCACAGCTCCACTCTGCAGCTGAACTGTCACTATAACTTTAGTTCATGTTAGTGACCTATGACTCTCAGCAAATTATGTGAACTGCACATCCTAAGATATCATTATTCACTCTAATTTGACAAGGTAGATTTTTCCCCAGCGTACCAGGCTGTCCATAGCTTTCTGAATGTCACCTGGAGCACTGGGAGCTGGTGTCCCCAGGGAGAAGTAAAAGCCAGAAGTACATGCTGATCAAGGAGCTGACAAAGCAGAAGCCAAATGCAATTAATATGCATTAGAAAAAGCTTTTCTAGATAGGAAAGTATTAATGCTACTGCACAAGCAATTGCTGCTCATCATCTATGGTACAGTCCACGTCTCTCATTACTTTGAACTTTCTAAGAGAATTCAAACCAAGTTGGAACAAAATCTATGAACATAAAAAGTGGACACATTTTCATTGGCAGTCTGAAAGATCTGGGCTGAACAGGCCTCGAAAAACATCCTTACTGCTTCTCATGAGGAGTTTGCCCAGGAAGAACAGTCTGACCCATTTGCCTGCCACACTACGGGGCATGAGGCTGTGGTCCCGGGGAGTCCCTTGCAGTCCTCTGTTCAAAGCATTGTGTTTCTGGAGTGTCCGTCTCGGGCAGTAACTCAGTGACAGAATGAATTAATTCTTAAGAATAAGAAGATGAATGTTAACACTTGAGCCATGTTGAAAGCAATACTTTTTTTCTAAGAAGCTCAATCTTTTTAGTGCAAAAGTCAGAGATTTTAAGGATGATAAAAAAGATGCTTGGGGGAAAGGACTCTCCCGTTCCCCTCTGCCTGTGTCGAGAAAAGCTCTGCAGAATAATGCATTATTCAGATACAAAATGCAGTTCCACTAAGAAACATTTTAACATCAAAGGCAATAGTATCTGTAGACCGGAAGCAGTTGCACTGATTACAGAGTAAGTGCCTTGTGAGGCAACAGACTTGAAAATAAATAAATAAATAACCAACCAACCAACCAACCAACCAAATAAATAAATAAATGAAAAGCTGTCTTCCAAGGTGGGTGAATTTGTTCCCTTTTTGCAAATCCTGTGCTGAGTTCCAGAAGGACAGATGAAGACTAAGCAGCACAAAAAGGCATGCTTCTTAATTACCAGTTGTAACATAATCCCTCCATCTGCAAAGTGGCTGTAGGAGAGCACTGGGACATATTCCTTGAATAGCAGAGGCATCCACAGGTACTGACTATTTGGTCCTGATTCTGTCATGTGCGAGTGCAATCTGGCAACATGCTGGTGGGATGGATCTACTCTGATCCCATGTATGAGGCTCTTTGTGAGTAAATGATTGGGAAGTGCTACATGAACCAGCTGGAACAGGGGATATAACTGGCATATCCCTCCAGACAAGATTTTTAGGATTAGTGCAGCTGGGATGGATTCACATTGGTGATTTCTGTGAGAGACTGCCATGAGCTGAGGGGACCAGCCCTCCTGAGCTAAACCAAGTGCTCTCTTCCCACGGCTCAGGACCTGCACTCCAATTAATGAGAGTGCTCACACGAGCTACGTCTTTGGATGCAAAGGATGTGATGAGAGAAAGAAACCTGCCACATCTACTGATGAGTACTAGAGAAAAAAGAGTCCTTGGTGATCTAGGGACAGAGGAACTATTTCGGTTTCCTTCCAGTGACTAACTCCTCTTCACAACTCTGAGCTCTGACTTTAGCTGCTCTCAGATCCCAGTCTTTGAACATCTCCATGCTTATTTGGATTCTGTCATGTTTAACCTGAATAACATAAGCTATGTGCAACCACATTTATTAATCTCTCTATAAAAAGATGTCTTCCAAATCAGCAATAAGTGCCACATTCCTTTCCCAGTCACCAGCACTGACACCATTCCATGATATTGCAACTCTCTTTCCCTGTTAGCTAAATTTTCACAATTCACAGTAAATTTCTTTAAGACAGGTGAATGTGACACTGTGGGCCAATTTTATGAATATTTCTAGAACCAAAGTAAACAAGTGAATATTTAAAGAGGGGATTTGATGTATTGTCATTTCCCTAATGCTGTTGTAAGCAGAAATGCTTATATTTCTAACTGTCAATCCACTATCCTCTTGGATCCAGCCTGGAGAGTAGACATTACAACTAGATCTGAGATACACTTTTTAAAGTTACTTTACATGTCAAATGACATGTTATTTGAAATATGAAATGAGACAGTAGCTACCCAAAGAGCTTCCACATGAATTGAAAAAAGTAAACAGATGGGACCCAGAGAACCTGACTTATGTGTAGCCCATTTATGGCCTTAAGATTGTTCTCTGCAGCAGTAGTTTGCTTTTGAATAACCCATCTTTCACTAAAAGACCATGGTCTTCAGAGTCTGTCACAATAGCTTATGGCAGGTACCTCCCCCCACTTCTCAAGGCAAACGTGACAAATATCTGGCAACAGTGGATCCAAATCTGAGCATGGTATGAAATCCCAAAAGGAGTAAAAGTGTCAGATGTGAGAGGGGAAGCATTTCAGATATGAGAGGGTCAGAGGTACACAGTAACTGAGATATCTCTCTTTGCCATGAGATACTGGTCTACTGGCTTTCCAGATTGCTTTAAACATCAGTTGTTTCACCTGCGCCTTTCTGTATTATCATAATATCATATTGGGCACTCTCATTAAATAGAGAGCTTTTTCTGTCTATTTGTTCAATGATGAAAATGTTTATTCTGCAAACCTTCTTGTTGACGCTATTTCTTTATCCTCTCTGTCTTCTGTTTTACCCAGGTTAAGAGATTGTCCGGGTAAGATGGTGGAATTCCTTGCAGAATTATAATATTTGAACATCAAACATTTCAACAAGGATGCTTGAAGAATAAGATGTTCTTGCTATCTGCTGCATAATTGTAGGTAAGTGCTTATCCATCTAGCCTTTTGCAGCCATTTAATACTATATGAAAGAACGTTTATTTTGCTTTTGATCTGTGCGTATCACTGCATCTGTGAGATTCTTGCTTGTGGTTTTGTGCCTTATTTGTATGGAACTAAAATAATTCCATTCAATGCTCATGAAAGCATCTCCACTGAAGGCAAGAGAAAATGATGCAGTAGTCTCTTCTGTAAGCTGTGCTTACTAGTGTGCTTCCACTCTTCTCTGTGAGGATGCTCTTTGTGATGTGAGGTAGAGGAGAGCAGGTATTCCAAACACTGGCCTTGTTCACGAGAACAGCTTTTGTTTTTATCTAGCTCTCCCACTGAACTAGCTCACATGCCAACACACAGAAACGCAAAGCCAAAAAGAGCCCTGAAGATGTCCCAACACATTTCTGCTAACATCACTGGCACATTGCTGGTTGCAGGAAAACAGGCCCAGCTGGAAACCCATCAAGATGCTCGTTCCCACTCCTCAACACAAGCTGGTGAGGGGAATTTCCATTTTAATAGTAATGTTTAATGTTTGACAGACATGCCAGCAGTAGCCCTTCTTCAGAACATTTAGGGATTTCCCTCTTGTCTTCTTAAGAAACTTTCCATTATGTCTTCACCACCAAAAATTTATTTCAAGACACCTCACCGAAACACTAAGATGAGGAATTCTGAGAAGTTCCAAAATGGTTTTCTGCCTGTTCATTTTAGTTCAGTTTCAATTAATGACTTCTAACAAGTAATAATAATTCATCTCATTTAAGTATAATCGGGTCCTTCAATTCTAACTGCATTGCTCAGTGAGGGGCACAGGGTGCATAGCCTTGGTCTGGTTCCCTGGGTGAACTGAAGGAACAAAGGCACTGCACAATTTGTTCTCAGAGCATTTTTCCCCAAAAGGCAATAGTTTCAAATACACAGCTCCTGGTTTTAGGAGGGTTGCAGAGTGGCTGGTTATTACAGCTCTTATAGGAAGGAAACAACTGCTGGTTCTCCAGGTTAACCAAAGCATGGTGATGCCAGATGGTTTGCAGCAGTGTTGGTGTAAGAAACACCCACATGAAAGAACAGAAGGGGGTGGTTTTTCTATACGCTTGGTCTTTTTTATATTCTTTGCCCATAAATCTGCAGATCATGGGTTGAACCTTTACTATGGACTTTGTATGGCCATGCCTAAATCTTGGGTTTTGGCAACAACTAGAGATGCAAAACTCTTGACTAAACTTGATGTTTCCAAAAAGCCTCTTCTAGAACATTTGCTCTGCAGAGAATTTAGTGCCTCCTTGCACTTCTGCTCACATTTCCTAGTTTTAGATATTCTTTGAACAAAGACAAAGATCAAACTATACATTCAATAATGAGATTATTAATTCTTTATGCCCAGTTTCAAGACATGGATAAGTCATTAATGGGACAGGGAATAAAGAAAGTTATAACAGAAATAGCACAACCAACATGAAAGTGTTTCAATGGCTGATTCATCTAGTATAGCATAGATATATATCTATATATCTATCATAGTCTTAAGATACCTGTAACCTTCTTTGAAGGAACTAATTTGTAAAGACTTAAGCAATATGAAAACATGCATTTATGCAGTCTGTCTTAAGCAAATATTGCTGGATTATAGAATTCAGGAAACTACTTTTAATGCAGTCAGAAGCTGATGAGATAGGATTTCACTGAAGCCCAAAAAAGCTGCCAGATGCAGTTCATGACTCAGGCCAAAACAACATTAAAATCTGTTTTTAGATCTAGCTCTAGTAAGCTTTTCTGGATTTAGAGCAAAATTCCAGTTGCAGTCAGGGGGTAGAGATGAAGTGAGGAAGACTAATGTTACTTCTATCCCTTTAGACCCCTCTCATCTCCATCCTACAAATTTGTAGGTGCTTACCAGACAGAGCTCTAAACCCAGGCAGTGCTGTACCATGAACATCTGTTCCCTCTAGTCCAAACCTCACACTTAATTCTGCCATTCTCACATTGTAACTAGAAAGACAACCACAAACATACTGAATCCAATTATAGACAACTCCTCTCCCATCCTTCTGGCATGGATTCCAGCATGAACCTCGCCATTATTTTCGGACTTGGTCAAGCCAAAATTTAGGGAGAAAGACTTTACAGGCACTAGCACCAACTCCAGTTCCCCTCTGTCCCTTGCCCAGTGTCTGATCTCAAACATTCCTGTTATTAGCACTTAAAACCAGTTTACAAACCTAGATTTAATGCTTAAACCTAGATTTAATGCTAACACTAGTTTTAAAGATCCTGTCTTCACTGGAGCTAAGGATTAGTGTGGGATCAGGAGGCACCCCTGAGCTAAATCTCAAGTTTGGAATCAGCAAAGCTATGCCAATGGTGCGCTGGGCTGAAGGAAGGTGAGAGTTATGCCTGTGGCTGGGCAAAGGCTTGGGCTGAATTTTAAGGGTTTTCATGCAGTGCTGCTGGGCAGGCACTTTGGGAGACAGCAGTATCAGCATTTTCCTTCATCACCTTGGCATGCTGCCCCTGCTATACCCAGCAAAAGCTGACCAGTGTTTGCCCTGTACATGCTTCCCCTGTTCTCTGCCTTTCTCTGATGGCCACATTTCTGAGCTACAGTAAGTGCACAGGCATGCTTTCCTCCTCTAAGTCTCTAAGCCAGTTTAAAAGGACATCAGCTTAAATTTTAATTTAGGGGAACAATAAGGAAGTCTCTGACTCATGGGTAGGCTGACAAACCTTGGGAAGGTTCTCTCTCAAGAACTGAAATTCCTAGTTTAGTTTCTTGCCAACTGAAATTGGCAATAATTGCCCATGAGTCATTGATCCAGCTCTGCGTTGTGGCCACTCGGGTGTATTTGGCCTGTTTGAGCCACTGTGGTTTTCTTTTTTTAAGTATCAAATGGCTTTTATATCATCTAGCAATGCACTGATATCACTGAAAACAGCTCTGGAACCCAGCATCAGCAAGTGCCTGCAATCACGTCTTTTTTTTTTTCTTTCTTTCCTTTTTTTTTAGCATCTGAGCTATTTTTGAGCTGAACAGAGGGCTGAATGCTATAATGTCTTCCTTCCTGTGAATACGCTACTTATCTGATTACAAAATATTGCCATAAATTACACTCCCTGCAATAATTTTACATAACCTGGTGGAGATGCAGTGCAGAAAAGGGGCTGTGATTACAACAGAAAGATTACAACCAAAATAGTTTACTTACAAGATATTTTATATAGGAGTGGAACATTCTTATCCATACCTTAGTTTCATTATTCACTTTTCAGAGATGAAATACACATACTAGGCACAAGTCTCTGCAGATGGCTTTGCACTGTACCTCATGCTATGGCTGGAATTCAGCAGGGTAGAACATGAAATCAACTCAATCTGATCAGGCTGTAGCTAAAATTTGGTCTCAGATTAGGCAGAATTTAGGGTAGCTCATCTGAGCCCCTCTTGCACTTCCCTGCTTTGATTTCAGATTATAATGGAATACCTTTTCCTCTTGCTGCCTCCTAAGGGTGGTATTAATATTATATATGGTGGGATCGACCAATGTTCTTTGTTCATATGTGTTGCAATACAAAATTTTTAGCACAAAAATGCCTCTAGTAGTCAGGCACCTGCCTCTTCTTTGAAGAAACACATATGGCAAGCAGTTTTGCCTCCTGGTCTCTGTTTCTCCTACAGTCTTGTAACCCTCATCAGGGCTGCCCTGATTTAGAGCAGTGTATTTTCAGTGTTACTTTAGTCTTGGAGTTGAGATGAAAAGGAATTACAAACACACTGTGGGGTCCCTGGTAATCCAAGGAGGCAAAGCTGAAAACTGAATGGTGTTGCTTCCATTGATTTGTAGTTGTATCTGCTTTCTTTAACACACAATTCCTGTTTACAATAGATTGCAAATACATACAATATGAGATTTATATGGTAGGGGCAAGCCCCTTAGGATATGGCTGTAATTTTCCATTGAAAATAGAATTTAAAAGAGAAAACAAGTTTTCAGAAGTGGGTTAAATCCAGATGGTACCAGATAGTTGTTGCAGTCCTGATTTTAGGTTTCCACAATTTAGGGTGTCTGGTCTGCCAAAGTCAGAAGGGACCAACATCCATGTAAGCCTGCATATGAAATAAGCCCCTTTGGGTCTCTGAAGATCATATATTCAGATGCACAGGGTGCCCTGCCCACGAATGCAGAGCTGTTCCAGTCCTAGGGGCACACCAGCCTCTGAGGTGGGATGACAGAAATGAGCCCTGGGGGGACTCAGAAGTCAGAAACACATCACTGTACCAGGTGGCACCATGTGGGCTTTGCACTGCTGAAAGCAGTTCAGCCATGGTTGTGCCATGTTACACACACCTGCTGTGGAGCTAAAGCATCCCATGAGTACAGCTATGCAGCTTCTGTGTCAGAGCTGGTACCTCTGCACGGTTTGATGTTGCACTGTGTGACATTGTCATGGAGGGGTGAAGCAGCCTGAAGGGGCTCCACACAGGAGCAGGTAACTCCAAAGATCCTGCACACAGCAGTCACCCGCCTTATCAGAACAAACAGTGCTATTGCAGGACAGGCAGAAGAGCAGCACAGTTGTGAGTCTAAAGTTGTCCACTTTTAAACAGGATTCAGAAGTCATGATTAAGAAAAAATAATAATTTCAAGCCTTCAAAGAGAGAAAAGGTCAACTTCAGTGGATAAATGGCTCCTAAAAACATTTCATCCATTATCACTGTGGGAATTCTGTCCTAGACATTTTAGAGGCACTTGTAAACTTTGCCATGTTCTGTGATGTGCAAATGCTTTATTTGTCTCTCTTACTAATTACTGAACATTTGAGAAAGTAGAAAAGACCAACCAAAAATCCACAAAAAATCCCAAACGCTTGGAAAGTCAAACACTGAAAAGTAATAAAGAAATTAATGAGTGCTGCCTTTATAATTTTAATTATTATGAGATAATTCAGCTACATCCTGATAAATGGGAATTGCCTTGCCTTATTGTAAGAAGACATATGCTTTCCCATCACTTGCAAGGAATTACACCAGACTATGGAGAAAAACAGAGCACAGGAGTTTGAATTCAACACTTGGTTTAACGAAACTTGAAAAAAATCATCATAAATCTGATTCTCAGAACTGTGCATTTCAGGGAGAATCTGGGTATTTCCAGCCTTTCCACAAAGTCCTGTGCCCATAGCAGTATTTCAGAGCTTCACTGCTATATTACAGGATGAGAAGCAGCCAAGAGAATTGTGTGTAACAAATTAATGTCCATATAAATTACAAAGTAAAGCCCACAGCCATATCTTTTTCATAAGATCCTGTCTGCTAGAAACCAACTTCATTGGTAATGCTTATCTTTCAAAGTAGTTATATGCATCAATTTGTATTTCAGGCGCTACCTTGCAATTAAATTTCTAGGCTTAAAAAGCCAGTTTTCCACTCCCTCCCCCCTTTCAATTTTATGTCCTCCAAGATTAACAAAACCTCCTATGTGGCAGTAAATTAATCACACTGCAAAACTAAACTGTTCATTAGAGATGAAGCACACCACAACTGTCATTAAAAACCTCAATATTGCTATTTTTTGTCTTTAATTTTATGGTGCTGTTTGCAGCAGCCTCTGCTCTAAGTATATACAATGCCACAATAAATACAGTGATAAGCCCTGAACCCTGATGGGTATTGATGTGCCACAAGCTTGCAGTGAGGACACCAGAGCCCTTGTCTAGAGGCTTTTTGATGTCTACAGTGTGCAAGTTCTCACACACATCAGCTCCCATGGATTTGCCAACATGCCTCCAGAGCATCCTATTAGTCTAAGTTTATTGATGCTTTGCTGCAGAGGAAGAGCAGAGATGCAGCTCCACTCCTGGTTTTAGGAGAGACTTGCCAGTACCCTCTCTCTTTTCTGGCCTTTCACAGAATCAAAGAATATCCTCATTTGGAAGGACGATCCACTGGGATCATCAAAGACCAACTCTTGACCCTGCACAGGACACCCCAACAATCTCACCACGTGCCTGAGAGCATTGTCCAAATGCTTCTTGAGCACTGACAGCCTTGGGGCCATGACCACTACCCTGGAGATCCTGTTCCAGTGCCCACTCACCCTCTGGTAAAAGAACCTTTTCCTAATAGCCAATCCTCCTCTGATACAGTTCCAGCCATTCCCTTGAGTCCTGTCACTGGTCAGAGAGAGCAGAGATTGGAGGGGCCACTCTACTGCCCCTCATGAGGAAGCTGCAGAGAATGGGGAGGTCTAACCTCAGAAAATCCACCCTGTAGCAGATGCAGGGCTCAATTCCTCCCCTTTCCTAAAACATTCATTTCTGCCCAGAAGGGGTGAAATATAAGCTGAGTGCATTCTTTATTTACCAGACAGTAAGAGTTTTGTCAGCGCACCCTCCTTTCCCTACACCTTAGAGGCAATTTAATGACCCTTGCCTGCTTTTCAAACAACTGCCTTATGTGCTCTGATCCTAGACAGAATGTAAAATCCTGTGTTCCAGGTGAAGGCAGATGTTTCCCTGAGACTCAGATTTACATGTTTGAAGTCCTAGGAAATTATACTCCTTCAGACATATCACTGTCCGTATTTTACTGGGCCAGCTCAGATGTTCCCAAATCAACGACTGCTACCCCCAGAGCTATTGGAGGCCCTCCTTTCCTATGCTCTGCTGGCAGTGCCAGGAACATGAGAGCTGGATTTCAGTGCCTTGGGCAAACAGCTGGGAGGTGACACCAGGGGCGGGTGACACAGAGCTCCATGGCAGTGCCTGCCCTCCCCAATTTCACCCATTCTGCTGACCATTCTCTCTGAAAGAGGTGCTGGAGAAACATGAGCACTAAGGAATATTTCATCTCAATTTCTCCCCAGAAAAATCTTTAGTATTTTTTTTTCTTTTCTAATCCTTCACTTCTTCAGAGAGAACTGGCTGATCTAGTGAACAGTGATGAGTTCCACAGGATCTCCTCTGTTCCCTGCTCCAGGGTTTTTTAAGCCGGCTTGCTGCAGGTCTGGACATGGGTCAGCTGCCCTTTCCACCCTTCCTCTGAACATTCATAAGCTCAGCTACTCATGAGATTTCATTTTTTAATTTCAAATTTTGACATTATTATTGTTATTGTTATTATTGTATGCTCTTAGAAATACATGGAATTAAAACTTGTTCTGCAAAGGTAAGGCTGTAGGGAAAGGGACAACTTCGCATTTTGCACAGAAACAAGATGGCATCCTGTGCTTATGTAGAAAATAATGAACATTTTTCATAGTTTTAGACAACCAGGGTAAAAATACGAACTGTATCTTATCTGCCTTCCTCTTTTCAATCAAAAACTGAGCAGCTTTGTCTGAGTATGGAAGCTGAAGTATATCCATAGTACTCTTCTCTTAGACATCTCATTTCATATTTGACAAAGAAAGAAACAAGCAAGCAAAACTGCAGCCCTTAAACAAAACATGGACATCAGCCCTCTCAAGGCCTGACTAGGTCCACTGGGAGTCTACAGAAAATGCATCAACCCCATCAACAAATGTCCTCATGCCCTGCAGTTTTCCTGAGTCAGCTATTGCATTAAGCACTGGAAGGAGCCCTCAGGCTTAGACACCTCTGACTTGCAGCTAAATTATGCATAATTTTAAACATGCAAAGTGAATCCTGGCCTTCAAGCCTTGTGCTGCATAAAGATCCTCTTTATAGAGCTTAAGCAAGAAGGTCTTAACCTGAGGACAGCAGAGCTTTGAACTCCATAAAAAGCACCTGGGCTGGTGTAGGCTGCAGTCCTGGCTTCATGAAGATGACAAAATCAGAGCTTTGCTGCAGGACTCTCCACCACATCCTGTTCTCACTGTGAGGCACAGAAGGCAGATCAAAGGCACAGTAGGAGATACAGCCCTGGAGAGTCATCTCTCTCCTTAGGAGCTGTAGGAAATCACCAGGCAAACACCTCTCCTCTGGGAAAAGCATGTGCCATGTCATTTAAAAACACCTCCTTGCCTTCCACCACTCCTTCCATAAATGTGCAAAGGGGAAAACAACAAAACTTGCTTTTCTATAAACACAGATTTCCATCTCTTGCTTACAAAATAATTGCTAAAGCAGTACAGAACAGCAAATCAGCTTAAGCTTTCATTTGTGATACAGTGTCCAGCATTCAACCACTCTGATTAAATACACACTAACATTACTCATGCATTGCTAGCAACCTCCACTGCTAAACAAAACACTTCCTTACACCATTGTCTCTATTTTGCATGCTGTAATCATATATGACCTTTTCAGTTGTGCAATGTCATAGTCCTGACTATGGACCATAGCCATCCACTTGGCTTGCTTATTATATTCCATATTAAAATGTATCCCAAATCACAGGGGCATTTACTGTTATGTCTGTAGGAACAGCAGCAAATCTGAAGTGCTTTGGCTTCTTGTAAACACCAGCCTCTGTGTCTCTCATGAGGAATGGTATACAAACACCCAACTTGACCAGTGCACTAAGAATCCTATGCCTATGCTGTCTCCAACCAAGATACACAGAGACACAAACAATTTCTATGAGCCAAGAAAAGCTCCCAGTGATGGAACATGATACTGAAGAAAAGAGTGGATTCAGAACTCTGGAGATTAGAAACCATTACTTAGTGACAGTAGGTTTTGTTGCAGAAGCACTTACCACAAAACTGTCTTAAAAAGTAGGTATATCATAAACACAGTTCCTTCCAATCACTGTAAAATCAGTCCATAAGTGGATGAGGATTTCAGACACAGCTCCACTGAGCAGCTTTGCTCCAGTGCTTTGCTCCTAATCTCCTAGCAGATATGTAGCTTTCAGACACAAAATATTCCTGGTCAGTGTATATTTTACTCTGAGCAGGATGATTTATTTCTTAGTAGGATCATGTTTGCTTGCTTGGGCACTTTCTTCCATGCATCTCCCAGTCAGAATACCAATAAAGTGGAAATTTCTTCAGACAAAATCTTGAACATAAAAGCAGAAATCTACTTTCAGCCAATCAGCAAATTCACGTTTATGGTTGTATACTCTTTGCTGACTTCTAGTCTGTATTGGAACTAACCCTTTGACTATTGTGAACAGAACGTTTTATCGTCATTATCTGGAGTTTGCTTTTTCTGTGTCCTAAAGGCACCTGAGCTTTCAATATCTTTTAAAGTTCAGCTGAGCTAAAAATGGTCAAAATCAACCTTGAGGCTTTAGAGAAATCACTGAAAGCCTTTCTGAGGCTGCAAGTAATATTAAAAGCTGTAATCCTTGTTTAAACTCTGATAATGAACATTACTCAGCCCCTTCCCTGAGGCCAGTTTGGAGTTTTGCATCTTGTCAGTGCTGAGCGACATTCTGCCTATCCAGTCTCCTTTGTGAACAGGCTGTTTGGGTTGATGTTGAAAATAAGAGATCTGCATGAGTAACTGTGCAGAAAAACATCAGCCTGTGCTCTTTTCAAGCTCTGTGCCAGCCAGAAATACCAGCCAAACCAGTGCCAAGATAGAGACTGTGTGGCTGCATCAGGATGGCACCAAGCTCAAATGGTCTTTTCATGAGGGTTTGACTTCCCCAGGCTGTGATTATGCAACTGGATACTGCATATTTTGAACTTAGCAAGGCCTTTGGCATTCCCTCCTACAGTCCTCTTGTAACCAAACTGGTGTGGTATCTTCTGGATAAGTGGAACATAAGGTGCGTTGAAAGCTGGCTGGTCAAAAGGTTGTGACCAGCAGAATGAAATCCAGCTAGCAGCCCACCACTAGGTACTTGAGCCAATGCTGTTTAGCACTTTTCCTAACACCAGAATAGGGGAATGAAGTGATCTATCAGTAAGTTCACAAAACAACACCAACCTGGAAGAGCAATGGGCATGCTGGTGGGTCTGGCTGTTATTCAGAGAGCTGGGCTGGGCAGGCAGGAGAGAAGGTGGATGAGACCATCATGAAATTCAGGCAAAGGCAAATGCAAAGTCCTGTTTCTGGGATGTGATAAACCCTGCAGCATCACAGGCTAGGGTGGGCTGGCTGGCAAGCAGAGATCAGTCTGGATCAGGCCTCCCAACCCACATGGTTTGGATGCCACAGCTGGAGGAGCAGCCAGTCTCATACAGTCATATTAGGGCACCAGCGCTGCAAGCTGACGTCTGCACCAAAGCTCACGAAGAGGAGAAGCACTATGCAAGAATCTGGGCAAAACTAATCTGGCAGGTGTTGCTCCATAGAAGCCAAGGCTGGCTTACTGCTCTCCCCAATGAGAAGATCAAAGATATATAGAAGAAGAGAAGTGGAGGTGCTATGGCACTGCTGTCCATGTCCTTTGTGCACGCTGTGGCAGCTTCCCTGGATTACGTCACAGTTCCCTTTCTTGCTGGGGTAAGGGCACTGCTCCCAACCTGGCCAAGGAGTCCCTCCTGGGGGATCAGCCTGCTCCAGCAGCAGGAAAGGAATTCTGCGTCTGTGATTTCTGTGAGGGCTCAAGTCTTCCCTTATTTGTGGCCCAGCCTGAGGGCTCTGTTTTCCACAGGGAAAGGCATAAGGCTTCTGCTGAGATTCTGAGATGACCAAATCTCAGTGTAGAGCCTCACAGGATGTAAGCTCAACAGGTAACTTTCTAGCAGAGACTTTCATCTGAGGATATGCAAGTGGACTAATAAACATGTGTGTGCTAGGTCATGGCACATCCAGTTATCTCAGGATGAAAAACTCAGCACTGACAGCACCCTCAAGTCCCAGAACTAATCTAACATCCCATTTCTCATCTGAAAGATTTTGAGGTCACTGAAAATGTTCAGTCTTTAAATTTCATGACTACTTGATTTTCTTTCCTCCCCTCTTTTAACCTCAGGATATAACATTTACTGATAACTTCACAATAGCTCTTGCTTTGTGACTCCTCTCAAAATGAGGCAAGTCCTTCAATGTTGTATATCCCTCTGTTATTTACTGGTAACAATTGAAAATGCTTTTGTGATATCTCAGGAACTCATATTTTACAACCTCTTCCTCTAACTGAATAGCAATTTGTTTGGCTTATTGCTTAGGAAAACACTTGCCATACCAAATATACTACTTCAAAGCAGCGTTAAAATGTACTCAAATTACATTCTGTTACTACAAACACTAACATATACTGAGAGAAAATTACATTACTCTGTTATTACTAACACTAAGGTATATTAAGAGCTGTACTTACATAAGCAGTTGGAGAAGGTTTAACCACACTTGCTTTTGTGCAGAAATCAAATTCTGGTATGGAAAAATACTCTATTTTGCATTCAGAAGACCTGAGCATTTGGCTGTAGATGAAACGCAGTTTTGTTTTGTAAGCAGAAGTTAGTAATTATCAGACTGCCCATGGCTGTTTCATGGGAGGTAGGAATATGAATATATTCATATTTACTGGTGCTTTAGAGGGTCATGTTAACACATCTAAATTAGGTTTCTTTTTGAATTAATTGCTATAAATGCAGACAACTTTATACAACATTTGTAGTTTAATTGTCCAACGTTAAAATATATGAAAACCTTTCCCTTTAAAAAAAAATATTTTACAACAGACTCATTTTCCCTTGTCACGCATCTGCTTTGCCTTCCATCCTCCTCCTCCTCCACTTGTGCTTTCCTTCTCTCTTCTCCCCTTTAGCTTTCAGAGCAGCTGCATCTGCAGCACTACCACAGCTGAGCTTCCCATCCCTGGCTCCAGGGCAGCTGGCAGCAGCTCACCTCTAAATCTCGAGCGTGCAGCAATCGCGTTTGTGCTGGCGCTTTAAAGCAGGAAGCTTATGGAAAGGTTCAGGAGAGATAAAAAGCTAATGAAATGCCACAGTAAAAATAACTCCTGCGAGTGCGAATGATCCCTGTCACACCAGGAATGCTGAGAAATCCAGAGCCGAGGAATCTTTACCTTGCCAGAGCTGACAAACCCCCCTACAGAAGTGAAGGTTTCTGCCTGTTATTTATAATTAACGCCTGTGCTTCCTAAGGACTCATGAGAAGCAACAGCCTCTCCCTGCCTTAGGGAGAAAGCCCATCCTTGCCCCAAGATGCTCATTATGGTGTGTGTCTGAGACAGGAAATCTCCACAGAGCAGACTGGGGATGAATGCAGGGAAAAGGAGACAGTGCTGCCTTGCATCCCATTCCCCAGCCTGCTCAGGGTTATCCAGACTTGTGCAAAGGTCAGAGATAGGTCTGCTGGGAGAATTTCTGAAAATCTGGCTTTATGGTCATTGTCAGGGTTTTTCCTTGTTCTTCTCCACTACAAAGAACAGCACAGGAGAAAGCAGAAAAGAATTGGATGGAAAATTTGTCAAACAAGTGATAGCAGATAATGCTCTCAACCTAAAGCAAGCAGGGAGATACGGTTTCCAAGTACAGTGGGGAAAAAAAAATAGGATGCAAAGGTCCTTGGGTCATAGTGACCCCAAATCCGGCCCCAGTGGGACAACACTCCTCATCTGCAGCCAGCAGCTGTGGTGGGGATGCAGGACAGGCCCCTCCTTTGGGAAGAGACTTCTCTCCTGCACAAATGAGGGGACACTTTCTCCTCCTGGAAAAAACGTAGGAGACTGCCTGCCTATTCCCAGGAGCCAGAGCTGCATTTCTTTCCTTTGGTCAAGTAAATAAGGAAGAAAAGATTCATGCATAACTGGTGCAGTCCTTGATATCCACTGAAGGCTTTAGGGAATTCATTTGAGCATTATCATGCATCCTGTTATCACACTAAATCTCAAAAGCTCCAAAGAAGTCAATATTCAGTTAATATTTATTACATCTGCATCTTTGCTAAGGAAGTGCAGATGAAGTCTCCGCTGCAGATCTCGCTACCAGCTAAAGATTCACTGAGTTCTCTGTGTGAGAAAATACAGCAATGCTATCCAGAGAGGTTTTTATGCTAATAGTATTTTTTTCTCCCTGTCTTTTATGCTTTCTGCTGATTTTCAACCCTTCCTCTCAGGTCAGGACCTCAGTCAAAGCACAGAGCTAGACTCTCCTATAATTTTTTTGCCAGCTTCAGAGTTAAGAAAGCTTAAGAAAGTCAAACTGAAACTATGAAAGAGAAAAGTGAAGGGGAAAAAAACCCCAACCTACTTGTATTCCTTTTACTTCACATTTAATGATAGAAAGGGAAAGAAGGGGGCACAGAGGAGCTTCTCTTCTGATGAAAAATCCATAGGTAAAAAAAAAAAAAAGCAGTTGCTCATTTTGAAACTCTCCTAAAGGGAAATTGTTGACTGCTGCTACACTCTTATGCTGACTCCAGCTACATGGAATCAGTGTGACTTGGTCTGCCAGGGCCTGGCAGACTGGGTCTGCTCTGTGAAGTGGCAGTGCCACAAAACTGCATCTATGCGACCAAAGAATAGACACTCTGGAAGAACAAGCCTATGGAATATATGCCTGGGGTAGGGCACTTTCACAGCCAGAGAAGCAGCAATTTTTGCTTGGGCACTAAATCTGCAGGTCTTTTACTGGTAGCAGGAAGGGGTTGGGATGAGAAGTTGGTGAAATACAAGCAGTTTGGGGCATTCATATTACAGTGCCACCGAGGTTCTGCATTCCCATGTTCTTCTCACTGCAAAGATCTCCACACTCCCTTTACTCACCTCCTCCTACCAGCAGAAAGTTTGAAGTTTAGGACCCTCTGCAGCATCATGCAACCAGCAGTGCAGTCTTTGTGAGGAAAAGTAGGTAGGGAATAAACTGAACCCTTGTTAAAAAAAACCAAGCTGACAGCAAAACAGCCCCACCTGATGTAAGGAAACTCCAGACAATGATCATGTCCCAGCTACTCTGAGTTCAAGCTTGAGGGGAAGGTGTCTGACTGCATGTTGTCTGTGTAAGGCTGTGTTAACAATGTTTACATTCAGAAAGAAGTTCCTGATGGTAAAGGCAAGGAAACCACTCCTTGTCTTCCAGCAGGGAAGGGCTGGAAAGTATCTTTAAAACCAGAAGGCCACAGAGGAGAGAAGTGCTACCACAGACTGAAAAATTTTAGGTGTCTGTAGAAAATCAATAAATTTCCTGATCTTAAATAAAGGAGAAAAAGGAAGGAGAGAGGAAGTAGCTCTAGGTGAATCCAAAACAGGGAAAATTGGGTCTTCCTCACTGCAGAGAAGACCACAGCTGGCTAAAGAAGCACACATGACCCTGGCTGGAGAGCTGGCAGCAACCCTGAACATATGGCTTTTCCATTGGGCAGGCAATTGCCTTTATGAATGTAAATCTGTCTTGGCAAAGAGGATGACTTTTGGCAAGCGAAAAAGTGGTCGATGGAAAGTAGTTATGGGATAAAAGCATTTCTGCAACAATGTGGGAGGCTGCGTCACTCACAAGCAGCAAAGCCACGACCGAGCTATGCAGGATAACCGCAATATCAGTAAATTACATAAGATGATTTTTCCTATAATTTTTCACATAAGTGGGAAGAGGCCTCCACAGACTTCCAGCCCAGCCCTGGCCCAGTGTTGACTACCCTGGGTTAAAAGTTTTTTACCCTGAGGCTGTTGCTTAAAGCTAATCCGAGTCACTCTTTCTTCAGCTCCAGCCTGCTGAAGAATATTAAGTCAAAATGCCTAGATTTTCCAAAAGGCCGGTATTTCTTTCAATGAGTAGGCTGTACCACGTCCATTTTTAATTTTGATTTCTAGTGTGATCACCTGAGAGGACAGAATGGGAAAGACAATAATTTAGATACACAGAGTAAGAAGAAGTAGGAGAGAGAAAAAAATAAAAAAGCAAATGTAGGGTACCTAATAAATCAATCTCCAGAGGACAATTGCTTTTTTTTGAAACCCCAGTGCAGAACAGGCTAAGAAAGAATGGGTGTGGGATATGAGACAGAAGTCTGGAGGTTACAACAGAAGCAAAATTAATAAAATGGTAAGGTATGATTCAGAGCATGACTACCCTAAGGAACCTGTAAAAATGATACTGAGGAAAGTTATTCAGAAATACTAAGTAGCCTGAAGAGTCTGGTCTTCCTCACAGCCCCCTTTAGCCAGACAATGAGCCATTCAGAGATATTTTATTCATGGAAATAAATCACCTCTCTATATTATTCCATAACTATCTTCACATCACTGGGGAAGCATAATGGGTTAGAGAAAAACAAGTCTAAAGCTTTAAAATGTGTCAGCTCAAAAAATGGACTTCTATCATAAATTTTAAATGAAAACCTGTAGCTGAGTGAACATCCATCTTTTCTCATGACAATCACTTTTCCGTAACTAGAGTAGATGTTTCACAGTAATAAAGGTAAGTTGTTGTTCTTAAAAATTGTGTTTGCTCAGATTAAGAGAGTAAAATCTATTTCCAAAGTCAGAGCAAGCATGCTGCTCTTCAATCCACAAGTTCAACCGTGGAATAAAAAAAAAAGAAAGACTAATAGTGAGCCCTCACAGAGTCCCAGATGCTGCTGCTCTTCTGTCTCCACTGAAAGAACCTCACTCCTTTCTCTATCTTAAAACCCAGCATCTACAGACTGTTTAGAAACACGCACAACAGTGCAACAGCTCTCACCTGCTTCCAATGAGAGTAGAGTGAAAACAGGCACAGTGAAGTGAGAAACAAAGGCTGCTAGACAAAATCTTTACCAGATTTTGACAACAGTGCTGCAACTAACACCTGGGCATTTGTTAAAGAAGAGAGATTTACTAACTACAGAGAGAAGGTCTTGAAATTTTATTTTATTTTTTTAGAAGGCTATGCTGATACGTGTTGCTAAAGAGAAGTGTTTCAGCAAGAGATGATCAACAGCCATCCAACATGGTCCTCTGGGTTTGCTTTCCAGCTGGGTACTGGAAGATCCCAGGCTTCAACATGTGACTTCCAAGGTAAAGACCACCTGAATTTGTGTACCAATGTTGCTTTCTTCACTTGTTCATCCCTAAAATCAACTCTGAATATGTTATGGGTTTAGCCAGGTGGGCCTAAACTTAGGTTTTAAAGTTCAGCTAGGCCTAGGATTGTCAGCTGATTTGAGCTGGGCTGAGCTAGCTAACACCTGACTTCTTCTAGCCAATAATATTGTATTCCATACCATATTGCATCATCTCAAAAGGGGTAAGAGCTGGTGTGTGGGTGTGGCTTAGTTCAGTTGCTTCACAGCTGTGGTGCCAGCGAGACACTCTGCTGTCCCAGGAGGGATGGGGAGGCCCAAGCCCAGAGCACCGGCTTAACATCATGTTATCTGAGGGAAGTAAAATGTTTGTTCTTAGCTTTTCTCTCTGCTTAAGTCTGTCTCTGAAGAACCAACTTCTCTAAAATGATTTGTAGTTAAAATGGTAGAACTTGTGTTTACTGGGAAGTGGGAAGTTATTTCTTGTTATACATGACTTGTGTAAGTGTGTGTTATATTGTAGTATCCTCTTAATTTTCTCTTCTCTGTATAAATACAAGTAGTTAGTTTCAGCATAAAGCTGGCTTTGGAAGTTTTTTTTTTTCCTCTCTCCCTCTTCTTTTTCCCTTAGCTGGTTGGGGGGAGGAGGAACCCTTTTCACTCTGTCCTGGACAGTTGGCGTTTTGCCAGCTCAACCCAGGACAGAATACTACATAGGCTCTGTCTCACAGGGTCCCAGTGAGACCACAGCCCAAGCTCTGATGGCTGTCCCCCACATCAGTCAATAGCATAATCTGCAGCCAGATCCCCACTAGAATCCAGTAGTTATTACCTGAAAACAGGTATCAAAAGATCAGAAGCAGAAACCTGAGGGAAGGATGCAGACATTCATCCTTGTAGGAAAACTTCTGAGAAGTGACAGTCTCTACCCCAGGAGAAGAGCATCTGAGAGCTAATAGAGGATAACTACTATAAATGTTATTGAGATGTCAAGAATCAATTACATCAAATATTCGAAGGAAAGAAAATCATAATGGATTTAAAATAATAAAAGGGGGGGAAGGTCCCAAATCCAAACTGACAATAGGAAATGGTGTAGAAATCAGTCAATTAACAGTGAACTGACAAAAAAAGAACATGGGATCCTGTTTGGGATCCCACGTATGCCTCATCTCAAATGCTTTTTCCCAGGCTGACCCTCAATAAAGTTACTTGTATGTAAGCAAGAACCCTGAAAGGTGGAGTGGGGTGGCTGCCCTGTAAAGAGGCAATGTCCTCAATCTCATTTCTTAGCTAGATGGGCACATTGGTATGTAACTGGTTCATTTATAGTAATAATGCTGTCCTAAAGGTCTTAGTTCATCTTCAGTGGAAAGTCCATGTAAATTAAAATCTGGCTGCAAATAATCCTTAGAAATTAAGAAGTGCCTGCAGGTATTTCTGGTTCTAACTGAAATGTGGTTTCCACATAGTTTGGGGATACTTGGTTAACCACACCCCCCCACCCCCCCCCCAAAAAAAAAAATAGAATTCTGCATTTCTGTAATCTATGTGTGTGTAAATAACAATTCACCTTTATGTAGCGGCCAAGGCGGGCTGAATCCATCACTGTGCATTCCATGCATGCAGGGAAACTGCAGCAGTGGAAATGTTTTGCCATTGCTTAGGGACTGTCTCTGTAGATAGCTCCAACTCTGCAGGTATTTGATTAGGGAATCTTGAGTGTGTTTTAAACCTCATGCCCATGCCATCCCTAATTTTTAATTTTTTCCCTTTAAGCTCTATGTCCCTACGTATGTTGTGCCTTTCAATATGTCACCTTCAGCATAGGCAGATGATGAATGTTGATGAATTTTACTGTAGCCCTACTCATTATTCAGCCAAGGCTGTCTGCACCTCCAAAAAATAAAACACATGATGGCCTCTTGTCATCTGTTGCAACACAAACTACTTTTAAGAAACAACCCCCACATTTTTTAATAGGAAGAAAGCACAACTTTTCATTTATCATTACCAAGAGTAATAATAACAACTACTGACCTATGACCACAAATGCACCGTTTCACAGAGAAAGGTAATTAAAATCAGAGGTGACAAAATAACACAGGCAAGCTAGAAAGACTTATAAATTGAGATATGTAAGGAAGTCTTTTGAAAGAGCACCAGTTTAGTACCAGGGGAAGACACAACTAAATACACAATTCTGTACATTATATTGAATTATATGGATGGGTTTCATAGTCTCACTTAGCCACACTAATACCTTTGAACATACATAATCACAGAATAAAATCACAGAGTGGTTTGGTTGGGTCCTTAAAGACATCTAGTTCCAACCCCCTGCTATGGGCAGGGACACCTTTCACTAGACCAGGTTGTTCAGATACCCCTCCAGCCTGGCCTTGAACACTGCCAGGGATGGGGCACCCCCAACTTCTCTGGGCAACCTATTCAAGTGCTTCATCTTCTTCATAGTAAAGAATTTCTTCTGCATATCTAATCTAAATTTCCCTTCTTTCAGTTTGAACCCATTACTCCTTGTCCTATCACTATGGTTTCCTGGAGAAGAGTCCCCCTCCAGCTTCCTTGTAGGCCCACCTTCAATATGTGCTATCCTATACTTTTTAACCTATTAACCTTTAAACCCACAGAGTTTAAAATGCAGGCCTCTAAATACAGGAGAAAAACATTTGAGGAGGAAAATTATACTTAAAGCCAAGATTGCCCTGGTTTTTAAGATGTTTTGATGCCAGGACGTGGCACTGTGCAAGTCTCATCTCTGGTGTGCATCTCTGGATTGCTACAGACTCTGCTTGTAGGTTTTGATGTTCCCCACCCTTTTCAAGAGTAGAGACATCACAAGACAGGTGTCCAAGCAGCATTCAACACAACATTTGAGCACAACACTGTGGTTTTTCATGTAGAAAATATCTCATCTTTGCTCCTTCTTGATTTCAGTCCCTTGAAGCTGATTTTCCCAGCCTGTGGCACAGACTGAATCCTAGCACATAAAATCTGGCAGCCAGTCTCCCTCCTCCCCAGCTCAATCAGGTTAAACAGGGAGGAGACAGCTATGATGCTTAGCTCCATAAATGATCCAACATCCTGAGAGTTTTCCTGTGCCCAAGAGCAGCTGGCTCACTGTGTTGGCACCGGCAGTGGTGCTCTTGGTCACTGTCAGCTATTGTTGCTTTTTTGACCAAAGAATTTGTTGCCACAACACCCTGTCAGGTTCTGTGCTGTGGACAGTGAGGCTGTAGCCCCCATACACGACCTCCTCCAGCTCCCCTACCCAGAGAGTCTGTGAGGCAGCAGGTGGGCAGGGATTTCACTCACAGCAAGAGGGGGCATGGGCTACCATAGGCTGCTCCTCTGTCTTGCAGGTCCCAGAGCAGTTTTCCTCCTGGCAGATCTAACAGTAGCAGCCAAGTACATGCTATGGGTCACCCCTCTCTGGGGGTCTGCCCCATGCCCTCACCTTCAGTTGTATGGGGTCAACATCCAATCTGAAAATAAGAAGCTGCCCAGATCTACTGCTGCCCCATCCTCTCCAACATTCCCATCTCATTGCTTTTTCCTGTTAATATCTTGGCAGGTGTCCTGCATGCTAATCAGATAGCACCTACCTAGCCAGCCCTTGTCTCAGTATTCATTCAGATTTTAGATACCCCATGCAGCACCTCTGGCTGACTTGCCAGGTATATAAAATCATGGGGTTGGGAAAAAAACCACACAATACAGCCCTGTTGTGAGAAAGCACTGCCTCTGAAAGACAGTCTTGATTGATTTCATCCCTTTGTTACCTCTGGATCTAAAGAGAAAGTAGGCAGATATTTTAGATTCTATTTTCTGTCATAAAAAAGTAATAAAAAAATAATAATAGCAAAATTAGTGTGTTCATGCACAAGAAAGTGAATAGCAATATTTCTTAAACAAGCGGATTTTATGATCTTGAAATGTCACTGCAGTGGGCTGAGCATAAGTGATGAAATAGTTTCATGCCTCTTATGGCAAAATAGAAGCCAGAAACATGTATAGAAAAAATTATTCCCAGTTTCCTAATAACAGGCAAACGTGTTTTATATAAATAAGTTAAATGGTGACAATCTAAATGGATTTCAGAAAGTTCCCTGTCTTCCTTTGAACTATTAAATAAATGCAGCCTTGTCTCTTCGGAGCTCTAATGAAAATCCCATCAAAATCCAATTTACAGAATGCTGAGACATAGTGCAAGTTAGGAGTGTTAAATTAATTTGTTTGCCTTAAACAATTATTGAGACTGGATTTGTCAGTCACATTTGGATGTGAAAGTCTTCTGTGTTTCAGCAGTAAGATGCTCCTGCTCTCACAGCACTTCAGACTAGCAGTAGTCACTGCTCTAGTAACCTTCTCATATGCCCCTGCATGACCTGAAGACACCACCCCACATCTCTGCAGCCAGGCTGTAGGACACTCACCCTGCAGTGAACCTTCCACTACTTGCCCATTTGCTCTGGCACTTGCTGCTGAGACAGCTGAGGAGGACATTTCCTCCAGCCCTCCTCAGTTTCTATCCTGGAGAAGGAAGCTCTGGAGCAGGATTGATAGTGTGTGTAAAACCAGCTGTAGTATGTGGGATCCCGCCAGGAGACAGGTGGAGTCAAGGCCTCAAGGTGCACCAGACTCCGCTCCTTCCCTCAACTAACGATTCTGGGATGTGGAGCTTCTTCTCCCTCCTGCTTTCTACCTGTGATGCAGGATACCTGTTTCTCAAGTTACAGCTGAACTGCAAAACTAAATAAACCCCAAGATTTGGCCAAAAAGCAAAATGAAATTCTGCAAGTAATGTATTTGCCTAAGAAAAACAATAAAATCAATAATTTAAGTATCCACTACTATTTCTATCAAATTCAGCAGCAGGTTTGAAATAAGAATTGTTAGAGGAACTGCAGCCAAAAATGGAGGAGGAAGAGTCACTACCAACTTGCTGTATGCCTAAGACTAAAGGGGTAAAGCTGATGAGAATAGCAGACTCAGTTGTCTGTCACCTGTGAAAGGGTAAGATAGCACAGAGTAGACCTCCCCATGTTTGCAAGATGTGCTCTAAACATCATGCTGTACCACCTGCCCAAGTGAGCTGGTCTTTTCTCCTACTAGCCCTATTTGAAGTTGTGTAGAAGAGGAACAGGGCAAGAGAGGTTGACTATCAACGAAGAACACTCAGGATTCAAATCTGTGCTTGAATGTGCCTCATGATGACAAACTGGAAATTAAAACTGTTGTTTGAGTATCAAAGTGCTTCATTCAACTCAAAAATAAAAAAAATTGTTAGTTATTATGTTATTTCATTCTAATAAAGGTGGAATGAAGACAGACCAACTTAGAATGGATTTGAGCTGAGAGGGTAAGGGTGCATTCAATGCAAGGAACACACAGAAAGATGGGCACAGTTTCATAGTCACCCCGATTCTCTGGAACCGAGTTCAACCCTTTTCTGCTTCCTCAGCTTCCCCTGAGATTTTGTACAATTTATTTCTACTCTGCACAGACTCTTCTTCTGTAGATGGGAACACTCCTTCTCTCACACCTCTGCCACTCTCATCTCTCTAGGCTGCAATTTATGTTCTTAAAGGCGGAAAAACCTCTCATGGCATCACAAGGATGGTTTTAAGATATATAGCACCATGACTGATCATTCTTGGGCTTTATATGGAGGCTTGGAGAAGAAAAAAAAAAAGATGTTTTAAATGTATCTTTAATGAATATAAGCCCTTGCCTCACAGGAACAGCAGCAGCAAGCACCAGCTCGCTGGGAGGTGCAATGCTCCTTTATGGGTTTCTCTCAATTTTCCTCCAACACTTGCATTTTACCTTTCTGTGTGTCTTTGGGCCACGTGATGGGAGCCACAGGGAAGGTCCTTATTCTCTGTCACTGACTCAATCACACTTTAATACGGACTGTGCGGTTCTTCCTCAGCCAATAATGTTACTCCTTTGCTTGTTTGTAACAAGGTTAAAACAGAAATTAATAGTGGTTTGACAAGCTGCAGAAATACTTAGAAGATAAATAGGACTTTACTGGCACTGAACGTGGACACCAAAATATGCACATACACAAGCTGAGACAATGGCAGCTCCAAACAGAAATGCTAAAGGGACCATTTGTTTCAGTGTGACAGTTTTTTGTCTGCCAGGGAAGACTCAGAGTGAACTGATACTTCATGTAGGAAATATATCAATTGTAAGCATATCAAAATACTCCTTAGAGATCCCATTTTTGGTAACTTCTTTTAAATACCACTTTCTACATAGCTTCTGGATAAGAATCTAAATATCTTTTTCAATCCATTGAGAGGGAGATAGGGGCTAATTATTTTTCAGTTTTACTTAGAAATAGAATTACAATGAGCAGCATGAAACCCAAACTTATTATCCATGGTAGAAAATAAGTTTTAATACAGAATTGAAAAAAAGAAAAATAAAAAGACAAACCTCTACTTAGCTTAATGCAAAATGCATTAAGTGATTCAAACTCTTAAAACAGGCAGACTTCTTTTTAATTTTGCTTTATTTAAGCCTCTCTTCCAAATATCTGTGCACTGATGTGAGATGAATATCTAAAACAGTAATAGCTGCAACTAGATACTACATAAAATGATTCCTACCTATTGTGACCTAGTGCTTTTTGCCCTCAAAGGATTGCACAGAATTTACAATCTGTGGCTCAGACACAGTACATAAAAATGCAGGGATCCATCCATCACTGATGCAGAACTGGTTCAGGTATGAAACATGATAGTAGTTTAACTGCAACAATGCATCAGAGTTAAAGACAAGAGACTATTAAATCCTGTTATTGATATTTGGGTAGGCAGAATGTCATCAAAAGGAAACTTTTCTATTTTCTTCTGTTCTCAAAAGGCAAATAAACCTGAGACTGGCACAAGCATTTAAGAGCTCAACTAAAACTTTAACCTGAGAATTTAAACTTTTAAAAATCAAGTAGAATCATGCTGAAAGCTGTAACCCGTAGCAGCTGTGATGCTTAAAAGGCTTGCATTAAGCTTGTTTCTCACTTCTGAGCATTTCCCATTCCCCTTACAGGAGGTGCTACCCAAGCATTGGGATAGAGGAGGAGGTTTATTCCCAAGATGCTTAGGAAAGCAACAGACATTTCCCAAGCCCAAAACATCCAGAAAGTGAGTTAGAGAGGCTATCACATAGAGTACACTTATGTCCTACAAGCTGAACACATGCTCTTCAGAAAAAGTAAAGCCAAGGATCCACCAAAGGGCAATAACAACTAAGCAGCTCTAAATTTATTTTCTGGACATGAAAGAATTCCTCTTCTGGATCTCTTGTTACCTGCATTACAGTGTTTTGTTATATCATAGTCCTGGAGATCACCAACAACCTACTCGTGGCAGAGTGCATACTGAGCCTTCAACATGCAGTAGGGAGCAAAAGCACTTGGTTTGTATCCACTCTAACTTATTTATATTAACTTGCTTCTAAACTAACTTTCACATGACAAGCTTGATTAGGAGATGCTGTAGCTGAAGGCCTGAGTTTAGCCACTCTTTTCAGCCTAGGCAGGATTGTCTGGAGTATCAAAGGCTGTGGGTTTGGCTAATCTCAAGCTCAGCCTCTCCAAATCAAGTCTGAAATGCTTTTCATGTAACATGAAGGTGTTTTAAGGCATTTTGCACAGGTTAAACTATTTGAACCCAAACAGCCTGTATGCACTCAGTAACAAATAGAAACACACCTGCAGACGTGTCCGAGTCCCATACTGGAATCACGTAACATTTCACCTACAGGAAACACCTGTTACCTGAATGCTGATCAGAGACAGCCCTGGTCTTAATTCCAGCACATTTTAATTGAAGGAGAGATGTCAGAAAAAAAAAACAAACAAACTAAAAACTTGATCTGAAACTGCTCTCACTGTGCCTTTAGGCTCAGACCCCTTTTCCTTTCTCCCAGCATGTCTCTTGGATCTAATCTAACACATGTTCCTACATCTCGTTTGAGCTGAGCAGTGGTAAATGACAGTATGTCCACAGGTAATCTGTTAAAGAGAGGTGATGGCCATGTACTCTTCCCTAAGAGGATACTACCTCCATCCCAATTTCTTCAGTCTTCCCTGCTCCTTCACTAGTGTAAGTGCTGGTGTAGTTACTACCTTTAATTCTTCTGCCAAGTTCATACACATTAACCCATCCTGTAAAATCACTACATGTCAGCCAAGCTGCTGTAATGCATTTGTGAATGTTTTCAGCCTTTAGCAGGATTGTAATTCATGATAATACATGGGCTGCCACTTTCCCATGAGGGGAGGACAGTCCCTGAGGCTGGTGCCAGCAGCACAGCTCTGACTCCTCTGTAGGCTGTCTGGCCACTTGAGACCTTCTGGACATGTCTGTGAGCTTAGTGCGAGCAGGGTTCAGATGAATCAAAACTCTCACTGGTTTAGTTCAGCCAACAATGTGCAGCAGGACTGGTGTCAGAGATTTGGTTTGTGCAAAACACAACTGATTGAATGCAAGGGGCTATTGATATGGTTTTAAAGTGATGATCTGATCCTGTATGTACATATACCTTTGTAAATCTATTTGAATCTAGAACATGATTTTGACAGGCAGTTCAGCTCACTCTGTTCTGAGGAGGTGTGGAAGTAATTGCACACTTTGAACTAACTGCACAGGTAGCCGTCATAGACATCCCAAATCTCTTTGATATACAGGGACAGATTCCTAAGAAATAGAGGTTTCAAGCATGATTGACATACCAGTCAATCACCTTCTTGACCAAAAGAGGAAAAATATCAGTTCACATTGAAGTTTGATTTCTTTATCATTACAGGCACTTGCAGATTTAGGATCATGAATGCATCTACAATACAGAAGATATGCCTCTAACAATTATCTTACACTGTGCTGCAGTGCCACATGCAATTAGGACTGCTCCTTCAACACATCAGACAGGTGTACTTCTTGCCTAGAATTATTTTACATCTGACAGCATTGTGAAGGATATTGGAAAAGACAAATGGAGAAAGCAGCTAAAGCAAAGGGGGGGGGGGGGGGAGGGGCATTCACAGTGCCTGGGAAATGAGAGAACCCGAAGGGAAAGTGTGTAAGGTGAAGGAGAAGAAAGATCCCTAATTCAAGACCCCCAAAATCATATTGCCTTCTCCCGAATGCCACTGAGGGCAAGTGTAGGGTATGTCACTGCAGCATAGGTGGGTACTCGGAAATGTCGCTATGGGCCACCCAGCATCTCCCCCAGAGGGAGAGGGAACAGAGGTGGAGGGGGCAGCCAGTTATGGTGGTACAACCTTCTGCAAACAGCTTCGGGGTTACATTCAGTTCAGTCCCCCTGCACATCAGGCTCCCTGGGTTTCTGCTACCTCTGCATTCCTCTTCTTAAAAACCGCTTTCCTGCTTGCCTTGCTGGGCTGTTTGCACTTTTGGGAATCCACATCAGCAATATTTGGTGCTTGTGTGGCATTTTTCAGAGGCAAAGCTTGAAAAATAATCGGGTGCCCTGTCAGTCTCAGCAGTGTCACTGTGGGAACTGCCAAGCCAAACAAGGGCTGTGGAGGGTTAGGAGAAGAAAAACACTCTTCCCAGAGATCACAGGAATGGGATTGAATATGCTAATGAGGAAAAACTGATGTCACAACTGCATGTCACTGTACAGCTATCAGTATTTTGCAGACTTCTGTTGGCATCAACAAACTTTTGATCAGGTTTATAAAGCTTCTTTTTCCAAATTAAAAAAAAAATACAGATCAAAAGAAAACCTCTCTGAATTTTGATTGCATGGGCTATTCTGCAGCCAGATCCCATGGCTGCTCTAGCTGCTGTTCCACTTCTCCACTTTGATACGTCCAGAAGGTTGTGAATCTTTCCTATCTCACTTACATAACTGGGACTGTGTGTGCAAAGATCTTTGACCTGGCCAGAGTTTGCCATTTTCAGATAAGAAATAAGAGAAATGTTCAGCTGCTTATGAAATGCCTCTCTTCCTCCCTTCAAACATCTTAAATACCAGGGATGCAATGCCAGATGTGTGCAAAGTAAAGACCTCAGCTGTGATTTTAATTGTTAAAATAAACATCTATTCCCTTTGCGTGAAGACGTGTGAATTTATACTCTCAAATGCCATGCATTTGATAAATAGGCCTGAAGAGCAAGCCATCTGGCATCTAAAAAATACTGTGACAAATCTGACATTCTTTCCTTATTTTTATGAATTGTTTCCCACAATACAAGCAAACAGATTAAAGGTCACTGCAAAGGGAAAATATGTCTTTGTGCCTGGTTGGCTTCCTTATGCTTTATGCTGGCCTATGAATGTGAGGTATTTTACCTTTCCTTTTTAGGGAGGAGGGCAAAGAGGAGGCAGTGAGAGGACAGAGGGAGCTTTGCCTTAGATTTGTAGGCAAATCATTCAGTCTTCCCTGGAGACCTTGACTAATCAGGGAATTGGCAGAAGCCATGAGTATGAAATCTGCCTCACTGAGAGAAGACCTGAATTTTATTCAGGCTATTATTTATTTTTGTTAGTATCCATTAAGCTTCAACCTTTTTTTTTATTTTTTTAAGAGTCAGCAATTCCCCTTCTATGTGGAGACCTCAGTGCCATCCCCAAGACAATCAATATTGCTGCCAGCATAAAGGACTTTTTTAAAGTTAGAGCTTGAACTTAACTATAGCAGAGGATGCCTTTCCTCCTTATTTCAAGGAGATAAAAGTAAAGGTACAAATACTTTTAGGCATCTTAAGGACCTTTCCTTGAAGAAGCTGCCTTCTGTACAGTGGTGCCCATCCATATGGAAGTTTGGTCACTGCTGTCTGGCAATGAGGGTGTGTCCCTGATGAAGCCAAAGTTTTCTCAGACTCTCATAGTCACAACTGTGTTTGTCAAAGATATAATCCAGAATCTCTCATACATCACTGTATATTTCCAGAGATTAACCACAGTGTTGACCAGACTTCAATGGTTGAACTCAGGCTCTTGAGATCAAGCACCACCAGCTGGATTTTAAAAGGCCTATTTGTGTTAAATCAGACTGTACAATAGGTACTATTACAACAGGTAATAGACTCATATTATCAACGAAGAACCTCCACAGAAACATTCTTACCAGTTTAGAAGTTTCACACTTATTTTCAACATCTGTATGCAGCAAAAGGGATTTCCATATCCAAGACTCTTACAGAGTAAAACCCATAAACCCCAGGCATAAGTCCTAGCCCTATAAAGGTTTTGGCTGAGTTCTCATGGATGATGATAGAAGTGAGTTTATATGCATGGTCAGTACACATAATTATCTACACTGGCACAGGTTACATCATCATGTCTGTGAATTCATCTGCTTTCACTCACAAAAGCCTCACCGGGAAATAAAATTGTTAAAAATTATACTCTGCTGCAGCAGAATATTTTTTTAAAAGACCATTGAAAATGGCTAAATTACTAAAGTATTATTATTTGAGACATTTCCCATCTTCACTTGTCAGAGGACAGCAAAGAATTTAAGACAGTGTATTTTTAATTAGTGTTTCTTGGGTTCCATTTACAAGATCATTGATCTGTTTAGGCTTTTGAAATCCCCAGATTTTTCCATTAAAAATTTAACTTCAAAATGTTGAGGGAAATAATAAAGGGGGTACTTAATTGCCAAGCATAAAAGCAACTACTCCCATCTGAACTAACTCTGCAGAAATGGTAGTTTGTGACAAAGATGCATGTTCTCTGCCAACAAAGACACAGAACTCCCAGTGGCAAAGTAATTTAACAGTATGGATAGGAGCAACTCTCTTCTGTGTTTAGGAAAAACCCTAGATTTCCATGATCTGCTACATGCTGAAAATCTGATACATGCTGTATCTGCTACATAAGAAAAATGAAAATAAACCAAGCCAAAACCATATTCTTTCACTCTTATGGCCTCTCTCCCATTCAAACATGGGTAAGTGAATTGGTTATTTGGGCCAAGAGGGGCTTGGGAAAAAGATGCTTATTGCAGTTCAAAGGAAAGCCTTTAGGTTAATGCTATATTTAAACTCCTTAAATATAAACAACAAAAGCATCTTTAAAAGCTGCAGGCTATGTTGGAAGCAAAGAAGTCTCACAGGACTAAATCTGACCTGTGTCCTACCCAACAGAGGTTTCTGTCGTGTTCTGCCTCCCTCTGATAATCCAGGATTCAGTCTCATTTGTGTTCTGGGTGTGTTTTATGGTATGTTATGCCAATGAGAGCTTTAAACAAGACTTAGAGAAGCTGTGCCTTGAGCTAATCATTCTTCCATTTAAACCAGCAAGAGGGGAGACTGGCATAGCGATGTCAAAATGTGAAGAGGGTGACATGATAATCTGTATTGACAGGGCCAAACCCCGTGTCCCTTACAGACAGATTTTAAGTGTGACCAAAACACAGCCAATTTAAACACTCGTATTTGAGCACAGCTCCAGGCAGCCTAACCATAACCAGAGGGGATAAAAAGGGATAAAGAGTGATTGTCAGCTTCAAAACGGGGGCAGGCAGCCTCCAGATACCCCAGCATGGTCTGCATGAGTCCTCTGTGAGCATCTTGAGTGAACACAGCCACTGGTCCTGCTGGGCTTCAGGACTTGTTTTTGAGAAGCCTTCACTAACATCTCATTTCTTTAGCAAGGCCAGGAACACAGATATACCTTCAAGAATGGTGATTATCTCAGGAATTTCTCTGCTGAGCCAATGACTCACTGAGTTTTTAACCCTCAATGCCAACCCAAAATCTAATAAGAAAAGTTTAGAGTGGGGAAAAATTTCATTTCACTGCGGAGAACAACTTGGGGTTGCAGAGAAAATGAATGCAATGGTCTGTTTAACTTGAAAGATCTGTGGAGATACCATTCATCAATAGATAATGCAATTTATTCCTCAGACATTTACGACTGACTCTCAAAAGCATTGATAACAAGGTCTGTACTGGCAGGCTCTAATTGTGTTTATTTTGTCTGCTTAGTAGAAGTGTTTAGAACAAAAAGAGTTTGTCTCACATTTCTGATTTGAGAACACTACCAGTAAAATAGTGAAATTGGTGATGTTGGACACAGAAGGGTGGAAGGGTCACAAAGAGAATTTGCATCTCATTTCTTACATTTTTTTATCCTCAAAGAATTGTATTAATAAATTTCTATGAGGATTTCATCTTCTGTATGCACCCTGAAAAAAACTTACTTATCATCAAACATACCCTCTTGATGAGCTTATAACTGTGAGCAACAGCAAACATAATTTATTAACATGCATAATAGGGTCAGAGCTATCAAGCTGCTATGGGTGAAGTCTGTGGCTACCTCTTGTTTTTTGCCTGTATATGTGCCCTCTCTAGAGTAACCAACAGAAGCCACCATGTGGGATTCAGTCTGATTTCCCACCCATATGAGAGACAACAAAGAGAAATACAAAGGAGAAAATTAAATGAGAGTTTTCATTTTGGAAGGAAATATGACTTACTGTGCAATAAAGGAGTGAGAAAGAGAGGGGTTTGGTATTGCTTGCTGAAATTCATCAGATTCACAAGAAAGTCAAGCCAGGAGTCCATCACTCCACATTTACATCTCAGCTTCAAAATCTAAGATCTAAACAGCACAACAGAACTTTACATAGAGTCAATCCAAACCATCTCAAATCACAGAGTTTTCAGACCGAGAACAGCATTTGTTTGACTCAGAGAGAAATTAGGATAGGGATGCCAAACTGGTGAAGCCACATGCAGAGCTGAGAAATAAAAATCCCAAAATGCTCATTAATGTTACGTCCCCATGGGTATACTTAGATTCCAACTACATATTCTGGGGTCTGGCATGCCATGTTGAAATCTACTCTGTTATCCAAGTCCACAACTGGATGTTGATCTGGTCCCTTTGATGTGCAAAGTATTAGGGCAATTAAAATAATGAGCAAAGGAAAAAGAAATATTGCTGCAATACCTTTGTAATCGAACTAGTGCCACTTTCTTTTCTATGACATATAAATTTCTATAAAAGACACACATGCATGATTTGTAAGGTCGGGCCTTAAGAGCTTTTTCATTCCCTTTCCATTGTTCTACAAGAGCATGCCATTGTCTAGCAGAACATGACTAACAGAAGTGTTTGATAGGACCATCAAGACTGGAGGATTGCTCTGGGAGACAGCCAAGTCAGTGATCTGATAAAATGGAATTTCATTTGTGGTGACAATGAAACATGCAGTCTTGGCCCAGTATAGGGATTTTGGAACTCAAAAATTCAACAAATCTTTCAAAAGGCATTTCTGAAAAATGGTCAGCAGTGGAGGGAAGGAGGATGGAACAGTCACAGGCACTGCTGTGCGGGTGAGTTGCTGAAACAGCCATGCAGCAAAATACCTCTACCTGAGACCAAATAGAAATCTTCCAGAGTTTACAAAGAGCACGAAGCACAACTTAGCTGGGGCTTCAGCACAGATGATCACAGCAATAAGAGAATGGAAATGAGGTCTTAGTAAAGTCCATGTTTGGAAAAATATTTTGGAGCTATTTGAATTGGGAGGTGCTGGATTGTGATACAAGAAGAGCCCTTGTCTGACATGCCACCTTGACCCCTTTAGAGAGTGTAACTCCAGAAAAACATGTTTCCACACAGTGTGCCATTGATGTGAACCTCTCCAGCTGTATTCATTGCACTGTATGGTGTTGCTTGATAAGCACAGAAAGGACATTTTAAGTATCTCGAGAGCAAACTGGATTTTATTCAGGAAAGAAAAGAAATAGAAGATGTAGAATCTTGGTGTCTAAATGAGATTCTGCCAGGTAACATTTATTAGATAAAACTACAGTCCTGTACTTTAGAAATGTCTTTGTTTTATTGTAAGGAATATTTTGATCCATTGCATCAGAGACAGTGAATCACAAGACTATTTTATTTCAGGGAGTCAAACCCAGACCCAATGAATCCTGGTTTGTAATATATCACTCAGAGGACTGCAGTTCCTGTGGCTTTTTACAACCAGTTCTTTTATTAATTATTTACATTTCAGGATAAAGAGAAAAAAACTAAGGCACACTGACCCAGGCACTGTACATTTCAAATTTAAAAAAGGAAATAATTCCTGCCCCAAATACCTCAAGCTCTACAAACCTATGCAAAGGAACTCCTGGGAAATTGTGTTAAAGAGAAGAAAATAAGACACCCTGAGATCATCTCAGTTGGTTAAAACTTGGCTGTAATAATGCCAAGGTCATGGGGTCAATCCCCTGGTATGGGCCATTGACTTAACAGTTGGACTCAATGACCCTTGTGGGTACTTTCCAACTCAGAACAGTCTGTGGTTCCTGCAGCAGAATTGTCATGCAACTCCATGTTGGACCACGCAAAAAAAGCAAGGAAGCAGCTGAGTAGCTGGCAGGGCTTTTATCCCAGGCCCAGTTCTCTGGCTCCGCTCCCCTCTCAGTGCTGCAACTCTGCATGGCACCCAAGAATGCACAAACCTGTGCTAAATCTGATCCTGTAGGAAAGGTTGATTGTCCCCTCACGCTGTTTATTGCCAAGAGGGGAGTGTCATCCATTCAGCCCATCACCGGCATCCAGTAGAGCAAGGAATTTCTTCTGAGTCCTTTAATCTACTTCAGAGGATAACACCCCTCTTACAAGGAGCCAATTCAGCTGAGATAATGATTCCTGCATGGCACAGTTTAGTATTTAATAGACATAACACCATCTGTTCTAGCTTTAAACAATAAAATCAGAGACAACGGAACTAGCAGTGCAATAAGTTAAAAAAAAAAAAAACAGAGACAGAGGAAGGAGATGAGTGACTACACGTAGTACATGCATAGAAAATGATTGCAGGGGAAACTTTCTGAAGGCACTCTGCAAGAGAGAGCTTATTACCACCTTCTGTATTCTGCACAGCATGTATCTATCATATTTTTTTCTTATGTTTTAGAAGTAAACCAGTGGGGGAGAGAAGGAAACAGAGCTCCATGCTGAAGCAGTGAATCCCCATCAATGCTGATTTCTTCACAGCAAGCAAAGATGCACAGCAAGACCTTTTCCTAGGACTGAAGAGATGATTAGATTAAATGCAGTGGGGAAGACAGCACTTTTCTCCAGGGGCTGCAGACGAGCCCGAATTGGACCTGGGGTTGATTCTCTGCTAAATTCAAGGCCTGCATTTTCCACAAGGGATGCCTTTGCCAGCAGTGAGCACCGAGGGGCAGCGATGTTTCCAGAATCAAGAGTAATGCATTGATGGGCATGAGGTATGGCCACAGTAAAGTTGAAGGCAGACTATGTTCCTTCTCTGCATCTTTTTCCAGACATCTTTTCTGCCAGTGAGTTATAGCATAATTTGACTGTTTTCACTAACCCTCATCCAGAGTGTCTCTAGTCAAAAGTTATAATCTGGAGTAGACATTTAGTTGTGCTGGAAAAGGTAAAATTACATTTCACAATATTTTTCTAAGGAAGATTTGGAAGCTGTGTAAAAAAACAACCAAATAGATGATAAATCTTTTGGAGTGTGTATGAGAACATGATTGTAGAAAAGACTGTAAGGATATAAAATAGAAGAACTAAGATTCTGGATCTCATTTTAAGCTTATGTCATCCTTTTACCTTACTTCAACGACATCTGTCAGAATCAAGAACATAACTACTGTCAGGAGGGTTAAAACCATTTTAAAAAACACAGCTGGAATCAGGCTCAGTGTCTCGATGTCTTACACATTCAGTATACCCCTATTCAAAAGGGAAAAAAAGTCCTACTGTGAACAGAAAGTTTTGCCAAGGGCTTAAGAGGAGTACCATGACAGTAACATTAGCAGAAGGGATATCAAGATCTGCTTGTGTCTTGAAGAGCAGAAGTGAACAATATTTCGTGAAACAGCCGGTAAAGAAAAATAATCAGCCATCTGAACTAGAAACCAAAACAACACCCCCTTGGATGCACTACATCAAGAAATACACTGCAAATAAATAGTTACTATACAGCCCTCAATACAGTGCAGAGACCTTGAAACAAAGTTTAAACCTCCAGTTAAATCAGTATAACAATACTCATAGCCCTGTAACCGAGCCTGTTTGTGCGACTTTAAGACCAGCTGAGTGTCAATCTTGATTTTATTAACAACTCAGTCTAAAGCACTAGTGAAATTTCAGTTGAAGCTTCACTCAATTTGGCTATCAAACACTTGCCTTTGGGATTTTCTCTCTCCTAAACCCCTCTGCACTTTCTCCTGGCAATCCTCCCTGCCTCCTTGCTTGAGCCCTGCTTTAGTGAAAAGTGGCTTGGGTCACTTCATTTTCCTATAAGTGATGATCATAAATCATATCCTATGACTCCATCACACACAAATTTGAAGACCAGAAAAGCTACCTGAGTATTTGCCCTGAGTGTCACTAAAACGCATGTAGGTGCAAATGCTGACAAGATGGTCCAGATATGTATTTTAGTTGCATGTTAAACATTTTCTCTGATTAGGCTGCATTTTATTTCACTATGTGTCTTACCCTGAAGCTTTTTAGAAATTATCTTTCTTCACTGTTCTGTGGAAATCTGGAGTGGAAGCCTCTAGCTTCAGTAAGACATGTTGTGGGACTCTGTAACCGATAGGATGGTGAGGAAACAGATGAGCAACAAAATGAATTAGAATATCAGAAATGTCATGTTAAAAATTAGGCAAGATGAGCTAATGTACCAAAACCCTGCTTTTAAGGATGATAAACTTTGGAAGAACTAGTACAAAGTTAGAGCAGGAGCATCTAGGTGGCAGAAGCTCAGCTGGACAGATTTATTTCACTGTTGTAACACAGATTTTGTAGATGCAATAACTTTCCCCTGTGAAGAGCTTGTCTAAGATGGGCACTGAGATGAAACTTGCATTGCACAGTATCGGTTTTGTTTGGACATCTACCGCTCCTGCTCCTATTGACATGCTGTTGGTGAATGTTTGACTTGTTGCAGTAAACAGGATTATTACTGAAGGTTTGCAGGACATGTGTCATGTCCATGGAACTAAGCAGAGAAGAACTTAGAGCTTGATGGGTGCACTTTCATGCAAGCAATGAATTCAGCTGTTTCAATTCTCACAATTGCCAAGAGCTTTGGTCTTAGTGAATAATTTGCAACATTTTCAGGCCTAAGGCATTAAAGAAGAAATAGTGTATATAAATCATGTTCATTTGCTTGCTTCCTTTATGCAGTGTTTAGAGGACATACGGAAGACTTGTGCTGATTAGCCAAGATAAAGCAATTGATATGCTCCTGCAGGGACTTGCTATCCTGTTATAAGGAAAAGAAAATATGCCACTGAAACACGTTTTCTTGCCATGTGTTGTGAAACCATTAATAAATTCTAGCTATTAATACTGACTAGATTGAGACTGTGATATTTAAATAGTCTCAAATACCACACTAAATAAATTTTAGTGTGGTATTTATACAATAAAATCAATTTTAAAAATGTCTCCTTTGAGCCGCACCTCGGGTAGGGACAGTACTGACAGATATGTGAGGAGCATGAGCAGTACAGTAAGATGTCCCACCAGGAGAACTGGAATGCCTGGGGAGCCCCAACCACTGACGAGCTTCCACCCCACACCATGGAGAACTAGCAGAGTGCAGCCACATCCCAGTTCAACAACAGGTACCAGCACCAGCTCTTCTGTGTCACAGCTGTCTCCTACCAAACTCCTACTCAGAGAGGCCACCTACCATGGCACAGGGAAGTGATGAGTTAAAAATCACTCTGCCAGCAAGAAGTGGTGCCTCCATCAGGACTGTCCCCCCTACCCAGGCTCCAGCACAAAATCCTGCTGTATGGATGCCCTTGTCTTAGCTAAACTGTGAGTAAATATGTAAAGGGTTTTTCCTTCTTCCTGGGGATATCCACAAAAATTGGAAAGGGTATTAATAAACTTGATTATTTCAAGGGCAGGGAGTCCCTGTGGCTCCCTCTCTGCCACAGTCAGTGAAGGAAAAGGAGCTCCTTTCTGGACCATGTCATGGCAAAATGGAGCCAGTTCCTTCTGTTGATATTCATTTACAATTTCAAAATAAATACCTCTCCCACAAGAAGAAAAACACTTTTCACAACCTTACAAAGAAAAAAGAAAAACAACATGTACATTTGATTAAAAACCTTAACCACATTTCATAACGGGTCAGAATGACAGACAGACTATTCTGAGTTGGAAGGGACCCACAAGGATCATCGGGTCAATAAACAATAGATGCAATATATATAATGCACAATGAATGAACACATGTTGCACTGATACTAAATAAGAAATTAAATACAATGAACTGAGAAACCTCACTCAACTCTGTGGAGACCTGGGTCATGTACAGACAAGAACTCACAAGTGCAGCAATGAAAAAAATACAAAAGCTTCAGCCAGTAATTTGGTTGTTCTTTTATTATCCACACTACTGTGCTGGGTTTGGCTGGGATAGAGTTAATTTTCTTCACAGTGGCTAGTTTGGGGCTATGTTTTGGATTTGTGCTGAACACAGGGTTGATAACATAGAGATGTTTTTGTTATTGCTGAACAGTTCTCACACAGAGCCAAGGCCTTTTCTGCTTCTTGTATCATCACACTGGCAAGGGGGCTGGGTGTGCATGGGAGGTTGGGAGAGGGAGATAGAGATGTAACAGGTGACCCCAGCTGAGCAAAGGGGTGTTCCACACCATATGACATCATGCTCAGTAGCTAGAGTGGAAGGAAGAAGAATGAAGCGGGGAATGTTTGGAGTGATGCCTTTTGTCTTCCCAAGCAACCATAACATGTGATGGGGCCCTGATGTTCTGGAAATGGATGAACACCTGCTTGACTGTGAGAAGCAGTGAATTAATTTTTTGTTTTGTTCCGCTTGTGCGCACAGCTTTTGCTTTCCCTATTAAAAGGTCTTTATCTCAGCCCATGAGTTTCCAGCTTTTACTCTCCCGATTCTCTCCCTGATCCAGCCGGTGGAGGAGGTTGTTTGTTGACTGGGGTTAAACTACAACAGCTACTGAAATAAAGCTACTCTACCACATATAAAGCAAATATATCTGCTTGGCTATTTGTGAGCAGGCTCATTCAGCTGCCTATGCTTCTAGGAAATCTCTGGCTCAATCTGTTGGTTCTGTGTTGTTCTTATTGTATTTTGCAATGACCTTAGTTTGGCTCTCTAATGTCAAGGTAAAGCCAACGTTGCCCGTAAGTTCATTGCTAAGACTCTGATAAATACTTCTCTAGAAAAAGTGTAACTGTATTTGAACTCTGCTGCTGCATGAAAGGGCTAGAGGCTGGTCTGTAATACAGTTACTTGCCCTCTGAAGAATCCTCTTTTACTGTCCTGACTCTATCAAAGCCCAAAAATAGAAACAAAGACAACAAGTGTAGACATAAATGTCAACACTGTAGGTAAATAAACTCAGAAGATACGAGCCCTATCTGTAGTTTCCGGCAATTGTCTTACAGTACCTGTCATGTGCTGAAGTAAATTGAGTCACCTGCTTATGATTCACTTAGTCATTGGAGGGTTAGGTGAACTAATGCCTAGTATGCTGAGATTCTTTTTGACTAATAAAAATGTAAAACTTCAGTGCCATATCAAAAAGGTATGCATCATCAACTAGAAAAGCTTGTCGTTAAGAACACAGTTACTTTTTCTAAGCTATTCCTCAGTAAAGGTTAAGTACCACCACAGATACAAAAGTCTTCAAGACAGTGTTAGATTTTGTCAAGTAAAGTGGTGTCAGTAGCTGAAATTTTAGAGCATAAATTTGACAAGTGGGAGAAAAACTGAGAAGTCAGAGCTCAGAGATTCAATAAAGCATTGTGTCTGCAGGCAAAAATAAGAAGTGGAGAACTCTGTACTGAACAGTAAAAGGACCTGGAAAGCAGGAAGAAAGTGAATTTAAAACTACTAACTTTATGATGAATAGGCTGACCAAAAACTGCAAAGCAGATAAAGACTGGATCTTCCAAGACTTGCTTGCAGATATGTCAAAAAGTGATGTTTGAACAACCTCCAAAATACTTCTGTGCTCTCATAAGGCAGGAGAACACGAGGAGAAACAAACAAACAAAAATTAAACTGCCAAACATGGAATTTGGGAGGACAAACCTGGCAATCTGTGAGGAAAGGCAGGATGACAGGACTTTACAGCAATGCACAACTGAGAGCTGGTAAGAGGCTTCCTTGACCACAGAATCACAGAATCATTAAGGTTGGAGAAGACCTTCAAGATCACCGAATCCAACCTTTGACCAATCCCCACCTTAGAGCATGGCACTAGGTGCCATGTCCAGTCATTTCCTGAACACCTTCAGGGACAGTGATTCCACCGCTTCTCTGGGCAGTCTGTTCCAATGCCTGACCACCCCTTCAGTGAAGAAATTCTTCGTAATGTCCAACCTGGATCTGCCCTAGCACTGCTTGAGGCTATGTCCTCTTGTCCTGTCACTGTTGCCTGGAAGAAGAGGCTGACCCCCATCTTGCTACAATCTCCTTCTGGGGAGTTGTAGAGAGTGACAAGGTCACTGCTAAGCCTCTTCTTCTCCAGGTTAAACAACTCCAGCTCCCTCAGTCAATCCTCATGTGACTTACTCTCCAGACCTTCACAGCTTCATTGCCCTTCTCTGGACTCACTCCAACACCTCAGTGTCTTTCTTCTAGAGGGGTCCAAAACTGTACACAAGACACAAGGTGTGGCCTCACCAATGCTGAGTACAGGGGGATGATCACTGCCCTAGTCCTGCTGGCCCCACTGTTCTTGGTACAAGCCAAGATACCATTGGCCTTCTTGGCCACCTGGGCACACGGCTGGCTCCTGTTCAGCTGGCTGTTGACCAGCACCCCCAGGTCCATTTCTTCCAGGCAGCTTTCCAGCCACTCGTCCTCTGCTGCATGGACTTGTTGTGATCCAAATTCAGGACTCAGCCCTTCACCTTATAAAACCTTAGGCAGTTGGCCTCGGGCCATTGACCCAAATAATGGAAGGTAATATATGTCTGTATATGTGTTAAAGAGACACTGAAACACTTCCTCTATTATTAAGTGACTTCGTAAGACAGAAAACACAAACACTCAACATTTTAAGAGAATAAGCAGCTGCCTCTTAGTGACTCTTCTGTAAGGAAATAAAAAGCAATAAAATGTGACACCAGAGAAGAGTTCACCATACATCTTTCAGAGGACAGAAAAGCATGGGAAAAGCATCTCTTTGCACAAGAAAACCCTGCCAAGGGAGCATGGTCAGGGGGTTGCTGCCTAGGGGCACAGAGAAAGGAGGGAAGCTTCTGGGGAATGCTGACTTCAAAATAGTTTCCACTTCTCTAATAGTCCCATCTAAAATGGGGGGGCACCATACTAAGTTGAGAGCAAATACTGCTTGGCAACAGCTCTAGCAGAAGAGAGTGCATGGTCTCAAGTCAAATATGTCCAGTACTTCTCCCACTCCTGGGGAAGGAGACTGGGGGGACATCAGAGCAGTGGAGGAGATGAAACTGCTTGCTGTGACACTACACAAGCATTCACACCATTTCCCAGCAGAGGGGCCTGTGCCTGCTCATCCACAATGCTGGATTCCCAGCACTGCAGCCTCACAGCACTGCAGGTGAGAGCTGCTCTCCAGGACGCAGAATAACATCCTCTTAAATTGTGTTTTACTGAACTTGTAACACACCAGGCAGGAGCACCAGAGGAGACGGCATGTTAATGAAAAGATTTACTAGTTGCTGGGACACAGCCAGGCAGGGAACACACACACTTTCCTGGCCAAGTGGAAGGAGCAGGAAAGATTCCTGTGCAGGCACCAGGCTCTCCTTTCCCATGTGTTATGCAGCAAAATCATTGTGGATACTACAGAGGGGCATATCTGGCAAATATCAGACATAGACTTGAAATACCATGGAACCAGGATTTGTGGTTATTTGATCTTCATTTCCAGTAGAAACCTTTTCTTTTGTATGAGTATAAAAATACTCCTAAGAGAAATTGTAACCCAAAGGCATCAGTTTTTATCTGAATTGCTCAGTGTTAAAACGAACCCTGATTTTAAGTGTTCATTATAAAATTCTCTTATATTCTTTTCTTTCCTAAATTAGTTCTGTGCAGCAAATCTCATCCTAAGGCAAGAAAGGCAAATAGGACACAGAAGAGAATATCAGAAGTAATGAATGATTTTGCATACCTCCACTTTTCGGGTACTAAAGTCTGAAATACCTTAAAAGGTAAAAGAATGACTTTGAAGAACACTTGTTAATATGTCCTTTCCTTAAATCAGATTTCTTCACAAATTTTGAAATTAAGAATCAAAGTATCACTCAAAGTTCTTTAAAATAAAGCTCTTATTTTTAATGTCCTGTCTGTGAAGAATGGCCTCAATTAGCAACTCTCTGAAACTGCAGCTTCAGTCAAAGCAAATCCCAGAGCAAAAGTTAAGTTATGGTTCACACTTCTGGATATTCAGTTACATTGATGTCGGAAAAACTCTGTTCTACAGAAAAAAAAGATGAGATCAGGGCTGTAACTCTGGTTACATGCAGGCTCCCTCAGATAGGTAGATTAATTTTCCATGACTGAACCGTTGACAAACTCTACCTAAATAGGTGGAAATGAGGATTCCCTGAGCCACACCCACAGATTTTTAGGGACCAAGGTGCTGAAATAACAGTTTCTCTGAAGACTGTATGAAGCTTTGAGCAATCACTGTCACTACACTATAAACAAAGATCAGACCTGAACAGTGGAAAAATAGACTTAAAGCAATTACAAAAGATTTTTATAGTCCTAAAAAGCATCTAGGCAGGGGTGTAATGCAAGCTGCCTTTGTGCAAAATTTTATTTCAAGGGAACACGATGCTTTATGACATTACGAAGTCATACACCCTTTCAAGCCAAAGGGCATTGGCTTTGATTTCAGGAGGCTTCAGGGGGAAAAAAGGAGGGGTGGAAAGCTTTTAAGCCTTCTATTTCATATTATCCAGCCTCCCTTATGCATTGCATTTCTCTTTGACACAGCATCTCTGATGGTGAAGGACTAGCTCTCGCTCTTGCTGTGTGCCCAGTCCTCTGCACAGCACCATGACTCTGCTATCCAGGAGGTGAAGGCTCCATCTCATCCCTCCCTTCCTTCCACAACTCTGAAATAACTTCTCTGATTTCAAGATAGAGCTGCTCTAAGGAGGCTTTTCCTGGACTGAAGCGGATCCATCTCTGAGAGCATCATAAAGTACTTCAAATGCAACTGGCACCAAAGTGGTTGATTGTCAAGAGTAACAAGAAAAAGGTGCTGCCTGAATAAAAGGGAGAATGAGAAACAGGGCAGGAGCCAGGCTCTAGACATAGTCAACACACCCCATCCAAATCTCAAGTGGCCTGAGCTCAACAGACCATGAGGACCACAGTCACACTGGCAGTTTATCTGATGGTTTACGGGATTAGAGATGATATAATTTGACTTCTAGCAGTACACACATGGACAGGTCCCCATGACCAGAGAGCCAGGCATTCACCAAGTATTAATGCCACTGAGAGTAGCATAGAAGATTTTTTGTGAGTTCTCAGCAACCACCCACCCCTACAAAAATCCTATGAGAAGGATTTTTTTATGCCTGATCATGGAAACACTTTGGAAAATCCCACCAGAAAATCTAAATTTCCAAATCAGGTGTGAAAATAACAGCCTCTTTGCTCCAAAGGCCTATGAATCTAGGCTAGGTACATGGAAAATAAGATTCAATTGCAATACAGGATTTAATAAATATATGAAGTCATATGTTCCAAGCCAAAACTACAGTGAATCAAAATAGAACCACATCAGCAAATTGCCCTAATCTGACATATTCAACAAGTCATCTAGACTTCAGTTAATGCTATTGCCTCTCCAAAATTGGCATAATGATATTTCACAACTCCAGAAGCCTCAAGTTAGTTTAACCACTGGTGTTACTGAGCTCCAGGAGCCTTACAAAGAAGCTGCAACATTTTGTTTACTCATCCCTCTTGACATGATTGATGTCAACACTGAACTGGTCTTATTTCCTGTCCTCAACCCGAGTCGTTTGGCTCTGTACTATACCCTCTGACACTTGGTTTGGAAAGCAATCAGCTACATGCAGTGCTTTATGATAATTCCATCTGACATAATCGCCAGGTAGTCCTTTCTGTCAAAGAACCAGAGTGCCTGTGAAGATCGAGCCAAGCTGTTAGGCTGGGCATGATGGTGAAGACTTTGTTTTGTGAACACTCTACCTTGGAGGTCGGTGTCTGAATGTGAGAGCTGGCAGACAGTATAAGGCATAGTCAAGGAGCCAGCAACAGCTGATATTATTTTAAAGTTGGTTTTGGCATCTAGCAGAGAGTCGCTTGTAGAAAAGAGTCTGGGATGGAGAAATCCTGAGTTGTTCCTCTTTAACAGATCAAAAAAGACAAATGGGAGTTTCTTACAAAGGCACATGTGAAAAAATAAGGAGATCTTCTGGAAATGTAAGACTGCTGGACTGAAAGCTCAGTGTCTTTGGAATGCTAAAGGCTTGATATATCCATACATCCAAGGGAAAAAGAAGTCCTCTTTGAAATTTCCACCTGAAGTTGGGAGAAAATCCTGTGGGAAAGGATTCCCAGAGAGGAGAAGAAGAGATTATTTGGCCTGTTAAGAGCAAGGATGGGATTTAGAGGCTGAAAACATGTAGGAATATCTAGATTCCATCCAAAATCTAAGTTGAGGTGGTGTTGCCCATTTCCATCTAATATAATCATGTTAGAGAGGCAAAGTCTCCATCACAGGGGATTGTGCAGCACTGCATAGAAAAAGAGCAAACACGGGTACTTTTTTAAGAAAGACATGAAAAGCGCTTTGAGAGCATCCTTGAGATATAAGTCTGACCTCACCAGCAAGTGCTCAGAAGAAAGTTGAGGAGAAAAGAGTCATTAAAGACATAAAAGGGGACAACACTTGGCATATGTTTAGCAATTCAAGTTATGTTGGACTAGAATTTTGTCTTTGATGTAAAACTTATTTTCTAGACAAAGGAAAATGTGGTAAATGTTATCTATTGGAAGATCATTAAACCACTATGGAGCATTATGACATAAATTGAGGAAACTTCAAGTGCTTAAAGTGACTGCAACCAGCTGGGTTGAACAAAGGTTTCATCAGGCCAGAGGAAGATTATGAGCAGAACTCATTACTGATAAATCTCTTCAGTTATTCTATTCATATTCATTAGTGTTTTCATTAATTACATTGTGCAATCAGCACATTTCTTAGCAAGATTTCAAAGTGAGGACTCACTGTTGGTAAAGAGGACAATAAGAAAATTGTCTAAGAAAAACTAGACAACCCTGAAGTGAGGAACAATGGAAATTAATTATAAAAAGTACTAGATTGTGCACTTAAACACCATAGTTAATCAGATACTTCTCAGCTGGATGCTCAAAAGAGTAGGGAAGAGAGAGCTGATGTACCATTCCCACTTAAGATCTTGGTTTGTTCTCCTCTGTGAGACAGGACTGAGTGGGCACACAGCTGCCCTCTGTAAGGAAGGGTCAGAAGCACAGAACTGCCCTTTGCAGAACAACATCGGAGTGTAAAGCGGCCAAGAATAAATGTAATTTGGGGACTAGAGCACTTGAGTGTTGAAGCAGCATCCAAAATAAGTAAGAGGAGCCAAATAATTTGAGCTATCATATTTTCAAATTCACAGTCTTTATATGGTCTATAAATATTCTATAAATGAGCAACAGTGAGGGCTGCAACCAGGCCCAACTCACTGGAGATAAAGTATACTGAAGTCATCTCCAGCCTCTGATTTCCCCCTTGACTCTGAGTTTCTGAAGTTTTCCCCTAGAATTACCATACCTTTGCACATATAATCCAAACCACACAAAAAATACTACCATTTTAAAGTGGATCTGGGTTCATTGACAGTAGGAATTACTCAGTGTGATAGTTCACAACAATAAAGGCTCAGGCCTGTGGCTGTAGAGACCTGGTTTACATGCTAAGTCAGACTACAAGCTGTTGTCCCCCCATCACTAGGTCAGGAATTAGAAGGGAAGACATAGAAATGGCTGTTCTGTGTGGGATCAAAGGCAACCCAGCTCCTCCTAGAGGGTGTTTTTTATAACTAGTGCCAAAGCAGAGTGCAAAAAAGGGGCAAGCCTGTAGAAATGCTTCACTGCATGCTCTCCTGGGGAGCAGGGACAGAGACACTCTATTAAGGTGATAAAAGACGAAAGATTATCACGTTATAGAAGGTGAAAATATCCTGCCCTCACTGCCTTGTCTACCAAAGAAGCTGAAAAATGGCATTGAGCACAGTCTATGGGTTACAGAAGAGCAAACATATTTTGGACTGAGTCACAGAATGCTGCACTGTAACTTCCCACATAATTTATTTCTCCTGTCCCTAAAGCTTTTTCTCATAGATGCTGTTAGTAGAAATTAGGGAAACTCCTACCCTCAACCTGCGCTACTGTGTGGTACATGGTCACTAGAATTGCTCTGTATTGTTTCTGAGAGAAAAATATGAATAAGTGAAAACAATTGACCTTCTTGATATGATGACATCAGCTTTGCCTGAACTGTGATTTTGGTAAATATGCAAAGGTGTGTTAGAGTTCAGACAATTCTAAATACATCCTTATTGTGTGGCAAGGTTTTGGTAGTGGGGGGCTACTGGGTGATTTCTGTGAGAAGCTATTGGAAGTTTTCCTGTGTCCAAAAGAGCCAGTGCCAGATGGCTGCAAGATAGATCTGCCACTGTCCTTATCTCAACCCACAAGCCTTTTGCTATACTTGCTCTCCCCTGTCCAGTCGAGGAGGGGAGTGATGGAGCAGATTTGATGTGTACCTGGCATCCATCACAGGTCAACCCTCCACGAAAGAAAATTCATGTAGTTATGCATTAGGATCCCATGCAGCAATGGGATCTTACGAAGATCCCATGAAGTAATCAACCCTCAGCAGCCCAGAGCTTTTCTGTGTTTCCTACTGTAAGACTGCAGTGAAGCAAACTACTGCACACTGTTCTGAAAATGCATAATTCCATTTCTCTAGTAATAAATGTTGCAATATACAAATCTGAAGACTATATCCAAGAAAAATGCTATAATTCTCCAAGGTATTGGTATCATATGTTGGTGCTATTCTATAATAAAGGGAATTATTTGAACTATTGCCTTCCAGGCCAACACACCTCCAATTCCCTCGACTGTTCTGCTTGATTCTCCTGTTATCTTAGCTCAATTCCCTCAAGAAATTTAGATGGGAATTTTTCTAATTTACAGCAATGTACTGGCAAGCTTGGTAGCAACTCCTTTCAGTAGCAGGGATAGTAATCATCTTGATTTAGAAGCTATAACACAGCCTTCCGATGTGCAGGCAGAGAAAATGCACTGTGCAAGAGGAAAATCAAAGCTGATGGCCCCCAGGAACAAAGACTGCTCCAGTAACTGGCTCTGTGCCAATCACCCAGACAAAGGACAGAGAAGATCTTCAGTAAAATAAAGTATAAGGGAAACTGCAAAAATGTTTTAGAACAAGACAGGCCCATATTCATCATCTACACAGTAAACAGACTCAGTAACAGGAATTTCTATGAATTCCAAGCAGGCACAAAGGTTCGCCAGCGAATGACTGGAGGAACAGAGTTCATCCATCAATGCCTCAATTACTCCCAGTTATCTGGGAGGGGGGATGGTTTAAGTACAGACCATTGCTTTCGTCATGTCAGCTTTATGCCGTTGGTGTCAGAGGGTTTGTTTTTCTGGCAAACTTGGCAGCTTCTGTAACAGCAAAAAAGATGCTTTCCAAAAAGTTTGGGTGGGGAGATGTGTCAGTGATGCTCTGCTATGGCCTAGGCTGAGGTCAGCACATCAGAAAGCCACTGGAGAGGCTGCAAGGAAGCTGGAAACAAACACATGTCCATAAATAACTGGAAAAGGAAAACTATTTTTGCTGAAAAAGTAGATAAATAAATCTGAAAAGGAGCATTCCCGGATCTGCTTTCAGAAGTGGGAGAGGGAGGAATTTTGAAAGCTCTCCATCCTGCCCCTTCTCCTTTTGGCACACAGGGAGACACCTCTGCCCATGGTGTTGAGGGATTCTTGTACCCTGGAGGGGGATAAGTACAAGGAAAGAACTTGGTACATGGTAATCCAAGTCAGCTGTGAGGTAGGATCAGATTGAGTCCCAGGTCCCATTATAACCCCTGGAATGTGATATTTGGCCCTGTCCTGTCCCCCAGAAAGAGAACACCAAGATCTCCGGGCTCCAGGAGGTCCTGAGTCCAGGTAGGCATAGGGAAATGGATAAAGGTGGAGATCTGCGCTTAAAGAGCTTCGCCTCCTTCCAGACTGGTAGTGTTGTCTTTTCTGAAACAACAATTATTGTGACTCATGATTTTCATGGCTGATGCACCCTAATTACAAATGGCTGTTTGTTTTGTGTGTGCATTACACTGAATTACATCTTAGATGGAAAACTGCCATTTTATTCTTCAAAAAGCAAGAAAAAATTTTTTTTTAAAAATCAATTAGCCTCCCACACATTTGAGACTCCTCAACATTGTCTTTCTGGAAATTTAAGAAGTTTTTGAAAAACAGTCTAAGTCACTAAGAGTAACAAGAGGTATTTCAGCTGGCAGCACTGTTAGACAAAGGGACATAATGGATGTGGAGTCCTGAATATGAAGCCAGACACTGGAAGGGACACCAGAGGAGTCTTGCCCCTACAAGAAATAAAATGAGAGATGATACAACACTTTTGTTCAGCTAGACTGGAAGAACAAATCATGTTTCTTATGAAACAATCCTATGAATAAACCCAGTAAGCTAAAAAGTCCTCAAAATACAGCCACACATAAAAGGTTAACAGCAGATTTCTGGAGTGGCTTTGTCAACCCAGAATAAGAGAGGTAATTTAACGTAATTGCTGACTTTATAAGGCTTTTAAAGATTCTCCTGACACAGATTTGCACCAGCTTAGGTATTGTTGGCTTATGCCATGTATAAGATTGTCTCACAGAGTTCAAACAACCTACAGCAGGTTGTGCAGCAGATCAGGACCCAGCATCCTCTGAGTCATGTAAATTACTTAAAATATGACTAATTTTCCAGCTTGAAGTTAAGCTCCAATTTGCAGGTTTTGCCAGTTCATGAACTTAGTGAATTCCACCCAACATTGTGAAATAAACGTGACACTAAACTCAATACCACTGTTACCTTCTCAGTCCAAGGCCATTCTTATGACCTTAATGCTTTGAAGACAACAAACTTCAAATGTGCAAAACGGACTGAGCTTAATAAATTTTAGAAGCTGGAAACAAACTCCTTATAGATTCATTGGCAGAATCCTACAAGTGTAGATGCCAAATAAACAGACAGACCAATCTGCAGTAAAATTCTAGAGTAAAACTGGGACCACTGTGCACTAAGACATTGAGCAACAGTTCATATCAGGTGTATGCATGCCCAGGCAATGCCTTGGGAAAATGACCAATTGGAAAATATGTGATGATACCACATGCTGCCATTTTAGTTGTCTCCTTATCTTAACGCCTATGTCTGCACTGATGCAATGATCAGATTGTGTCTGCTGGCTCTAATGGGATTCCAGGCTTTGACATCTGCCTTCCTCAAACTCCCTGTGGACAAAATAATATAAAAAATAAAATCTGTTCTCTCTTTAGGGAAAAAAAAAGTTATTTTCAGAATGTAAGTGCCCCTGTATGTGATATTGCAATCCAACAAATTAAAAAAAAAACAGCATAAAGAAGTTTGCTATGATGGGAAGGAAGAGAAATCAAGTTCTTTTCCAAGTACTTTTTGTGTTTATTCTCAGGTTGTTGATGTATTTTGAAAACTGCAGAGATTAAATAGATCCCTGGGGCTCCCAGGTGTGAAAGATCAGCACTACTGAAAGTAGCTGAGGGAGGGAATGTTCACAAACTGTAACCTGTCATCATTAAATCATTTTGCTGAATACATCAAAATGCTAAACACAAATATTTACATATAAATCTATTCATCTGTCTATTCATGTTACTAGCACAAATACACAAAACATATGTGGAAATAAAATGGATGCCTTCAAGGTTTCTCCACAAAAATAATCAATAAAGAAATTCATGACAAGAAAAAGACAACCCATAACCTGGGATATAACTGAGCAGTCAAATCAGCAGCTGGAGCTTGGAAACAAGAAAATCCAGCAGTTTAGAGCACCATGAATCACCTCTGTTCAGCTCAGTGGGGCACAGCGTCATTCCCAGTAATGAGTCTCTAACACATTAACACTGTGATTTATTTCACTGCTGACCAAAGTGTTCAATGGGTGGAAGAAAAAAAAGAAAAGTGCATGACATACTTGGAGTAATATCCTATTGGGAATGGAGAAGTGCCAGCTCCCAGGTGGTCCCCAGGACATGAGGGCACCATGCCCACAACTCTAGGGAGCTGTGCCATGGAAGAGTCTGGCTCACTATTTCCCAAAGAGATTCCTTCATGGAGAGAGATTCAAAATTATAGGTAGTTACCATGACCATCTGGTTCAAACTCAGCAACCCCTGCGCTCCTCACATCGTGATCACTCTACACAGTCTTTACGAACTTGACCAGTACTGCTGGTATTTTGATTATCATTTCTAGGGTCACAGCCTTTGTTCCACTAAAATAAAGGCAAGAGTTACAGAATTAGGCTTTCAGCATGGTAGGATAAAGGTTCCATCTATTTAAATTAAGATATGGCACTAAATTAACAGTTCCCAGGACCCAGGATAGGCAGGGAACAGCACAGATCATCCACAGAGATTTTATTTTCTCGCAGAATTCTTCGTGTACCCTCTCACAAAACCTACATGACAAAAGGGGACCAAACTCCAAACACACGGTGGAGATTTTAGGCAATTATTGATTTTGCTATTCGAGTAGAAAGAGCAGTTCCCATGGCAACGAGCCCATCATTCCCTACCTATTGCTCTCATAACACAAGCTCTTTATTTAAAGGAATATGTATGTTTGCACAGCTGCCCCTCAGAGACCGATTTCCTTTCATTTTGCCCAGCTGTAAGTGATGAACCACCCTGTGTCTGGCTCCTTGAAGCCATACTCCAAGCTTTTCCCATGCCCTGCAGCTTCCATGGGGTTGCAGTGTGGGGGATGGACCACCCAGCAGTGCTTGGGTTGATGCTGCCCCCCCCGCAGTTCCAGATGAACCCTGTCGTGCTGCTGACTGGGTCCCCAATGAAACCCCAGTTCTTTTGCATCAACACTACACAAGCACAGAGACGACCCCCAAATTTTTGAGTTGTGTCACATTCAGTCTGGCATTGGTGAGCAGAAATTTCACCCTCGGTATTCACAGTATTTCTTCAACAAAACAAAGTAAAAAAAAAATAATTAAAAGTATATCACATCACTACTGAAAATTATGGCAGGTCTGAGTGGGAATAGTCAACCACTTCTGATGTTTTCATCACTTAAATAACACACCAGCAGGACAGACTGGCTCCTTGGGAGGTATAAATCAGCACAGCTACCTGCAGTTTTAATAGCAGTCAAGTTGTGCAGGCTGATGAACAGGCTTCACTTCAAAGAAACACTGCTCATAAAAAGGGGAGACATCGGGTCCTCTTGGAGTGGTTGGCAGGGCAGCACTCAGGGAAATCAGGGCACACCACAACCTCTGTCACAGGTTACCCCCTGGCTCACAGTAGGGCTTTATGATATGGCCATCTCCATGCTGGGAAATGGGAGGAAAGAAGGGCTATGTGTGCCCCTGAGCACCACAGCTGGGCTGCAGCCCTGTGCAGCCACTGGGGAAAGTGCTCGGGCTCCAACAAGAAATGGGAGAAGCAGCAGTGACACTAGTTCCCCTGAAAGTTAAAAGCAAAACCTAGTCCAAATGCAAGACCTGCCTTCTAAAAACTATCCACTGAAAGAGAAAAAGTGCGGACTGGTTTGACAGGGATGAGAAAAGATGTGGCTGGGCTGCAGTGGCAGATTGCTTTGCTTCTGGCTGCACACAGCAGGGAAACACACGTACAGACCCAGAAACTAGTCACTTGCAAGCAGGATTTTTTGGACAAATTTTGGTCTCCTGGTAAAATTTTATGAGACACGGGCTATTCCTAAGCTATTGTCTCACAAGCTTCAGGTCCCATAATGACAACCTTATGCATCCCAGCTGGAGCAGCCTATTCTCATTTGAGCAGGATGCAGTATCTGGCTGTAGTTCCAGGTTGTGGTACCCAAGAGATTTGCAGGCAGACCCCTTGGTGGCTTTGGAGGTCAGAGAGGAGCACAGTGCACACAAGCCCAACCACTCATCTGTGCTACAGGCAGTGCAGTGGCACTGCAAGAGGTGCCAGGAGCCTGGACAGGGAGATCTCAAGGCATGAACAGAGGAAGGACGTGAAGATACATGTTCTGAAAGACGATAGAGGAAAGCACAGAGAATCACAGTGAGGGAGATCAGATAAGCCTTCACTGGGTAGAAGTAAAGGTATTAGAGCTGAAAAACCAGCTAGATTGAGAGGAAGAATAAATACTCAAAGCAACAGCAGGACGAAACTGATCAATTGCAATAGCTACAAGGGAAAAAGAGATGAGAACATCAGACATATTACAGCACAGAGCCTGAAGAAATGCAACAAAAATTGAAGAGACATTAATGGGTTTAAAAAAAATACTAAAAAAACCTCCAAAACCAATAGAAGTCTTTGAGAGACATCGGATACGGGTAAAGATGATGTGAGGAGTTTTCTGGGTTTTTTTGCTTTGATGTGCTAGTGGTCAGGTCTGTAAATTTTCACTCAATACAAGGGAACATCTACTTCAGAGATACAACTGGTACAAGAGTGTTGGCATGTGTGATGTAAACCAAGGGGTGGCAGAGGGTAGGACTTGTATCTTAGCCAAATAATTCAGCATATAAAGGCAAGACTGATTTGACACTGTTAACTTGCATTTCAATCAGTTCATCTAGCTGAACACACAGTCCTTCTAGGACATGATAGAATGTCTTTCTTAGAAATAAGAAAGTCATTGGTATATTCTATCTTTCACTGCTCATCTAATACCAGTGATTACTAGAAAAGAATGCTTGTTTACCTCCAAGGCATAGAAACTTCAGGTTCTTGCTATTTTGCTTCCTTTCCTCTTTCCAATTTTCCACTGATTTTCATGGTTTTGAACGCTCTGTATCATGTCTAGGGATCAGCCTATAGCGAGGCATTAAAGAGGGGTGAGAAAATAATTTTCTAGTTCTATTTTACAGAAGGATTCTTTCGTAGGAATAGTCACCTTTTTTCAGTATTCATTTTTTGCATTTATGCAGAAGGTCTAATAATTAGAAATCTGAAAGAAATTCTCTGGGAGTAACTGTGGGCATCAAAGAAAAGCTACCTTCTTATTCCCTTTGCAGCACAGTTGTCTATTGCCTGCTGTAATGGAAAGAGAGCTATGCAAGACAGCTATCCATCTACAAGTGAGTTGTCATCAACTTGATGCAGCCAGTGTATGAATAACAAAAGGCTTCTTCCTGCAAATAGGATTGTTGCACTGTTTACAGCATTAAAAAAAAAAAAAAAAGAAAGAAAAAGCTGTGACATGAGGGTTTTTTACTTCATTGCTGAGCAACGTTGGGATACAATACAAACAATGCCCTTGGCATCTCCTACAAAGTCACATAAACAACAATGAACCTCTTCTTGATGGCCATTGCCTTATTCATGCCTTTATAGCACAGAATTGAGAAAGACCCTTTTATGTAAAAAAAACATCCATGTTTCATGATCACATCCATTAGGATAGAAAGAAGGGGTAGGGGGGGGCAGAAATCAGAATTTCCAGCTATTTAATTTTAGAAGAATGGATGGCTCTTTTCCTGTCAACATAGCACAATTCCATGAATTAGTCATGATCATTCAATTATCTTCAAATATGTAAAGTGCAACCTTTTAAGTAGACTAATTTGTGAGCTTGCTTCATGGCCCTCTGCTTCAATTTACCACTTAGTCCTAGATTAAAGGATGGAGTTTGCCTTGGTGAGGTGGCCTGGAGGACATGACAGCAATGATTGTCTCTTTTGTCCTGAGAGAGCAGGGTGCTTCTTTTGTGTATCACAGGGACAGAAACCTTGACCACTTTTTCCATTGCACAACCTCCAAAAGAACACGATCATCTCCTGTATTAAGTCAGCGAATGAGAATGAAAGGGTGTTAACATTTGCAAGTTTTGATCTTCTTCAAGGCTGCTCTCGGTTTAATCCATTCTTTAACAGCAGAATTTGGCCCAAAGACTCACTGCCCTATGAGGATGTTACACTACTCACCTGGTGAGTAATTTAGTCTCTTAGTGTTACCCACTTAAACCAGGTCATAATTAGCAAAACCACAGAGCTTATGTTAAAAAGCAAACCCAGGGCTAAATGTACAGGTGCTTGCAGGGCCCAGGGAACCATCTAGCCATGACATGCACATCTGCTGTATCTTCCCCAGGCTGTTTCACTGCCTCAAAGGTAATCTCAGGCTGCCCATGCCACAGGTAACCCTCTTGCTTCCCTGCACTACACTGTGCACAGGCAGAGTCCCACACTCTTTGCCTTCACAAAGCACCCTACTGAAAGGGGCCAGCAAAGCTGTGAAAAAGTGGGAAATACCACAATACTAAAGACAGCAAAGCCATGTCTGGGACAGGTGGCAAAGGACACCCCAAGTCAAAATGAGCTGCAATCATTTCTATTACATACCAGTGAAGGAGACTGAAACGGGATGTTTACTGATCCACACACATTTCAAACAATTTTTATTAACTGGCAAAAGTTCAGAAATTATAATTTATGACCTAGCAAATCTACCTTAATGCTTTAGATGAAAGCAGTTCAATGTACAAACTGTACCCAGAATTTAATCGACACCTAATTTGGTAAGAATCCCCCCAGACTTAGAAAACAATACAGACATACACTTACAGGTGAAACCAAACTATCAGGAGAAATTGAAAAAGTTACATTTGTGACAGCAAGATTGATCCCAAATTAAGGCTAAAAGGAAAGAGAAAGTTCCTTTCTACATTGATCAATGCGATAAGGCAGCTTGTAATGTGCTGGATCTCAGCTGTGCACAGTCCTGAGCTTTTCAGGAAAGACATATTTGAATCCAGTTAAAAAATACAGGCATTCATAAATAAGTAAAATGAAATTACATGGCCTATGTGACAAGGAAAGCCAGATTCAAGGATAATAGGGATTTACCCAGCATTTAACTGGACTGATTGATCCCTGTCTCTCTGAGGGCCAGGATTAGGATCTCTGCAAAAAGTTTTCCTTCAGGCCTGTGAGGTTCACAGCCTCTGGCTGCAGTGAGAAGGCCCCTGAACAGAGCTCAAATATGATTTTTGCTTGTTTACCACCTCCCCATTCACAGATATTAATTTACAGCATCCAAATTATGAAAACCTGTTGTCCCTTGGTAATCTGGGAACTGCACAAAATCAGGATTTTTGCCATTCCCACAGAGACTATTTCTAAAATTTATTCTATGTTATGTTTATTGCAAGTTTCTGCAAAAATATTGTTTGGGTTTTTTCCAGTGGTCCATATATGTGTCTTCTTTTTGGAGCAAACAACCAGATACTAACTGGTTAATAGATATTCTATTCAAAGAGAAGCAATGTGAAACTGAAGCCAGGTGTCTGTACTAATGAATTCCTCAAGAAATCAACTTTTAACAATTGATCAGAGAATAAGACACCTTCTGATGCTTTCTCTGAAGTGGAGATCAGATTACAAGGAGCAACACGTGAAATCTGAGGCTAAAGAATGGTTTCTGTCACAAATTGCAAAAGGAAGAGGACAATGGGAAGCGCCACACCTCTCTGGGCTCTGTGGTCCCTACACTCTGTGTGTGGATATTTGATATTGCATTTCATAATTAAGAAACAGATTGCCATAAAGGTGCAGGAACACAGTGCAAGACAAATTAACAGATGCTCTCTGCTTTTTCTGAGTCTCCTGGGGCTGGCAACTTTGGATTTAACAGCTGAAAAAGCAGTTAACCATAATCTGATGCCAGATGTTTAAGAATTGAGTGGGATCCTCAGGAAAGGGTTCCCGTGAAGGAAGATCAGGACACAGCTTTGTGAGTGATGTGCCAGTCATCAGGGTAGCAGCCTCCTTTTGGGACACAGAAATTGAAGGCAATGGGGCAGAAAGGTGGGGGCTTCTTCTAAATGCAGTCAAGAATGATGATTTAAAAATAGAAAAAAAAACCCAAACAACAACATAAAACCCACTACAGGTAAATACACAATTTCCTTTACACTATAAAACGCAGGGAGGTAATAGAGAGTGCTGATAAAATAAATAAACAAAAATAATCCTATGCAACAGGAAGTTGGGAGACCAGCCAAAAATGTGGGTTGTGTTTGCAGAATTTCTTTAAATCCAGGAGTCTTCTCATAATTTAAATCCATGGGGATTTTCCCTTCCCAGGAAGCTAATTAAACCACACAGCATGTTTTGTTAGCTAACAAGAAGCCTGTACCCATTATGGGACTATGAAAAACCCCATGAAAGACAAGCTACCACAAGCAAGCACTGTACACATAGTGCTGATGTGGCCAGTGCATACTGCTGTGTAATGTCATACACAACGGCACTTCTCAAATATGTTTCCAGGCTTTCACAGCCTTTTTTTTCCCCTAATTTTCAGTTTCCCTTCACTTCCATCTGATGCCAATGTTGTTTACATTCCACTCAGCTGACCAGTTGCAGACACAGCCAATACCGCTCCATACACAAGGAATATTGCCACTCCATGAGTATTTATGCAACAATCAAGAGAATAATTCTGGATCTCATCTGCTTAAATGGAGGCAGAACCAGAGGAGGTGGGTCCGTAGCCACCAAAGTTTGGGAGGCAAAAACCTGCAGAGGGATTTCTGTGCTGCTTCCCTCCCTTTGGGAAAACCCTCCAGTGCTGTGCCAGCAGCATCACACACACAGTCCCCTTGAGCTGGGTGAGCTCCTGACACACCATCCCTCTCCAACCCCAGGAGCTCATGTTCCATTCACTCTATTGCTTTCTTTAGCAATTTTGCCCCCATGCATGATCAACTCTGTGCTTTAAAACCTGCACTGCTTGCTTTTGCTGTGTATGACCTTGGACGTTTTATCACAAGCAGTTCATAGCTTAGCCCTGAACTCAGCATCCAGGCAAAGGCCAGGATACAGTTAGGACCTGTGGGAAATCTGTGTATTGCAGAAGAGCAGCCTGCAAACTTCCTTCTATGTCCATGCAGATCTGGGGCAAATCTTACCCTAGCGCAACTCATCCTGAACCACTGGCAGCAGTGGAGACTTCACAGAGCACTTTAGATCAGACTGTGCTGTCTGTGTGGCTGGCATAAGGAGGATGAAGTGGGAATTTTAAGAAATCTAGTCTTTCCGAGTTGTATTGATGGACTAAGATACATGATACAGAAAAACAGCTGGTGGGAAGGAAGTTTTGATTTAGGTTAGTGGTTTGGGTTTTTTCAGAAAATCTTGCCTTTCATTTTGACCAGTCCCTCTAACTAGAGATCAGAGGGCTTGAGCATTAACCCTGATATTAATTTTCACATGCTTGGCTACTGTGAGACTGCTGTCACCTTCCCTGCAGGTCCCAAACTCCCTCCTCCTCTCCCAGCATATCAAGTGTAACAACCAAGCCTTACCTTTTGCATCAAAAGTAGCCTCCCAGGCTAATCCCATCCTCCCCTTTGACGGCAACCCTATCTCCTGAGAGCAGGAATGTCTTCCAGGCAAAACCTGGAAAACCGTGCCTGGATTTTTTTCAGCAAGCATGACACAATAGAAGACGACTGGAATATTTTTGGGACAGAGATGACTTATTCTGCTCCCTGCACAGCACAGTTCCAACCAGCTTGGTTTCTCAGTACTATTACAACAGAAAAGTATTGGTAATACTAGTAACAGTACAAAAGGTAAAAAGTCTGTGTATTAAGGTCCATGTAAGCAACATGTTATCTTTATGTGGCCTACTACAGAAGAGTCTATGGGCAATAAATAGTAAATAATTTGTACATCTTTTCACCTCATAAATTGTTTTCAAACATTTGGGGAGGGAAAAAAAGAAACCCAGGATGTAACTGGAATCTTTCCAATTATTTCCTCTTTTGCTTCTCTAAACTTCAAGTGCCAGATAGAAATGTCTCCTGAGATAGAGATGTCTGCATTAAATGGACTCAACTACAATCAGAGGCTCAGTTTTTCTCTATTGAGAATAAAGAAGTGCTCACAGGCCTTGCTAGACAGCATATATTTTGAAATATCAGATACTGTAATTATTTCTATTCCATTTTAGGAATGAAACATCAATAGTCAAGAAGCAAATACTCCCTCCACAGTAAAAAGAGCCAGATAGCTTGTTTAAAATTCAACGCATCAGCCAGAAACAGAGCAGCCAGAGAGAAAAGGCTGTGTGCCTTTCTGCTAAGTGTCTTGAAAGAAGACAGAAGTCAGACACAGGCCACAGCAGAGGTGACAGCAAGGACCCAGAGTGAATCCTGCCCAGCCAGCTTGCAGAATCACACATCCTCACTGCCCACACCTTGTCCTGTAGCACAGCACCATTAAAACAGCAAACACATCAGCAGTTTAGCTTCATTCTCAGGAAGAAAGGGACTTCTCCACTTAATACAGTGCTGGGAAGGTAATTTATTGATACTTGTATGTGTGCAAATATTGCACTAGTACTATAGTGCTTAAAGAGAGAACTAATACCCTCAACTTTCTGGTCTGTACCCAAAGCTAATTCTTTTTGTGTTACCTCCTATTTAAATTCAGGAAGGGAACTTGACCATAGTTTTCCCTAATATTAATGAACTGGCCTTGAACATAGAGTGAATTATTAATGGCATCTCTCAAAAACACTGATGTTACTCTGTACTCAAACCAGCATTAACTCCCCCTGTGCTTTGAAAGGCATTTCTAAACTACAGCTGTCTGGGGAAATGCACAGCTAACAAAGGGAGGCAGTGTGGATGTCTTGGACCAGCGTTGGAGCTGCAGAAATCTTCAGATACCTTGTGTGCCCAAAGACAGTGAGGGATCTGTTGGCTGTTCCTCATCTCCCACCACACTCAACCCATCCAGAATACAGTCAAGAGCAACAATATGCCCGAGGCAACTGCACTTTTAGCTCACTCTACTATAAACTCTACTCTGTCACTGAAGATGCTCCTGACCCTGGCATGAGATGATTCACTTCTCCTCATACCTCTTTGGCCATGGTCAGAGATTTATAATATTGCTGTTTCCAAAAGAAATTTTTGCTTTACCAAATTTGTATTCTCACCTTGACCTATTCAGCAGGAAAATGCCTTAATAATGGTGTTAGGAATTGCAATCTAATAGAAACAGGAATTTGGTCCTACTTAGAAACCTCTAGCAGGAGGGACACATTCATGAAACCAAAGGAGGGAGGCAAAACCAGCAATTAAAGGTGGGTAAAGCAGAAATCTTGGAATTAGAAGATAAAAGTTGAATACCTATATTGACCTTCTTGAGTTCCTAGTTTAACACCCTTCAGACCCAGTTTCCCTGTAGCAAAACGCGAATAAAGTCAGATATCTCCTAGGGAAAATTTTGCTTATATTTCTGTATAGAAATACAAAATATATGAGCAGTAGTATTCTGGTAACTTAAAATGCCACACACTGAAAATGATTTTAGCATAACTTAACAAGATAAAAACTCGATTCTTAAGCAAACCCCAGAAGGATTCCAAGTCTAGCAGGTCAAAAAGAAGGCCTGTCCCATCCCTTTTGTGTGCATAAAGGCATGAGGTTTAGAGAAAGCTCTTCAAATTTCTGGAAAGGGAAAGAAAACCAACAGTCTGGTGCCCTGGGGAGACAGGGATAGGGTTCAGGTCAGAAATAGCAGGTGCAGTCAGTATTTCTCTGTGTCACACAGAGAACAATAACATCCCTTTTGCAAAGAAAAGGAGGGATTAAGAACTCTAGCCTAAAACAAAGGTTTAGATTATATAGTCTAGATTAGCAGCCTCTCCTTCAGGCCCTACAGCACGTTTCTCATTAGCACACAGGCGCATGAGGTTTTAAAGATCGTTCAGATGAAAGGATAGCTCAGCACGTCTCTAGTTCAACACCCTGCTCAAAAAAGGGGTACAAGACGAGTTCAGAACTAGGTTTCCTAGCACTTTGTCCATTTCATCTCAATAAATACAAACAATTTGTTCTTTCTCTCTCTTTAATGGCTAAAATAAGTTAATACTGGTATTGACAAGAGTCCTGCAGTCACAGCAAGCAACTACAAACCAAAAGGCAGGTTATAAAGCCAAAAGCATGACAGTGGAGTGGTACTGTAAATGAGCACTTGTTAACAAGTTGCCGCAGGAAAACCCAAAAGCCATTCTGCACTTCACAGAGAGAGTTAATATATTAATCAACAGGGCTTTGTCTTGTTTAAATACCCTATCTTTTGCATTTGGATCTTCATGGCAATGTACTCCACCTGATCTCAATCTCACTCAAGGGTGGTTTAACAAATCCTGTACTAATAGTCTGCAATCAGAGAAGCACCCAAAGAACTGAGCCCATGACTGAGTGCATAATAAAATTCAAAGCATCAGACTAAATTTCACCATGTTACACTACCATGAGTACCAAGTCTAACAGTAGTGGCTCAGCAGTAACATTAAGGTTAATCTGCCCAGTAAACATCACAGCATTTTTAGGTATTTTCCAGCCTAAAGCCAGCCTGCTTCAGCTTCGGGAAGACCATGAATTGTCCCAGGGGTAACTCAGACCAAGATGATGGAAAGGATTGCTTGCACACATCTATATTCAATATTTAGTTTAAAGTTTCACAAAAAATCCAGTTTCATTATGTACTGAAAGCCTCATCCATACCAGCTCAGCCTTAGTTTTAATACTGGATTTACCCAACTCAAAAGCTGAATCCTTGACAAGATTAAGTCAAGGTAAATATTTGTAAACTCAAAATAACACACACATGTGGCATATATGCACCTGGCCATACAGTAGAAGAGGCACGCAGATATGTTTGACATTTTACACTTACTGCTGGACATGAACTTTCAAAGCCCCCAGCCCTCCCAGAACTTAGTGACTTCATAATTCTTTGGAAAAAAAAAAAGATACATATACATATGTGCATACACACATACATATATGGGCACATATATATAGGTCCATATAGTTACACACACACATGAGCAGTAACAGATTACCCTCCTCTTACATCTCTAAACAAAGGGAGTGTTCTCACACACCATCTAAAGGGAATAAATGCACCAGAAGGTGCCCATTGACTTTAAATAAAGCCCACATAAAAATAATAACTTTTCATAAGCTAGTTATATCAGCCACACACTCTCAGCAGGCAAAGGACAAGCCTTTATCATTATATTGTCCTCAGTCACTATTTAACAATACTCAGTCATCTGTAATAATAAGCATGGAAATAATTAACACTTTAAAAGCACATAAGTTGTTGGGGATTTTCTTCCTTTGCTACTTATTAGGTATTTAATTCATTCATAAGACAACACAATAGAAGTTCCCACTGAACTTAGTGAATGTTTTGGAATGATGAGAATCTAGCAAGATTTTTCTCAGGACATGCTGACCTGTTGCCTTAAGATTTGATACTAAAGTGCATCAGTAGCACACTCAAGAAAGATACATAAAAATAAATTGAAAGAATTTAGAGAAACAGCCCAGAACTTTTTACTTCAACAAGTGCTCCAAGTACCTCTTAAAAAGACCTTTCCAGCACCAATAGAGTTACATCAGAAATCAACAGGATATGTAATTTCTTGCCTTGTGTGCCATTAGAGACTGAGACTCACCAAGTTTCTGAAACATTGAAGTATTTAGATGGTATGGCTGAAGTCAGTTGAATAACTCAGCTGCTTGAAAACAGAACCCTCCACACTTACATCACCTTAGTCCCACGTTTAAATAATTTTCTATTCTTATGTTGAATTACTGACCTCACATCGCAGGCTCAGCCCTCATGCAGGCACTGGCTGATGTCCCAAGCTCAGCTGTTTTGAATGTCTCACCAACCTACCCTGTTAGGAAATAATTAGTTGATTTTCTTCCAGACCCTCCCTCAGTAGTTTTGGGCTCTTCCTAAAGATATTTCTGATAAATGATTTAAAAATTCTTCAGGCGAATACTCCTAAGAAATATTTCTGATCTGCTTTTATTACTGAAGTGAGAGTTCCAACCACATCTCTATTCTGTTAAACACGGGTAACACAAGTTTAAAAAAACAAACAAACCCAACAACACCCCAAATAAACAAAAAAAATCCACAGAAAATAAAAGAGAGAAAATATCCTTCAATAGATGTTGAATGACAAAAAAAGAGAGACAGAATATATAATATATATAGTCTATGTATATATAGTCTTCAGAATATATATAGTCTTCTATTAAGGACTTACACAGTAGGAAATTAATACTACAAATGGCCTCATGTGAGTATTTTAGGATATTGTGCAAGTTTAAGCCCACAAATCTCACTCACTTTCTTCACTTCTGTTCTGCTTTATGAGGCTGTAGCTCCAATTCTGCCTAAGAGAGTGAAAGACACCAATTTCAGGCTTTAATACAGATCAGGCAGGTGTGGGAAATCTGTTGGCTGGTTAGCATGCTAGGAAAAAAAAACCAGTTTCACCCAAGGCAAGTCGCATTCCTTTATCAAGTGAGCTGTCTCTGTCAAAAAGGATGGTAAATCTGCTGAAATTGAGCAATTCGCTATGCAAAGGGGCTGCCACAAGGGGGAGGTCCCATTGCACTGCACGTGGGCTCGCTCACCTCAGCTGCAGGAGCATCACTCACCAGTTCCGTATTCCCCTGCCATGAAAGCCCTGGTTTTTTTCGAGCTCATCTTGCACAAGAAGGACATTCTTGCCCTGAAATGCTCTCACTTCCCCTCACTTCACCTCTCCTTCCTTGTGCAGAAAGTTTTGATTGCACATCATCTCTGAGCATGTTACACACAAACAATCCTGCTTTCACAGGGGCAGAAGAGGGATACAATTCTTGTGAGTAGTATCTACTCATCTTGTGTGTTCATTACAGTGACACTGAGGCAAAGAGGAAGCAGGTTACTGTGGCATGATGTAAATGTCCTAAAAGAGTCCCTTAAGATGCCAAATCATTGTAGTTCTCTTCCCCAAACAAATTGGTCCTCTTCTGTCTTAGCTAATTCTCATGTTATGTGAGTTCTGTCCACCACCATGATGCTCCATTTCATTATTTTTAAATCTAACCTGAAAACCTATTAAAAAGAAAAAAACAAAGTGTTTCATTAATATGGCTTTACATGCACAAGAGCACAAGGGTATGGACTTTTTTATTCAGTAGAAATCCTGTATAAGGCCTTGAGATAACTTTAAACAGAGATACTAGTTCTGACTTTCAGTCACCCTGTTACCTCTTCTCTTCTGATACAAACAGGAACCTTCACAGGGACCTTCAAACTCCACAAGAGTGTTATGGGGAGACCCCTCAATATCTTGTGCATCACTGAGCCTGTAATCCAACAGAAGCTTTAGGGTTATTTAGCCCAAACCCATGGCTGGTGTGACTTGTCAGAGCCTCATAGAAGTAACTAAAGTTTTAAGAACCTGTAGCAGCAGCAGGTCTGTCTTGTGCAGATGCAAGCAGAGCTCCTCTGAGAGCTTTTAGGAAGAGGTTATAGCATGCAAGATTCTCCTGCCATGAATGGATTGTCAGGCAGCTTTCCCTCTGGCTTCTACATAGAAGAAAAAGAAACAACTTGCTGCTAGGAGATTCTAGAAAAAAAGTCAAAGAATTTTTTTCTACAGAAATCCTCTCAGACCCAGAACAAACGAAGGGGAAATCCAGTAGCAGCATCCCCTCTGTGTCTGGAGGGGCTGGACAGAAGTCAGCAAAAATGGCTCAATTTGTCATGACATCCTGCATGTTCTCCAACATCAGCTCCTGTGAAGGATGTTCCTTTCCTAATCTTCTCATCCTGTGTCCTTCATTTATGTTCTTTCAGGCACCTCTTACAAAGCTGAGAGGACCAGGCAGAAATTTTCCTCCAAAACAGGGCCAGGCAGATGTATAAAGTAGGAAAGGAGCCCAAGAAAAATGTTCCTCCCCAAGAAATATCAGAATCTGTGCAAAAAACATGCCCCTTTCTTGGTTTTCCACATACATTCTCTAAACCAAAAGTTTCTTCATATAAATCCATTATGACAAAATCATTCTCCATTTAAATCCTGCACGAGTGTGTTGACTAGTTTCATGCTTTAGATCAGTCCAGAAGTTTGTTATTTTAATAATTTTCATTTCTTGTCCTTGGAAACTTCATGAGAACTACATTTACTCTGCAAAAATGGAGTAATGGGTTGGCAAAAATGTTGTGCAGCCTTCATTTCCTCAAAGAAGTGTGGGAGATGGGTAGAGGTGTCTGTACCTGGTTAGAAATCAAAATGGTTTTTTCAGTGGTGCTCGGTTACTCATGCAGTGCCAGGACCACAGGGCCACGATGCACACCATTTTTTGGATGAACAAAAGCCTGGTCCACTCAAAGTCTGCCCCCAGCAAGGCCAGGGATAAGGAGGGATGATACAGGAGCAAAACACACTGTCTGACCAGCAGCACTGCTAAACCCCTATCTGTTGTGTTTGGAAAACAGTGAAAAGATCCAGGATGACTCCAAGCATGTGCTTAGCCTGAGACATGGATTTGGTGAAGATGATTGTGAGCTGGCAGGTACTGGCTTCTGTTTTGCATTAGTCTGGGGTCTAAACTGCAGAGTTTCCCATAAGGCTGCTGATAATGGAGTGCTCTATTCTTACACAGCTGGGGAATATGAGCACTTTTAAAACAGAATAAAATAATCCTTCCTGGCTTCTACACAATAAGAATCAGTGGAAGACTGTGGAAGATTGAGGGACTGTGCCCTGTGATTGATCTGATGTTCTGAGATATCTCTCCAAGCTGGCACACCTCCAGGGCCTGCCAGCAAGCATCCTCCCCCTGGCTTGGGTTAATTCTTCCTGACAGGGCACCTGAATTAGCAGCTCTCTAGCAGTAATTGTTCTTCAGCTAAAACACAGAATGTGTGTAATGGAATGTACAGAGCTTGTTGCTCTCCTCCATGGCAAATTCCCAGCTATGCCTTGAGGTTATGAAATAACAAGAGGAAAGTAATAAAAAATAGTTCTACCACTGAAGACCTTGTGCTCCCCACCCTGGATTGGGATTATACAGATAATGATTATTTCCATGGGCAAAGCACAAGCTGACAAGGCACTGAGTTGAACATCCCCAACACTCAGGATTAGTCTGGCACAATTTCTGTCCGTGGGACTGCATTGTCCTTACAAGTACCTAATGCCCTCCCTGCATGAACAGCATGGATATATATTCAGTACCATTTTACTGCCTCTAGCCATAGTCCAGACCTACCAGTCTGTGTGGAAGCCAGAGAGTTATTTTCAGTGTCTGTGGAGAGCTGAGAAATCTCTTTCCTAGATTATGTCAAGATAATGGGACTCTCTTTCCACGTGTTTGCAGTCAATGCTGCTGGTGAGTCCTTACTTTCTCAGCACTTCCATGCTGCTCTGTCAGAGGTCACTCCAGACCCTTGTACCAAAGTACAGAGGAAAACTACAGCATTGCAGAGATTCCATGAGGGCAAGGATGACCTGTGCATAGATATGCTCAGGGTGACAAGCAGCCCATGCTGGATCTCCATGGCTTAGTAAGAAATTTGTTTTTCCAAATTTAAACACAAATACAGACAAAAGTCAGGCTGGATCACAGCTAAGCGGAATCCAGTTTTATGAAGCATGCCTGAGAGACCCTGGAAAACTTGATTATGGTTGGGGTATTTTGAAATAATTTAGTTTTAACAGTCAGTCCAACTGAACCAAGTCAGTGTTTGGAAGAGATCTCTAACTTTTAAATGTCTCTCTCAGACATATCATTAAAGTTGGCTCTGGCAATTTGCAAGTTTTAGGCCCCCATCAAGATATCCACACACAGGTCAGTTTTTATTATTATTGCTTGAAAACCCTCTCAAGTAAAGATTACTTATAGATGAGATGAATATTGAATAAATGTAATCCATGGATTAATTAGCTAAAGCCCTATGTTAATCAGAAAGCAAGAAAGGGAGAAACACTAGCTCATTAAGCATTTACAAGTATGTTGTATGTGCTTCCAGGATTCAGTTACCCTCTCTCCATAACACAACTGCTTTTATTTAACACTTGGAAGTGTGTGAGACACCCAATGTCCTTGTATGTTAAAATTGTCAAATTATATAGTGTTACTCAGCACCAACACGAGAAAAATGCTAAATAGTACAGGACAAAATATTAGTGCTACAACTCCATACATTTTCACAGTCTGCATACAAAGTCTGACATTTACATAAGTAATAGCTGGATTCGTAGCTATGCATTACTTATTCACACCAGAGGTAAAAGATTCATCCATTAATTTCCTTCCCTCCATCCATAATCCTAAGAAATCCTAAGACCTGGAAGACATTTTATCCTCTTAGGAAAATCAGGCTCATAAGCAGAGGATGGTTGTGTGCTTGGTGCCAAAGAATGGCAGCATTTCTCCATGGTATGGCTGGGCAAGCTCTGGTCAGCCCTGCACAGATCTGTCTGATGCACACACAGAGACATGGAAAGTTCTCATGTGCCACCTCTCTCATAGCTCATAAGACATCTCACTGCCCTCTCAGGCCTGCCATGAGTCTTGTTGTAACATTTGTGTGTTTATTTTTGCTTTAATATGGAGCACTTTACATCACCAGTGATGGCTGTCAAAAGGATGTCAAATGAAGCACATTTTTCTTATTTCAAATATAACATTTTTTATAATATCACATCTTGAGATTTTTTTCCCCATGAATATTTCCACATTGCATATAAACAATAATAGCTTTTTTCTTTAAACTCTTTTTTTTATCAACACTATTCAGTGCCCATGAACTATAAGCATAGTATCACAAAGGCAAGATCAGCAGAGAGATACAATCAGATGTCCATCCACCTGATTCTGGACAGAAATTACAGATCTCTAAGATGTAACAAAAAACAAGGCGAAAAAGACTGGCAAGTCTGTGGTTTGACCTAACCATTTCGCACTTTTTCTTGGTCTCAGCTTCCATGACACCACTTTGTTGCACTGAACCCCACTGCTCCCCACACTCTGCTCTCCAGCCTTCTTCTGCATCACATCCTCTAGCACTGCCTGGTCCTCTTCAAAAGTGACAGTGGCTCTTCAAGTCTGTCACATGCCTCCCTGAGTACAACTACCACAAGGGACAAGGTTTCTCATCATGCTTGTGTGTCTGCACATCAGCCTAGTTGTCTGTTGCACCACAGACTCAGCTGAAAAGGTAATGTAGGGATTTTCTCCTTAAGGGTAAGCCCTTGGGCAGCAGTTTCAGCAACACACTTCAGTAGAAAATAATTGTCAGGCCTTATGCAACTTTTTCCCCCTCTATGAGATGGAGTCCAATGGAGTAGGAAGCAGGAAAGATAAAGATCCCTACCTATCCAAAAGTGAAATGTTGCCACCCAGGCTGTAAGAGCACAGTTTTATTATGGTCAATCTTACTACCTTTGACAGCGTAGATACAGGGGGAGCAGCATCCATACAGAGCTAATTGCAAATATGTTCAGCCATACTGATGTGTTGCTTCATGAGCCCTGGGCAGAACAGCTACTGTTCCTGCTCTGTCCCATACACTGGCACCTCTCAGCTCTCACTTCCACTGTGAGGGGAGTGCAGAGTGATCTCATGCCCCCACGTGGGCAAAGGGTGCCTAGGACCTCTGTGACTGCCATTGCAAACTTGAATTCCTCTTATTTGCTGATGAAATTAAATGCCCTTTAGTGTGCTGCACATCTAAGTGAAGGTGAGAGTAGAGTCTCTGCGGGGCTGTGCTATCTCAGTGGGCAAGCTCTTTTCCTCTTATGTAGAGGACTCCTGGTGGTTGTGTGCTTTGGTTTCTAGTGCAGGCTAAAAGTGTTTTCTCAATTTCACAGCTTCCTGTTAGACCTGTGAGCAGCTACGGACTACTGTCAGCTGCAGCTTGACCTGCTGTGTAAACCCCAGCCCCTTTTCTACCAGTGCATGTACCATTACCAGTATGTACCACCACTGTTGTGAACAGGTTATAAAATAAAAGAACACTCATTTCAACTCTAGGCAGGAGACAGAGGTATTACCTGGCTGCATGTTTTGATAGTAAAATGGATTTGCAGTCCCCATCATTTTTTCCAAATCATGTACTTGGTATCTATGGGTATGCCAAGTGGCACGAGCGGGCTTGGAGCCTGCAGCTGCCCCAGCTACAGTGCAGATTATGGGTGACTCACTGACCATGTGATGGGGTACAAACCAGGGCACTCAACTCTCAGTGAGATGCTCACATAAACATAGCTTGAGCATGCAAAAAGTGTTTGAGTATGCTTTGTTGGGAAAGAAGGATGCCATGAAAAGACAAGGGGTAATGAGTTTAAACTAAAAGAGCATCAATTTAGATTAGATATAAGAAAGAAGTTTTTTAAAGTGAGGGTCGTAAAGCACTGGAACAGGCTGTTCAGAGAGATGGTGGATGCCCCATCCCTGGGAACATTCAATGTCAGGTGGGATGTGGCTCTGAGAAACCTAACCTAGTTGAAGATGTGCTTGCTTACTGCAGCAGACTTGGACTAGATGACCTTTAAAGGTCATTTCCTGCCCAAACTATTCTGTGATTCTATGAGGCAGAAACAGTGCTGTCACTGAGTATGGTTTTGGGTTGGGCTACAGGGAGAGGGGTGATAAGCATCCACACCCTTTTTGTCTCCCATCACAGGATGCTCCAGAAACCTGACCTTCAGTTAATTAGCAAAGTTAGGTCCCTAGTCCTCCATTTGGGAAAGAGATGCTTGGGATTAAGGCAACTGAAGTAGCCTGCAGAAAATCTGTTCCAGCAGCCTCCAGCAACTGGAAATTTCTCCTTTTTTTGCCTGGAGCAGTATTAAATCAGTGACCGAGTGATCACATTTGAAATAAACCACATCAACATATAGTTATAAGTAAAACTCATTCACTAGGAAGACCTTCAAAAAATGCTATCACTGTCTTCAGACCCAGTCATGCCCTCTGGTGTGAGAAACACAGAGGGAAAATGCACTGTGCAATGAACTTGTAGGGTTAGAATTGTTAATAATATATGGGCATATACCATACATTATGTATTAAGCTCGGGAGAGCTGAGCTAAAGTCAAAGGTAGATGAAACAATCCATGGGGTTGGATTTAAAGTACTTCAAAGGTGCTCTTGGACTAAAATTCAGTGAGCAAAAAGCAGCAGAGAGAGGTTCAGGCTGGCACATCCTCAGTCGCTGCACCTGACCCAGAGCAGGAGTCACCTGCACAAGTCAGTGGTGCCAGTACCCTCAAACTGATCTTCACAACACTTCTCGCTTTTGGGAGGGAAGTAGGGAATTAAGACTTTCCCTGGCAACCCTTGGAAAAAAAGTCTTTGAGTACTGTCACCATGCCAGGTCTCCCAAAGGACACCTATACAAGCCACGGGTCTGCAGCATGTTTCATAGATGGTGGTGTGAGGGGGTAAGCTCTCCTCTTGGGAAACCTTTTTGCACAATCTGTGTGACTGCAAGAGAAACCGTGCACTGGGGACGCACCCTCGGATACTTTCTAAGGAAGCCACAGCTGAGGCAAATGGTGCAGGTTTTACCATGGAAATTGTTCAGACAAACCTATTCTTGGCCCACTGAAAGACTGCAAGCTGCAGCATGCAATACAATACTTTGTGGTACTAAAGGACCTTCCAAATGAGGGTCTCACATTAATTAATTAAGCCTCAGAGCACCTAGAAGGAAAATCTATCCTATTTTACCAGCAAGCTCAATGAGTATGCAAAGGTCACACAGAACAGAGGAGCAAAGGAAAGAGAGATCCTGGTATCCTGACTCCTGACTCCTTACTGCATCTATTAGCTCATGAGTCCCCTACAAGGGACATGCATGGAGGACAAAAGGTGACCCACAGCCACTCCCCAAGGGACACTGACTGAGAGGTTTAATAAGGTGCAGGAGAATGACTAACAGGTTTACACAGATTGACACAGGTCAATAAAGAATATGGCATTAAGAAAACTGATCCTTTCAAAGCCTCCAGCCACGTGCTTATGTCCAAACCAGACGTGACTTGTGTCTGTGTTTCATACGACACCACCAAGTACCCACCAAAGGGCTTTCCTTCATGTTTAAATAATGAAATGCAATGTAATGCCAACAGGTGCTTTTTTCACAGGGAGAAGGGAGAAGAAGTGAAAGCGTTTGGGTGGGCTGAGGCAGAGCCCAGGTTTTTCTTTCCTCTCCCACCCATCCCCGTCCACATGGTTCATGTGCAAGAGGTCATCGACAGCTGGACGCACCCTTCTGTCTGCAATGCCAAGGAGACAAGTACATGGGCACTGGAAGAGAGACTAACGTGTGTATGACTGGGGTGTGCGTGCACAGCACAGCAGCTACGGTGCCTGTGCAAAGGACGGGAGGCTGCCATGGGGAAGAAAAAGAAAAGCGCTTTACAGGTCATCCTGGAAGATGGTTGGTATCATTGTGAGATCATTTCAGTTTGGATGCTGCCAAATACTTGACTAAATGTCTTGGGACTTTGCAAGCACACTATTTTGAGTCTCTCAAATATCATACAATTTCAGTTTGCTTGTGCAAGGAACTTTTGCCAATCTGCCAGACTAAAGTAAATATTAAGAGCATTGCTGTAGGAAAAGACTATAATGTATAACCAATTAGGGACGTTCTGCTAAGCTCAGCTGGAGCTTAAGGGCTAGCTGTGTAAAGCATCATATGTGTAAATTCCAACAAAAATGCAATTACTCTTTGCTCTTTGTCTTGCAGCTGGAATAGAGTTTGATGGAGAAGTTGAAAGTGACACAGAGAGTGAAGGTAATGTAGAGATTAACAAATGTGATCTTATTTGACATACAAGAGGTGATACCTTTTCATTTGCTCTCTGGCTTCTGACTTGCTCTACAACATGAACGGTTTCATGAGCTACTTGCAAGAAAATAGATTTTTCCCTTGAGGTTTGATTTATAATATTGATATATAACCCACTGTTCTTAGCAGTCTGTCCCCTTTCATCCATGTTCCCAGAGTAGGACCCCATCAGAGCCCACATCGCTTGAGAGTCAGCCCCTAGTAAATCAAGCATTGCAGTAAAGCATCACTCTGTGCAGGGCTGGGACTGCTTTGCATTGTACTGAGGTCCGTTGCGCTTCCTGTAGTGCTTTCTTAGACCATAATACAGTGGGATGTTGATTAATCATGACCACAAGATGATAAAAATGAAAATGGACTGGAGTCAGACTGAAGGCTATGTGGGAAATGAGAAAAAGTCCACACCAGGATTAAAAACCCCTTTAACCTTGTATGTAGAGCATAAATAAAAAGAGATAACTAAGAGGTAAGGTCATAACAGCACTGGATAGGTGATATGAATATAGCTGCTACTGCAAAAATGGTTCACAATCATGTCTGTATTATCCATAAAATATGAGAAAGTAATTAGTAACTGACAGGGATTTTTTTTTTAAATCATATGCACCTTTTCCATATAAGCAAAAAAGGTAATAGGGTAAAAGTAACAAATGAATGCTTCACATTTAACCCAATATTTGATAGGTTGAAATGAAAACTGTGAGAGTTGATTGCCCCAAATGAACATTTTTCCAAAGAGGACAGGGGGTCCTTTGGCCTAGATCAACAACTGAAATTCAGCTGAGATGGACCATTACATAGTAACTGAAACCTGCCTAATGGCTCCTGAGAAATTAGTTAAAAGCTCCTTCTCCTTCCCAGTGTCAAGTGTGACAGCCACCATCTACTCCTTTTTTACCACTAACAAGCAGAACCTGTTGCCTTGTTATCTATTCCTAACCTTTCACCAAACCAAAAAATCCTCAAATTGCTTTTGCTTCTATTTTTCTCACCTTTTAGGCTCCTCATTTTGCACTCTGGATCCCATTCCAGCACAATTTCCCTTTTCCATTACAATATCTCCAACTTTAGCAAAAGAGAAAAAAAAATCCAAATGTTTTATTTGTTTGAACACTACTTTCATCAGCCAGAAAATCTGGAAAATTAGAAGCCAAAATACTCTGGAAAATGTATTAATGATTTTAATGCACTTGGTCATAAAAGAGATGGAGAGACTTGTATATTTTTTGAATGTTTTCTTCCCCTTTCCATAATATTTTGCAATTAAATCATACTCTATTTTCATCCTTGAAACTGCAAGTACTTCTGACTTCTGGAATAAAAGGTGTTGTAGCTTGTAATGCCAGTAAGGATGAAATATGCCTCAGAGACTATCCAGGCCTTTTCTTCTCTGAATATAGACTTTCCAATACAAAAGAAAACTCAGAGAAACAAAACCAGATACTGCCTGTGCTGCATCTTTTCTCTCTATAAATAGAAGGACTCCATCTCTATCCTTGAAAAGCAAACATCTTTCAAGGACATCACATCAACAAACAAACCACACATTGTGTAACAGACTGCAATTTCTATTTCCTTTGTTCTGGTGTGTTTGCATGTCAGGAAGGTATCTGTCTGTGCTCTCTGATGGATGGGCTGTTGCATTTGGAACTAATTTCTGATTTTCTTATGGTCACATACAAGTCACCGATGTGCTAAGTAAACCACACTGTCTTAAATGGGAGTTGCATAACCAGAGTTAGATGTGGTCGGTCCTTGGACAGGGCATAACACAAAGCCCAACGAGGTCAACAGTCACCTGCTCTTTGACTTCGCTGGGGTTTTCTTCAGGGATCCTGGCTGCCCACGCTTTTCTGATGTATCCTGATTTGGCCAGCATGGATTTCCCCAAGTAATTGGTTTTTATCCCTTGCAGAAGACGAAGTAAAGGACAAGAAAACTAGCAAACAACGCCTCAGGGAAAGAGCAAGCAGAATTCAAAGTAAAAAGGAAGAGGAAGACAAAGAAGACAATGACAGCAATGAGGAAGACAGTGATAGTCAACAAAACAGAGCTTCCAGGAGAAAAAATTACCAAAGGAAAAACAGAGATGGAAAAAAGGCAGGAGAGGAAGGAAGCAAACAGAGAGACAGGGGCAAAAAAACTCCTACCAAAGACCAAAAGGAATCAGAAAACAAAGAAAAGAAAACAACGACAAAAGGAAAGGAAGGGGAGAACAAACAGAAGAAAGACAGGAAAAATAGGTAATTAAACAATCCCTGACTATGGTGTCTTGTATCAGACTGGCAGCAACATTGACGTGCCAGTGGCACACAGATCACAGTGGCAAAACCAGTAGACTGCAACTAAGTTCCTGCTCTCCTAAAAGAGACACAACAGTAGAACACAGTGAGAAATGCCACAGAACCAAACTGTATCCATGTTGCAATAATTTATAAGCCAGGGCCAGTTCTTCCCATGTCCCAGTGCCTACAGCAGGGTGTAGACATCTTGAGCAATTTGGATCTGGACATGTATTTTTGATTGGTCTATGAAAATGTTCAAGATCAAAATTAATAACTCATATTTTCAAGTCTCTTCCTCTTCCAAATATCACTTGTCCCAAACCTCTGCTTCTCCCCATATCTCTCATTTTGCTCTGCAGGCATGAAAAACATTTCTCCAGAGCCAGCTCTAGCCCTCAGCAATGCTTCTAAAGCTGAAGTATGGTCCAAAGCATGACATTGGGTGAATTTATGGTGGGGCGCAATTGCCTCCTCATTATTCTGGCTGGAAACAGCCTTGCTTTGAGTGTGAAGGGCACAGGCATTGCACTGAGCCAGGGGATGGCAAGGCGCTGTGCCCACATAAGAGGGGGGCATCCCTGGGGACAGTGACAGTGCTTACCCCAAGCAAGACCCTCCCTCTAACTCCTGTGAGTTTTTCATTCCATGTCCTTTCTTTTGTCTCTCTCAGTACTTCTTCTGCTTCTTCCAACTCCTCTGATGAGGAATCACTGTCAGAGGAAGAGCTTGCAATGCTGATGGAGCAGGTGGAGCAAAAGAAAAAACTGATTTCCACAATGAGGAACAAGCCCTGGAGAATGGTGAAGAAGCTATCAGTGCTCAGGTACCCATAAAACTGGAAACCCCCACCCCTGTGGTCTTTGCTGGCTGTAGTCAGATGTACTTTGCCATTCCCTCAATTGCATATTTGCTGCTGCTGCTGTAACAACACAGTCTCGGAAAAAGTGGCCAGCAGAGCCTGGCCAGCCTGTCTGGGTTTAAGAGTGCAGAGTTAAAATGTGGAATCTGATTTTCAGCCTCTGTAACCAAAGAACAAACAAAGTGCAAATCTGTTCAACTGATACCCATGGCCAGGTCATTCTACCCTTGTATTTAAAACCAAGTGACTCACTATTGTCAGGCTGCTTGTTAAAGCAAACTCCATACCCTGGTTTGCTTATTCATGTCTGTTGTCAGACAGAAATCAGAGCAGCAAAGTGCCATGTTACTGCACAATCCTGAGACAGGGCTGCTTGGAAAAAATGTTATATTATTTGCAGAGTTTATGGAGCAAAGATAATACTGCCACTCAGACCCTGCTGAATGTGGGAACAACCCAGGCAAGAGCAGAGCACCCTCTGTGCAGGGCAAGGGCAGGGCAGACCAGGAAAATCAAAACCCACAGGTCAATTAGGAAATTGCTCATAATAAACCATTCCTGTGTCAAGGGAATGGTTCAAATCCCAGCACTGTGGGTTAAGAATCCTCTAAAACCCCTTTCTACCATGAAAGATTTCAAAATAGCATTGCAAAGCATGCACTGCCCCATGGGTGTGGTGGTAATGCCCCTGCCCTGTGTTTGCTAAGCGGCTGCTAAGCGGCTGCAGTGACCAGGATGTGAAGGCTGGTAGTCACCATGTGTCTCTGCTTCTCTCTTTTACACCCTGAAGGCCAGGACCTGTTACATTTTTCAATAAAATAATGAGCTGTGAACTCTGACAATCAATTCTGAAAATCTGGGTAAAGATCTATACAAGGAAGCTGTATCGAAGCAGCTTTTGATTCTCATAGGCATGTTACGAGCCTCAGCTCATTACAAATAAATTCTTACAGCCCTAAAATTCCAAATTTCTAAAGGTAAAGAAGAAAAGAGCAAGGCAAAGTTATTACTGATGTGTTTTTCTCTTTGGTGTAGGATCCTGGATAAAATTCTGTGTAAGATATTTGAAAACATACATCTATCCTTTCAAATTATTCCTGAACTATGGTAATCATTATTATCTATTGAAAAACCTAAACAAAACTGTTGCATTGTTTGTGCAGGGGTCTCCAGAAAGGTTCTCAGCATGCTGTACATTCATTAGTTATTTTGGTTGCATGAACTCAACACTGAGACAAGAAATTATTAGCCCCATTGCACAGATGAGGAATGTAAAACACAAAGAGAGCGAAACAACATGTTCAAGACTTAGAAATCTCACTCTAGGTTTGCAAATGAAGGCACAGGTGGTTTTCCCAAGCTTGAAGGCTGAACTAGCCAACTATTTCTACCGAGTGGAAGTCCATCTTTCCCACAGGCTTAGGGATTGCAAAGAACTTCCCAACTCCTGAAATTTAATCTGTTCTCATGATGTATTAGCAACACCAGTATATGTCATAATTTTATTCACAAACTCAGCATATTCTAACAACATCTACCTAGATTATTTTTCTGTATTTCCCTTAGAAATCCTCTTCTAAAACTAATTTCATTTTGCTGCTTGATTTTACTCCTGACTAGCCTACACTCATTCCTTCGGTGCTGAGATTATCCCATTGGGCCAAAAGCACATCTCTGATTATTTATCCAGGGAGGTGTTCATGAAGGGAAATCCTACATCCTCTTGGAGTTTCTTTCACTAGGCATTGTTATTTCCTTCTTAACCTATGCATCAGGAGAGAGCAGTTATAACAGGCATGCAGGGTGGGAGAGCTCTGTAGGGAGAGAAACAGGCAGGCTTTTGGTTTACACCCAAGGAGAAGCGTGGAACAATATTTGGGGTGCATCTCTACATGAATGTAAGTGCCTTGTGGACCTGCTAGGTAGTCCCAGGTGAGCATGCAAGCTCCATATGGCACAGCACCACCACCAGCAGACAGCAGCCATGGGGTGTGGACAGAAATCAAGCCCCCACCTTTGCACAAGAATGGCTGTTATCCCCCTGCTGGAGGCAGGACTAAAAGATGTGAAAAGCTAAAGACCCTTTTGCTGTTTTAATAACCTGCTTGTCTATTTTTCAATCAGGGAGGCACAAGCTTTTGTAGAGAAGTTTGAAGGAGCTCTGGGAAAAGGGAAGGGCAAAAAGTTGTATGCATATAAGATGATGATGGCAAAGGTAAGTGCTGCAATTGTGTCAGGGAAAGGCTTGAATACTCAGCTACGCATTCAGCACATTTTTGGGTTTGTTAACCTCTATTTTCACAAGAGGCACCAGGAAGTCTGAATAAATATTCATGCTCACATTCAAAAAGATACTAGCTGACTTCAAACCTATTGCATAAAGAACCTGAATCTCCTTGAGACCTTCCCTGAAGCAAGGGAGGGTTTGCAGGAGCAGGGAAACCACAGCTTTCTGGTTGCAACCTCCAAAACCTTGATCTGTGAGACAAGTACCCCTAAAGGAGAAAGAGGCCATTCCAAAATCTTGCACTACCTTATGTACTCCTGTAAAATTTCATCTTCCCCGGTGATAAGGAGATAACAGGGAGAATGATGGCTATGTTTTAAGACTGAAATTGGTAGCCAAGTTGCATGTTGTCATGGAGATTATACTGAGAACTGCAAAACAGAGCCAGGCTTGAGATGATGAAATCAATAGGAGTTTAGCTGCTAGTCTGATGTGGAAGGATTCAAGTTTAGTACTTTATCAATTTCTTTTTTTTTAATAGAGTTGGTTCTGAAGCAATTCTTTCAACCCAGAGCTAGGTCTGAATGTTCTAATCCTATACAATATGGTAAGCTCATAGCTCAACTGAAGCTTTCCAAAAGCCTGGAAAACTTAAAACTCAGATAACGAATGTGAAGGTTTGGGGGTGGAGGGCTTTAGGATTGGAAGGTGTTTCTAAAATACTCCAAAAGAACAGACTCAGATCACGGTTCTTGCTTTGAACTTTCCACGCAGTCCCAGCCATGCTCCCAAACCCTGACAGTAGAAAGCCCTGCAGAGGAAGGAGTCTCTTTCTTCACACCTTTCTGCTCACTGCAATGTTGTCTTGTTTCAGAAATGGGTGAAATTTAAGAGAGACTTTGAAAATTTTAAAACCCAGTGCATACCCTGGGAGATGAAGATAAAGGAAGTAGAGAGTAAGTAGAAGTTGCCGTGTGGTGGCAGCAAGACATTTTGTAAGATGGCTTTGCCTTCATCCAATGTTCCAGCTCCCTGGTCCCCAATCTTCACTCACCCTGAGCATTAGGGCCAAACAAGGGAGCAGGCACCATTAGCAGCTCCAGGCATTGCTGTCTCCATCAGCTGTGGGGACTCCTGGGAGGATCATGGGCAACATGCTGGGGAGACCTGAGGGTAAAAGAGTCCAGGTGTTGCTGAGGACAGTGTAACCCTCCCAAACTCCTAACCATGAAATCTCTTCTGGTTTCAGGTCACTTTGGCTCCTCAGTCGCTTCCTACTTCATATTTTTGCGGTGGATGTACGGAGTAAATCTTGTCCTTTTTGGGTTAATATTTGGACTGGTTATAATTCCAGAGGTGAGTGTTTAATTCTCCTCTCAGTAATATCTTGCTGGGCACTTGACCACAAACATGAGATGGATAGCAGAAATAAATAAAAGAGGCTTTAGAATAATGAAACATATGAGGACAAAAGATTGTTTACAAAGACTGTTATTGACACAGGAGCAAAAGCTGGATTGATATTAGGAGACCTAAAATGCTATCAAAGGTCCTGCCCATCCAGCAGCAGAAGCAGGAACTCAAAAACCTAATTTAAGGGTAATTTTACATTTTGACCGAAGTTAAAAACATGACATATCAACCCTAGGTACAAGAGTTGGTCTGTAAGAGCCATAAGAAATGGATTGTGCTCCGTAAGAACATCCCATTTTGGGCCCTCTGAGTGGGCATGTCCAGGGGGCAGCAGCCATGGCACAGATCCTCAGGAGGAGCTGTTGAGGGAACAGACAAACAATTTCCCAGCACTTTGCCACCTAACATTTGCTTGGGAAATAACCCTCTTCTGTACCTCCAATTCAGATGATTCATAAGCAAGAGTTTTACTTTCAGTTTTTCTATTTCTTGCTCTTCTTGGAGAAGGAAAAGGATCTCATAGCCAACTTTATATGATCATTTATTGAAGAATTTTTTAATGTAGCCATTACAGTTCCGTCTAAATTACCTAGTGCAGTATTTAAAGGCTGTGCAATGCACAGACAGTAGCATCTGTTCTCTTCAATGCAGAATTTTATGAAGCAAAAATGCAGAGAAGAATCTCCTGAGGACCATGCTTTTGTTCTCCTTAATGTGCTTGCTCACACTATTGAAAGGGAAAGCTCAGTTTCCTCCCAGGATGAAGAGACATAACCATTAGCACTGAACAATATAAATGTGTTTTGTTAAGAACCATGCATATGATAGAAGCATTTGCCTCCAAAGTATGCATACTGTTACTCGTTGCCTACTGAGCTGTTACGATATGGAGAGTAGCTGGGCAATAAACATTCAATCATAAATTATTTCCAATGCAATTAGATGGCCCTAAAAAATAAGTGATAGATTATATCCTAGGACCCTTCTAAACTATGAATGCTAATGAGATATTTTGGTATAAGCACCAGTCAGAGTCTGCTTGTAAATATATTAACTTCCCATAGCCCTTGCCATTCTCTGTCTGGACTTCAACAGCTGCTGGACCAGCTGCAAGACCTGCTTTGCATGGTGCCATTAGGACAGGCTGTGCCATTGATACTGTTCCTTACATCTTTTTGTCGTATGATTTTTGCCCAAACTAATTGCCTTTTACCTCACCTTGAGAACACTTTTCAATTCAAGACTCTATAATACAAAATACACTGCAAGCTTGACCTGGTGCTTTTGACTCCTCTCAGAGGAGGAGCCCTGCATAAATAGATGAAACTAATCCCTTTACTGCCTCAGACCCATGAAGTTCAATCAAAGAACTTCTTGCTAGACTAAGGACACTTCAGCTGGAGGTGTTCATTGAAGGATACAGTTCCTCAGCAAAATGTTTTCCTGTGCAAAGGATGTGGCCAGGGAAAGGGAAATCCTCCAGTTATTTGGGTGAAATTAATTCTAAATATTTTAAACTGATGCTTTAGTATTAAGAAATAAAATAAGCAATAAAATCAACCAAAAACAAACCAAAAGAGATTCATTAAGAAAAAGAACCATGAAATCTGTTTGGTGTGTTACACTATACATGCATCACCATTATTAATTGTTCTCCAGATCCTGATGGGAATGCCATATGGGAGCATGCCAAGGAAAACTGTACCCCGGGCTGAACAAGCAACAGCCATGGATTTTTCAGTTCTTTGGGATTTTGAGGTAAGCATTTGAGGGTTAATCATCAAAGATCCATTGAACACCTCCTAAAACCCTTCAGAAGTTAGTAGTGCTACAAGGATAAATTTGTTCTAAGATAAATGAGCACCTATTTCTACCAGAAGATGAAGACACCTGTCTTTTGTTGCAACAAAATCTTTCTGGATGCCCAGAGATTTCTGGCCAAAACATCATGCACACATGCAGACACATATGGATGTGAACAACTTTCATACACAAAAGTGCTGGCTGGCACATGTCACACATATGTGTGTTCACACAAAAGCCATTTTGCTTCCAATTCAAAAGGCAGCAAGCATGCAGGTGAAAGGCTGGAGCTGCTCCAAACCTGGCAGCTAGAAGGTGAGTTCAAGCTGTGAACTCCCTTCATGGGCAGGGAGCACCTTGCCAGACCACTGAACATGCTCCTCACATGCCTGCCATCTCTGTTACCCTGACATATTTTTATGAACTTGAAGTAGGAACCAAAGTTTATAACTTATATCCTAAGGGAAAGCTCAAGTTTCAAGTTATCTGTGAGTACTTGGCTGACCCACCAGCTCACCTCCCACCCCAGGTACTTTGAAGAATTAGGCCAAAAAGATTAAGTGTTTTTTAGGGGGCAGCCCAAAAAAAAAGGTGTGCACAGGAAGTGAAGGGATTCTGCTGTGACCAATACCTTGGGATCTGACTTTCAAAGTTGCTACTTCTGGAAATATTTTTTAATGCTTATTGGCACTGGCCCACATGTTACAAGCACAGGGTCCAGTCCTTCTGTAATAAACCCCTTTGCAATTTTCTTAGATAAAAACAAACAAAACACCCAACCAAAAGCTACTTTATTATAAGACAGATTATTTAAATTAATTTATTAATAAGACTTCAAATACTGGTGTCCAGGAATCTGTCAGGGTCAAGCCTTCATTCACACACACACACATTTTCTGCTGAGGATGCTTTTTAGCTCTTCCTCTCCCAGCACTTTCACCCACATGCCAGAATTCAAAATTCAGAAGTGAATTAGGGATATTTTAATAGCATAGCACTTAATAAAAGGCTCATTTGAGCAGTGTACTGTAAAAATACAAGAGGCAACATTTAAACTTGTTAATTCAGAAAAAAAATAGGCAAAACAAAACCCCAAAACAAACAAAAAAAATCTGAAGGGGTGTTGCTGAACTGCTGCTGCTGATTTTGTCTGAAAGACCATGAGCCACAGACCTATCAATAGGGAAACTTGTCTCTGGATGAGTTCCTGTATCATTACATGAAAGGCTGGCTCCCATGACCTGCCAGTCTCCTGCCTCTGACTTGGAACCTACATGGCCCTGCTGTCACTGAGGTCTCAATCCTCTGAACCCCTCTGCCATACAGGTCCCCGTCCAGTATCCATTCCCTTGCTGCCTGACATCAGGGAGCAATTGTGCAAATTTGTCCAGCTATGGGGCAACATTGTACACTGATACCTTCTGCAGCCAGGAGATGCCAAATGAAGCCCTTCACAGAGGCCTGCCCTTTGAAAATGAATAGATGCTTATTCCAGCATGCTCCACAGGAGAGGTGCAATGGGGAAACATATTTCAGAGCACGCATAAAAGGAAGAGTCAATACTGTGATCCTGAAAAATACCCTTTAAGAGAGAGGAGCTGGGAAAATGTATGCTTTGGCAGCAAGGAGACCACATCATGGATTTTTAGAGTAGTAGAAAGGAATAAATCTCACTTGGACACCAGACACCACGTCTCACAAATGGAGTTTAAAGAACATACTGGATGATGTGATCAGAGAAACTAATTTTTCAGTCCCCAGCACACGATGAATCAAAAAGACAAAGGTTTGGAATTAGGAGCTGAGAAACAAACTTCACTAGTGCCTTGCAGGGATGTTATATTTTACAAGGCTTTTTTCACCACACCTCTCTGGCAGACATTATATGTAACAGGCTACAAGCACCAACCAGCTGTTCAAGGGGTGTGCCAGCCATGGGCTTCCTCTGTTTCCTCCAGTGGCAGAAAACCATAGAGTGATCCTGCACCTGTGGCTCTGCACTTTGTGCAGGGCAGACACACAGCTAACATGGCACCCAGGGATAACAAAGATTTTTATTAGATTAGGAATGAAAGGTGAAGGTGGTCAAATATTGGAAGAGAGGCACAGAAAGGTTGTGAGATCTTCATCCTTGGATGTTTTCAAAGCTCAGCTGGACACAGCCTTCAACCACAACACCTAATGTTGTGATTGTCTCTGCTTTGAGCGGGGGGATTGACTAGATGGCCTCCAAGGGTCCCTTCCCAGATAAACCATTCAGTGTTTCTAAACAAGACCCATTATACAGCCTCTGATACAAAGCTTCAAGTTATGTCTCAGTTTTAGTCCTTCCAAAGACTGATGAGAGGGTGGAGCTTGTTAACTATCATGTCCAGACTGATTTAAGTGCACTTAATAATGAGCTGAAAGGCAACAGGAAAAAAATAGAGAAATACATTAGGTAATGATACACATCAACTTGGATGTGATACGATGGAAAAACAGGGAGATTGCTAAGGCAAATAAGATCTGCACACTCATTGAGTGCCCAACAGTTTGTACAGCAAAAAATAGATCTTGAGACAACATGGTTGATATTGTGTCTGAGTTCTGCTTTCCCCAGGAAAGTAATTCTTTGATTTTACTCTGTAGTTATATTCACTCTGCAGGTGGCAGCCAGTAAAAGGAACTAAATCTGCAAGGTGCCAAGCATCAGCTGTCTCCTACCTGAAAGGAAAAGTTTCATATCATGGTGGGAAAGCTCTCTGCTACAACATTTCTACAAGATACGAGTGTTTGATATTGGCTTAGAGAAGCAGGTGGGCTACAATCACAAAGAGCAGTAAGGATTTTTTTCTGGGAAGGATGAAACAGTGATGGATCAAAACTGTGTCTTAGTTTTGAGCCACTATCCTCTGACATGCTCTCCCTCTTAGAAAGACAAACTCATGCCTCTCAAAGGTGACATGACAGCAAACAAACGAGACACTAAAAATTTTCTGAGTTGATTTCCCTTGTTTTAAATCTTCAGTTTTCAGTAGAAACCTCTTTCCTACAGAAGAAAAGGTGCACAGTTTACAGAGGACTGCTTTTGCTTTTCCTCCAGGGCTACATCAAGTACTCTGCACTCTTTTATGGCTACTACAACAACCAGAGGACAATTGGCTGGTTAAAATACAGGCTGCCAATGGCATATTTCATGGTTGGGATCAGTGTATTTGGCTACAGCCTGATGGTTGTTATAAGATCGTAAGTATAACTGACATTGTCCTCCCTGCAAAATCCTCCTGGCTGTGTGTCACAGCAGGGGCCCCCTGCATGGGCACAGCTCACAGCTTGGTCCAGCCTTACTGGATGACTGGGGGAATGTGAGGAAAGGGGCTGTTTGCCTGCTGTTTTCATGCACTGGGCCTCCCCATCCACCACCCTGGTGGGCTGGGTAGACCTGAGCATTCTCCTGCCTCATCCATGTACTCATCTGTACTATTTTGAACCCTCCCACCTCCTACTCCAGCCATCTTCTTTCTTCTCCTCACCACTGGACCACTTTAACCTTTCCTTTGACATTACTATAGGGCCATCAAATAGATAGATTTTGTAGATGAAGGAGGATTTTACTTGCAGTAAATCTCAGAGGTTCATTTTCCATTCTTTCATTGCAAAATAAACATTCCTGAAAGCCAATGTGGGTCACACAGATGGTGCAAGGGTTGTAGAGAAGAGCCAAATACTGCAAGACTGTTTTGATGTGTCCCTAAGTCAGTCAGAGGAGCTTAAAAATGGCCACAATCTCTGTGCCCCTTGTGCAGTGTCCCCAAGCACCAGTGAGGCTCCTGCAGCACCCTCAAGGCAGTGAGGACATGGCCAAGGCACTTCTTGCTGCTGAGATGGTCTCTGCAAAGTCAAAAAAAAAAAAAATAAAACTCCCTATCTCTGCCTGAAGGACACACCATGTTAAAGTCTTCCTTTCTTTGGAAGAAAGATTAAGCCCATGGCTTTGTACCACTGCTGAAATATGCCCTATTGCTCTGCAGCAGAAAGAGCCTCTTAGGCCTTTGGCTGGAGTGGGACATGGGGATTTTCTGTACATTTGCCGTGAAATTGCAGCATCTGTTGTCTTGCCTTCCTTGAGGGACTGGTGCTAGGAACTCTACTGGGACTTACAGGAGGATTTCAGAGATCAAATAATAGAGAGGAAACAGCAGAAGCCATATCTGCTCTTATGCTGATTAACAAGAATAATCCTTTTTCTCTCCCTGCCTGACTTGCTGCGAGCTCTTTGGCTCCAGCATTGTGCAGCAAGTGAAGTCTCACTAAAACTTTGTGCTGCAATGTCTGCGTTGGAGAGTACCAGGGTGTTTTGATTAAATTTACTAACTAAAGGTAGCCATAAATCATACACTGTGGCCTAGGACCACCATAAATAGACTTTCTTCAGGCACTAGCTGGTGGAAGCAATCCTCAACCTCTTAAATCACCTGTACTAATTTTTTCTATATTACTGCTTTTAATATGAGACCTGTGTAGCCCCAGAGACACCATTTCACAGTTCAGTCCTTTTTAAAGCCAAGGTCCAGTGAACATTTTAGTCATGTCCAAAACCCAAGAATGGTCATCCCACCCACCAGCAATCCCACACCACTGGTGCTGCTTTGCAAAGCTGAAGGAGATGTGGGGGCTCTGTGAAACACTGTCTGACCTTGTCACTGCACGTGTCCTTGCACAGGATGGCACGTAATGCCAACGAAAGCACAGCAGATGGAGACGATGACAACTTTGTTTTCAGCTGGAAAATGTTCACCAGCTGGGACTATCTCATTGGCAATGCAGAGACAGCAGACAACAAGTTTGCATCCATCACCACCAGCTTCAAGGTAAACCTAGCTAGCATTTCCCTGTCTGCTTCTTGGATGCATGCAGTGCCTACCATGGTAGAGGCTTAAGGGGAAATCTGGGTACCTACACTGCATCCCTCCATATGAACAGGACATGGTGCTGATCCATGGTATTTCCAGCTTCTGGGCCCTTATCCCCCTATCTCTTGTATTTAGGATTTTTTAAAAATTTGTGTTACTTTAGAGTGCAGTTCCCCCCCAACATTCCTCTGGGACATATCAGGCTCTTTGTAATTTGATATCTTTCAGACAAACCAGGATGCCTGTATGAAGCTTAGTTCAAATTTAACACAAACTATCAAATTGAATATAGCCAGAATACCATGGGATTGCATTTCACAGGGTGAAAAAACACCTGATGTTGCCTTATACTCAGTGCTGCAAGATATTCATTTCAATTCATTGAGCCACTCCTGTTTTTTCAGGAGTCAATTGTAGATGAACAAGAAAGCAACAAGGATGAGAATATCCACCTGAGAAGGTTCCTGCGGGTTTTGGCCAACGTCCTCATCATATGCTGCCTGTGTGGGAGTGGCTACCTCATTTATTTTGTGGTGAAACGCTCCCAGACATTTTCCAAAATGCAAAACGCTGGGTGGTATGAAAGAAATGAGGTAAGGAAACTTTGCTTTCACTTTTCTGCTGGGATAATTTGCCTTGGACATCAGCATAATCATTGCCACAACCTGAGGAGAGCATCCAAGGCAGAGGGATTCTCTGCCAGAGTTCACTAGTCCCCTTCAGTACCTTTGCACTTTTTGTAGCTGGGAAGCACATTGTTCTCACAGAAAGTTTCTATGACAAATAAACCACTCCTGCAGAGAGGGAGAAATAGTTTTACAATAAATCACAATAAAAATCAATGGCTTTTCGGCACTCGGAACACTGACCACCATGTTAAGAATCAAGTTACATATTAACTCTTACAAACTCTGTTGTACTAGAAAGCTCTCTAGGTGCTAGAAATGTCCATAATCAGACATATCTCTAGACTCTAAACTTTATCATCCACCTTAAATTACAGGAATAAGATTTTAGAACCTGCAGAAAAATTTCAGTTGTCAAAATTTTTCTGTGTCTGATTTTAGAATGAGAAGTTCACATGTTCAAGCTCTTCACACACACACAAATTTTGACCTATGGAAAAGTTTAATTTCAATGTATCCGTATATTTATATATCAATGCCAAATTAAATCCATAGTCACACATTTTCACAGTTCCTACAGATAACTTCAGTAAGACAGCACTTGCTCACAAAATGCTTTGATTTATTACAGTAAAATTTTGCAAAGAAAAAAATCCTATTAAAAGCAAAAAGTTGAATGTCTGACACTTTCCTGGTGATAACTTGAGATCTGAAAAAATACAGTTCTGGGTACTATTCCTTCTCCTGAAAAGAAAAGCACAAAGAGACCTGTGAGTCAGAGACTGACTGCAGGGCTGTAAAAAACCATAGAGCCTGTAAGTCATGCCTGAGCCAACTCTGACTGGCCAATGACCTTACTGACCATAGTACAACTTATTATCTCACATGATAAAGAGGAACAAAGGCACCACTACGACATGTTTTCTTGAGCTGCAAAACTGAGTCCTTGATGTGCTTCCACTCCAATCTGTAAATACCGATTGCAAAAGCAAAGGTGCTGAACGTGGAAAATAAACATTAGCATCAACTAATTATCTTTATGCACACAAGCCAAGTCTTGCGCTTCCTCCGAAACTAAAATAAGAACCTCGGAGCTGATGCAAGCAGTACCACAAGGTACTTGAAGAACCTAAATATTCATGAGTCTGGACTGACAGGGAATAAATGCTTCAGAGCTCATTCCTTTGAGATAACAGCAAAAGTGCTCCTGCAAGAGCAAGTCATGCAACCCAGACCTGCAGTCTGACACTGTGCTGGCTGCACACTAAGGAAAGCCAGAAGCTGAGTTTGGTTTGACTCCCTCCCCTTTATAAATCCTTCAAAAATATCCAACCAGTTGCTAGCAGTCCCCACTCTGCTCAAAGTAAGATAGTCACTGTTGTTACTGTTAGCAGTTATCTCATTTTCCTCATGTGGCAGGTTGAAATTGTGATGTCCTTGCTGGGCATGTTTTGCCCTCCGCTGTTTGAAACCATTGCTGCATTGGAAAATTACCATCCCCGCATTGGGCTCAAATGGCAGCTGGGAAGGATCTTTGCGCTCTTCCTTGGGAACCTCTACACATTTTTGTTGGCCTTGATGGATGATGTCAATGAAAAAGTAAGAGCTAAGCCATAAAGCCACATTCACTAGCACTTTCCAGAGTCAAGAGGGAGCACATCCTGTTCTCACAGCCAGCAGGGGCAAACACCCCCTTTGCAGCAGGTGCTGCCTCTGTCCCCAGTCCTCTTGAGTACTGGCTGCAGTGTCCTGGAGAGACTCACCAAGCATAGTCTCCAGCTCTTCTTCACAGCCCTGAAAAGAGCATGGATATTGTCTCCTATAATTTCAGCATGTTAGGGTAATTCGATTTTTTTCTCCATCTGACACTGTTTGCAATTTCTATTAACACAGACCCCGAGGATATAGTTTATAATCCTCTTTCCCTGCCTCCCCTCTTTAACATCATCCTGGTAGCATGTTGTGGGCAGATAACTGCAGGAAAGGATAAAAGTCTAACTGATCCATAGAAAAAAATATTCTGTTTTAAGCTCGGAAGAATTAGAGGAATTGAGGTGGTTTGCTCTGCCCTGAAAAATTATGAGGAATGTGAGGAAGGAGGATTGAGTGGAGGCTCCCTCTGCACACAGTAGTCTTGAAGGAGGTCTGACTCCTCCAAGTGAGGGGAGCAGGTTGTTTTGCTCCCCAAAACTCATGACGCCCCAACCTGCTCTCAGTCTGGAAGGGCTGCTGCTCCCCTGCTCCTGGGGAAGGATTTTCTGTGCTATACCCTGCACTATAATTCTGTTGTAAGCAGATCCTTACATGGCAGGTGGTAACTGGTAAGGAGGAGGGAGGAACCCAATGCCTTGGGTTTCTCCAAACACATCCACTAAGGCCTCTGTTTTCTGATGGTTTGTGCTGGGGGGGTGGTCTCTCCATTGCAGCTGGCAGAAGAGGATGTGGTAAAGAACATCACATACTGGACACTGCTTGGCCACCACAACTCATCTGTGGGGAATGACAGCACAGCCACCCCGCCTCCCCTTGACCCTGCAGACGTGCCCCGGGGACCCTGCTGGGAGACAACTGTCGGCATTGTAAGAGATTTGTTATGGAGCAAGTCTCCATGTTGTTTTGGTGTGCTTCATTTTTTTGTTTTTCTAGTTCATGTCTTCAGCATTGCCAGGCTTGTAGTTTTCCTCACAAATGACAGCTCTTTTCCCTACTCTGATAAAGCAGCAGCAAGGCAATGCAAGTCCTTGGCCAGTGTTCTCAAGTCATGGTAGTGAAATCCTCAGCTGAAAGACACCAGGGCATACAGAGTTCTGCAGCACTTGCTGTGAGGAGCACAAAGGACTGGGTAGTTTGCAGCCATGCCTGCATCATGGTGGTATTCAGATCATGACTGTGCCTTTGCAGCAAACCTCTCTTCTCCACCTCTTGCTGCACTTCATTGACATTGCAGAGAAGATTTGGTGCAGGAGTAAAACCCAACCACAGGATGTGCCCCAAGGGGGCTCCTGACATGTCCCAACCCATAACACATCATGAGGCCATGGGATGACAGCAGAATTAGGCAAAAGTAACCCTCTTGAAAGGCATGTAGGGTGGCCTTCAAGTCCTTAGTTTCACCACAGAAATCCACCCTACGTTTACCTTGCACCAAGGAGTTCTGCAGCTACACTATGTACAACTTAAAAAGTAAAAGCAATTGTTTATGGGCTGACACAGTCAGGCCTTTCCAAGATACAAGGCTTCGTATTTCTGTGCATACCCAGTGGGTCTTCACTAGCCAAGTGGTTTGCAGTCGAGTGGGAAAAGACCAGCCACCGTCACTCCTCAGAAGGGGCTGATCCTCAGCGCAGCTGAGATGCCATCCACCAGATCCTTGGGTTTTGTTCCCCTAGACTTTTAAACCTTTTCTTGTGCCTTTTCTTTAGAACCCTCGGGGGGCTGGTTATCTCCATCTGACTAGTCCTACTTCTGCTTGCAATTCTGCCTTTCTTGTCTTGCACATCTCCATTCTCTGCACTTACTCATGTAGTTCTTGTTTACAACTGAGCAATTTCCTCAGGAGTCCACATGAAGGTCACAGAGCTGAGCCATACCACAGCTATACACAACCAAAATTATTCTCAGTGTATGTATATTTTACACCAGTATTATTGCTGGCATTAACATGCTGCTCCAATTTTATGAGCTGCCACAGCATACAAGTGCAGTCAATAATGCCAGCAGCAACTATCAGGTCTAACAGCTGTAATGGAGCTTGTAGTTCCCAAGCACAGAGGCAAAGCTTAGGCACTGCTGAGTGCTTGAAAACAGGCAGGGAGTTTGCTCATGGCATGCTTTTCTGAAGATTGCTGTCATATAAAGACAAATGGCTTAATAAAAAATACAGTCCTGAATGCACTACTGAAATTACAGGAGTTAAATGGGATTTTTTCCTTCTTTTAAATTGCAGGAATTTGTGAGACTCACTGTGTCCGATATCCTGGTGACCTTCATAACCATTCTGGTGGGAGATTTCATCCGAGCTTGTTTTGTCAGATTTGTGAATTACTGTTGGTGCTGGGACCTGGAGGCTGGATTTGTAAGTCAGTACCTTAGAGCTGAGAAGATATAAGTAATTTAGGGCCATTTGGTCAAATGCTAGAAATGCTTCCAGTGGTCCTCTGGTCTTGTCTGATAATTTCATTGGTTTAGATAGTCTCTGCTTCGCTTTTCTGTATCAATCATTTCCATGCCAGAAAGAACCCTACAAAAGTGCAACTCCCCTCCCCACCTCAGGACTTTAAAACACGAAGCTGGATTTAAAAAAAGTAATCTGATGTTCATTCAGTTGTTATAACTCCAAACCCTTGGGCCTTTCTGTACCTCTTCTCAAAGCCCCGGACCTTCCTGTTCACTGCCCACCCCACAGGCAGTAACCTGCTTTACTTGCAGCACCATCTTCTGATCGATGCTGGAGGCTGGTGTTACTTCTGCTGCAGTGGAGCAAGGAGCATTTCCTTCCCCTCTCATGTGTGTGTGCCACACAACAGCACTTTGGTATTTATAAAAGCTACATTACCAAAGCAGTGAGTACTGGAGCTGCATAAAACACAGAAGAAAATAATCCTCTTATTGTTTCATATAAGAGGAGACAAAACCAGATGGATTCAGACAGAGATGGAAATACCTTGCAAGATTACAAGCAGATGAGTGCACCCATTGCCTAGCTGTCATTCTGGGAGAGTTTCCAGGAGTGGTCAGGAGAAGAGCAGAGAGGAGGGCTTTGGCCAAGGAAGGTCTGTTGTGTGGCACAACAGACACTTTTCTGCTTGTGGAGCTCTTTATATTTTTTTTATGCAGGAGGCAGAGGACACTTCCCAGGGTGGCCAAGGGATTTTGGAGGTCCTCCCTTCAGCATGAAATTGCTTCCACTGCTTGTGCAAAGATGGTTTGGTAACAGCCACCTAACCCAACCCATCTGTGGGCATCAGCATTATTTTTATATGTTTTTCTAATGCAGATAATTATTAAGTTTCTTGTTTAACCCAGCCTTCTCACACAGTAGTACTCAATGCAGAGGACAGCAGACACTGAAAGTTGTCTCTATTTTCATGGGAAAATGGCGGCCACATTAACCTCTAGTTAAACATTTGACTGACCAGAAGCAACAAAGAAAATAATGTTTAGACCCATCCCTTCCCAAAGCTGTGAGCAGACAGTTAAGCAAGATTCTGACTAGGCTTTTCTTATGTTTTCATAGAAGACAAACATATTAAACCTCAACTTTATGAATTGCTGACATGCAAATGGCATGGAAAACAGACATACCATAGAGGGTATTTCAAACATACAAGACCATCACCCATCATGTCTTAGAACTCTGTTTTCTGCATTGCAGTTTAAAAAAAAAAAGTGGTTCTTTTTTCCAAGAAAACATAAAATGAAAATCTTTACACAGTTTCCTCTGCCAAAAATCTTCTGAGTTTTTTGTGCACAAAAGCAGAGATGGATGGATAGATAAGAAACAGTAGCTTCATCATAGGCAAATCTAACAGAATACTGATTTATAAAACAACAAATACTATTAGACCAGTGTTTACATAGATTAGACCAGCCTGTTCTGGACCTGTCACCATTAGCACCCACATTAGATATTTACAATACTGCTTTATACAGAGCAACACATCAGCGAGCATAGAGTAAAATGCCACCAAATACCCATCCGGTCATATATTTCCTCACATTTCACTCCCTTTGCCTCTATTTCCATTCTTCAGCAGCTTGGACCAGGAGACGTGGATATTTCCAGCATGGCATTTTCCCTCCAGCTCATTGCTATCACTGTTTAAACATACAATATTTTACCATGGTGGAGCTGTAAGTCCGTAACCAGACACACCAGCTGGAGTTTAAACCCCGTCCCCATGTCATGGCTCCTTTGCTTGCAGCTGGCACTATATCAGCAGGAAGAGAGCAGCTCCAAGAACCTCCATATATCTTTCCAATTTTCAGCAAGCCAAGAGAGAAGCAGCACAGTAGTTCCAATGTTGCTTTCCTCGCAGTGCTGCTGGTCATTCAAGCTGTATGCACACAGCAAGAGCCCTTCCCAGGAATCCCTTCTTACCACCCTTAAATAAGCATCATATACCCAGCAGAAAACAATAGCAGATACCTCTAACAACAACACATTTTCCTTTCTTTCCCCATACAGCCATCCTATGCAGAATTTGACATCAGTGGCAATGTTTTGGGTTTGGTTTTCAACCAGGGAATGATTTGGTAAGATTCTTCTTTTTCTTTTTTTTTTTTGCCTTATTTAGAAAACTTGTCAGTGGAGTTTGAAAGTTTCCAAGCCAGCTAGATAAACCAACATACCTTTGGGTTCTGTTTTTTCTCATTGTTTGGCTTTCTAAAAGTGAAAATTGAAAAATTCCATCTTACTCATCCAAGAGGAGTAGCAGGGGCATTACTTTAACAATTCAGTCAAGCAAACCCTGCCCCACACTTACTTTCCTAAGATTTTTTCTTTCCAGTGGTAAAAATGTATTAAAATGGTCCATGTGCTGGGGAAAGACTTCAGAAGGGGTTTGGGGGGAATCATTAGGTTACTCATCATTGCAAGGGTGGTAACAGAGCAAGCGAGATCAAATTGGGCAGTAGGGTTTGTCACAAAACTGCCCCAAGGGAGGGTAAACAGGAGCTGCTCTGCCCTGCTGTGGCAGTACCAGAGGCAACACGACAAAGCATCCTCCCCTACTCTTGAGAGGAAAGTTTTTTTGCCATGGACTGATAATTTCTATCTGTTACCACTCTTCAACATCTCTGCAGATTTAAGGGGGTCTTCCCCTGTGGGTTGCATTCACCTGACATTTTCCAAGCTATCTACAAGCCATTTTTTGTCACAAACTGAAAATCTTTCTTTGTAGCCTCAAAGAGGGCTGAGTCTTTGCTGGTTCTCAATGCATGGGACCATACACTAACACGAATGCAAGTGGCTTCTCCTCTGGGAGCACAGGAGTGGCACTAGTCATCCCTCAGACTTCATTTGTGGCCAAACTTGCCACCACATGAATATTTGTTTTCCAGTCTTTCAAAAAACAGCACCTGTCCTTCTCTTTTCCTTTTCAGGATGGGATCCTTTTATGCGCCAGGGCTCGTGGGTATAAACGTGCTACGCTTATTAACCTCCATGTATTTTCAGTGCTGGGCTGTTATGAGTAGCAATGTCCCTCATGAAAGAGTCTTCAAAGCATCCAAGTCTAATAATTTTTACATGGGACTATTGCTGTTGATCCTATTCCTCAGCCTCCTGCCTGTGGCTTACACCATCATGTCCCTGCCTCCCTCCTTTGACTGTGGACCATTCAGGTACTAGCAAAACATCAAAAAGGGACATTTTAGTGCTCTGGGACATGAGATTATTTTCATGAGTTTAGAAGGCCTGGACTCCAGCATAGATGAGGAAATACCTCCATTCTCCATCTGCTTAAATCCTTAGCATAGGAAGCAAAGGGTCATGTCCATCTATCTATGGGGTGTAAACAGTCAGCTGGCAGCACTGAACCTGCTCCTGTCTGCTCTTCCCCTTTGCTACATCATTCCCAGCTTTCCCCCAATACACGCTGATGAAAGCGCCAGAGGACAGAAGGGGTGGGACAGCAAGGTGCAGCCCCCAGTAAATGAAAAACAACGGGGACATCCCTAAGGCTGGAACACTGTGGGAGCAAAATGAGTCCAAATTCTCCTTCATAGAGATAACAACTCCCACAGCACAATATTTATTTCATGCGTTGCCCTCAGTTGAAAAATAGCAGGAAATAGATAGGGGTGGGCCTGAAGAGCTGCAGCTTAAAAAAAAATTGTGGTGGATTTCTGGGGTTCTTTTGGTTTTTGTTTGTTTTGGTTTTTGGTTTTTTTTAAATTAAGCCAGAATCAGCACTGCACAGAGCATTCAGTGGACTGGATTAACCTGCCAATAAAGTCTAATTTGATTGAATAATGCCATTTCCTGGGCCTGCTGAATCTGAGTCAGCAAGGAGCCTGCTTGGAACAAACTGTTCTCACTGTTTCAGGTTATCTGCTTGCTAACAGAGAATGACAATAGAAAGCTAAAATGCTCGGGGGAGAAGGCAAGAGACCAAAATACTCTCAGTTCTATAACAAGGACAGGTGTCAACGAGCAATGTCAGAAGACCTGACAAGAAACTTGTTGCAGGCACACTATCATTTGGAGATGACTAATCTGCAGTGTGAAAGAGCTATTTCAGTTCCCAATCAACCCTTCAAAAGCCACTCAGCCTAATTCAGACCCTGGCACACCACTCGACTGAAAGCTCAGCTCTCCCAAGTGTCTGGCAGTTGATGAAGTTGGGATACTGTTTAGCCAAGTTTTGCCTTTATTGACTTTCATCATCGGAACAGAGTCCAACACCCTCCTGAAGGGAATCCTGCAAGCTCCTGGGAGGCAATAAGCCTAAGTAGGAAGAATAGCACTGATAGGGCTGCATTCTCAGACCCAGAGATGCTAGGGAGAAAAGAAGGTCAATTACATAAATCCAGCCTTCCCCAGATTTGTTCTCCTTTCACACAGAATACTCTCATCTGCTTTATCAGTCCAGTTTGAAATTACTCTTTCACTGAGTTTCCTATTAAGCAATAATCACAGCTTGCTATTTTTGTCATTACTTAGCAGCTCTTCAAGTTGGCTCATTATTTCAGAAAGCTGGAATTTGCATATGGAAACTCATCTCCACCATAAAAAAGCCATATTTAACAAGATATTGATCCAAAATATATGGTTACTGCAGTCTGTAGGTTTTTATATATTTCAGAGGGGTAAATAGTCAGAACTCATGAAGCAGGGACAGGTGGAAATAAATGAGCAAGTTGGCCTAGGAAGGTTTGTTCCTATAATCAGTGCGGGGAGGGAAGGAATGAATGGACCAACACATAATCTAAAATTAAGGCATTTTAAAATCCTTGGCTTGAGCTGAAGCTCACTGAAAGAGGGATAAAACATGCTACTTAGCATCCTTAGACTGGGAGTCATTTTGTCCCTCCAGGAAAAATCTACACTCCTTAACTGGCTGTTTGTCTTTCCAGTGGTAAAAAAAGGATGTATGATGTTATTCAAGAGACCATCGAGCTTGATTTCCCACTTTTTGTTGCCAAGATCTTCAGCTATGTGGCAAATCCAGGACTGATCATACCTGCAATTCTACTAATGGTGTAAGTTTTCCTTGCAATATAACATGCCTGGGTTGGGTGAGAAGGTTGAAAAACAAAAATTCTGGGATATTAGGAAGGTCTAAATATGCTTTCTGCTGAGATAACACGAATTAGAGCAGATGCATGATGCCTCCCTCCTCACCTTTGCCTAACCCAGTTTCCCAAAATTTAATTACCTGACCCGATTAAACACAACTTTGTTGATTAAAACCATTGCTGACAAAGGCCTTCTAGATATCCAAGCTGTCACAGCTTCCATATGAAAAACTTTCAGTAGCCAGCAGGAAATAAATGGACACTCTCAGCCTGGTGCCTCTTGGAGAAGCAATTTCTGTCACAGCTGGTGGTATTTAGAGCACAGCCAAGACAGGGCATTCAAAAATCACATTCCAAAAATGTGAAGAATTGTGAGTTTTGTTGGGGGTTTTAAGGGTTTTATTTTTATATTTTCCAAATAATACATCCGGAATTTGTTTCAGTGCCGTTTGATCATTTCAGCTTTGAAATCACACTTAAATCCCTAGCACCTTCAGCAGTACTAGGATCAGGGTAGTTCTTTTTTTTTTCCCCTTAGGATATTTTTGGCATTGTTCTCAAGGTTTCACATAGCTATCAAAATCAGTAGGAGAGCTGTGGCCAAATTCTGTAGGCAGACTTCAGACTAATCAATGGGAGACAGGGAGAGAGAGAGGAAATGCCTATTACACATAGAGCTTGCCTGCTCTGACTTCCTGGGCCATCCCCACACATTGGAGTTGGGCCTGTGGGCTGATCCAGTACAGCTTCCCTTGGTCACAGGGATGCTTCATTCTGAATAGTTACACTGAAGGTAATGCCATTTAATTAAATCAAATACAAGTTCTCATGTTGCAAAGTTTCTTAGAGAAACAACTAGAGAAAAACCCCAATTAAACAGAAAGTTATATGTCACTCCTCTACCTGCCTCAGACTATTTACTCATTTTAACCTAAAAAGGATGGTAAAAATACCGTGACTTGTGCAGACAGATCCTGCACTTAGGAGAATTAGATCAGGTATGTGCAGGAAACAAGTCTTACACCACATCTCTAGTACAGCCAAGCATATTATTAAGTTATACACTCTGGAGTGAGACTAGGCTTATATCTCAGTGTTTGGAAGAGGAACCTGGTGAGCTCACACCCTTCTCCACCAATGCCCTGTTAAATGCGGGAGTTTTCAGGGGAGGAAGCTCTGGTGGCTGGAGGTGATATTGGCCACACATGCAAGGAGTGAGAAAGGACTGGAAAAAAACTGGAAGTGGATTAGCTCAGTTATTCAATGAACTTGAGAAAGCAGCTCAGAAACACAGTACATGGCATCTCAGATGGCTTTGAATAGCAAACTCCAGTTATCTTTATGAAGACAGGTGTTCTTCAGCACATCCTGGCTGGTCACAACAAAAAATGGCAGAGCAGCCACAAAGCCCCGATTACAAAGTTGTATTTTCTAGGGAATGAGCTTGATAACATAGAAATAAAACTACCACATCTTTACTGAAGAACAAATAAAACAATTTCTTATAGGATTTGCGGGACAGATAGCTCAGATCAGCGAGACTGGGGTTTGGGTTAGCGCTAGGCAAAAGGAAGGAAATGTGTTTCCTCTAGATAGATCCCTGTAAAAAGCCTCAAGAAAGGCCATTCTAAATACCCCTTCCTGATCTCCCACATGGAAACCAATATGCTGATACACTGGGCTTAGAGTCAGGCATTCTGTGATCAAATTCCTTGAGTCTAGTTTAAGGATGCGGAACCTGAGCTGCAGCCACACAAGCAGGTTATGAACTCTCAGGAAACCTTTTTTCCTCTTACCTTTTCTTCTTCACTTTTATAAGGGAATTTTCTACTTTATATAAAAGAAAATACCAACTATACTGGTGAACTGAACAACTGGCACTTTTCCTGGGAATGGCTTGGAGTCACTGAGCACATGACATTTATAATTTAGACAAATAAAAGAAGCATGAGGAGACATTTTTTTACTACTGAAATATTACTGGCTGGTGAATGTCAGAGGTGGTGAGACAGACCCAGATGCTCAGGCATGTTTTAAAACACAAACTTCCCTGTGCACCAAAGGCTGGCAGCCAGCGTGCCCTCTCCTATCCCCTGCTTGTCTTTCAGTTCCCTCCAGCTTGGCTTGGGTTTCCCCGGCTTTGGCATGTCCTCTTTGAAGAAGAAGAGATTGAAACAAAAGCCAGTGGCTCTGCTCCAGCCTGATTTCTGCTTGCCTTCAGTTCCTGTCTCTGCTCATTCTCAAGGGCCCCTTCCAGGGATACAGGATGAAGCTGGTTGTGACAAAGCGGGAAGGAGGACTGCTCCTTGAGCGCTGCTTTTCAGGAGAGGCTTCAGGCCCTGTTCTGCCACTGTGTCCCTGGTCTCCTACATTTTTCCTAAAGTCTCTGTGTTAACTGCTGCCTGTTCAATCTCAAGGATGGTGCCTGGTTTCATCAAGGCTGGTAGAAAGGAAGCAGAGGGAGCTCATAGTGAGCCATGGTGGAGGCAGGGTGGTAATTTTCTACTCTTTGAGCAGAACTGAGATACTGGACAGGCTCAGCCCATCTTAACTGACCATGCCACAAGGCAGCTTGAATTTTTCCTAAGCCTTGACACTGTAAAAGCAGTTTGGAGCCAGCTGGTAGGAACACTAGCTATTAGAAGGCAGGCAAAAAATTAAATGTTGCCTCCTGGTGAAAACTTATCTCTCCCCTGATCGCATCACTGCAACAACATGTTTGTTTTTCTAGCCTTGCCATCTATTACCTAAATTCTGTGTCTGAAGCCTATCAGCGCGCCAATGCAGAGCTGAAGAAGAAAATGCAAATGGTAAGTATCATTCTGGCAAAGCTACCTTTAGAATACCATGCACTTCAATTTTGATGTGTAACATATGCTTTTAAATCACTCTTCACTTCTGAATACATTGGTGACACAAGGAAAAGATGTATTTTATGCTTGTTCAGTCCCCTCTGATGGCATTTAATGGCTAACTGCAAAGAGTGGTCACATCTTATAATAGGCTGCAATTTCATTCATGGAAACTACAGTTCATTTTCCCATAAACTGCACTCTGGTGCCTGAGATTTCCCAGGGACAATGATAAGCCTATCAAAACCACAGGCAGATTTTGTACAAGTTGAAGAGCAATGAGTCATAAATAACAACATGGCAATAACATTTTTTCCCAGTAATTCTCAAAACACCTTACAAAGGAGGCTGGTATCTGTCTCTGCTGAGCAGATGGGAAAAGCAAGATACAGACAAGGTGCAATGACTTGAACTAGCAGTGTAGGATTTGGACCTCATGATATTCAAAACTGCAAGACATTGTAACAAGTAGAGAACAATAGTGCAAGGAACCCTGGACTAATATTAACTAGGTCTGGCAGCAAAATATCTGCAAAAGCAGAGAATGATTCTCAATGAGAAACAGCAAAGGTGTACTAGGGCTTGTGCTGGTCTGGCAGCACCAATTTTCTCCAGAACTTTGCTGGTGAGTCTCTGTCCTGGTCCTGTTTTATATGACACAGATGTGCCCAAAGTATCAAACTATCAAGGAGAGAATGTGATGTCATCAAAGGACTGGTATCAGCCATATTACTGGCATAGAGCAGGATCCATGTCAAAGAAGCAACGCTCCATAAAGTAAAACTGTGCAAAGTAGAGATTGGTGCAACATTAAAAGGGGGGATGTGAGCACTGAGAAATGAGACTGCATAGATTACATTCACATGTTCAAATTCAGAATTGATCACTCATGCACATGGCCTAAAGTGTATTGGTGCAAAGGGCACCCTCAAGTATTGCAAGAGTTGAACACATGCTACAGCGCACTTGGACTTAGAGGCGCTTCTCTATTTCACACTGCACAACCTGGCTGTGATCAGAGTTTAAGGGATCACAAAGCAGGGCCCTGTGCTACCCAAAGGAAAGAAACACCTCCAGAGAAGCACCTGCCTTTGCACAGATATTACATACCTTTGTCTCACAGGCACCTGTTGGTTTGCTGAGACAGCCAAGCTGACAAGAGCAGAGGTATGCAGCAGGGCAGGGCAGGGCAAAGGAAGGGTATTGGCACAGTCCTGCTGCTTAGGGAGTGAGAAACAAGAGGTGCCTATTCATGGCATGGGTAGGCAGCAGTTGGAGCTCACCAGAGACCCCTGCTGAGTTCAGAGAGACGTGTTATGCCTCCCCCCAAAGCCAGTCAGGTTTGCCAAGTGGATGGAGGCTGCTCTGTGGGTTGGGACCACTCAGCCGTAGCAAGGCCATGAGCTTGCTCTAGTATACAACTCCTTCCATTGGCAAATCACTATTTTGGGGGGAAGGATGGAGCTGGAGTGGAGTCCATCCAAAGTTACTCATTGCATAAGAGAATGCAGCCTCTGCCTTCCACATCCAGCATACTTGTTCTGAGCAGAAACAGCCCCTGGATATTTTCTTCCCTCTGCTATGCAGAAGAAAAGCTTTTGAAAACCTAATATATAAGTAAAAGCAGACAGCCCTACAGCCCATTCCCATTCTGCCATACCCTGCTCCTCTTCTTCTGGCATTTATCCCTGACACCCTTTCTCACAAGAGCACCACATTTAAAATAAACCAAGACCTCAGGGAGAGCAGATTGCTGGTTGCAGAAACATGCAGTCTGGTAGACTCTAAACCATGTTATGAGCAAGTGCTTTGCCATAACAGGAGCAGAGGTATTGCTTCCCAGGCTCTCATCTTCTGCCTGGGATGTACTTTCTTTCCTAAAAACACTTGATCAATGGACCAAGATTCAGCACCTTAAACTTGGCAAAGAGAATGCATTCATACCAACAAACACTTAGCCAGACCAACCATGATACCAAGGCCACCATTTCACCGATTATATCTGCAGTTTTAAGCTAAACCAAATGGTTTTTAATGATGCAGCAACGTGAAGAGGAGAAAAACAAGAGAAACAACAAAACCAGTACCAACCCCATGCTACAAGATCTGGATGATTTACTTACACCAAGTACGAAGACTGACAATCACCCCAAAGAAGCAGAAGGTAAAAACTAAACAATCTCCCCTCAACACTTCTGAAAATGCTCATTTAGCACCGAAGTGACAGGGTAGGATTGAGGAACTGGAGGGAAACACATTTGCAAGGAAATTAGATGAGTATACCTAGCACAGATTTTGTCCACTCACAGAAGTCCACCCGCCAACGGACACCCAGGAAGGGGATATTTTTAGACTAGATTATGTCTCACACAGGTTTATCACAGTTTGGGAATTGTAATCCAAAGTTATAATTCACATCCCAGCTATTAACCATGCCAGTCATGAAACCAGCAATTTATTCTGAGAACAATGCTTAAATTCCAGTGGTTTTTCTGTGCTGATGAGTTGAGTCAGGCTTTCATTGGAAAATCCATCATGAATGACACAGAAGCTTTTCACAGGAGTGCATTGGTCTTAAGGCAAATAAATGCATACTGCAAGCTCTGCTGTGGGGGTGCATGGCTGGGCAGAAAGAAGCAGGAGGAGGCATTTGCACCAGGATCTGGGCATCTTCAAGGAAGATGGATCCTCTGGTCTTGGTCTCAACCAGCCACTTTCTGACTGTCAGAGTCTCCTGCCCTCATTTGTGAGAAACATGAAAAATTTTGATTCTGTCTTGATACAGATGAGAAAAGCAGACTAGTGCCACCATAATATCCTTGCATCTAGATGGGCTGAGGTAAGTTGGAAAGTTCAGAGTAACCAAACACAGGCTCCCCCCAGAGCAGACCCAGGGCACTCATTTCAACAGAAATAGTACTGGCAGTGTTTCAGGTGCACTGAAATCAGATGACTAAAATCAGCAATTGCCCATGCCCACCCCATGACTAGAGATATACCAGCATGGCTGATAGCATTATCATGTCTTATAAACACATCAGTAAGAACCTGCAAAAACAGCTTGGGCAACAGAGACATGTACTGGCTGTTGGCCAGGGCTCAGTGGTCTTATTCACGGTTTCTACTCTCAGATGCTCAAACACAAGTCTCTAGACACTCTGATTATTGCACACAGAGGAAACAGCAGACACTGGGGAGAAGACAAAAAGCAGTGTTTGCTCTCTAAAAGTAACATTCATAATCTTTGCTCTAGACAAGAAAATAGAGTCTCCTGACAGAACCAGCCCTGTCAGGAAGCCAGGAAAAGGAGCCGTCCTGGATGGCAGCCCCATGACTGGCGGGAGAGGAGCAGCACTCACCCCACCATCACACGTCTTTGTGACACAGCCACTGACACCAGGTGTCTGGGCACCTTATCCTGGCCAGCCCAGGCCACGAGGGCACCCACTGGGACTGGTCCCTGGCAGAGGGAGAGGGCAGCCAGGCTACTTACAGGCTGCTCGATAAGCTCAGCTATGTTTCTCCCATTTGACATTTAAATAGAGGTGCTGCATGAACTACTGTAGTTTTAGTAGGAAATTATTATTGCATGTTGCACATTACTCCTGATGGTCTCTATCTATCCAATAGTATCTAATACAGATTTGTTTAGACACTTGGTAGTACTTTGGAGTTGTAACCCCCAAAGGCTGCCCTGCTTTTGACGGCAGAGAAGATGGAAGGCAGTCAGAATGAAAATCAGCTGTGACATTGCTGAACTGCTACACACAGCACACAGCCCTGTGGCCACCGACAGCAGCACCAACAGTGGGGAGCTCTGTGGAACAAGTGCTTGTCAGTCCTCTCAAAGCTTTCTTTAATTAATAAAAGTGGTGTGAATTTACCTGTCATTTCAACAGAGGTTTTGGGGTTTTTTTGCTGTCCTGCTCAAGGAATTAAATACTCTTTAGAAAAAGTGAGTGTCCCTGCCCAGCCACAAGCCAGCTGCTACTAGGAGTAGAGGACTCCTACTATATGAGCACAGGAGGAGGTTTTGTCAGCTGCATTTGTCATAGCTTTCCTCAAGTCTACCTCCTCCAAACTTTCATCTTTTTGTTTCAATCTCACCATCACTTTCCCTGGGTTCCCAATCTGCTCCTCTTTTCAAGTCTGTTGACAGCAGCTTGCACCATTATTTCAATTCCTGGATTTGATCCCTAGTCTAGCAACGTCACCCAGCACAAATGAGACACTAACAGTGCTTTGGCCTAGTTTTTGGTTATAACCAATAGAAACCCCTGTTGCAATTTCAGAATAGCATCTTCAAGATCTACAGGACTTCCCAGGATGCTGTGGCAAAACTTCTCTGGGTTGACCTGCTCTTTTACACCTCCAGTTTCTTCCTGTTGTTGATACAAACCCATCCTGGCCACCTTAGATCTGGTGTTCATATATGTGTTGTTCTCCATAAAATATTCTATAAAAAATGAACTTCAGTAAAGTCAAGTCCATAACCATAGCTAGTAAAAATTTCACTAACGCTGGGATATTTGCATTTAAAAGATCTCACTTTGAAGTTTTCCACTAAATGCCACAAATTTTGTCCAGGGCAGGAAACTCAGTAACTTGTTTCTCGCCTATGGCTTAAGAGACCACAGAGCATTTGACTTCTAGCCTGGGAACATCCACCTTCAAGGAGCCAGGCAAAAGGGTCTGGTTAGGTCAGATATGAGAGAGACTGAAAAAAGGACTCAGTTTTTCAGGTGCAAAGCAATAAAAGTATTTAGACGTCTGATTCCTCATAGGAATTATAAGATTAGATATTGTGCTGTGCTTACCTGTAGATAGATACCTAGTCTTTTGTTGATGTCTGTGCTTTATAAAAGAGACCAGAGCCCTAGAGAAGTACTTCCAGGAGATACAAGCAAGGGGCAAATAAAAGGAAAATGGGAAATTCATCAAAAATTAAACCATTGCATTTTGCTTTCAAATACAGAAAAATCAATGGCTTATTTCAAGAATTAGCTGTTCCTGGTGCACAGCTCAAAGTCAGTTTGGCTGTTCCCAGGCACAGTGCTATGGTCAGGGTTGCTTATTCTCTCAGGGAGCCTCCATGTGAAAAACTGCTCATCAGATTTATTTCCTGGCCTTGGAAAGACATTTCTCCCAGCTGGGTCTCACAGATAAGGTCTAGCCTTGCCTCTTTGCTGTGAGAGTTGCTGATGCAACACAGCTGTGGTGACCTCACTTGACATCTCTGTCCACACTGATATCCACTCATTGAGCTGGAGAAAAGTCAGGCAAGAGAGGGCCTTTTTCAGCAGACAGAAACTTTCTTTGCAGGTGTCCATATTGGTCAGGAAATGCTGGAGGAAGGTGCTCACAGCCTGCTAATTTAGAAGGATGTCTCAGAAACAACAGTGCTCTGAATACAGCCTAGCTGGTCTGCCCCTTGGAAACGGTTGCATAACAAGGCAGAGGACTTTCCTCCGCTTCTCATCTCACACTGAAAAACCATTTAGAAAGGGGACAATGTTGCTTCAGATCTCACTCATCTCTGTTAGAAAACAGAGAAGCTGGAAATGTGTTTGCATACATGTGTACACACATGAAAGAAAATTAGAGTAGGAATGTAAGGGCAATAAGAAACATTATGAAGAAGCCATAAAAAACTCCAGACAAGTTTTGAGAACTGAAGAAGCAAAAGTAGACTTAGACCAGATGGGTAACTACTACAGGATTTGGATGCTCTTTGAATTAGGCGTGACTCAGACCTGCAATAATATTGAACATTACAAAGCACTTTGTCATCTCTGGAGCATACAACTGCCTGTTAGCTAATTAATCTTTCAAGCTTTGCTTATCTCTAATTATAATGCATTGATCAATGTCTTTTGCAAGCTCAGAGACTTCAGGATATGAGAGCGATAGGATCAGTCAGACAATTTCTACAGGCTCGTGGCAACTCTTCCCTGACTCCAATTCACAACAGTGTCCTCTGTTAGAGCACAACAGTTGTGAATGGCAAAAATGCCACCCCACTCAGTCCTTATATTGACTGAAAGATTTATTTGTTTGTTAGAGTTTTGAGTCCATTTGTCAGCTACTCACATGCAACTGAATGTTAAACTCCAGAAAGTCACTGCAATATTCAGTAAGGTTTGGTTTTATCCCTATTTTTCAATTGTTAGCAGCAACAACAAGCCCCGTGTCTGAGAACTCAGCATTCATTTCCAACCCCCTCAAACATTTGTTGAAAGACTGTATCTATCCCAAGCTTCCCCCAGGGCTCAGTCTAACTTCAATGGAAACAAACAAACACAAACAGGCACAAAAAAACCAAACCAAAACAAAAAGAAACAACAAAAAAAAAAGAAAAAAGAAAAAAGCTCAGTGGTGAGTACTGAAAGCCTCCTGGTAACATCCCACACAGAGCACAGTTTGCACTCATATGACTGGAAAAGCCCTCTGCATTGCAAATTTCTCACAGCTTGTATTGCCACTAGATCAAATGCTGCACCCAAAAGGTTTTGGTAAAAAAACAAGAAAATACCTAACCTTAGTTATTTTATTATTCTTCTCACCAAAGGTTTGTTTTCAAACAGGCAGCTCTTGTGGGCATCAGTTTTCAGTTTGCATAGCCACACAGAGCATCTGCTCAGTGTTACTGAGGAAGAGAAATCTCAACCAAATAAATAATTTTAAAGGGCAACTTTGCAAAATACATGTGGCTAAACATGAGCTGTGACAGGGAAGACAACATGTACATTTCTCTTAGGGTCAAAAATGTCATTTAACCACTTCTATCATAATGTGCTCGACTGTGGTAAGAGACAAACTGCCTTCTGTACCTGCAATGAACATAAAATAGTAGACAACTCTAAATAGGTTTGCTCATAAAGCCAGAAAAAAAATTGCAAAGAATAGTCTGATTTTGTATTCAGTACCAAGGCACCCTGACTTCTCCAAAGCAGAAAAATCAGCTTTTTGCTCTAGGAGGAGAGCAAGCTCCTTTCAAAAGAGAACATTGAAACATCTGAGCTTGTATTTTCAGGTAGCTTATATGCAGCTTTCCAAGGAGAGAAAGGGAAACAAGCACTGCATGCCACCACCACTATGGAGAGCACTTTTCCCCCAATAACCTCACTCACTCCAAGCGAGTAGTGAAGATCACCTTGAGCCCTCTTTCATCCTCTGCTCCTATAGCTGACACTGCATCATGACAAAGCCATTTATCACACATTCTGAACCTTCACAGACACAGGATTGTCACTTTGCTTGAAAATCTGAGCTACAGAAGTATCATGTGACTCAACCTCCTTTCTTCTTCAGAATCTTCATTGTCTTTCACTGCCCAGCACTGCTCATGGCAGAAGGAGAGGGCTTCCTCATACCAGCTAACAAACCAGAGCTCTGGGGATGGATTTTCAGTTTCTTTCAGACTGCAGAGGAGGGATGTCATCTGTATATCTAAGATGAAAAAAACCTCTCAACTACAAAGAGGCTTCAGATACCACAAGAGCCACTGTAGGAACAGCGGCCACAAGCTGCACTCTCCCAGCTTCTGACCTGCCCTGAGAAACTTATGCTGATGAATCCTGGCAAGGAAGACAACCAAAAAAAGCCATTCCCCACACCCAATGAAAATTTCTGACGATGGAGACTGGTGTTTTTGCAGCTTATCCTGCCCCATGAGGCAGGCTGCTTAGCATGCCTGGCTGGGCAGGGGCTCTGTCTGTGCCAGTCTGGGAATGTCCACCTTCGAGGAACTGAGCAAAGGAGTCCAGTTGAGTCAGACATCAGGAAGATTGGAAAAGTCTAATCTCACAAAAGCATTTAAGCATCTGATTCCTCACAGGAATGTGCTATGCTTATTTGCAGAGACCTAGCTCATTTGTTGATGTCTGTGCTTTATAAAAGAGACCAGAGCCCCAGAGAAGTACTTCGAGGAGATACAAGGGAGAGATAAATAAAAGGAGACTTCAGAATTTCTTCAAAAATTAAATAATTATGTTTTGCTTTGAAATAGCAAAAATTCAGTGAGTTGTTTCTAGAAATAGCTACACCACTCAGAGGTGGACATTCCCAGAGTGGCACCGGCAGAAGCCCAGAGTGTCAGGGGCTCTCCTGGTATCAGGAGCACCAGAGTGGTTTTCACACTGGTGAAGATGCACTAAAACTTTAATGTCCTGTGGGCTCCTGACTTGACCCCAGCAGGCACCTTCCTGCACTCTAGCAATTTGGACCTCTCTCCACAACCATGTATCAGGTGCTTTTCCTGCCACTGAAGCAAGACACAGACAATGACCTTTGAAGCCTGACCCCACTGGCTCTCTAAACCACATCTCTTCAAAGCACTGATGCCGTGATCAAAAAACAAAAAAAAAAAATTGCCAAAAGGCTTTAAAGAGCGATTCCCCCATTTTGATTCATTCTGCATGCAATGTTATCAGCTCTCCAGCCTGACAGCAGTGGGGACTTTTTTTTTTCTCTCTGTCATGGTTTTCCTGCTGCTTGCCTAAGGCCCAAGGCAGGAGCTCATCCTTTGGCAGGTCGCAGCCTGGCTTCAGCAGCAGCCAATGCTTTATCACTCACAAATGCTCAGATACAGTTTTCTCCTGGGGAAAAAAGCAACTCAGAAAACCAAGGATTTCTAGGTCCCGGCCCATTTCTCCCACAACACAGTCAATGCTGAATCAGAATTCAGTTGTTTTAAACGGACTATACCAACACAACGCTATGTTATGTCAAGCTAATACAGGGAGGCTTGGCTTTGCTGAAACTACAGGACCCAACTCCCTGAGGTCCCCTTCAATTCAGCCATCTATAAATATCCAAACCCAGTTGTGAACATTGTCTCAATCTTAAACTAGCACTACGTGGTGGAATACCCCTCTCCTCCATGCCCTCAGCAAACATCAGCCACTTTGCTCCCACAGATCAGAAGACAGTCTGTGTGTGCACAATGCACATATCCATGCAGGCACCAAAATAAACATGAGTGGATTTTAAAATGTTTCAGAATTTATAATATTTTCTGCACCACTCCTTCATGATTGACAGCAAAACTAGAAAGCAGTGAGGCAAAGAGATTTCTCTGTGGCTGGTAGTCCAAGCAGCAAGGCAGAGGGAGGAGAGCTGACAGCCACCCAGGGACACATCCTATTTCCCAGCAGTCAAAAGCTTTGTGTGCATCAGCATCAAACCACAAAGAAGGAGCACAATACACAAAAGTCACCTGAAGGTGGCAGAGAAGCCAAGAGAAGGAGAAGGGCAACCACAGAGAGTCTTTTCCACCTCCTGGGGACCAAATCCAGGCAGAGCAGCAGCTGGACAGCAGAGCCCCCAGTGCTGAGCTCAGCTATGCTCTCTGGAGGTTCGTGACCAGAAGAACCAGAGTGAGATTTAACATAGCTCACAGATCTGGAAATTCAGGAGGGTTTGGTCCCAGGCATAGCAAGCAGGTGGTTTAGAAATTCAGCAGCTCTGCACCCCCTTAGGGCCAGCACAGGGGCAAGGATACAGTGCACTCACCACTGCTACATACAGGCAGTGAAAAACCTTCGCAGGGAAACAGCTGCAGGATATAAAAGCAGGAGAGTTTCCCTGGTGGGAACCAAGCAATGCTTGCTGAAGCTGCCAATGTCATCTCTCTCCTGGCAATGCGGGAGGGAGAAAAAAATAACTTTCGCTCAGGTGAAAGTAAAATGAAACAACACTAGCAGCATAGCACTGTTACCCGGACTGCTTGAGGATGGGCAAACCATCACAGTAATCAAGTGTGCAGATCAACTCAGTAGGAAGCAGAACTTTATTTAAATGGTGTTACTAACTCATTTTTCCATGGAACAGCAGCTGTAGAGACATCCCAAGCAGCTGTGTCCTTCCCCTGTTCTCCCTCCCTCAAGGCAAAATTGTTTGGGGGAACAAAGGCTTCTCCTGCAAAAGTCTGTAGATACAACCTTCCTCTAATTAAGAAACATTTCACACATATGGGACTTTTGGGTTGTTTTTTTTATAGCAGCAGCAATAAATAATTCAGTGCCTTGGCAGATGTTCAGGTTATTATCAGATTTATTTAAATAAGGTACTTGGAGGGCTCAGGGCCAGGTAGAGATAAAAAAACCAACCCACCACCATAATGAAAGCCATGCCTTCTTCATTAGGTAGAGCACTTTTCTACAGAGGCTTGGGCACAGCAACACAAACACTCCCTGAACACAAAGCAGAGTGTCACTGCGACCACAGCTTGCAGGTCCCCCAGTTCCAACAGCAGCTGCTGCAGCATGGAAACAGCCCCAAGGCCAGGGCTGCAGGGGTCTGGCAGAGGGCCCCAGCAAACTGAGCTTCTGCTCCCCAAGAAGACCAGCAGCCTTTGGAGAAAAAAGCTGCTTGAAGCATTTTGACACTGCATTCTTCAATGTAACTAATGAGCCACTGCTAAGCATTCCCCCACAAGCAGCTGCAGCTGTGCCTGGGAAACTCTCCACAGCTTCTGCTCAACTTCCCACACTTCTGTCATCATCCCTGCATGGGACTGGTTGTGCCACAGTAGCAGAGAACCAACAGTGGGGAAATTTCAGTCTTAGTGCTGCCCAGAGCATTGTCCCATGGACAAAACAAGTTCTCTCACACAGAAGTAGTGGAAATCTGCTGTAACTCAATTTCAGGAAAGTTCAGTATCAGGCACATGCCCTTTCCGCACTTTATGTCCTCCCTGATGCCAGTAACATGGAGGGTAAGTAGCTTTTAAAGACCTTTGGATGGCTCTGAGGAGCTAATCCAGTTGTGCTGGAACAGGACAAGTCACCACGTGGGTAGGCAATACTACCACAGTGCCCAAGTAGCGTATTTGAACTAGTTATTCACTCAACAGCCAAAACCATCATTTTTTCAGGGATAAACCAGACCTACATTGCTCACAGTACTCCTCCAACTCAAATTCCAGGTGAAAAAAAAATCAATCTAAAAATAATGGCGGGGGAGGGGGGAAGCAGGGAAAGGTGCTCACAGCAGCAATAGGGTTGGACTGGCCCAGAAAGCAGGCAAAGCTCGTATCTCTTCACTGCAACTCCAGTAAGTAACACAGCAAGACCTCAAAGGCATAACACGACCCTTCTCTTTCCAACCCACCCCACAGCTACCACCCCTTCCAGCACAGCCCTCCCCAGGGTGGGCAGCCCCAGCTCCCTTCCACCCATCACCAAACCATGACCCTTCCAGCCAAGGCACATCTCAGCCTGGTGCTGATTCAATCTCTTTAGTCACAGGTTCACTTACTAATTGCATTTCAGTCTGCTATCTTCCCTGGGTGAAGGGGAGTGAGTGCTCACAAGTTGGCAGCCACAAGCTGCCCAACAGTGGAATGCCCCTTTTCAGGCACAACCAAACCAAAAGAAAGAATATGAAATGCAAGGCAGAGCCTCCAAAAGTAACACCTGTTTAAAACTATTTGCAAGACTACTGGTCCACCTGGCCACAGGTGAGAAGGGACCCTCAAGGCAGTTTTAGGGACAGTGCTGTTCCTTTGTTAGTCAAGGCACCAGCCTGAATCTCAGAGCCCCCACTCTAAGAAGCTCCTAAATGAGTCCATAAACACAAATGCAGTGGGAGAGCTCTCCTTGCCCTCCAGTAACCGCTTAATCCCAAACCTACCCAGAACCAAAGATGTAGGATATGGGGGCTCTGCAGCACCAAAACACATTATGGACAACTCCCATTAAATCTCACCTAACCAGGAAGATGTACCCAGCACACATTTGCCACAGGGATCCCAACAGTAGCAGCAAAATATTGCCTGAACAGCTACCACAACTGCTAAACTCATCTTAGTCTTGGCAAGCAAAGATGCCCACACTGTTCCCCTCTGGCTTACACTGCCCCATGGGAGACACTCACTGCTCCCCTCTGTATTTTGTGTTGCAATTATCTTAATAGCAGAAGAGCCCCAGAAGACAACAATAACAAAGCCACAGTTCCAGAAGACAGCAGTCTTATCGCAGCCCTCACATCTCAGAACTTGGGGTCTCACTTGCACACTGAGCCTTTCGCAGGCTGCAGCCAGCTCAGAGATGCTCTGCTCTAACTCAGTACCTACCAAATGGACACCAGAAGGGAAAGTCAATACAGTATTCTCATAATGGTAGAATATTTAAAATAAAAATTAAATAAATGACACTCACCTGAGCAGAGCAACCTCCATCTCTCAGATGCCAGGGGAGCAGAGCCAGCACAGACAACAGAAGGACAGCTCCACAGAACACCTGTCCCACCTGGGCACACACAGCACTGCTGGCTTGCAGCATTTTAAATCACAAATCTCGGATCTGACATCTTCATGATGTTCCTATTTCAAGATATAGTTTGAGAAATCCCAGTTCTCATTATGAAACAATAAACACTTAATTTCCACAGAATAAAAATAAAATTTAAAAACAAAGAATAGGAGCAGCATACAAATCAAGGAGAAATCCAAGACATGCTTAGACAAACAAAATTAAGACTTAAAGTTTATCTCAAAAGTTTTCAAAGGGTTCAACCCTTGAAATCAGGAAAACCTAGTTGTTAGACTCCTTAACCCTCCTGAAAGAGCTGATGGAGAACTACTTGCTGCTTACAGCAATCAAACAAAATGGGTCTGCCTCACAAAGCCAAGGAGAAAAGCCAATATCATGCTCGCTCCTACCTCACACCAGTTCATGTGAGCCAAGGGCTGGGAGGCACTTCAGCCCCCTGACAACTGGGGCTAATAAAACCTTACACAGCTGGGAGCAGGCATGTGGCTTAATAAACACACCCTGATTGCCTCTGCACACCTGCTACTTGTTATGTATTAACGAAGCCAACAGGTGTAGTAAATTATGTATCTGTGAGCTTTGGGAGTACTAGGGAAATGAGTCATTTTAGAAAATGCTGGAAGTAATAGGCCAGAAAGGACAGATGAACTAGAAAGCCTCCAACAGGAGCACTTGCAGCCCACAGCATTCCCCCACACTTGCTCCCTTAGGGAAATTAAAAACAGGATCAGTTTGCAGTTGAGCACAGAGGCAACAAGTTTAACGCTTAAACATATATGGAAAAACAGCAAGGTTTGATTTTTTTAAAAGTCCCTCCTATGAAAGGGCATCATTCTGCTACAGTGAAGTGAAAAAGCCAGGCGAGTACCTTCCCTCCCTCGGTGCTCCCTCTGTCCCGCTCTCCTGCATCAGCGCCAGCAGCACGCGAAACAGGGACAAACTCGGAATAACAGCCCCACCTACTGGAGGCTAGGAAATGATCCGCACGCTCATGTTTTGCAGTTGGGTAACCCACTCATCATCATCCTCCTAACACCTGCCATGTGGGAGCGACGCTCGCGTGCTTGTTTGCCTGCTCCCGGCAATCCCCTTCCCTTAACATGCCCGTGTATGAGAGTGGCAAAAGGCTGGTATTGCCATCCCGACCTAGTTTAGACCCAAAAGGCAAATATCCAGACCACCTCCTCCTCCTTCAGCATCCCTTTGGTTCTCCAGAAGTGAGGTGTCAAACAGCCTCTGGAACCCATTTCTTGGGCAATGCTAACAAATTCAGCATTCCAGGTGAGAAGTAGGGCTTCACAGCAGCTTTCCAGGCTGAGATGCCGTTACTGGAAAATCTTGTCCCAGTCTTTGACACAACAATCCTTATCACAGACCAACTCTTGAGTTATGCAACATGCCACACTTCTCACGCCGAGCTCCCTGCGATGCATGACCCAAACCCTAACCCAAACCCACAGATACAGTGGATAGTCCCTTTGAACACCTGAAATGTTGTTTCAGTCCTAAACATTCAACTCTGGCCTGTACAACACGCCCTGTTCCCCTCTTTTGAGTTGCCTGCTGTTAAAACCCAAGCCTCATACTAAGGGTAGAGGGCACACCAATGTCCCTGGAAAGGGGTCTATGCCAGATGCACAGATGCACTGTGGTACCCCTGGTCCTGCCCAAGAGCAAGACTCCATACCAAAACAAACCAAAGGAACCCTTCTTCACGTAGTCCAGTGGCATTTAGCATGAAGACAAATATTTTCTACAAAAGCAGGTTTTTCTGGCCTTCAGACAAGGGTTAGGGAGTCATAATTTCAAAGGATGCATCCTATGTCCTTTAAGGAGTTATTTTATTCATGCTTGAACAGGAGTAGTAAAAACAATCTTGTACCCAGTGAAACAAACACTGACAGAAATATTTAGGACTCTGTAATATGAGAAGACAAACTAGTTAAACTCAGGCTTTATTTATTAACTTTATAAACTGAGGGTTTCAGCAGTAGCCCAGAAAAGAGATGTTATTTCAACTATAGAGATAACAATCAAAAAGGTATTTTTATTATGGAGTTTTGTTCATCAGTCACTATTGAGTGTATGAATAAAAAATGGCAATGAGTATTCCTAAAACAAGTACTAAAAGAGCAAATAAAAAACAGGTTCAGAAATTAGTGTCCCACAAAGCAAGAAATTTAGAAAATCAGTATTGTGACATAGTGAGATCATGTCCATGTCCAAGGTTATCCCAGTCTGCTTCTTTGCAGGGCTGATAATCAACCATGTTCTTTATTCACAGTGCTACCATACAGCTGTAACACACTGTTCTACCTTTGCCTTTACCTGCTATACAGATGATGCAGATGAGGTTTTCACAAACTCAGGCTTTGTGGTGTTTACAAGCTCTAGGCTGCAAGGGCTGGGAGCTGGTAATGCCAAGCATTGGCTAGAAGAAAAAACTTTGCCTGAAATGCTGATTGATGTCTCTTTGGAAGTTGCAGGGCAATGGGGAGATGCTCCAGCAACACCTTGGTCCTACAGCAATAATGAGGTAAATCTGAAATGTTTTTCTTTTTTCTTCCTCTGCTAGAACATTTGTATTGATGACAACAGGCCTCATTTGTCCTGAGGAAGTTCAAGGTACACAGCTCTGGAAAGGATCCAGACTTACCATGTAGAGTCTATCTGCATCAAGAAGATATTAATCCAAGGAAGGAAAAAAAAATCTAAATTACATGATCCACTCCAACTGCATGATTGTAGTCCTGGTTAGGGAAGGAGTCTCCTAAGAGGAGCTGTGAAGTTAACTCCTCAGTCACGCACACCTCAGTTTCCTTTGCATAATTACTTATATGCTGCACTAATTTTAGTAAACAGGCTTACAATATGAGCATGCCATACTCCTAAGATTCAGCATCAAACATCCTATAGCCATTTTCACAGTTTCATAAAACAAAATAGACTATAGATGAAAAGAGCGGAATATTTTTGCAGCCTGGATTTGAAAGAGATGAGTTTCTTCAACTGTACATAAAAACTTTTGCTTCCTGAAAAAAAAAAAAGCCTTGGTGTAATCCTACAATACTTGGATACTAAAAATATTGTGATTATTTGGGCAAAGAAATGACTGGAGAGGAAAAGGAACATCTGTGAATGGTGGCATATAAATTGGGGAGGGAATTAGGAAACAGATGTGTATGAGATTCATGAATCACATAGTAGCATATTGGCAAGGACTCTTTAATAGCTTAGTTCTCCAGAGGGGTTTTGTGATTCTCAGCAACATCAGCCACCTCCTGCTGAGACCAAGTACGGAAGAAGGGTATCCTAAGAAACATATCTAGCCCAACTCACCCCACTTCAAACAACCCAAACTGAATAGAGAGATGGTCACAGAGAAATGACCTTCAGGGAAAAAAATTGTTTTCGCTACATGGAGACATCTGCCTAAGACATTTTGACTCAGATCAATCCAGAATAAGTTTTAAGTTCTGTGCTGTCCATTTTTCAACATCAACACTGCAATTGCTAGAAAATAATAAACAGGACAGTGTCTCTAGGATGGCTGTTACTTCCTCTTCCTGTTCCTCTATACTGCCTCAGCAGATCCCATCTGCCAGGTATTTGCCACAGGGCAAGCTCTGACAGGTGTCAGATCTGCTGCACCTCTGCTGCTGCCTCCACTCCTATGCTGAACTCTCCATCCCTGTGCATGCTGAGGAACATGGCCTTCCTGCAAAGGGCCCTCTGTTGCTGGAGCCAAGGCTGCCTCCTTTTCTAAAAAGCTGCTGCTATTCATCCCCCTGCAGAGCTCCAGGAAAACGAGCTCTCCCACTCTGGAGAGTGGCAATTTGGAATCCACATGCAGAGCCCCTCTTTTCCCGTGATGTGCGTCCACCACTCGCTAGCAGTACTTGGTTCTAAAAAGAATCAGTCATGAAAGTCAGCAGGATACTTCAAGAAATCCTTAAATGAAAACAACCACATTCCAGTAATGTACCAGAAATGTTTCAGTAAGAGATCCTCAGATGCAGCTGATTGAAAACAGCACCTTCACCCACACAGGAGCTGTCTGATGACTGCTACATAGTCATGAACTTGGATATTATTCTTATGAAGGTTACAACACAGATAAAGGAACAGTAATAATAACAACGATTCAGTGTAGAGAGGGGTAAGACTATGCTCTGGGTTTGGAAACTTTTATGTGGAAGAGTGGAAAGTCAAGGGCAACAGTCGGGGCAATCTCAGACCTGTGGAGTGGATCAGCAGCTGCTGTACAGGCTGCCCCTGATGCGGCTACAGCACCCACCGAGTCCCAAAGCGACTGGGTCTCTAACAACGCTGACACACCAGTGACAAGCCCTCAGCCCACAGGAAGGAGCCTCCCACTGCTGGGTCCTGGCAAGTGAAGTACTGAAGGATGTGCCACAGACACCCATCTGACGAGGGCAGTGCACTAACACAACAGGAAGGGTCTGTGCTCCAATGTGCTCATGGGTGAAGTGCTCAAATGCTTCTTGCCTAAAAGCTGTTTGTTCTTAACAAAATCTTTGATCACCTTGATGTAAAAACGTAGACAATAGACCAGCCTCCTTTGCCCAGATACCATGAAGAAATATACATAACTTGCTTTAGGCTTTTTTACTGCTAATATTACAGTAAAATCAAATACAGTACTGCACTATTACAGTAAAATGAAATGAGCACATGTGCTAAGAGAAAACATTCTTTGCAAGTTAATGGTCAGTGCTGAAGATAAAAAAAAAGAATTTGAGACCACAGCCACACGGAAAAAAGCATCCAACTTGAACAATCTCCACCTGTGGTAAACAAAACCCTCATTCTCTTGGTGAAGGGTCTACTGCCCCATTACTGCTATTAATCGCATTAGTATAATCCTTGAAAGTTTTAAGTAAATGAAACGTTGGGTTTGAGGCTTTTTTCCTTAAGATTACTGCAGTATTTTTGAAGAAGGAAATGGCAATATGGATGCCAGAGCTGGGGCTTCACCAGGGGAGCAGTTCAAGGGGTCTCCTCTCCACATTGTGCAGTCAAGCCACCTCTCATACCTGGTCACAAGAACCTCTTTCACTCTAAAAACTTCTGAAACCCCAGGCAGAATGATGAAAACTCTTCGTTTGTGGGGACCCCAGCTTCACCTACCCAGGGTGCAGGGAGTGATGAGAAAACCAGCTTTGCCCCATGTCACCTCCACTCCTCTTGGGTCTCAGGTGCAACACTCAGGGTGTGGAGCCAGGCAAGGAAGGAAATGTGAAACCCACCTACAAGTCCTGGTGCTGTGTCCTGCTGGTGGGGAAGCAGGAAGGGCATCCCAGCACACTGCTGTAGGCAGGGACAGAACCCACAACCCCCAGGTACACTGAACAGGGTGTAACAGACACCCCACCCACAGATGAGGACTGTGCCCCATGCTCCCAACACATTACCACCCAACAAGTTTACAAAAGCAGTACCAGGCACAGTGTTTACTAAACCAGTCTTTATTTCTCTCATAGTGCAGTGGGACTGAAGTTAAGACCACTCCGTGGCAGTGCCAACCCACTCAGTAGCCTGGGCTGTGGGAGCTGCTGACCAGTCCTCAGTGGCAGGCTGAGCGCTCCAGTCCTCTGCAACCACAAAGACAACAACACTTAGTGCACCCCAGCTCTTCCCACCCACAAAATATCTGCCCCTTCCCACAGACACCCCCCAAACTGACCTGTGGGGAACTGCTGGATGGGCACAGATGGGACCTGCACTCCTTCAGACCAATCTGCAACCTCAGGCTGAGGAGGAGCAGTGAATTCAGGGGCTGGGGCCGTCCATTCAGTCTGGAACTCCTCCTTTGTGACTGCCTTCTCAGCAGCAGCCTGCTCCTCCTTTTCAATCTGCAATGGAAGAGCCCAGCCTGAGTCTCCCAGGAACACATCACCACACTTACCAGGCACTAACTGGCAAAATGCAATACATTTAACCAACCATCACATTTAAGTGTGAAGAGCAATTACACTGGCAAAACCCATCCTCAACAGCAGGCACACAGGACCACGAGGTAGGGAGCACAAGCAAAACATCTCACAGAGACACATTTCCTGCCATGAGGCTCCTACCTCCTCAGGATCCCTGTAGAAGTACAAGTCAGGCATGACTTCCCACGGGTGCTCACGGGAGATGGTGCCACGCATGCGCAGGACCTCCCGAGCCAGCATCCACCACATCAGCCCCACTGAGTGGGCTCCCTGGAACAGGAGACAGTAGGTCAGAGTTTCTGGAAAGCTAAACCTTGGAAGAAAAGACTTATTTGCACCCAATCAAAGATTCTTGTGTGGTTAGAGAAACAGATTACTTGTCCATACTCAGATTTATGAACTTAGACACAAAAGAAAGGGCAACTTTTCACATTCCCAGTGACACTTTTGGGTCTCAGCAGGAATTGCAGTGCATGTCAGTCACCAACACCTGAATTTGCTGTATACAGCATAGTCCAAGGTAAGTCTCTTGCTATGGAGTTTCATACTGATCACTACCCCACGTGAATCTTGTCCAAAGACAGGGATTATGCTCACCACATATACTAGAATGAATAAATTGAAAACTAAACAAGCAAAGCTTACATACATGCTCAAATGTGGCTTACACTAGTTTTAGTGACTGATATCTAGACAGAGTTTAAAGATGGCTTCCCATCCTCCTAGACTTGACCTTTCAGGTGATTTCTGGCAACGTAATGTTTCAGAGCAGTTTCTTCATCAGTTCACTTTATCTTTCATTCATATTCATAATCTGTGGCAAGAATGACTACCAAACTCCACTCATTGGGCCACAAAGACCCTCATGGCGTCAGCGAAAAATCCTGCCAGGTTACTATAGCACACGTCCTACACTTGAGAGTTCCTTGGCCAGAAACCAGCCTCAGCTCCAAGCTCCAACTGTGTGCATCTTATCTCCTCCTCCCCACCCACCTGCCACTTTGCAAGAGACAATTATTAGCTAGTTTCCCTGGGAGACACACAGGACACAACAAGCCAACCCTCCCTTACAGAAAGCACCCATCTTGCAAAAGCAGGGCCTGCTCCGGAGGAAGCTGCTGGGAATGCCCCAGCAAAGCCATTACCTTGTTATTGCAGGGAATAGCGATGTCCACGTAGCGCAGCGGGGAGTCGGTGTTGCACAGCGCAATGGTGGGGATGTTGACGTAAGACGCCTCTGTCAGCGGCTGATGGTCAGCCCGGGGATCCGTAACAACCAGGAGTCGTGGCTCACGGAAAGCCGCTTGGATCTGATTGGTGAAGGTCCCAGGGGTGAAACGTCCAGCAATAGGAGTAGCCCCAGTGGCAGCAGCAAACTTCAGAACGGCACGCTGTGAAAAATGGACCACAGCAACAGTGAAGCTGGAAAAGCGCAATTCAACCTAGTTGGAAAACTGAATTTAAACCAGGCACACTCTCAGTGAACGTGCAGGGAATTTAACTGAACTATTTGTTTCAATTCTCTGAAATCAGGGCTCACCACCTCAGAAGGACACAAAATAAAAATGTTTCTGAAAATAGCTACATCACAACTTCAAAAGATCATATCCACAAGCAAAGCAGGAAGTCAGGCTACAGAAAAAAACCTTTTTTCTTCCCCTAAGTTATCTGCAAGCTCTACTCCAAATTCTCATTATCAAATCACAAAAGGGGGATCAAACAAACAACTTATGAAAAAAGCAAGCTAGTTTCCCTCCATTATTTTTAGATCCCTTGATTATCCAGTAGCATAACTTCAGGAACTAGAGAAAAACCTTAGTAGTAAATACACACAAACTACAGCTGTGTCCCTTAAAATTGCAGTTGGCAGCTCTTACTCACTTGCAACAGCTTTTAACTTCTCAGGCATGTGGCAGGGCCTACTATCAAACTCCAATCACAGAGGGAGCCCCTCTCCTGGCGTTAGCGAAAACCCTGCCCTCAGGTTTGCTGTCGCACACCTCCGACACTTGAGAGCTCACTGGCCAGAAACTGACCTCAGCATCAAGCTTTAACAGTGTGCATGTCAAGTCCACAGGAACCCAAGCTTTTCCTTTGTAAATCCACCCTGTGCCACTCACAATCTCCCTGGAAGTTCATGGCCCCACCTGTATTAGTTTAAAGAAACTGATCTCACAAACTCTAGTGATTAATAGGCTTTATTTAAAGATTGCTATTTACTACAAGAAAGTATTTTTTGTTATAACTCTAGAGACAAAATTACAAATATACTAGTTACTATACCTTGTTTGGTAACAGAGAAAATTATTCCCTTGAAAACGCTTATATCAGGTGCTTACTAGCCTCAAAAATCAGAGACAATGACTCACAGTAGGGGGAAGGGGCCACCAGGGGAATGACCACCAATATGCCAGAAAATCCAACAGGAGGTTCCCAAAGGAGGATACAAAAACCAAACAAGTTACCAAACACCCTCAAACTATAGAAATGGGGTTTCAAGTGACCTGTTTTAAGTTGCAAGTGCAACATATGAAACATGTTTCCAAAAGTGTCCCTAGACTTACAACTGGTGTTACTGCCTTTTATCACCAAGCTGCCACTGGCAGGCCACGATGTACAACAAGACAGTTCTGCTCCAGACACTGCAGGCCTCGTGAATAACAAATGTCCATACCTGCCCAGTATTCCTAGAGGAAATGACGCTCACATCAGCTGGGTTCTCAATGGCAACAATGGCACGAGCTGCCAGGAGGAGTTTTTCCCAGGTTCTCTTCAAATTGATGATGTAAATACCTATTGGTGATAAAAGGCTTTAGGGCAACCAGCAAACACAAGATCCCAAAACAGGACAGCACTACTTTGCCATTAAACCTGTCACAAGGCTGTGGTTATTTCAAAATTTATGGAATCACAGAGCCATCAGGGTTGGAAGAGACCTTGAGAATCATCCAGTCAAACCTTAAACCCAGCACAGCCACTGTAACCCCTAAACCACATCACCCAGCGTCAGATACAGGTACCTCGTGCACATCTCCAGGGATGGTGATTCCACCACTTCCCTGAGTGCCTCACCACTCTAACAGTGAAAAAATTTTTCTAATAGCTAATCTGAATATCCCATCTGGCTCAAGGCCATTTCCTCTTGTCCCCTCACTACTGGCACGGCAGGGGAGACCGGCTCCCACCTGACTACAACCTCCTTTCAGGCAGTTGTAGGGAGCGGTAAGGTCACTCGTCAGCTTGATTTTACTCGAGACTAGACAAACCCAGCTTCCTCAACCATTCCTTACAAAATATCGTCCTTACTCCTTTCACAATGTTGGCCTTTCGCTGGACATGCTCCAGCACCTCAATGCCTTTTTTTACAGCGAGACCATTTTAGTCTAATTCTAATTAAAGCTACTCCAAGGAAAATCACTCCCTTATGGTTTTAATGTAGCACACTTTCAGCACCTAGCACCTATCAGCAAGAACCTAGGCCTAGCATGAGCTTTTATCTTCTTAGAGGCCAACTCAGATTGAAGAGCAATGCAAACAAACACAGAAATCACTACTGAGATATTAAAATCTTTTTGTTAATACAGTCAAGAACTAGCAGATCTGCTGCAATCTAGCCGTGATTGATTTACCAAGTTCCAAAATCAACACAGTCCAGAACTAGTAGAATTGCTCCAAAACACGTACTTCATTCTACTTCTCTGAGTTAATATGGTTCGATCAGCAAAAGCACCATGCTAGACAGTTCAAGCAGGAGGACTTTCCTGCTTCCCCCAGCTGCGCCCACGCGATCCCAGCTGCCCATCCCGCGGGTTTACCATCGCTCTTCCTTTTGTAGATGTACTGCTCCATCTGGAAGTCGAGGTTGGTGCCTCCCAGGTGGGTCCCGGCAGCGAGGAATTTGAGGACATCCTCCTCCTTCATCTGCAGGACATCGAGGCCTCCGGACATTGTGGAGTTTCCCTTAGGAAGCGACGACAGGGAACCTGCGGGCACAGGGACGCGGCTCAGCGCGGCGCGGCCGCGCCACGAGGGCCGCCCGCCATCTTGGACCGCCTTCCCCCCTGCACCCAGCAGGCCTCGGCCTTCCCCGCAGCGTGGCCAGGCCCGGCATGGCCGCCGGCATGGCGGAGGGTCGCGCAGAGCCCCCCGGTGTCCCCAGCTGTGCGGGAGGCCGCGCCTCGCCCAGCCCCGCGCCCCCGCCCGCGGCCCCGACTCACGCTGACAACGCCGTGTGGAGGCCCGGGCGGCGCAGAGCCGAAAGGAGGCTGCGCGCTTCCCCACGTCTATATATAGCCTCGCCAGCCAATGGGGAACCGCGGGGGCGGGGCCGCGGCCGCGCGGAGATCCCGCGGCGGGAGGGATCCCGGCCCATTCCCAGTCCCCTTCCCGGTCCCCTTCCCGGTCTGCTCCCGGCCCCGGTTATGGGCTTCTCTGACAGCTGCAGGGTTTGTAGGACTACGGATCCAGAAAACAACGAAGCTGGTGAAGCGTCTGGAGTACATGTCCTACAAGGAGCGGTTGAGGAAGCTGGGGATGTTTAGCCTGGAGAGGAGGATGCTCAGAGTGACCTTATCCCTCTCTACACCTACCTGGAAAGAAGTTGTAGCCAGGAGGGGACCGGCGTCTTCTCCCAGGCAGCCAGCGACAGGATGAGAGGACATAGCCTTAAGCTGCGCCAGGGGATGTTTGGGTTGGACATCAGGAGGAATTTCTTCCTAGAAAGGGTGATGAGACACTGGAAATGGGCTGTCCAGGGAGCCGGTGGAGTCACCGTCCTTGGAGGTGTTTAAGGACAGACTGGCTGTGGCAGTGCCTTGGTCTGGTTGACACTACTGTTGGGTCACAGGCTGAACTTGATGGGCTCCGAGGTATTTTCCCTTTTCACACCTGATGGATTCTGTGATTCCATGCTTCTGGATAGGGGGAGTCCCGTGGTCTAAAGGAGAGCACTCCGGACTCTGAATCCCAAGGTCCTGAGTTCAAGTCCCAGTAGGCACCAGTCCCCTCTGGCAGTTCAATGCCTCCCTGCCATCCAATCCCATCAGATCTCGGATGCTGAGCAGGGTCAGCCCCAGGCTTAGTACCGGGTGCTCTGTAGATAGACCTCAGGACTTAAACGGTGGGGTCAGTTCTACACATGCTGAGCCTCACCTAAAAAATCCACTGCGCAGGCTGGAAGGGCACACCCACGTGGGGAGAGCCCTGCCCAAATTTTCGTACACAAAGTTTGGCCATACATACATACATGATTCTGGATGGGAGTGGCTACTTCAGAGCGTGCTGTGGCTTGTGCTCCAGACAAACCCAAGGCTGTTTTTGAGTCCTTGAAGTGAAGAGAGAGCAAAGATTTAAACATTTTAGTTACATTTTGCTGCTGAGGGTGAAATATATGCCCTCATTTTTGGGGGATAGTTATTTTATGAATTACATCTAGCCTCTGAACTACCTGCTGTGGGGAGAAGCTTCTAAGGGGCCATAGCATCTTCCCTGCACCCACATTCTCCCTCCCTGCTGGGGCACTGCTCTGGCACCACGCGGTAGAGCTTGTGCAGCCAAGGCTGTCCCTGTCCTTTGGAGAAATGTTAGTAAAACCAGGTTAAATTGGCACTGAATTTACACATCCTGTTCTGCGGTGGACATTCATGTGGTGCTTGCCCCTTTGAGGTTTTCTGTTGGGTTTTGGGGGTTTGTTTGCTTTTAAGAAGCAACAGCAAGTGATGAGATTTAAGGATCTTCACCATCTGTCTCCTCTTCCTTGTCTTATTCTGGAAGTAGATGCAGGTCTGAGAAAGGAAAAAAAGAAAAGTATTTACTTTGTTACACTTGCTGTTGTCCAGATCTGGATATATTTCTGGACAAACTTCTGGACAGTGCAAACACTATTGCCAGTACCTTCTGCTACTAATAATTTGTCTTCATATCTTTTTAATAGCAGTGCTCTCTTTGTTTTCTCTCCTCTGTTTTAACCTAATCTAACCACAGCAGTGTGACTGGACATGGACTCTGGAGAGTCCCTTTGCAATGTCTGCACACTGAGTTGCTGAGTTGCTCTAAAGAAGATGGATTAAGGAGCAAGTTACAAAGTCACCTCATCTATGTTCTTCACCTCCCGGAAAATGGGACCTTGTCCTGTTTTGGTGAGGATCCACTGTCAGCTGCTTTCCAGCATTTCCACAAAACTTCAACTTGCAGGTCAGGAGCTGGCTCTCTATTTTCTTTTCTGTGTGATGTTAATTTACAAGATTACCAGATTGGGTTTAGAATATTATTTAAAAGAGTAATTCAGGCATTTGTCATATGGTGGTGACAGAGTAGGTAAAATGAAACTCAGCAACTAGTTAGTGAGCTTTCAGCAAGAGCATGAACTGATTTTATACAAGGACCAGACAGATTATAGATACCTGTGGCACTTTGATAAGTGCACTGTGGACAGTGACAGCTGACCTGAGGGGGCTAGGTACAACATGTGTCTCTCCTAACAGGAGTACAGTGCAAATATCAGCTCAGGGGGAAAAGGGGAGGTGGTGGTGCTGATAGCATGGTGTGTGGAATGGGTTTAGTCTGGAGAGCACTTCTGCACAATCAAAACCCACCTGTATTAAAGGTGCATTTTAACATAATGATTGGAAGTTAAGTAATGAATATCGCAGCAAATATTATGTTATCAAAACAGTACCATTGGTAAGTATTCCAGACTCCTCTAATATTTATTTCTTCTTGTTACACTTTCAGCTCTCTCTGGTAGATCATGAGCTCCACAACCGATGAGAGGGCTTGGAAGAGTCATGATGAAGCTTAGCAGTAAAATATTGCTAATTACCTCCTTAAGTAGGTAAAATCTTGTTTTATTTTTCAACTGTGTGCTGAGACATTTTAAAATAAATGTCTGTTACTAATGGACATGTCCCTCAGGGAGAAATGTATCTGTTTAATCATGTGTTTTAGACTTGGTCTCTCTGGTCTAAAGTCCACATTGGAATCTGTTACACAATTATCAGCAGAGCATGGCAGACATTGCTTTTTATAAATTGAGTTAGATTCAAGATATTCCTTATGTGAAACTCCTTACAGTTTAGTCACCCCATCTGATCAGAAAGATATTGAAGCTGATATTAAACATGAACACCTTGAATGTGAAGGACAGATGTTTCTATTTCTTTTGTGCAAACTGTGGACACAGCCATAGCTGGGACTGTTTCTTTTTGGCTGGTTTTGACTCTACAGTCAGTACTAGCAAGGCAGTGACATCCCAGAGCATACCCTGTGTAGGGTCTCCAGAATGCACAAGAGAAGGATGGGCAGTCCCTGGGAACACAGACTTGTAGCAAGCAAACCCATAGAAAGGCACTTTTAGACACTGGTCCTCCTGTAGTGCCAAGGAGACTCAGGGCCCACAGGTGCAGGGAGAAGCATCATGGAGTTGCTACCAGCTTTTGGGTGATGCATTGAGAACCTTGAGCAGGTTCCTGTGGTGGTCACAAAGCCCCAGAAAGAGCATCTCCCTGACAGCTAGCCCAGGCTGCAGAGGAGAGCAGCAGCCCTTGCCAGTGGTCTCGGAGTAGGGGGCTGTAACAGGACCCCCCAGTGGTGGGAGGGAAGGCTCCTCACAGGGCTGCAGGGGAGGCATTCTGTGCTTCCAAAACAGGTCCTGCAATGAATGGGTTGAATTGTGTGTCCTGGGAAGAGGCTCAGGCAGAAAGCTGTTTGGGCAGTATCTTCCCCACCAAACATGCCAGTGGGTGTCACCGAAGAGATGGTGTGACATCCCTGGAGCTGGACCCTCCAGAAGACAAAGAACTAGGAAGATCAAACCATCTCTGGTGAAACTGCACATAACCATGTTTACCTGTAAATTCCACCTTGGTTTGTGTTTCAAAGGTTTGTTACTACTTCTGACATGTTTTGGGAAAACATACTTTGGCAAATCTATCTAGAGTTACCTAACACCTGCTACAAAACTTGCAGAGGTCTCATTTTAACCTCTTAGTTGGATTTTGTCATTTTTACTATAATTACTTGGTGTATTACAATAAAAACTAAAGCATTGTACAGTGATAAAATTGGAAATTAACAAACAGTGCAATGTGGAAAATCAGCTCATTATTTTGAAATAAGAAGCAAAGCCAGAAGGAATAAGCATATTCAAGAACTCCACATGGAGTTTGCAGAAGTACAAATATGTATGTGTGTATGTGTGTGTGTTCAGTTCTGGTGTCAGTGATTATGCAGGGCACATAATAATAATGTAAAAGTTTAAAAAGCAAGCAAAGTATTTGCCCATATTTTTGTGAAAGGTAGATCTGTAATTCAATGTTTTGTTACAATGACAGTGCCTTTAAACTTTCAATCTTTCCCGCCCTCTACTGCCCGAGAGGGTTGAGGAGCTTGTCTGCTATCTGTTCTCACAGCTGGGGCAGCTGTCAGCTCTCTCTGCACAGGAGATGGTACTCCCAAGGCAGCAGGAGAGCTCTGGAGAGCTCTGAGTGTAAGAGCAGGCACTGTCCCAGCCCTATATTGCTATCAGGTACCTGCACAAGCAGTTCAGGTCCAGCTGGCACAAGGCTGCACATCAGGACTGTCTTGTAAGTTTGTTACACACAGATAACTCTCCACAAAAATTGCTCCATATGAGAATGTATCATCTAAGCAACATCTGAAAAGAGAAGAGGTTGGGGATCTTCACATCCTGAAGATGAACATCTCAGTATCAAAAGCATCAATGTTTTTCTCAGCACAACCTGTCTGCTACTGAATCCCAGGACCATAATGGGACAAGAGGAGATCCCAGCAGTCCAGCATCACTTTGCATTATGCCTGGCAGGAGACAATTGTCTTAGACAATTTCTGGTCCCTCACTGAGATCAGACTCGCCAAGTAACAAAGACGTGGTTGGCAGATGAAAAACAGTCTCTCCCCAGAGAGATTAAAACCCCACTATCCTAAAGGCAGGTATTTCACCAGCTACTATGGAGATTCAGCTTCCATCTGTCTTCACCAGGCAGGCAGAGGAAGCTGTGCAAAAGACACAATTCCCCATTGCTATGTGTTTTTTTCCATTTAAGTAAAGCTGATTTAGGTTGTACTGACACAGTCTGTGCACATTATACACCACAGAACAGACTATTCATTGCCTTGTGTGGGCTCTGAACACATGCAACAGTCTGTTCTCTTGGGAAATTCCTTTTGCCTTCTTAAGCCTCTATTCCATCCCTTCCCCTGTGCGTTTGATTGGTTTGGGGCTTGGGTTTTGGTGGTTTTCTTTAACACTGAAAGAGATGACATTGTTCATTTTGGCAAGCAGTTTTTAATAAAACAGATAATACACTTTCTCACATAAATGCTTTATATAAACACATAAGCAGTCACAACACTTAAAGCCATGCAATGTTCCAAGGTTCCAGTTCTGTTTAAAATGGGGCAAGGAAAAAAAATCATCACACAGGAAGAATGGAAGCAAAGTAACTTCAATAAATCACTTTAGAAACAGAAAGACAAGAGGGGAAAAGGGTTAAGGATAGTTAAGGATCAGAGCTGAGAAATAGTCTTGTGCTTGCCTATGTGATAAAGCTTTCAGAACAGAGTGAATCAGAACTTCAGGGTTTCCCTTTCCCCATATCTGACAAAAGAAATAATAAAGAAAAACAAACTTGTACCGCAGAATTCATTCTCCTCAGCTCACAGGCAGGTAAGTTTTTAGATTTGCAGCACCAATGGTAGGTGAAACACAGTGCAGTTTAGATTCACTATTTCTTATACTTAAAAGAGCTCAGGCTAATTCACAAGTTCATAGTTTTTCACTCTATTCCAACATCAAAGCACCGCCTTATTATCTACAAAGGGGAATGGAAGAATTTTCCCAAAGAAAAAGCTAACACTGCTTTAGGCCTGAATCCAGATTTAAGACAAAGAAAAAATCCCCCAGTATACTTTAAAACACCATCACGTGGGAGTAAATTCTCTACTTCTTCCTTTGTTATTTGACAAGGCAGGAGTACAGGGCATAAAAGCCACCAAAACATTCCTGAATTAAAGGTTTCTGATGAGGATGCTACTTAATTCCAGATTTAACACCTGGCATTCCTTGCTCACCTGCCTCAAGTTTCTGTCTGCACAAGCTGCACACTGCTTTGCCACTGCTAAATCAGGAACTAAAATATGTGTGAAGCACCTTGCAGGCAACCCCACACCCCACCCTTGACTACAACTGCCCGGGATAATCAGCAGAGCCAATTCACACATCAGATCTAGAAAGCCCTACATAAATTCAGGGTTTCTGTACAATGTTGGTTTGATCCCATGTAAAGGGGAATAAAAGACAAATGAGGTAATTCATGTAATTGCCACCTTATTGTGCCAGATCAGCAACCCTAGCCTTGGTTGTCCAGCTCTTTGTGCCAGTAATGCTCAGGATAACAAAAAAGGATGAGCAGTTACCATGATTTCATGCACACACACAAGTTCAGGTCACTAACGGTAGGAGAGACAGCAAAATAAAGGATTTGGTAAATAATGTGCCACATTCCTGACAGTGAGAAGTAGCAGAGGGAATCTGACAGCTCGTCAATCACAACATGGAATGATTTCATGCAGTGCTCTATTATTAACACATAGATATGTGCACACAGGACCCTCCACCGCCATTCTTGGGAGACTCCAGCACTGCGTAGCACCAGCCTCCCCTCACAGACAGGCTGAGACTGAAAACAGGCAGCACCTTGCAAGCCTCCAGCCTGTCCCCTTACACCTTACTTAACTTTCACACCAGTCATCAAACCTTTCTGGAGTTGAAATCTAGTAAAAAACACCTTTAACAACCCACATCCCCTCTGCTCTCATGCTGAGGGGGTTTGCCAGTGATTGTCCAAATTACAGTCTAAAATTTACGAGTAACAGGTTGGCAGCATTGATTGTTCATACAGCTACAGTGTCATGTCTTCATATTTAGAGACAGATGCTCTGGTTCTAAAGTGAATTGCAATATCCATAATATTTTTTAAAAAATAAAAGCCAAAGCTAAGTTTTCTGCAAGGCACACTACAGAACAGGATGCACACTTCCATGCCAGCTTCGTGGCTGTAATAACAGAGCTGCAAGAGATCCAACCCACCACAGCGGCACAAGTGAAGAGGGGAGCAGGCTGTACCCAGGTTTGGACAGCACACACTGTGAGGTCTGTGTAACACGGTAGGAAAGAGTAAGAAGGCACAGTGGATGGAAAATACCTATTTATCTCTAAGCCTGAACTCAGGGATACTCAAATACAGACTACCTGATAAGAGAAAATGATCAGCTGGGAAAATGTGAGGGGTTTCTGTGGAGCCCAAGGAGAATTAAAGTTCCCTACCAAGCATTCAGGGCTCAAATTTTAGATAAAGCTTACAGAAAGAGCAGCCTTTTCTTTCCAAACCCAAATATACTCCACATGCAATCAACAGCTGCTTTTAAGGGAAATCTGAGGTGCCAGTATCTGTATCTGCTTCCATTATAGCTTTATGCATTATGAGCCATGACACTCAAAGCTACATCAAAGGACCAGTTTGCACTGAGGGTGTTGATCAGGGATTAACAAATGAGCAGTGGGAAGTAAGTCTCTATGACAACTGGATAAAAAAGAAACCCGTAACAAATCCCACTTGAATGTTTCTGCTATAGTTAAGTCAGCAGAATTTTCTTTTTTTCGGAGAAGTAGAACTTTGGTAGCAATCAATTCTAAAGTGCCTTATGCATCTTAATTCTTGTGCAAACAGTGCTGTAGAGGCAGAAGCACATTTCAAGAGTATGAAGGTGTTCAGTCACATAATAACACAAAACACAGCAAGGAGATTCCAGTTACTCTCTCTGCTATCACGCACAGTACAAAAGTGATGACAGAGACCATGTTTCTAGCTTTCCTTCAGCACTTCTCTTCCACCTACTCCTGCAATGTAAGCATTAAGAGACACATCCAGTCCCCCAGTGGGGCCTGCAGCATTCCCCTGTGAGAACAAAGCATATGAGGAAGTAGATTCTGTATTAGACAGTCGCTCACTGTGACCTTACTGGTCACACCAGTAAGGAACAGGCTGGCAGGTTCTGCCATCACTGTTTTCTCCTCAAACACTTTTGCTCTAGCAATGTCTCACTGAATAAAGGTGGTGAGCACAGAGCTATTTTTAAAGGGCTTCTAAGCACAGTTACTAGGCTGAAACCTTGCCATGTCCCATGGCAGTCTGCAAGTGCAGTCCTTCTGTAATGCATTGATCAAACAATGCAAAGGTCCAATCTTTCCTTTCCTCTACTTGCCAAAAGACCTAATCCCCTGTCTCAGAAGGGCTTTCCTCCTCCTGGCTGAGCAAGGCTTTTTTCTCTGTGGAACTGGAAACTTCCCAGTGCCAGTTGATCACAGCAAGCGGGAGAAGGAGTGAAGCTGGTCATTTCTTGTGCAACTCAGTCAAGACTTCAAGCCCATTTTTTCCATCATCTGTTCATACACCGTCCATGCCATTGCTGCCATCAGAGTGCGCCTGAGGGCACGGGGCACACCACCTCGGAAAAAGCCAACCAACCCGAAATCCTGCAACAGGAGATACACAAACAGCAAGTCATCACAGTCTGCCTCTAGTGCTTTAATTTATCATCATTTATTATATGGAAGCGCACAGGATGTGTTTCAGCAGACCCAGATCAGTTTCTGAAAGACCTAGGCTTAAATAGCAGTTAATGTTTGGGAAGAACCTGTAGCACTGCACAATTGCAGGGCTACCCAAGGAAGCAGGAAGAGCAATGAGTGGACAAAGGAATGCCAGTGTGGAGATGATAGATGGGGAAAGCCACACTCAAGTCCAGCAAAGTGAAGGCATGGTAATGGTTTCAAGACACTTCAGGAAAATCACATCTCTGTTTTAAAGCTTCATATTTACAAGTCTCTTAGCTGTTGTGTAAAAACTGAGATTTATAAGTACTGAACTAAAAAAACCTTCTGATACGAGGAAAAAAGTTACATAAAAATGCATACACAAATAAACAGATTCCTGTTTAGGAATAGAGTTCAATATGGAGACAAAGCAAACCTGTCCAGATCTGCCCTTCTGAGGGCAGGAAGCAAAAGGTGGGCTTTGAGTGCATCCCCCTCCCATTCCTGGGATACAGATCTGGGCATTTATTTCTACTTTAGTGTCCAAAGGGCAAAGAATTATTCTGCAGTTAGTTTGTATCTGACTCTGAAACTAGCATTTCACACTACATACTATAGTCTTGGTTTCCCACAGCATGACCCCCCCTTCAGCATCTGAAAATGCTGACACTGATTAATTAGCCCGACTGCAAGAGCACTGTCACTTGTTCATCTCCTTTAAAAGGCAACAACTTCCTCAGCATAGTTGTGCTTCAAACAAGGGGATCAGAAATGAGGTTGTGTTTGCATATATTAGAAAAAATTCACCTCACCTTGTAGATGAAGGCAATGGCCTGGCTTGTCCTGTGGTACTTTTGGGGAGTCAGCTGCATGTGTGTTTTGATGACATCAGCAGGCTGCGTTGCCAGCGAGGCTAAGATTCCCGCAAAGACCCCACAGCCAAAATTCAGCAAGGGCATGAGCACTGGATCCAGCTGGTCTGCAACAGAGCAAAAGAAATGCACTCAGACACAAGACAGGTCAGGAACATTCATGCTGCAAGACAAAGTGAAAGCTATTGAATGATTAAATCAACATTGGAGAGTCATCATTATGGCTAAGCTTCGCAAACGAAGATTTGAGAAGGGCTCTACCCATGTGGTTGTGTCCTTTGAGCCTGCACAGAGGATTTTTTAGGTGAGGCACAGCATGCACAGAACTGGCATGGAACCCTTAACTCTTCAGGTTCATCTGTCACAGCTGAGCGAGCTTGGGCAGGGACAGTGAAGTCCTCAGGACTAGAACCTACAGGCCCCAGTATTCCCAGGAGGTCTCCCATTCAAGTACTAACCAGGGCTGACCCTGCTCAGCTTCTGAGATCTGATGGGATTGGGCATCAGGGTGGCATGGCCATACTTACATTGGAGACTAAGAGAAGTTAAAATCCCTGCAGGTAGAGAAACTTTCCAACAGGAAAAGTGGCTACTAGTCAAAAGTTAGTACTATTAAATAACCTCACTTGCTGGGGAACTGACTTTGACAGAAACTCAGAAAGAAAAGATCGTGCAAATGTTGTCCCAGTCAGTTCTAATACCAGAGAAGCCCCAGTTTAGTGGAAACTGAGCAGTATGCAAGACAAGCAGAAGCAGCAAGCAACGCTGAAGACGCCCTCTCTTTCAACTGTTCACTAACACACTTTATGCATCACTCTTCATTAAGACCCTGATCAATTTAGGGCCATTTCTGCACTGACCACAGCTATAGGTCTACAGCTCTCCACAGGAAAATGTGGATGTCTTGATAAGGCCCTGCAAGACACTAATTTAACTACTGAGGTGGAGAGCAATAAGCAGAGCATGCAGGCTGTCAGCTGCAGGGCAAGATCACAGAAGAGAAATACTTTCCAGCCCAGCCTCGAGCATTCACCCTTACCCTGAGGTGTGAGTTTTTTGGTCTGTGTGTAGAACATCAGGTAGATGCCAGAGAAGGGGGCATCCCGCAGCAGCGTTGCGGTGAGCCCACTGAACATGCCACGAGCCCCTTCCGTCTGATAGATATTCTTCAGAGCTCCATATACACTCCCATAGCCAAATCTTCCACTCTGCAAGGGTACACAAAGGTCAGTCATCCATGTGCCAAGCACAGGGCAAGGAGCCCTACACACACCCCAAGGCCATAGCATCCAGAGAATGGTAGTACGCCCTCAGTGTGATGCCCAAGATGACAACACACAGGGTAGCCCAAGACAAAAACTGGCTTTTACCTACTTCAGCCTTTAAAACAATCCTTTAGGAAGGTAAAATATGAAAGATGCTACACATACATCTATACAACTGAAATTTAAAAACCTCAGGGTGAATGCTGTGTTGTGTTATACTTCTTGCCTAAATATCAGTGCATAGTATCTCCTGCACAATGCGTGAGCCAGGATGAAAACAGGTCTACATCCCTGCCTGTCCCCAAGTGGCAGTAACCTTCTCCACACAGATGAACTCATTTTTCATCACAAGGAAGGTGTGTGACACCATTAACAGGGAATTAATTGGAAAGTCATACCTCATATCGGGTCTTCACTACCGTCACTGGCAACATGCAAATCCCAGAAAATGCACGTGCAGTGGCACCCAGAAAGACAGACTCCAGGGCTGTGGGTGAACGGTCCACAAGAAGCTTTTGCTTCATCATGTACAAAGTGCTGAAGTAAATCCCAACGCCAGGAATACATCTTGCAAAGGACTTCAGAAGAAACAGAAACAGACAAAGAAAGAAAAAGCTTACATAAGACAAAATGTACTACAGAATATTTCTGAGACTATTAAACTTGACGGGAGACTTTTTAGAAAACAAAAAAAATCATTAAAGCAAACATGACAAGGAAAGAAGGTAAAAATTATTTATGGCCTTAACAGACACATGATTCAAATGATGCCAGGATTTAATGCATTCCTCAATGGCAGTTTTCTAGGAATAAGATATTCCAAACCAAAATGAAGTTTATGCAGTTGCCATCCCACACCTGTAAAAGTATTCAAGTGTTCACTTGCTCAGGACTGCAAAACCACAGGGACTGCCATAACCATATCAGTGGAATTCATTGATTTAAATATAATCTAAATGATGTGGTTTCATTCATAATTGTACAAGAGTTGACTATTTAAATTCAGGCCGATACAGTTAGTAATAAAAAGTTTATTTATCTACTTATTTTTAGAAGTCAGGGTTAAAACTGCCACTTACTGGAGAGACGCCTTTCCACAGTCCCAGAACACTCTCAGTACGAACGACCCTAAAGAGCAGCGTTACCATTCCAGCCCGACCAGACCTGAAGGAAAGACAGGACAGGAACTGCGGAGATGACCGGCTTCTCCTCTCCAGCAGATGTACTCAACAGCCACTCCTTTTCACTCCTATCTCTGTGCATTACTCCAAGGGGCTCTTTCTCAACTCAGCCTGCTTTCCTTGGTCTCTCTTTCCAGGGCTTCTCAGTCACCTTCTGTTTCTCACCACTTGTAAACATACATTAGAGCCTACTCTCATTAGCATTTTTAGCTGCTCATTCCCTTTGTTAGCAGCAGCAGATATAGCCATAAATGAAGCAAATGGGTGCATGGAAAAGTTACAGGATAACTGCACAGGACACTCCATGAAACTTCATGGCAGCCGCTCCATCAAACCAGTCTCTCAGATGAGAACAGACAAATGCTAAGTTACATATTATTAAAATACACATAATATTAATTATTAACTATATTAAAGTAGCACTCACAACCGCAGACCCTTTCTCTCTTCTAAAGCAAAGTATCAATCCTTCTCCATGATATAAAAACATATCTCCTGTTTCAAGACACCTCTGAGTTCCCAAATTACAAACCTGAACTCCAACCCCCAGCCAGCAAATGAGGCAGAGGCCTGTGATGGAGCATCCCCCGTGCCCCATGCACACACCCCCAGGCTCTCACCCATTCACAGCAGGCTGCAGAGTTTGCAGGCGGGTTTTCAGCAGGTCGAGGGGTTGGAAGAGGAGCGTGGAACAAGTGCCGCTGATGGAGCCACACACAAAGGCCTTTAGGACTGGATGCATCTGGAAAAGGAAGAATGGAACTTTAAACGGCCCTTTAATTAAGATTGTCACAAGAAGAAATATTGCGGCTGGTATGTCGTGTGTTGTAGGAAAGTAAGACGAGATGAACCCAGACTGCTGCTTTGGGCACAGAAAACTTTTCCAGATCTTTACTGAGGGTGACCAAGTTTTATTTGTTTTTGGTCCCTCTGGTTTTTTTTCTGGAAGACTGCTCCAGAATCTCCTTGCAGTTCAGTGGTCAGGAAGTTTTCTGAACATCCAATCTATGTATTAGCAGCCATTTGGTTACTACTTGTCATGCCAAAAGAAACGGATGCCCTTCCCACCCCCAGCCGTACTTTTGTCCCAGTCCCATTCACCTCCGCTGCCAGCACCTCCTTTTGTTTGTTTGTTTGTTTTTACATAAACACCTAACACTGTTTGTTCATGGACAAGGCGTTTCTGCGCCCCTTAAAGCCGCGACAGATGAGAAAACACGGACCGATGAGGAGCAGCACGGCGGTGCCAAAGCCAGAATGCTCCCGGCGTGCTCCGACCACACCACACGGCCGGACCCACCGGGCCGAGGCCGGGCCCGCACATCTCTCCCTCCCTCCTTTCCTTCCTCCCTCCCTATGCCTCGGAACGCGATGGAGGAGGGAAGGGGAGCTGCTCCCAACCCGGGCGCTCTCCTCGGCAGAGGGAGCGATGGGGCCCGGGCAGCGGCCCGGCCTTACCTCTGCGTCCCGGCCCGGCATCCCAGCGCCGCAGTGACACCCATCAGGGCCGGCCATTCGTACCGCCCCTCAGTGGCACACCCATCAGTGCCGCCCATCAGTGACACCCCCAAATGACGCCCCTCAGTGCCGCCTATCAGTGACACCCCCCAATGACGCCCCATCAGTACCGCCCCTCAGTGCCGCCCATCAGTGACACCCCCCAATGACGCCCCATCAGTGCCGCCCATCAGTGCCGCCCATCAGTGACACCCCCCAATGACGCCCCATCAGTGCCGCCCCCTCAGTGCCGCCCATCAGTGACACCCCCCAATGACGCCCCATCAGTGCCGCCCATCAGTGACACCGTCCCAATGACGCCCATCAGTGCCGCCCATCAGTGACACCCCCCAATGACGCCCCATCAGTGCCGCCCCTCAGTGCCGCCCATCAGTGACACCCGCCAATGACGCCCCATCAGTGCCGCCCCTCAGTGCCGCCCATCAGTGACACCGTCCCAATGACGCCCATCAGTCCCACCCATCGGCACAGCCCGCCCCGCGCATGCGCCACCCGGAGCCCTTCGCTGGCCCCGCCCCGTCCGGACTCGGCCCCGGGACTGCCCCAGTTCCTCCGTGCTTTTCGCTGCTCGTGGCCGTTCCACCCGGAGTGTTCAGAGGCTGGAATGGGCCCTAAAGGTGATCCGAGTCCCAAACCTCATTGCCACGGGAAGGGACACCGCCCTCCAGACCGGGTTGCTCAAGACCCCGTCCATCCTGCCCTTGCACACTGCGAGGGACGGGGCGTACGTAAGCGCCCCAGGCAACCTGTTCCAGTGTCTCATCACCCTAGATAGTCTTCCTGATATCTAGCCTAAATTTCCCCTTTTTCAATTTGTAGCCAGTACTCTTTATCCTGTCACTACAGCTCCTGATGAAGACTCCCTATCACACTTCTTGCAGGCCCCCTTCAAATACCAAAAGGTTGCTGTGAGGTCTCCACAAAACCTTTTCTCCAGGCTGAACAGCCCCAGCCTTCTCAGCCTGTCTTTGTGTACGACGTGCTCCAGTCCTCTTGCCAACTTGGTGGCCCTCCTCTGGGCTTCTGCAATAGGTCCATGTCCTCCTTATGTTTGGGACATCAGAACTGCTCAGTTCCAGCAACTGTACACTGTATTCCAGAACAGTACACTCTATTCCAGAACTGTATGCTGTATTCCAGAACTCTGTGCTCTATTGCAGAACTGAAAACTGTATTGCAGAACTGTACACTTACTCCAGAACTGTACACTCTATTCCAGAACTGAATGCTCAATCCAGCAACTGCATGCTCTGTCAAACACGGGCAGTGGGAAGGGGCAGTTCACAACCAGCAGCTTCCATGTCTTCCCTCAGTTCACACCTCCCACCTCCCCACAAAACCAGCTTCTTGTGGAGATGGTGTCCTTCAGAAACTGGAGCTACTTTCTAACACTTCCTTACCTCTACGGCTAGTGTTTCCACTTGGTCCTCCACATCCTGGGCCCGCAGCAGAGGAGGGCTGGGTTTCCAGACCATTGGCAAAGTGAGGCACAGAACTCAAGTGTTTCAGTATTAGACTTGTGCCAGCTCTGCGGCTGTGCAGCTTCCTTGTACCTGCAGAGCCACATACTGCTTATCAACAGAGCCAGAGGAGGTTGGGAGGAGCCTGCGATGGCTTTGGCAAGCTGCTTTTCTGGGAATGTGGCCTGCCAGTTTGCCATGCCCTGGCCAAGTAAGGAATGGCACATCCAGAATGTCATGCTCCAGCTAGTTGGGCTATTCCTAGAAAGAAATCTCTGGGTGCAGCAGTAGCCACAACGCACAAACCACTTCCTCTCCTGTGCTTGCTCTGCCACATGGCAGTCACTGAAGAAAGAGGGAATATATTTCTTTTAAAAAATGTAATACATGGGCTCGTAAAAGTACCTCATTAAGGACTCTCTTCCCTTTTGCAAGCTTTTGTCTTGTTATGCAGTTCTCTCCTGCCTTATATTTCATTAACTGACTTTGCCTGTTAACTCATGGAAAAGAGGATCAGCTCACCCCTATCCTTCCTGGTGCTTCTTTCCCTACCTCGCATCCTGCTCCACTGTGAACCTCCACAGGGACAGTCTGTGTCACCACAGTCTTCTCCACAGGCTGCAGGGGAATCTCTGCACCTGGAGCACCTCCTTCCCCTCAATCCTCACTGGCAGTGGAGTCTGCAGGGCTGTTTGTCTCACATATTCTCTCTCACAGCTGTTGCTGCACAGTGTTTCTGAATCATAGAGGCACTACCAATATCACTAATGGGCTCAGCTTTGGCCAGAGGCAGGGCAGGCTTGGAGTCAGGTGGAACTGGCTACTACCAACATGGGGGCAGATTCCAGCAGCTTCTCACATAAGGGACCCCTGCAGCCCCCTTGCTACCAAAACCTTGCCATGTAACCCAATGCATAATCATCGATTATATAATTGATTGTATAAGGAAGCTGGCTAGAAGATATATGTAATTTTGAAAAAGTTCCTTTGGCTGGTTCTTTTGACATGTTTCTGTATGGAGCTGAGGGAGGTGCGACTGGATCTTCTTTGTCCATGTCTTTGGGTAGAGCAACAATGGACATTTTTGTGGTTTTCCAAAGTAAAGCAGGGTCTGCAACAACAGTAGCCAAATGGCACGCGCTTCAAGAAACAGCATATGCAGGATATACCCTGGCCAGTAACAGCAGTCTCCGTGTTCTTGTCTTGCTGTGGCCCTGAAGAATTTTCTCCCTTAAAATAAGCCTCAGGATGAATGAGAAGGTGAAACAGCACTGCTGATCACACACATCTCTGCAGGGATGTGCCTCACTTCTGCAGGAAGGCCCAGCAGAGGGAGTCACATGCCCTCATGTCTCTGTCCTGCAGAAATGAAGGAGACAATTCAGCTGTGGTGGCTTTCAGCCTCCAGTGGGAGGCACATTTATTCTTCAGTAAAGAGGTGGGGAGGCAAAAATTACCTGCATGACCCGGCTGCAGACTGGTCCCTGCTCAGGGGTGGCCGCAGCTGGAGTGCCCAGAGACTGCTGAATTCAGGTGTAGGATGACTCTGTCTGAACCCCTGGTTCCTTCTGCTCCCTTGCCTCACACAATGGTCTCATCATGGTGCCAAATCTTCCCATGGTTGAGAAACAGGGACTGAAAGGCAAGGAGTTAGTGACTGCTGAAGCAGACAAGCCTCTTTGCAGAACCAAATTACTTTGAGGCACTGCTGGTGAAGGAGCGATGCCTCGTCCCCATGCCCCAAAACATTTCCAGTGTCAGCACTGGTCAACAAGTCCATCGCCATTTAGAGCCAACAGGGCTGGGGTCATGGACTGAGCAAAGACCTGTCAACAGGTCCAAATGGCAGTCTGACAAATACCACCTCTAAGGTGACACTGATGCAATCTATCTGGCTGTGACCAGAGAGGTGGAACACATTCTCTGCATGCATGGTGCTGTGGGGCCATCTTCCATTAGGAGGATCCTATAGGGCTTTACAGAGATCACGGGTCACTGTGGCCACCCAGCACCACCCCTCTCTCTGTACCGCTGCAGCCAAGCACCCCTTGGGTGCTTAAGGTGCCAAATTTGAGGTTACAAGTTACGAAAGGCATTCTCAAGCTTTTGACCCAAGCCAAAAGGATCCCCAAGCAACGAGATTTGCCTGAATTTCAGTAATGGCACCAGGCTAAAGTGAAGAGCAGCAGCATTTAAGGAGAAAACACATACTTCAGACGTCACCTGTTGCTCAGTAGTGCTGCTCTTTCCCACGTATCTTGTGTTGTGGGGAAGATCAGAGATAGCTGTGGGATGGAAGCTGCGTTGAGTCAGGATGAGGTGGCAGCAGGTGGAGGTGGTGGAAATTAAGGGTTGTTCAGGGCTTGATTTGCCAGCGAGACCTTTGTGCAGTGTGCATGATTTGGGAAAAAAGGGTGATATGGACTTGGCAGTGCTTGGATTATAGTTGGACTCAATGATCCTAACCATCTTTTCCAATCTAAATGACTATGATTCTGTGATCATTTCCCTTAGGTATTTCTGTCTGTGGTGAGTGAAGGGAGAAGGTGCCTTCCAACGAAAAATGTTAAAGCAAAGATGGTGCCCTTTGCCATTGTTGACTATTGCAAACATTGGACCACCTCCCTCAGACATCTTCACCAAAAGTCCTTGGAGAGGAAGTGCAACTTTCTCCTAGCACAGGAACTGCAGAGCAGGGGCAGCAGGTGGGATGGGGGCACCCAGGTGAGAGACAGGGACACTTCAAAGACATGTGGGGAAAACTGCAAATCTCTTCCACTGACGTTCATATAAATGCTCAAAGTGGAAAAACTTACTGATCTTTCAGAAGATAAACCTGAAATGTTTCCGTTTTTCTAAGTGTCAAATACAGAGGTGTTAACACATGTCACACAGAGGAAAAGATATTTTAGGACTGTGCGCTGCAGGAGTGAGGACCTTGCCTGTGACTTGGCATTGCAGCACAAGCTAAGGTAAATATTGCCAGCCCATATAAGTGAAAGTATGCCTGCTTCTTAAAAATGTGGCATACAAAGATACATTTTTTGCACTCTTTCAGACAGTGTTGGACTATGGAGAGGAACTTGACATACCAGCTGGGAAGAAGCAGCTCTGAGGACTTGGTGAGTCACTCCCCACTGGCTTCCTCCCCTGCAAGCTGAGACCAGTAGCACATCTTAGCGGTCCAGTTTTGCCTATGGGGACACAAAGTACTGGTAGAGATGACAGGGGTGTAGAAGAAATCAATGTGATGTTCTCTGAAAAAAATCAAATGAAAATATCTTTGGCTGATGAAACTGTGCTTGTGGAAGAAAGCTGTCCTTGAGGGCACTCCTAGAGGTAGTGCTAGGAGTATCCTATGGAGGACATCCTGCCTGGAATATGTGCTGCCATCCATCTTCTTTAGCTATTTGCTGTCACAGGTACTGCCCAGGGATCTGGTGGTTGCAGAGGGCAAAACTGGGAAGGAGGGAGGGAGGAAGAGGCACCAAGTCTCATCAGCTCTTTAGGAAGTCACCCTTGTGCCAGAGCTGCCACTGCTGATCTCACCTGCAGTGGCAAGAGAGTGTGATGTGCAGCACTCACTGGTGACCTGTACATGCTGGTGCCTTTACAGCTGAACAGCTGCTTGAATTGGGCAGGAATCCTCTGCAAAAGTAACTTGTCTCATGGAAGGCTATTTCTGGCACTCAGCTAACTGAAAATAAAGCTTTTAGGAGATGATTGTTTACATTAGTCTCTCCCTGAGCTCTATTGCCTTTTGCCTTTCAGAAGGAAACATGAAATAGGACCGCAAAACCCATATCAGGGGCTCTCACCCCCTGGCCATGCCGATTTTGTGGTTGGTTTGGGGATACTCCTTGTCTTTGGCCCCAGTACACCATGCGGACTCAGGCATGGAGCATGCCTCCACGAGGAGTCAGGAGGAGAATGCTGGTTATCTCTCCACCACAGCTGCATTTTCCTTGATGTCCTTTGCCCCTCTGGTGCAAGAACCTCATCCCAGGTCTTGCATGGAAGGGCCAGTCATTCCTGTTCATTCATTGTTTTCATCCTGTACCACAGCTGCAGCAGAGCTATTTTGTCTTCATGTGGCTTAGCATCAGCTGACTTGTGCCCAGTATATTTACTAAGAGGGTAATATGAGATTTGGGTCTGATGAACTTCTTTTTTCTTGAACAGGTGGGTTACACATCACCAACATCCAACTCCCCTGCAGCCTATGAATCCGACTTCTACTACCCAGACCTGGGCATCAACTGTGATCCTGAAAATATTCCAGCATTTCCATCTACCTTTTTTCCAGTGCTGTACTCCCTACTGTTTGGGACAGGCCTGGTGGGAAATGCTTTGGTCATTTGGGTTCTAACAGTCTTCAAGAAAATCAGGACCATGACTGATGTGTATCTGCTGAACCTCGCCATCGCTGACCTCCTCTTTGTTTTCTCCCTCCCCTTCTTGGTTCAGTACTCCATCATGAGCCAATGGACTTTTGGAAATGCAATGTGTAAAATCATCAGCTCAGCTTATTTCATTGGTTTCTACAGCAGTGTCTTCTTCATAACGATCATGAGCATAGACAGGTACTTGGCCATAGTCCAGTCTGTCTATGCTCTAAAGATTCGGACAGCTGTCCATGGTGTTATCACCAGCCTGGTCCTTTGGGTAATTGCTATTTTAGTATCAATGCCAGACTTAATTTTTTTCCAGGAAGTGAATGACCATAACCAGATTAAGTGCATCCCTTATTATCCTGATGGCAATAGTAGCTGGAAGACTTTCAGTAATTTCGAAGTCAACATCTTGGGGTGGCTGATCCCTGTTGGTGTCCTCATTTTCTGCTACCACAGCATCTTGAAAAGCCTCCAGAAGTGCCATACCCAGAACAAGTACAAAGCAATAAAGCTGGTTTTTGTTGTTGTGATTGTGTTCTTCCTCTTCTGGACCCCCATAAACATTGTGCTTTTTCTGGACTCTCTGAGGAACATGTACATCATTGACAACTGCCAGACAAGCCGATGGCTGGACCTTGCCATGGAGCTGGCTGAGGCACTCTCCTTTGTCCACTGCTGCCTCAACCCAGTCATCTATGTCTTTGTGGGTGAGAAGTTCAAGAATCATCTCTGTGAAGCTTTCAGAAAATCTGCATGTTTTCTATCAATCTGCAAAGACTGCAATGCTTTCAATGGACACAGCCTGGACAAGCACTCCTCTCTGCACACAAAGTCCTCACAGTCGTCTGTTGTTGGTACAGTCTTATAGAGCTACAGATCAAAAACTCTCATCCCGAACAGATGACCTTAAGCTGAGAAATTCTAGAAGGTCATCCTAGAGATGGACTGTTTGGGCAACCTTTTAGGAAGAGTGGAAGCAGCTGCTTGATTTTGATTTTATCATGGTTGTTTTTCATGTTCGTAGTTTTTAGGGTCTGTTTTAGCATCTTCCTCCCTTTCCCTTAGCATATCCTCCCCTGCCCACTTTATGAAAGGGTGGTGGAAATTACCAGCAGACTCCCACGCTGCCTGAGAAGCACAGAGATGCCTTAGAAACGTATCTTCCTCCTCTTAGATTTGGTACTGAATGGATCTGTTTATGTTTCCGAACTCCAGATGCTTGGCTGCTTCTTTCCTCATTTCAGCAGAGTGGATTGGCTTTGTGAGCAGGTACGCGGCTCACTGCAGGAGCCCAATGCAGGGAAGTGGTGCCCAGGTTTAAGTTGTTATGCCAGGGACTGGCTGCCAGTTGACAGATCTGAACAAGACTTCCAGCCCAAAGAGAGCCTAGTAACTGGATAAGCAACAAAGAAATAAATGCTATATATGTGTTTTGGTAAACTCAATGTGAATTAATATCCAGGTATGATAGATGAGTGCAATGGTTTTCTGAAACTTTTAGTTCTGATCTATTTCTCCCTACAAGATATCACCATATGTTAAGTTTTATAATAAAGATAATGCATGCCATGTAATTGTACAATTCTTACACATGAGGAAACTGTTTCATCGTTATTTCTTTCAGCTTCTGCATTTATTATGTCCTGGATAGTTCTACAAAACTGACAACCCCTCCAGCTGCCTCTTCCTCCTCTCTTTCTCTCCCTCTTCATTCTCACCTGGGAAGAAGCCAAAAGTAGATTATCTTTTATTCTAAGAATTTAATTTCTGTAAGAGTCTGCCCCTGTAGTGTTTCCACACCTACTGAGTACTCTTGGGCTTACTTTCTAGAACAGAGCAGAACAAAACAAAACTATAATTCTTTTAAACCACTAATCTTCAGATGGGATTTACAACTTTAATGGGTGCTCCTATTTGCAATCTGCAAGGGAAAATCTTTTGCACAGGCAGGCCAGTAACAGAAAGCGTGTGAGAAATACATGCTGCCTCATGTAGCCCATGACACATGTTCCCCAAGTTCTAAAGCAAAGACCATGGCCAGAGGAAAAGGTTCAGCTGCTGCCTTGGTCCCAGCAGCAGGATCCCAGTCTGGCACAGCTGTACAGCCCCTTCCTCTTGGTGCCTTACCACCCTCAGGCAGCCAGGCTGTTTTTGGATATGCAGACACTCTGGTGTTCCAGAAGGGGAGTCACAAAAATTCAGTACAAAGCCAAAGGGTGGTGGGCAAGAGGACAGCTGCAGCTGCAGATTCGCAGCATGAGCCCCCTAGCTGAAGCACAAGAGATGGGAAAAATTTTTGCAGTCACACAGCCTTGTCCTGCATCCCTTGTGTGAGTGCTTTGAGACAGGTGCTGGGGCCCATTTGCTCAAGCTGGCAAGACAGTGGCCACTCCCTGGGGTTGCTGAGCATCTTTGCTAGGGGATATCTCCTTCTCTTCAGAGGTTTCATTGATTGCTGTTGTGCAGCTTTTGTTGATTGCTGTTGGAGTGAGGCTGTGACCCAGGGTTCCCCACAAGGGCTGTAACCCAGTGGTGTGAGGTTAGGATCAACCTGCAGAGCCTCCTTTGCAAAGTCTTTCACTTCTCTAGCTCTCATTGGAGGACATCCTCCCCTGCTGCTGCCTCACCACCACTTGCAAACCTAGAGTGGAGGTGGGAGGCCCTATGTGTAGCTCAAAGGATTTTTCTGCCAGTGGCAGTTGCCTTCCTTTGTTGCAGCAGCAACACCAGGAGTTCTGAGTTGGGCTTGACCTCAACTTCTCCTCACAGTCTAACTGCTTTAAACTGCTATTGCTGCCTTCCTGTGCAAAAGCAGAAGGTGTGCAGCTGGCAAGACCTGCCCTGTATCGCTGTGGGCAGCCAGAGGCATCCCTGCAGGCCACAGAGATCCTCTTTTTTCTCAAGGGACAAGCCTGGGAGCAGTCTGCTGCCCTGCTGGTGCCTGTGAGGGCATTGATAGCAGAAGACATCCCTCTGCATCTGTGCAAGCTGATAGGCAGCTTAAGGGTAATGCCAAATTTTAGGGTCTTCCCAAGAGCTGAGAGCACAAGAAGCTGAGGCTAGACCATCCTGGACAGTGCCAGTGCCTGTTCACCTACTTGCATAAAAAGTACCCACCAGAGTTGTTATATTGGTCCTGCTCTTGTCTGCTACTTATCTTGATATCCTGGTCTTGCTTTTTCTTTTTGATGAGATGATGCAGGTTAAAGAGGATTCAGAATCATGTTGGCACATCAAATAGTCAGATATAATCTTGTTCTGGCTTCTGTTGTCATCCTAAAACAGAGACCAGCATGTTAGCCATATTCAAGCTTCAACCTAAAATACATACTGGTTTTCTTTTGATTTATTGGTGTTACTAGCACAGAGAGCCCCTTCTACAGAGGGTCTCTGATCAGAAGGAGTCTTTGTCTGATGCCGCCCATGATGCTCTGCATGTCTGGAGGGAAAGGCCTTGACAGGCTGGAGCATTGCAGTGGCATCAGGGTGGCTCGTCTTGCATGATGGTCACTTGCCACACTGTGCAAACCTGTGCAGCAGTTGTAGAGAAAAAAAGGGCATGTTTAGGAACCATACTGTTGAACTATACCACAAAAATCTGGGATGATGAGGTCATGTTAGCTTATGCTAGACCCCTCAGAAAATAGTGTGAAGGGGGACCTAGCAGATTGTTCCTCATCTCAGCTCTGAGCTGCAGGACTGCCACTTTTAGCACAGGGAATGATAGCCTCAGCATCTGGGTCCAAAACAGCATCCTAGAGCAAGAAACTAGTCCATATCTGGCTTTTTCTGGCATTATACTGGAGTTTCCTTCCCCAGGCAACATGGAGACAAGACTAAATCCCTGGCAGAATCTCTGGCTTTGAAGCCACTCATTCAGGGCACTGCATGCAGTCTAGGGATGAGGATAGGACCTTCAGACTTGATCCTTTCTGGAGAAGTCCTCCCAGCCAGCATCTCCACTCTGCCTCTTTCTGCTGTGGCACCATCCAGCTACATCTGTCAAAACTTAATGAGGCAAAAAAGAAAGGTTAATGAAGGGTATTTGTGTCCCATGCTTCTCTTAGCTGAAATATACTCCTGTGCCCAATGGGCCTGCATTAGCATGCACAAAACTCCCAAGACCCCTGTGAATTCTATCATGTCCAGGATAATCCTGGCTTATTTTCAGCCTCTTAAAAACACTTATTATATATATATATACCAGTGTGTGTCTGTCTATCTATCTATCTATCTATCTATCTATCTATCTATCTATCTATCTATCTATCATATCTATATACACATACACACATATTATATATGTATACCAGTTATGAAGCATCATGGAAATTACTAACTGTGCCAGAAAGGACCATGACAGAAAAAAATAAACATGGTTTTACGTATTCTGTCGGGTTTTAAAAATAGTTTGGGAAGTTGAAAGATAATTATAATCTTCATATGAATATGTCGGGTTTAGTTGTAATGTGTGGGATGATTGATATGCATTTTTGGTTAATGTACCTTAAAGGTTAATGTCCCTTAAAGGCAGTAAGTAATGCTGGGCACAGCAAAGCTGCTGCTGTCCTACGTCAGTTTTGACGCACGGCCTCTGAGCAGTGTGCCCCTGCCTGTCTGCACACTTCTAGATAAATCTGTTTCTGCTGCCTCTGCTGAAATGCCAAAATGTTACAGAGACCCATCACAGAAATCCCCACCTCATAACAGCAGTAGCATGATTTGGGTTTCCACAGCCTTTGCTGACGAGCGCGTCTGCTGGGGCCTCGTCCAACCCAGCACCGCTCTTGTCTCGTGGCCGCCGGGACTGTCTGTGCCGCTCTGCTGTGCTTTCCAGCAGCGTCAGCAGCTGGGTCAGACTTATCATGCAGGATGAGCTATATATGCAAGAGAAGCACACCACCAAGCAAACAGCAATGTCTGCTGTGTTACCCCAATAAACACCATTTTTCCTCACCATGCTCTGGTATCCAGGCAGGCTTCCCACTAACATTAAAAAATGTGCAACATGTGCATGCACCTCTGCATCAGCAAGGCATTTATCTCTTTCTTCACCTGGCACCCTTGGAGGATGTTCAGTCTCTGTAATCCTTGAGTTTAGAGAGGGTGTGAATGTGTGTGCTGCATGTGAGAATGAGTACAGCCATGGACAGAAAGGAAAGACACAGTCAGGACTTAACACAGACTACCAGGATATTGCAAAATTATTGATTGTCTCTTATGTTCAACCCAGCACCAGCCTTGACTGCAGCACTCAGCAAGGTAGAGACCTGTGTGTCAAGAAATATTTAGACATCAGCTGTCAGAAGGCAGTGCCTTTTCTACACAACAAGGAGTAGAGGAAATGGGTCTTGTTCCCTAATGCTCAGGTATTCAACTGGGCTGAGAGCAAAGAGCAATGCTGGGTGGTTTCCTTGGGTCTTTTGTCCCTGCCCACTGCAAGGCAGGCAACATCTCCACTCCCCTTGCTCACTATGTCTGCTTCTTTGTCTCTGTATCCCTGCACCTCTTGCACCAGCCCCGCACATCTCAGTGTCCCCAGCACCACACTGCCCCAATGTGGGCACAGAGAGTGGGGTGGTGCTGGTGCAAATCTACCCAGGAGCTTCAGCTCTCATAAGCAGTGCAAGGGAGGGAGAGAGGACAGAAAGGAGGGAAGGAGGGAGGAAAGGCATTTCTTTATTCATCATGTTGAACAGCAGTCATTCCTCCTGCCTGTGTGAGCCTGTGAGAGAAGGGATGTGATCACCCAACCAGTGGCTTCTCCCCTCTTTTGAGTATTACTGTTACTGTTAGAGCAGCACTCAAAAGCAGCACAGCCTCAGCAATGTGCTCTGAGTGATTGGTATAACTCAGGTACACATTGAAACAGCTGGATCCGAGCAGCTGCTGCGCAGATCACCCATCCCAGGGGAGGAGGACACCTCCCCAGGAGATCTGGCTAGGCCTCTGCCACCTCTCCAGGGCAGGAGAGTACTACCCCTGTATGACGCCTGGAGTGAGGGGAGGCAAAATCAGCTCAGGAACACAGATGTGATCTCCAAGGCACAAGTGAGCCTAAGCACTAAACTGTTTCAGTGCCCTTATCCCTTCTATGTCATTTCTAATGTGGGAATAAATGTTACTCTTAATTTTTAATGTCTTTGGGCCACACCCTTATTGCTTGTAGAAGGTGTGCAAATTTTCAGCTTTCTGTACTCTTCTCTTCAATAGCCCTTGGACTGAAACATTTTCATCCCTACACATTGCTCCTCTCATCCTCTCTCTGGGTAATTTTTGCCTCCTTATTTTTTTAATGAAGAATAAATGTGTCTCCCACTGGTGTCTGGAAAAGCACCAGAGCTCTGTTATCTCCTTGCACCTCTCCAGAGCAGTGACGTGAAGGGATGAGGTTCCCTCTGCTGGGTTTTCTCTCAGAAATGAAGTACAGAAAATTTTCTGTGACGGTCTGCATGTGTGTGTGAGAGAGCACAGTTGGTGTCCACAGCTGCACCTAAAGCTGCTGGCTGGGCTCTGCTAGAAACAGGACGCTGCTGTGGCAGGGTTGTACCTCCACGAGTGCCTCTACCCATCTGACAGGAAAGACAAGAGGAGAGTTTTGGAGAAGTTAAGAGAAAAAATGTCCAGCAGGGTTCAGTGCAGTTACAGCTGTGGTAAATGTCATGCTGCTGAGCCATTCAGGGCAGGGCAGCTCTGCATCACAGAGCTCCAGTGGGACTCGGAGCTCCATCCTGGAAACACAGAGCAGTTACTCCCAGGCCATTACTGCTGCCCATCAGCTGCAGAAGGGACTGCACTGAAACTCTTAAAAGCCAAGAGAGCCCCTTTTTGTAGAAAACCACCTCCATCAGGCTTTCCCATATGGCAGCAAAAGCAGAGTGTGCTGAGGAGAACAGCATTTTGGTCCTTCAGGCCACAGACTTCTTTACCAGTGCTTTACCACGGTGAGTGCTGCTGTGCAAAACCCACAGAGCAGGAGGAGACATCGCTGGTGTGGGAGTATGGCTGGTCTCCCTAGATGTTGGGAGAAATGAATTTTCAGATTCAGAAGGAAACTCAGAGGGAAATGGAAGAAAAAGGGGGGTTGCCCCTCTTTACCCACTGTGTCCTTGCACAGCACATCCTTTACTCTTGATTTCTTCCTCTAAAACCACCATGTGCCTCGCAGTTGGGAAGGTAGCATACTCTACTTAGCCATTCCTAGGAAAAGTCTCTCTGGTTATAAGGGTTGAAATGTCTTTTCCGTTTTAACTTGGAGAAACAAAAGATGCATTTCTCCATCATATGTGGACCAGAATGAAAGTATTTTCAGCAGTTTGCTCAGACTTTTTTATTCTCAAGCTGTGAGGATGAACAGAGGGTGAAGGTGGAGAGCAGAAAAATTTGTTGATATGGCACTGTCTTTCAGGTGGTGTTGATTTCAGACCTGTCTGTATGCACACTATGAAAATGAGCAGCCCTCTTATCTAGGGTTATCACTTACAACAGAAAGCCTTTTCTGCCTCCCAGGAGGACCTGCTGAGGATGTCTGTGAGTCACCCTGACTTGGTTTATTTATAACTGAAATCCTCTAGATAAAGGCTGTTTGGGTATTCCTTTCAGCAAACCTCATTTCTTCTTGAGGGCAACAGCCTGCTCTGTGTTCAATTCCACTTAAATTCTGGGCAGCGCAGGAGGGAAGGGGTTGATGACTGCCTTCAGTGAAACCTGTTGTTAGGAGGTTCTTTCTGTCTGGAGACAAGCAATGGCTGTGGACAACCTCTCCTGCTGTTACATGTGGGAAGTCTTGACCCTTATTCACAAGGTTTTTGCCTTCAAAGAGCAACACCAGAGGTACTGCGCTGAGTATTAGTGACTCAGGAGCAGATGCCCATGAGGATGATGGTGGCTCTGTCTGTCTGGATTCTGGCAACCCACATTTTACAGGTGAGCCAAGCAAAGCACCTTGGCATGTGCAGGTCCCCAGTGGGGAAGCTCCTGATGGACTATCCATACATTTTTTGTAGGGCTGAGGGAGGTGGGGGGTTGGGGGAGACATAGCCCTTCATCATCTCCATGAGGACATGGGAGACAGTTTTAGATTTTGGTGTCCTCTAAACCACAGCACATCTTCTTCAGGGCCCCCAGTGCTGCAATGATCATATCAGACTATCACTGGTGTTGGGGAAGCCTTTGTTTATCTTTCTGAATCTTACGGTTCTCACAAAATGAGAACATTTCCTTAGTACCATCTGCCAGCAATTATCTTTCTGAAAGTTAAAAGTTCATAATTCTGGCAGCTATAGGTTCTACTTGCAGTGTGTGGGGAGAAACCAACAATTAGCCTTTTGATGTTGTTCTGAAAACAGTGCAGAGTTCTTTACATCTATTTTTAAAGAATGGGTAGGATGGGGCTGCTGGCACTTGTCAGAGAAAAAGGTGAGTTTTGCAAATCTGCAGCTCTGGCCCTTTAAAATTTTCAGCTATCCAGGAATCAGTTCGCTGATTATTTCCATGGGTGCTTGTCCCGGCCCACCTGGCTGACATCACTTGCATAATTTGACTGATGTTGTAGGCTCACAATTTGACCATTGCAATGTAACCTTTGCAAGATAAAGCATAACACAATGAAAAACTCCATGTAATTGGCTGAAATACCAGAATTATACAAAAATATTTGCCTGATAACTTGCTACACTAATCAACGAGCAACAGGTCAGACAACCTGGAAGATGTTTGCCACCCCAAAAATCCTAACCAGCTCAGCCTGCCTGAAGGCAGCATAACTCTGCCTTTAGGGAGAAGGCTTTTTAACCTCCCTTGACATCTGAGGTAGGGGCAGTAACTGGGGGTGTTTCCAGGACCGTATTCCAGTGTGCTGGAGGACTTTCGTATTGGTACAGCCCCCAGCCAGACACAGTGTCTTTGTTTCTCGTAACACATCCCAGTGCACACCCTGCTGCCTGGTTTTACCCCAGATAAACAGCTTTTTGTGCCCCAGTGGTGCCTGGCAATGTGCTACACAGCATCCCAGTTGTGGTTTACTCAGTGCAACCCTGAGCATGATGCTCAGGAAGGCTCCTTAATTACTGACTATCCCAGTGCTTTAGATCCTCAGACTCTGCTGGTTCTGGGCTGCAGAGAAAGGTTATGCTTAAAATCTGGTTTATGGGTAAACAAGAGGCACAATATATGTATAGGTAAAGCCAGGAATTTTTTGTTACTTTAATGGCAATCTCAAGGCTCCAATTGTTACCAGTTTAAACCTGCTGGTTGTAGAAAAACAAGAACACTCTCATAGTTTAAACCTTTTTGCTCACACATAGCTTCTATCTATTTTCCCTTCCCCTGCTTCTTTGGGTCCTAAGGCCAGTGGTTTCATCCAGGTGGTTGTGGTGGAGTGGGGTATTAGAGTGAGCTGTCAGCATCTCCAGTCCTTCCCTGGGATGAATGCAATGTTCCTCCTGATTTTTCTTCTGCTTCTTTCTAGATCTGGCCTGGATAATTTTTATATGATTCCTAACATGCTTCTATACCTTTTGCTGTCTTCACTGGTCTATATACAACATACAATATGTGGTGCCCCTTATGTACATTAGATACTATTTTTGGTTTGCCTGTTACCAATAAACCCGGTTTTGCCCGCTCCAGGTCTGCATTTTTTAACTGACTATCAGTGAGTTGTCTATAGCTGTGGAGCTCCCCCGTGCCAGCCCATGCCCCATTTTTACCGTCCCATACCTGCACTCCTCTGTGCTGCTTCCTGCATCCCCACTGCTCAAGCCCCAGCTTTTGAACCAGACTTGTATTTCTATACACTATTCAATTGTGTCTGAGTCAAAACCATCTCATTCTGCACAGAACAGCAGGAACCAAGGGGGTGACAATCTTTGACACACTGAGTATGAAGCACCTCGGGCATTTCTGCCTTCTGTGCAAGTCCTGTCCTCTGTAAGGACTTCTGTCCCTCCGAGTGACAACATTATGCTTCGCAATGTCACAGGGAGCCAGCAGGACCCGAGCAGAGCACATTAATACTTTCTCAGCTCAGCCCCAAAGCACAGCCCAGGAAGCTGCCCTGCCAAAGTTCACGTTTCATAGGGTAGGCATGAACACTAGAGAAGGGGAAATACACATTTAAAGCCAAACAGCTTAGCTGAAGGAAACATTGATTTTCAATGCAGCTATGAATTAAGGTAAGAGACAATTATGTTTTACCTATAACTTGACAAAGTGGGATGAGATGAAATGATGTCTTGTGAACTTAAGGCAACTCTTCACTGCTTAGTGCTTGGAATCTAAATGATATTTAACTTGGGTAAAGATGATGTCGGTAATGTTTACAAATTGTGAAAGTAGAAAGGGAGAAATGTTTATTAGCCGAAGTGAACCAGGGCAGAGAAATTTTCCTCCATCAGTGATTATTTGTGGCATCTTGTGATAAGAGAAATGTTCATCCTGGACAGAAATCCTCAAGGTTAGCAAAATGCTGGTAGGTGACTAGTGTGCAACATTAGTCCAGAAGGACAGACCAAGACGATACAGCCCTTCTCCTTCATTTGATGCTTTTTGCTAAATATCTGCAGGAATTTCACAACTCACCAGCCATGCTTGCTTTTAGTTTTGGTCAGTGAACCAACATCCCAAATATCACTGAACTGAAAGACAGCCCAGAGCAGAAAATCTGGTAGAGTCAATAGAAAGTGTCTGATGCAGACAGACCAGCACAAAAGCAACAGAAATTCAAAAAATTTAAAAACCCACCTTTCTGAATGACACATTAATTATTTTCTCTGTGACTCAGCTTTCCACAGGAAGGATGTTGCACAAAGATTTCTGCTGGTTTGGGTGACACATTTGGGTAATACAGTGGTGGCAACCTGTTAAGTATTTGTGTGTTACAAACATAGATCCAGAGCAGTGGTTCCCAAAATCTGGTCTGTTGGGGCAAACCCTATGTGGAGGCAGCAGGGCCAGAGGTGGTGAACAGGGTGACAGGATAAAAGACAGCAACTGCAATGAATTACAAAGGACTGGACAGTGCAGAAAAAGTGCAAAAGGGAGAAAAAAAGGCTAAAGTTTGACAAAGGACAATGCATAATAAATTCAGAGTAAATTCTGCAGTAAATATGATCTTCCCAGGGAGGGGCTGGCAGCTCTGGAACTTAAATCTCATACATACACAGTGAAGAAAGGATAATGTGCACTGCTCTCTAAAACAGTGTAGAGGATGGTTTAAGAGAGCTCCCATTTCTAGAGAGCCTTCTCAGATTTCTGAAGGATGCTGAAGCAATGTGAGATTATTAATCACAAAAAGGGGGGAGGAGGGGTGCAGGAAGTAAACAGGCACCACAATAAAAGCAGCAAGAGGATGGAGCAAACGGTAACCAAAACTAAGTACAAACAGTGCTCATAGCTACAAAAAATAATGATTTTTACTGTCCCTTTAACAGAAAATAAAAAAAGAATTTGAATGCTTCTTAAGAAGGAAAGGCCTGGGATAAAGAAATACTGAGGAAGAGGAGGTAAGAGACAGCACTGGCAAAATGCTCAGCTATACATATGAAAAAACGAAACAGGGTGTCATTAACAATTATGCAAGCAGAAAGGGCAATTAGAGGAACTAACACGATAGATGAAGTACCTGTGAAATAAATTTTCCAAGAAAACCCTGATCCTGGCAGTCACTATCCAGTCAGATGACAACCCCAACACCCAGTTCCCCATGGGCAGCTATTGGGAGGGCAGCTGATCCCTCCTCAGCTCTGCCACTGCTACCCCCTCGCTGAGTTAAAGTACTCCCCAGCCTCTTGAAGTACAAAACTAAATAGTGCTTTACAGCAATTCTCACACTATTTACCTAATTTACCATCCCCTGCTTGGTCCCTGGGAACAGTACACTGCCTGGAAGGCTGCAGAGGCTCTGATGAGGACCTTTGGTTCTTCTCATAGGATCAAGACCACAAAATCATGACCCTGAGAGTCGCAGATGAAAATTTCAGAACTATTTCAGTGATTTTTGAGACTCAGTTTTAATTCCCAGGGGAGATGTGGGAGTCTGAATCATACCGTCAGGTCATCCTTCCTAAATGCAAAAGTCATTTCTGAAGCAGGTATTTATGACCCTGACTTCCTTAGGACCAGATTTCTAGAGGTGCTTTGACCACCAGAGGTTCAAGCCAATGCCTTATCAGATTTTTCAGAAGCTCCTTAGTGCTTAGTTTCTATGCAGAACAATTCTTTGAATCAACAATGGCACCCCAAGAAAATATCTTGACATGACTATGTGCAGCTTCACTTGCTCGAGACTTGGTCATGCCCCAAAACTTGAACCTATTCCCTGCTCCATTAAGTGTGCAGGCACCAAGACTCCTACATGTCCACGCTGTCACTCTCAGAGGGACTTTGTTTTCCCCAGAGCCAAGGGAAAGAGCCGAAACCACTGAAAGCTTCAGCTTTTGCTATAAATACACCAGTAATCATGAGCTGCCAGGGGTTGGGCAGGGTTTGCCATGGCCCCACCACTGCTGTGGTGCAGCTGTCCCTCCCAGATGGCTCACAGCAACTCTTTCTGGCAGGGCGATAAAGCCAAGAAGTAGAGGGAGGTTGCTGGGGGCAAGGTGCACCCAGGGCATCTGGGTTCAGTCCCCTGTGCCTGCTTTGCTCTGATGGAAGCACAACCAGCCTGAGTGAGGCCAATGGCCTGGCCAGCTGGACCATGCACTGACAGAGCAAGATCTTGTTCAAAATAGTAGCTCTGTAGTTACTCTGAAAGACAGGTGGTGAAGACCTTGCTGCTGGCAGAGACAGCAGTAAGTCCATGTTTTTATGTTTTCTTTATCAATCAGGAATACAACCAATTTTGATGTGATGGCCTACACTAACATTTGTGCCCTGATTACTTGCTGCCCTGCACTCATCTGCAGGTTAGCACACAGCGTCTTTGACAAAGCGCTTTCCAATGCCATAACACCTTAGGTGAAAGTGAGAGACATCCTAGGGATTTTGGACTCTATGTTATCTCCTTCTGCCTTCCATGATTCAAGTCTGATCTTTTAAAATGTATTTTTTTCACCTAAAACTATTGGTTTACATTTGGAGATGTACATGTTCCTTATCCTCAGCTAATGGTGTCTGCTCCTAATTTAGTTTATGATGTTTATGTAAGAATGGTAGAATTGCTTCAGGTAAGGGTTTTGGGGGTTTTTTTGATCTTTTTGACCTAAATGCCTTTGTAAAGATACCACAAACATTTGCAATATTCAACCTTATGTTTATCTTAATCAGCAGTGGTCTAATCAACTTCCATCTCTGGATCATTTACTTAAGACACCTTAAATACCCTAATTTTTTGAAAGCCTCTGCATCATGTTTTTCCCCTTCAACTTGACCTTGAATTAGAAAATCCAATAACAAAGCAGCCCAGATCATTACTTACTTTCATGTAACTTATCCTTGAAGTCTTAGGTGGACCTTTTATAAATTAAATTACCTAAATCGATGAGCAATTAACTATTAGGTTTGCATAACTCTGACGGGCCACAGATATTGTCCAGCTGATCTGCAAATAAATCACAGAAAAAAAAAGAAACACCAAAGAAAGGAATTTCCTCACCTTAAAACTATCAGGGAAGAACTAGGGAGACAGGGAGCAAGGACATATCTGAGATTACATCACACTCAGAAGTTTTGGAGGAATGATGAAAGAACTGGTTAGAAGGAGGGAAAATGCACAGGATTTAAGACCTACAGTACACAGACTGGACGTTTGATAACAACCAGTTATCCCCAAACTGTGCTGCTTTCTTTCCACAGCTATCATACAGCCTCACTACTAACCTAACCCCAGCAACTGCTCTGTGATCTTCACAGGAGCCCATTTCCTTCCAGAGGATCCCATCCCAGGATTTGGACTAGCTAATGCTGGTGAAGTACCCGGGGAGAAGACAGTTTGGATTTTTCAGTCATTTATTACTAAGAGAGTCACAATTGTTAAGAGAAGCGTGCCCCAATACGGTCTGACTCCCTGCCTATCAGGGGCTGTAAGGCTTCATCCTCCTGCTGAGCTTCTCCCCTATGTCTGGCCTAAATCTGTTTCCCAGACCAGTATCTTCTCTTCACATGGAGATCCTCAAATATACAAAAACATCCGTTTTCTACCTGAAGTATGTTCCAGTCATTAGCCTTTCACTGTTAAAATTGTGCATCTTATTCCTGTCTTGGATGTTTCTGGTTTGAATTTCCACACATCACTTTAAGGTATGGCTAATCCCACTAAAATAATTAACAAGATTATTAACACAAGTAAAAATGAAACCAAGTGTTAACAAATTATGCCTACAGTCCCAGAATCACATTACCCTCTTTTAATCCTTCCCTTTTAGGCGCTCTTTAAACACCTGACAGTTGCATCAGCTTTTTCTGCAGTCAAGTTTCCTTGAGAACTGCCCACACTCTTCAGACATGGCCCAAGTTATTTAACTCCCAGGTGTGTCACTTTGGCTAGATGAGAGCCAATGTGAATCATCTGAGGAACCACAGATTACTCAGATTGCCTGAATCACTGCCCAATTCTCTAATTTTTTTATCATTTCCCCCTGCCAGCTCTGATTCCCAATCTGCTATCAGACCAATGATGAAAACACTGAAGAGTTTTGGGCTTTCAACTTGTTATTTCCACAAACATTTTACAAACAATATTCCTAGTTCAGGGAGGCTTCCCCCACAGATGTCTGTCTTTTGAGATCTGATGGCAAACCAGTCCAAATCCCACTGCAATGCTTTCTTGGACTTATCTTGCTTTGAGCTGGAGACATGTGTCAATCAAATAAGTATGAAGTGCAAGTCAGAGCTCCAACTCTCCCACACAGTCCCCTTTATCAACCTTGCAGTGTCATGAGATATCCAAACTAAAGTTCCTCTTCCGTAATGGCACACTCTTAGCTGCATTCTCCCTCTTAACTGTTTAAATTTCATTTTGCCCACCCAGGTTAAAGGTTAAGTTACATTAGGTGTTTCACCTTGCTTTCTGCTTTTGGAGGTTGGCATTGTGTCAGCTGCTTTCAGCACCTGTAGAGATAGAACAGGGAGAACATCTTCCACTTCAAGACTGAATAAGACTGAAATTTAAGAATTAAATTAACTGTATCTGCTGGGGCGGGTTTGCTTTTGACCATGGCTATCCAACATGATCCCAAGCAATTCCAGAAACCATCCTCTATGAAAGGAGCGACCTTTTTCTGAAAGATAAACTAAGTGAATTACAGGAACTAGCTCAGTGTAGAACTAGAAAGTGGGCCCCATCTCTGATTAATGTATTGTTCATAAGTCTAAGTTTTGGGTTGTGTATCATCTAAACCACAGTTAGAGATGTCTGTGGCAGTTTGGTAATTGTGTGTAGCATCTTGTTGCCAGTCTGAGTTTCACACAGACTGCTATTAAGACTTGCATTTCTTCTGCTAGTTTCCACCCAGTTCAGGGTTATTTCCCCTAATTCTCTTTCTTTTTTGTGTTAGAAGTGCCACCATAGCTACAAGATTTCATTTGGAGGTGCCTGAGGTCATCCATAAGAATCACTAGCTGGCAAGAAGCAGGTGGGTGTAGCTGCAAATGCAAAAAAGCCATGGCATTTATAGTTGTGTAGGGTGATGACAGCTCAGATCTAAGGGTGAGAAAGGGATATGCACCCATAGGTTTTCACAGGGGTTCCCACAAAGCCTGCACCTTCCCAGGGCCAGCTGAATCACCACCCCATTCAGCATGCACTGAAAACATGCTTTGCCTGCATGAGAAAAGCATAGAAGTCAGTCTCACTCAGAAATGCTGACTAAGGTGTGAAAATCTTTCTGAGGTTTAAATACTTTGATTAGCATATTGTGCAAATCTGAAGCGTGACCCTCTGGCTGAGGTCTGGATTTCGTTATTTTTTTAACTTCTCTTAATTCAGTGACAGGAAAGGTACAATAGAGAGGCAAGTGCTTGCAGATCCCATCTTCTTGGCACTTGGCTGAAGTGCCAGGGAGACAACTGGAAAGATCAGATGCATAACCAGGATTTAGTTCTCGTGTCACCCAGCCTGATGCGTGTGTTGTTTAAAGGTTGAAATGCAACTTCTGGTCCTTAGAGGAGTTTTTGGATGTCTCAAAATTTCACTTCCCTATGCATTACATAGTGTACACATGGTCACTGGGAATAGCTGGGTTGAGAAACAGGGGTCTTGGTCTTTGAGATGGCTATAAACGTGATAAAGAGCAGAAGTGTTTGTGGAGAGTAGGGTGTAAAACCACTGGGGAAATCTGGAGAGAGAGCAAAGTGGTTGAGCAGTTCCATGAGAAGCAGAAGTGAATCTACTATTTCCTATACTGAGCAAGGGAGAATGGGTGGTGGGGGAACCTCACAGCCCTGCAGTCCTCCTTCTGTGTCCTCTACACTCTTCAGTTCACTTTTCTCTGAGGTGAACATTTATTGTAAGGATAAGGGAGAAAATTGGCCAGGAGTTCACCCTGCACCTCTGTGTAAATGTTCTCCAGTGAAGAAGATGGCCATTCCCACACCCAGCTTGCTCTCCAGACAATGCCAGTTGGCTCAGCCTGTGCAGAAGTCTGCCAGACCTGAGGGCTAACCCACAGAGCTGCATTTCCTTACATGTGTGAAATCCTCTGTGTCCAATAGAGCACAGAAACTTGTATGGACACATATGGAAACTCTCTATAGCAACAAGCTGCCTTTCTAGTTATGAATTAAGAGAGCAAACACGTAAAACCCAGCACAGCTAGAGGTTCTCAGAGAGGACGGTACACCAATGTGCACTCTCCTCTCTTACAGATCAGGGATTTCACACAGCACAGACAGTCTAGGCAAGCACCACCGAACAGCCCTCCCTGGATACCTGCACAGTTAGCAAAGATGCTAATGGTACAAGCACACCTCAATCAGTGTTTAACTCTGTGCACGATGAGACTTTTGGTTGTCACACTAGGGAAGACAATCCGAAAGAGACGCTTACACAGCAGAGAAGAAGCTGGGAGACTTTGCAGAAACACCAAGATCTCTGTCTGGCTTTGTCATAGAATCACGAGGTTAGGTCAGGACTTCTGTAGGTCTCTCGTCCAAACCCATGCTCAAGGGCAAGCTGAGTTTCAAGTATCTCCAGCGACTGGATCCCACAACCTGCCTGGAGCCCTGTCCTGGTGTTTGATCACCATTATAGCAAAAAACTTTTTCCATACACTGAGTTACAATGTCCCATGGCTATTGCTTCTTATTCCCCTGAGAACATTGTCTGTTTCACCTGCACACCTTCTCGCTAGGTCCCACTTGAGATGTATCTTCTTGAGGCTGACCAAACCCAGTTCTCAGTGTCTTCTCACAGACCAGGTGCTGCAGCCCCAGTTATCTTCATAGCCCTCAGCTACCACATGCCATTGCATTGGTGAGCAACCAGCTGTAGAACATATCAGCTCCCAGAGTAAGGCATAGGCTCTGGTGCTTGTGCAGATGACTGAAAAGGAGCTGGGTGGGCTGACATAGTGACTCATATTCAGCACAAGAGACTTGGTGTACCTTGGCACGTATTTACGTTTTAAGGGCCATGCTGCATACATTTAGTCTCAGAAAAGAAGGAAGGAGTTAGGATGGGAAGACAGAAAATGATGGGTTATTGAGATTATGTATGAAGTCTCCTGCTCATATCTGTATCCATCAACAGGTCAGATAAAGAGATGACAGTGTCTCCGTAGGCAATATAATTAGTTATCTCACCAGTAGAAAATAAGTAACCTGTCTGCAATACCTGTCAGCTCCTAACCCAGCACCTAAACATTTCCTACTTGTATCCCTTTAAGTCTGCTGGAGTCAGAGACCACATCTCCAGAAGCTGGAGAATTGAACTGGGGCTGGATAGACTCAACTTCCAGTTCAAGGGGAAAGATGCTGCAAGAGACACTCATGGGTGTGCCTGCCTGCTGCAAACAGCTTTCCCCATGCTGTGCCCATGCCCCAAAGCTACCAGTGCTGAGACAGCCCTTCTTCTAGCCCACTTTTCCTGTGCAAAAACCACAAAGATTGTTTTTTAGTGACTATGGGCACTTCTCATTTAAATGTTTCGGAGGTGATTAGGTTTTGAACTTTCAGCATAACTAACACAAAAAAACCCTTTTGGAGAGATTACTACAAAATAAGAAGCCAGAACTTCATGCCCAACCCCACAAACAGTGTTCTGGCCATGAGGCATTAGAAGAAGATGTTGATATGGTCACAGTAACCATTGATGGGGAAGTTCATTGGAATTGCCACCATGTCATAGGAAACTTCTTGGGCAGAAGACAGTCTTGCACCTCAGGACATCTTTATTTCATTATTAGTATTGTAAGGCTTATTTTAAGCAGAGGGTATAAAAGCTATTGTTATCAGTGAAACATGGACATGTAGGCTGGGATTCCAACCAGCTCATTCTTAATTAGCTCTAAGTGTCAGGAGTGGGAGTAGTTATATGCCATCAGTGTCTACCACTGAGTAATATGCCCATGCTCTTATGAGAAAAGAACTTTTATAGGTGCAATCAGCAGAGTCTGAAAAGCAGTCTTTCTTGTCTTAAAGCAGATTTGGCCTGACCTGCACTGGATCAGATGCACTGCTCCTTGCTGGCTGTATTGACTACATGTCCCACTAACAGGAGGTGTAAACATCTGTATTGAAGACAGCCCATGGTCACTGAACTGAGTCACTTCTTCACAGTCAGCAGGGTTTCTGTAAGAAGATGGTGACAGTGTAATGAAGGGATAGTTATTAGGTGAAGTTTTGTTGTCACTGACCTTTCCTTTCAGTCTCAGGTTTAATAGACTGGTTTGGTCATGTTGTCATCTCCCTGGGCTCCTGCATGGCCTATCACACCCCTTCATTTCCTTCATTTCCTACAGTGAGAGCAAGTAATGGTACTCACAAGCTCTTTACACCAATGAGGGAGCAGAATGAATACAGCAACATTTGCACCCCTCTAGGAATTTTTGGTTTCCTGCAAACAGAAATCTTTGAGATGACTTGAACACCACATCCCAAGGGACTGCAGAGGAATTGACAAGTGTTCTGAGTTTTTGGATGTGCAGATCAGTGAGCCCAGACGTCACACACCTGCATCCCATACTCTCTTTGGGTTCAGCCAAGCTAACCAGCCCTGGCTCCAGCCTCACAGCCAAACCAGGAACAGTCATGAGATGCTTTGTTGCTTGAGGAAAAGCGTTGATATAGTTTCTCTTCTTTTGATCATAGGTTGGTTTTTAAAAAAGCTTCATCAAAGATCCACTTGCTGCCAAATGATGTCCCAGTGCAGACTTTTCTCCTCCCTCATCAGCAAGCATCAGCTTAGGCCTGGCCAAACTGGGTGTATTATAACACTTACACCCCAGGGTTAACATGTGTGGTGAGCCTGGGCTGTTAGTGGTGTTGACAGGCACTGCACGCTGATCAACAGCTGTTTGGGAGGTACCATTTCCTGCCGAGCACTGCCCAGCAGACTGGAAGAGGGCCTGCACTCCTCACAGTGCTACCATCCCCTCCACAGTAATATCACTAAGCCAAGTAGAGACAAAACCCCAGAGCATGCTTGTTGGTACAGTGTCTCAGTACTTTACCACAGCAGATAGTGGATCACTCCCTCTAATGTTATTTTCTTTACTCTTTCCCTTTTGCCTCTAGCCAGCAGATTCAGCATGACGGAAGCATACGCAGAAACGACAGCGGAATACACTTATGATGAACATGCTTTGTCCTGCAATAAGACTGACATCCAAGAATTTGGGAAAATATTCCTGCCAATATTTTACATTGCGGTGTTTGCTCTTGGCCTCACAGGGAATCTAATGGTGTTTTTTGCTATTGTGAAAGGCAATAAAAAAAGCATAACTGACATCTATCTCCTGAACTTGGCTATCTCAGACCTTCTCTTTGTGATCTCCCTCCCATTCTGGGCTTCCAACACAGTGCATGGATGGACCCTTGGGACTATTCCATGTACAGCTGTTTCCTCTCTGTATTACATTGGTTTCTTTGGGGGCATGTTCTTTATCACTGTTATCAGTGTCGACAGGTACTTGGCCATTGTTCGAGCAACATATTCTCTGAAATCCAGAACAGTGAGACATGGATTTCTTGTAACCTGTGGAGTATGGGCAATAGCAGTTTTAGTGTCAGTGCCACATTTTGTGTTCTCCCAGCTGGTAGAAAGTGACTGCATTGCTGTCTTTCCACAGAAGCTGGAAAACATCTGGCCAGTATTCTGCAATATGGAGCTGAACACCATTGGCTTTTTCATTCCAGTTTGTATCATATTCTATTGCTACTGTGGGATTATCAAAACCCTGATGTCCTGCAAAAATCAGAAAAAAGCACGGGCCATAAAACTGATCTTGGTTGTAGTAGTCGTGTTTTTTTTGTTTTGGTCCCCCTACAATGTACTGATTTTTCTAGAGACTTTAAAGCACTATGACTTATTTACAAGTTGCAATCAAATTAAATCACTGGACTATGCAATGCACCTGACTGAAACCATTGCATTCAGCCACTGTTGTCTTAATCCTCTTATCTATGCCTTTGCTGGAGAAAAATTCAGAAAATACCTTTATCAAGTCTGTATGAAGTACTGTCCATTCCTGTGCTTCTGTGGCCCCTGCAGTCACTACCAGGTCACCCATTCAGCTAGTTATGGAGAAAGTATTGCAATCAGCAACATAACCTTGAACACCAGTGACCAGGATGGCTCTGTCTTTGTCTAAAAGGCTCTGGGGAAGGAGAAGTGTATGTACATGTGTCTTCTGCAGGGCTAGCAAATGCCATTAGCCATATGAAGAGGCTTAGTGTCTGCACTGAATTACTGACATGTCTCTTGTTAAAGGATTAATTATTCTAAACTAGTAGAGATTCTAAAAACAAAAGCAGTACAATATGTCAGTGTTACACATGGAATGGAATCAAGAGAAAGGAAGAAGGAAAGTAGGAAAAAAAGGAGTTCTCTGTGACTAGAAAAGGAGATGGAGAAGAATGTAAGGATAGGGAAGCTTTTGAATGGTTTCATCACTGAAACACATGCATATGTCAGTGTCATTTTTTAGTGAAAGAGATCTCTTTAATGAATGGTAGCTGACTGTTAGGAGAATATTTTTTATAGTAAAGAGATGTATTTTTTTGATGCTATATATCCATAAGGAAGTGATTTTGGGTTTAGTGAATGCAATGTTTTTACCTGTGCTTTTGTACCTAATAAAACCCAACTGTTTAAAAAAAAAAGTTATTTCTTAACACACTTGTGGAGCCAACAGTGCACTTTGTGTTTATAGCATGCAAAAATCAGAGCAAGGACCGTCCTTAAGGATTAGAGATATGCCAGTAGGCATATCTCCTGATTGCCATGGGTTTGGCCTGAGCCAATGCCAGAGCTCAGTGGAGCCCTTCACTTGGCACATCCCCAAGCTCTCTGCTGAGCCAGGGGCTGCCAGCTTGATCAGCACCAGCTGGGACAAGGGAAACTGGAGGTATGGGTTCGGGTGTCACTGTGCTTGGTCCAAATATAGCACGATCAAGCTGAGCACAGTAAGTACATGCTTCACACCCGTGCTCTGCTTGCTCCATGTTGGAACCACCAACTGTGTCTGCACTGTTGTAGACAATGGCTCTTGGAACAGAAGAACCACTAACCCATGCTCCCTACAACAGCCTTCCTCAGCCTTTGGCGCCTCCCCACCACAGCTGATTTCCCCAGGGAAAACTGCAAACGTACCCAGATTTAAAATATCCCAGAGGAAATGCTTCCCTCCACAGCTTCTGACTATCCTTCTGACTCTTGCAATAACAATGCATTGGGGTGGCAAATGTCAAGCAGACAACTGAGAGCCCTTTCCCAGGGCTCTCCCTGGGAAACTCCAGCTATCATCTGCTGCAAGAGCAAAGGAGATTTTTGTTGGCACTGGGGACTAGAGTTAGGTAAATGGAAAAAGGCCTGTTGCAAATAATGAAGTTGAGATCACTTTACAAGACAAAATCAGGGACCAATCTTACAAAAGAAACCCAGGACAGTTTCTATACACTGATGGAACTGGTAATATGCCAAATCTGAAGAAGCACTCTCACTTTTCAACTAACATAAATGAGTTGTGTTAGAGTGGCAGTGCAAGGAGTAGGCCCTTTCTTTGTGGACCTTAGTACCACCTTCTTTCTAAGAAAGCCTGGAGGAGAGTGTCTCCACTGAGCAATTTTCCATACACAATAGTTCCACAAATATTAAATATTCCATTCTTTTGCTACTGATCATTCATCACACTCTGCTGTTAAAAAAACAAAAACAAAATAACCTTTTCATAAAATTCTTTGTGTATGCTTAATTTTCACCTAAAAGTAGACTTCCAGACTCCAGATTTACTGTCTAAGATTAAGTGTAGCATGAGTGTCATTTGAAATTAAATTACTTTCCAGAATTCAGTCTGCCTGATCAAGTTCTATGACACAACTCTGTCTGTCCCTACTACTAAGAGTTATTTTTAAGATATGGTATTTTTACAATGTTTTTTTAAAAGAAATGCTAAGATGTGCAGAAAGAAAGAGGAAGATGCTCTGGGACTAAAAAAAGTCATCTGCATGAAATCAGCCTGAAGAGGATGGATTGCCAAAATGAGCAATGCAAGCTCACTTGGGTTGTTTAACTCTACTTCAGTTGTTCAGACAATAGTGAGTTACTGAGTGGGAAAAGTAAAAGGCACGTCTAAATATGATGCATGTGCTGTCTCTAGAATGACAGGTGGAAGCCTGGAACTTTCTGCCAGCTTTCTAGGAAAGTAGAGCCTTTTCCTGCTTCGCCCCAGTGGTTTCTTTTGTAGCAATCCTACCCATCACCAGCACAATGCATCCTACTCCTTCCATATGCATCATCCTCTGGCAGGGCATACTTGCTACTCAAACTGCCTCTACAGACCTGGGTCCTCTGTCAGCTGCAATGTGTGAAACTCCATCTGCAAAAATCCTTCACCTCCAAGTAAAGGTCCCTCCTGACAACCTGCACTCCTCCTCTCTTCTTTGCCACACCATGCAATGGAAGACTCCCAAGGCTTGTCAGCATAACATTGTCAGGTTTTATGACACATATTCACAAATTATTACATGGTATAGAATTTTCCATTTTACATGCCTGGTGTTATTGCTCAATATTTAAGCGTTTGTACAAGATTAAAAGCTTCAGGGTGGTTTCTAGGCATTGGGCTCTGCAACAAACAGCTGGCTTATGCAGTCCTCCTCAGAGCAGAAGTGGTAAACCTTTGAAAACCCAACTGAAAACCCAAATCAACATTTTCATTTTGTTTGTATTAGCAGGAAGAGCATTCTTGTAATTGTTCCTTAAAAAACTTCAGACTCCATGAAACATACCAGTGCTCTGAGAGCAACAAGCAGTAAAGTTTACCAGGCCTGGATTCAGCTGCAGCTGAGACAGGCACTGCTGCCCTTCACTGTACTCTACCATGCCAGCAGGCATGGGGAGCCACAGCCATGCCACCTCTTGCCCACACCACGCCTCTGGTGCCATTTGTGACAGCTCATACTGTGTAGTTTCCTGGGCTTCTGCTAATTTTATATATTGCACTCCTTCAGGGATTCTTTGCGCCATTCAAGCCTGACTGAAATCCCACTGATGTGTCTTTAAGAACTGGACTTTCAGTTAATTTTAACCTTTCTTTAAAGATATAATTTCTCTTTCAAAACATCTGCAGAAGGAAACTGGTGTTTTCTCATTGCCTGGCTAGTTTACAACATGTAAAGCTTTCCTATGTAGACCACTAACAACACATGTATCTTTAGACTGGATAAACACAGCCCTGAGGACCAGCAACCATCCAGTTCCTACCCATTAATTGTGAGAAAGCAAGCCAGTCTCTCAGCATGGGATAAAGCCATTCCATCAGCCATAAATTAAGGACAGACTCCTGATTACTTAGCAAGTCACACAATTTACACATGGAAATGCACACACACATGCAGACTTGTTGTTTCTGTCCACTGAATAGTATTTGGTTTTGCAAAAAAGGAGGTCAGGAAATCTCTGTGTTTGCAGGGGAGGGGTGCTGGGCTTTGGGGTTTTGAGGGGTGGTGAGCTATCTTTGTGACTTACTTGTTCATCATGATCAACCTTTTTCCTGTTTGAGAATCACACTGACATTTAGCATACATCTATTTCCAGATGGGTTACAGTTTGAGGAACTAATAAAACCTGATACCAAGTTTCCTCAGCAGGTTCACGACTGTATTTCATGTTCTGCTTAAAAATAGAATGAACAAGAGACATATTCAGCCAGACTGTTTGCAGTGAGCTAAATGGACATAATTATTTTTAGATACTACTGTGAACCCCTCTCATTCAAATATTACATCACAGTTCCAAAATAACAGGATTTATGTTTCTTAATTCTGAAGATGAGCATGGGTACTGTGAATTCTTGGAGGTTTTAATTTGTACAAAAAACCTTAAAAATGTAGACAGTCAGAGCATTGCATTGGCCTGGGAAACGGCACAGCAGTGAAAGCTGTAATTTTCAACACTGGCATCAGAAGGAGCCTGACACTTATCCACACAATTCCTTTGGATTTAGCATTTGCTGGGAGTGGATCTGAAGTCCTGGCCCAGAGTAATCTGAAGTTTTAATGATGTATTTCACAGAGAACCTATTTATAAATTGATGGGTTATAGGTTAAATTCTATCATTTCCAGTTTGTCTCCATAACGTTTGAGAAGCCCCTCACTGAGATCTTGTGGGTGATACAAAAGCCCTATCCTAGAAGGACAAGGGTCAACCTTGTTGTCAATGAGGGGACAAGTCCAATCCATGCAAGTCCCAAGTCCTGCTATCACTAAAAAACAAATGAGAATTTTTCAAAGAAAATCTCAGTTACCAGCTTTATTCTTCCCAAATGTGAATTCCAGAAGTTGCATTATCTCTGACCCACCATTGCTTTTCCAGCCTCCAGCTGGTAACATCTTTCCTCTGCAGTTATTGCATGATGTGGTGCTTTACCAAAGGCTGTGGACACACCACTTCTAAAATAGCTCTGAATATTTTCTGTATTTAAGGACTTACCTAGTCCTGCTCAAAGATGTACTGTTTGCACTTCAGTTTCTTAACTCTGTAAGACACCTGGAATTCTAATGAAAACCTGTATCATCTACAGTTACTATTTTGAAATTCAAGTTCAGTAATCAAAGCAAAAATTGCAAACAACGTATAGCTATTAAAGGTTGGTTTCTGGCACTTAACACATACATACAGTTTCTGTTCAAGTTGGTAATGATTCTGCTACTACTGTTAATCAGAACTTCCTAATTTACATGGTAGCTACTGTAAGAACTTTGTTTTCAACATATACACACCCAAACCTCAAGTGTTAACACATTGTTTTCAACGTGGAAAAAAATCCGCCAGCTGTTCCTGTATGATTTTCTTTGTTACACTAATATTCAAAACACAGATGTTAATATATTGCATTTGTCATTTCTCTTCCTAAAGAAACACTATACCATAGCTCTCATTGGGGACATTGTTTTGCTTGTTTAAAACAGTTTGCATTTACCAGATTTCCAACCATGATACTTCAATAAGCAGGAGGCATCACATTAACTTTGTATCTCTGAAGGTGAAGGTTAGTGAACAGCATAGAAAATGCAAGCAATGACTGGCACAGCCGTTCCACTATTCAGGGGATATTATCCATTTTCCACCCGCAGCTGTCACTGGAACAGTCTATTTTTCCATCCCACTCAGATTTTTAGTCTCTAATAAACTATATGCATTTGTCACTGCTTCATATTCAGCTGCAGCACAACAGTCCCACTACATACAGGTCTATATCCCTGGACACCGCAGGCAACTGGGAAGCTGCATTTCTCCCATGAGAAGTTCGCATCTAGCCCATAAATGCTACATTTACCACATTAAAATTGAGCCAGCAGCACTGAGACACAAAGAAACAGCAACACAAATTACAATGGCCAGGATTTGCAGGGCACAGTAGAGGACACCGGGGAGCTGAGGAAGCAGAGCAGTTGATGCCTTCATGCACCTGCTGCCGAGAGAGTTCCCCCTAGTGACAGACAGGAGCTGCTGTTCCTATGTGTAATTTCCTATGCACTGTACCAGGATGGTTCCTTACACAAAAGAACTGCTTGGAAACCCTGAGCTGCAGCGTCAATTATTTTTCTAGTCCCCAGCCACGTAGGAGCAAACTGGAATGAAATGGTATGTCTGAGAGGCACCTGGAACAGGTTGTTGCACCCACTTTGCCCCAGGTAATTGCTGGGTAACACAGACCCCAACTTGACCACAGCAGGAGCACAGAGCAATGGGGAGGATTTCCCACTGGAAAGGCCTCAGCCAATAGTGCTAATGGCCTATAAACACTCGGGGATGGGAATGGGTAAAGATGCATGGGAATTGGTTTTTCAGCACTTCCTAAGGACATCATCTTATACCTCCTGGTAGAGATGAAGGACCTTCACCAAGACATTGTCTTTGCACTGGAAGAAAGGTGTCTGAGGAGGCTCAAAGCTGGATTTGCCTGTTTTGTGAATAGCAGTATTACAACTGACTAAAATTTCCTAGATCATAACCCCCAAGTGGCTTCAGAGCTACTCTCTAGGCAGTCTTTGCTTTATTGTAGCCCCTCTCCCCTTTGGGGACATATCTTGGGACTCTGATCAGTTTTTTGTTTGTTGAGGTTTTTTTCCCAAGGTAGCCCTCATTTGAATCATTAATACTTACCATCACCTGACCTCTTGTTCAGTTCGTTTTTCTTAGTCCTGTTGCTGATCTCTATTCCAGATCCTCCTGATAGCTGAGGTTTCACGAGGCTACAGTGCAAGGGATGAATAAAATACAAGTTTTCATAAAGGCAACACAGAATGCACAGGCCGGGGTATACAGATCAAATCAGATTCGGAAAGGGCAACTGCAGACAATGACATATATCTTTTTTAAACAAGGCTGACAGCACTGAAGCCAAGTATTTCCAGAGTCACTATACCTTTTCACTATCCCTGTAATCACCCTTGCTCATGCAGGACCCTCTGTCCTAAGCTTACTTCACAGAGCCTTCTGCCCATCTTTAGCATCAGTGCTTTCTTTGCATTTTCACCAGAGGGTGGCATTATTAAACTCTGTTGAACTTGAAAGTCATTTGTGGTAAAGGAGGACACCCTACTCTACCAAGTCACTGATGAACAAGTACAGAGTGCAAAAAATTTAGTTATGGAAAGTAAGAAAAAATTAGTCACTACATTCTGCTGCTTGAAGACACATCAATTTCTTTGAGATTTTAATTATTTCCTTGTTATTGAGCAATGAGAGCCTGTGAATGTTAAACTGATTAAAAGCAATTTCACCAACAATTCAGAAAACACAACAGAATATCCTGCGAATAACAAAGATGAAAGAAATGTTCCAATGAAAACCTATTATTATTACTATCACAGTATTATTTTGGTGCGCTGAGTGGTTTTCCCTGCTACTAAAAGTGAACTGAGTATTAAATAAATTGGCTATACACCTTGCCTTGAAGAGGACTGCAGTAAAACAGCCTTTCCATGTGGTGCCAGAGTTCCTGGGCCTTAGCAAACATAGAAAGATTAGCAATCAGTAAGAGCAAGTATTAGCATTTTTCTGTCTTGATCCTCTGCAATTACTTTAGTTTTTCTAACTAGATTCCTTTATGTTACAACTGCCACATGAAGAACATGATGGGAGAGACTGCAAAGATTTTTGTTGTGTAGATGTTTAGGGTAAGGCAAATTGTTTAATAAACTTGTATTAAGACTACCAGCAACTAAAGTGCCTGAGACATGGGGCTCTAGCATAAAGCACAGGCTTTGTTTTACAAAGCCTCTACACCAGAATGTCATTGTTCCCCTGTATCTAAACTCATCACAATAGACATCAAATAAACTGACCTAGAACATCTCTGCTTTTCACTATTGCCTTGTCTGTTTTTTCATTTTGGAAAGACCAGCCTTTAGTAGGGACTCCTAGTGATGGCTGGCCCTTAAAAAAAAAAAAAAGAAAGAAAGAAATATTAAAGCTCAGATATCAACTGCTCCTCAGAGTCAAAACAGCCTAAAATTTCTCTCCTACATGTAAAAACAGCCTGGGGACATTTGACAGATGACAGAACAGACAAAGAAAGACCCTTGCTGTGCTGTTTCACATTTAGGAAGAATACAATTCACGGGTTTTGCATCAGTGATTTTTATTTTAAGCAAAATTCAGCATACTAAGTTACTGTTTCTGTGATGTTTGAGGTAAGAAGTTTCAGTTCTTTTTTTAATGAGGAGTTCTGAATATAGCAGCTTTCCAATTACAGCACGTGGAAAGAAAGCAAATTAGGCTGAGGAAAAGTATGGCTGATACCATTCAGAGAATAACCAGTGGACACAAACAGCAGAATCCACAGGACTCCACCACTGAAAGAAAAAAACTTTAGGTAAATTGCAGCTTAGTGTTGAGCAAGGAAAAGATGTTTTGGGCTTAAATCTTTTTCTTGTCAGTGCAAACAGTTACCTTAGCCAAAGGGAATTCATGTATTCGAAAAGATTATGACTGAATCACCTGGGAACCAGTGTACACAGCAGTTCTAAGACTAGGAAATTAATTCACTTCCCTGTTTTAGTTTCTTGTCAAGAGTGCTCCAGTTTTAGTCATTCACAGGAAATTTGGAATACATTGAAAATTACAACCAAAAGAACTGTACAGGGAACAGGAGGCCCAAACACTTTGCTAACAATCAAAGATGGGAGCTACAGATGCACAATGATCCAAATTCACTCAAATTGCAAAAGAACTGCACAAGGCCTTACCATGCACAAAAGAGTTGGCTGCCTGATGGAGAGGATGGTTTGCTGAGAAAAATAATCATTTGTCCATCTGTGACTTTGGCAGCCTGGATTCTGCACTGATTCACACACTCAGTCAAAATACTGATTCTTGCCATAGTTATCTCTCTTTATGTACCGTAATTTGCTTCTCTTCTGGGGCAGCCCCTTGTGAATGAGGACTTGTCAAACAAACACACTCTAAACCATCTATCCATGGGCAACACTGAGAACAGAGGGAATGGGTGGTGCACTTTTATATCAGGGGTATCTCACAGCCTAGATAGTGGGTTAGATAGATGTCTATCTCCAGTCCCTCCCTGGGAAACAATCTTATGCATCCTGTAAAATGGCAAAATAATGATAAGACTTCTCATAAAGGATGGCAATGGCTGAATAATCTTTTGGTGAGAAGCACGGTTTTCATGGTGTGGGTGGTTCTGCATTTTGCTTTTATTAAGTTCCTTCCTGTTGGATTTAATGTGCTCCTCACCCACCAACCCCTATGAAAGGTTAATCTCCTCCCAAGTCAAGATAATTAGGTTTGGTCCACCTCTCTGCACTCTTGTGATTTATTTGGTCAGTGCCACATACCCGATATCATCTAGTAAAGAGGTAAGACAACTTCTTACTTCTCCCTTTTCCCTGCAAACATGTTAGTTTTATAGCAGCATCACTGAGAACCTTTCCCCCTTTCCTCTTACTCCTGCCATTTTCCTTTTGTTAGTGTTTGCCAGGTTCTCCAAGAAGGATCTGAAAAGACAGGCTGCTGTGTCAGAAGGGGACCTCAGAGCTCCCCTGCTAGAGACCACAGTTATATTCAGTCCCTTTCACTCTTCTTTCTCTCCAAGCCATTGCAGGAGCTGCACTAACAACACCTTTCCTCTGTTTTTTGAATTGTCTCATTTGCTCAGACATTTCTTTTTTTTTCCTGTCTTCTCTACAGTTTTCCTTGCAGGGTCCCCCAGGAAATCTTTTCCTTGGTAGGCCATCAGAAGGTGTTTCAGAGTTCATTCTTATTCTCTTGATTTTCATGAATTGGCATTTTTTTAATCTTCCTTTTCTGGAGTTCGCACATTACAAATTTTCACCATCTGTAGCTGCAACCATTCTTCCTTTCTGTGGCTAAGCATTCCTCTTTCTGCAGAAGTGCTCTTGCTCAGTCTCCTTGTAAAGACAGACTTTCCCATCTGCTGATGCAGTGAAATGCATTGTGTCATGACAGGTGTCTGCAAGACAACAGCTGCTTTGCAAGACACCATGGTCCAGCCATTCCACTCCATCCCACAGCTACACACACATGCCCTGACAAGGAGTCTTTGCTGCCCTACTCCTCTGGTGGCATCAGCCCAACCTTGCACCTCAGGTAGTGAGCAGATACAAAAAGCTGCTTAGGAAGCATTTGCTACTTGAAAGCCCTCCTAAGAAGGACTGGTGAAAAGGCAATATGCCAGGAAGGTGCTTTCTTCAGGCCAGTGCCATATGGATGACACTAAACTGGCATTCCTAAGGCTGCAGACTTGTTTCATCCTAGCAGTGTGACTGAAAGATAAGAAACAAATCTGAAGTGTGGTCTGTCTGTTAAAGACAGGTCAACAGATCTCAAAAGGTTAGTGATGATGGTAAATGATTCCTTAACCAAGCTCTTAGAGGGTCAAACACAGATCACATCTGGATTCAGTTCTATTCACTACTTCATCTGGAAATAAAAAAAAATCACCACTGATGAAATTCAAGAAAGACATTAGTTTGATAGAGTTGAACATAATGAGTGGGACAAGATAAGAATGCAGATGCATGGTGGTTATTAAAGCAAAAACACTACAACCAAAACTAAGAACAAGGCTTACAGAGCAAGAGGGCTTTTTTTCCCTGAAAAACAGGTGCTTAAAGAAAGATTTTATGTCTGTGTTATTGTGGGTGAAGAGCTGAACTTGTGGCCCTAGTGCAACAAGGCGTCAAAGAAGAGATTAATTAGGTTCCTACTCAGCCAAAGAGCAGCAAGAGGAACAGCTTCTATTTTCTGTGAGCACATGTACCACAGTGTTGTCTGCTTATCTGACATCCACATCTTTAAAGGACTACTAGTAAACTGAAGAGAAAACATACATGATCTGCAGAACAATAGCCTGCACTGGAGGAACATCTCCCAGGGACCCATTTAAAAATACGCACATATGCAAATTGTGAAAGATGACTGAGAAGATCCTTCCCATACAAGTGTTTTATTCTGGCAAAACATGAAAACAGCAGATCCCACATCACATGCTGCCTTCACATCAATTTTTTTGGAAGAAACACTTCAGCCAAGTGTAAGTTATTGGGTAGACTAACAGTGTCAGAGGCATACGGGATAGCAGCAAACAGCGTAACTGAACAAAAACTATACCTGTGTCTGGAATAACACCAGAGAGCAAACTAGAAAGCATATAATCTCTCTTGAAGTGAGATCTCTGATTCTTCATAACCTCCCAACTACCTTCTGTAGCTTTCTTGTTTCTGCTTCTCATTGTGTCTCTTCAGTTTCTCCTGCTAAGAAGCAAGCAGGCTCCCCTGTTGAGAAATGGCATGTACTTCTGCTTGGCCTTTTCTGGGAAACAGAGGAGAGCAGCACCTGACAGCTACTAGCACAGCTGACCTGCTGGCAGGAATCAAACCATCCCATCTGACTAACACATGTTTTCTGTGCTTTCTTTTCCCCTCCCAGGATCCCCCAAAAGACAAATAAGGCCCACCACACTCTCAGGAGAGACTCATAGAAGCTGCTGTGACAAAGAGCCATGGTAAACCTCAGCACCCTCTGCCCTCAGACCACACATGCGCATGTGCACATCCTACTTCTTATCTGATATTCTGACTGCTGTTACAGTGTGTACCGGTCAGTGGCAGGAGGCAGATTTGCTGTATGTAAAACCCACTAAAGAAAACATCAAGCAAAAAGTCAGTGTGAATTTACATGCCTTCATTTCTGTTTTAGTAAGGTAAGTAAGAATTAGGAAGATCAAACAACAGTGATTAAAAGGAGCCTTCCCTACACTTTATCTATACAGCTTTTTTCTTCTACAATTATATAGTGTAACTTGCAAAATTAGTTATCTCTCAGAAAAGGACTAGAAACACACCTCTCACACACACACCAAGTGCCTGCCTCCTCTCTGCTCACTACAGATGATCCTTTGATAATTTTTTTCTGAGACTAAGATGCATTTTACAACCTGTAAGAAAGAACAAGGTGTCTGATGAATGACAGCTGCTTAGTGACATCTATTTTAATGATTATTGGAAAAGATGAAGCTGCTTTAACTCAGTAATCAGGCCCTTAGTGTTAAGAGCATTTTCTTAAACATTATATGTTTAACCCTGTTTCTGACTTAATGGGACTACCTCTGAGGAGCATTGAGTAGAGAAGCACTTGTGATACAATCTGTAAGGAAGTCAGAAGCTTCCGCTAAGACACAGCTACCTAGTGACATCTGCTTTTTGCAGCTGCTGAATATTACTGTGTGGGTAGCACCTCCCTGGCAGAGCTACCTGGTGAAAAGCAAGTGATTCTGCACCCTCAGAGCAAAAAAGCTTCTTCACATCATCTGAGAAGAAAGGAGTAGGACAGGTAAAATTTATAAAATGCGGTTTTGAAACAGTTGTGTGTTATGTACACTCATAATGTGTGTGAATGCAATGCTTTTTCGTTTACTTTTTATAGCAGTTCAGGTAATTTTTAAAGGAGTTTTAAGAACTCTTGCATCATCAGAAGTGTGTATATGTGCATCCTGTGATCATATGTTTTTTAGTTTTAAATATTTGAGTATATTATGATGAAACTAAATTAGATTCAGGTATGTCTGGGAGAAGTTGTTGCAAAACTGTCATCTCTAGACCATTGGTGTCAATCAGTTTTGTCCTTGTGACTTTTAGTCAAATTAAATTCTTCTCTGTGTATAACAGAACAGAACTGTAGGCTGGAAAGATGTCATGCTTGGGACTACACACAGTCGGCGTCAGGTTAAGGATGGTCTATGTTTGCTGTTATGCTGCAGCAACATATAAAGTAAAGACAATTAAAGCAATGAAACTCACTTTTCTTCTGCTTTCCATTCATAAAAATAAAGACAAAGGAGAAGAACACAGCTCAGTCTTAGAGTTCTGGTATGTTAGGCTAAAAAATGACACTTCTGATGTGAATAGCATGCACAGTAAGAACAAAACTCAGACTTAAACTTCTGGTATGTTAGGCTAAAAGAATGACACTTGCTGTGATGTGAATAACACACAGTAATACATCAGCAGTGTATTTGTAAAGTGTGCAAGTTACCTCAAAGTAACATCACTTAAAACTCTGTATCTGCCTATTACAAAAGTACACATATATGGCAAGTTCCTGATATTCATTTAGCTACTGAAGACACAACTTAATTAAAACTCCATTCAGATTTCGGTAAGTGTAATTTCATTAGGAAAGTCTGATGCATTTTTATTATTGTCTTCTGCCTGGTGGGAAAAATGGGTAAAATCCTGAACTGCTATGAACAGTGGCTTTGCTTTTAACTTTATTTCATACTGGACTTACCACTCTTTGCTTTGATATCTGTGGTCTGTCATTCCCATTTACTTTCCTCTTATCTATTCCCATCCAGTGCTGCTATGTGTGCTCAATATCCAAGTTGTGCGGTGCTGCAAGGACTAAGCACATGCATGTTAAGGACAGTACATTTTGCAAGCGTGCACATGCATCCCATAATGCTTACATAATGTCTGAGAACCTGTAATGAGACGTGCTGGGAACTGCGAGACAGTCACTGCTCGTGATTCAGGGCTGCAGAGTAACCACACGCTCTTGACACACTGGAAGTCACTGACATCTTTATATTCTTTCCTTCTCAGGACCTGGGGAAAAAAAAATGAGTTCTGCAAGTACAGAGTCCCTTGAACTCTCAACCTTCTATGACTATTATGAGAATTATAATGATGCTCCAAAGCCATGCAGTAAGGAAAGCGTCAGGAGGTTTGCAGCCTCCTTCCTACCGGTTCTGTACACCCTTGTATTCCTGGTCGGGCTCGCTGGAAATGTTCTGGTCATTGTGGTCCTCTTCAAGTACAAGAGGCTGAAGAGCATGACAGATGTGTACCTGCTAAACCTTGCCATCTCAGATTTGCTCTTTGTTTTATCCTTGCCATTCTGGTCTTATTTCACACTAGACCAATGGGTTTTTGGAACTCCCTGGTGTAAAATCATTTCATGGATCTACCTGGTTGGGTTTTACAGTGGGATATTTTTTATTATGCTTATGAGCATAGACAGATACCTGGCAATTGTCCGTGCAGTGTTTTCTGTGAAAGCAAGGACTGCCTTCCATGGCTTGATTACCAGCCTTGTCGTATGGCTCGTAGCTCTTTTGGCCTCTGTTCCTGAGCTTGTGTTTAGAGAGTCTTATAATGAACATAATTATACTACCTGCAAACCGAGATATCCAGGCAATTTCACAACATGGAAACTTTTTTCCACTTTGGAAATCAACATTTTAGGGCTTCTAATCCCTTTTATAGTTATGACATTTTGCTATTCCATGATCATTAAAACATTACTTCACTGTAGAAATGAGAAAAAGAATAAGGCTGTGAAGATGATTTTTGCTGTCATGATTGTGTTTTTCTGTTTTTGGACACCTTACAACATAGTTATTTTCTTACAACTGTTAGAAACTACAGGATTCATTAGAGACTGTCAAATGAGCAGGAATATGGACTATGCTTTCCAGGTAACAGAAATCCTCGGGCTTTTCCACTGTGGCCTTAATCCAATCATCTACTTCTTCATGGGGGAAAAATTTAAGAAGTACCTGAAGATGCTCTTTAAGAACTGGCAGTTACCTGGCTATATTTGCAAGTGGTGTGGAGTTCACAGCACTTACCACACTGAATCTACAAGTTCCTTCCACACGCAGTCTACAGGAGATCAAGATGCTCTGTAATGTGTTTCAGACCAGCCACTGAACTCACCAGCAGGCAAACAAACAAAAGCAGGAACTTTGAAAAGTTAAGCAAATGCAGATACATTTAACAATAAGCTAGTGCTGTGTAATTACTTACTTCAGCTTTATTTCTGCCTCTAGATTTTCTGAGTATTATGACAGAAGGTGTCCTACATGTGAAACACGAGAGAGGGACGTGCAAGGTGTCTCTGCTGTGATTACAAATCACTGCTCAGCTGTAAGAGCAGCCTCAGCTCTCTGCAAAGCACCATGCCAGGTGGCTTCTTCTTCACCAGCATCGAGACCTTGACCTGGATGGGTGGGCAGAGGCAAGACAGCAGCTTGTCATCAGCACGGGCACTTGCAAAATACGTTCATTTATTCTCTCCTAATTTTTTATTCTACAGTTGATCTGTGTAGGACTTGTTCAATAGTGACTCTTAGGAAGCTACTAACAGTACCTTTTGCTGTTAAATGTTTCATCTGAGAGGGAGGATACACTCTCATTATCAAAATGGACACAAAAGATATTCTTTATGTGCACAAAGATGTAAAGCAAAGCCATTATGTTGTATTGTATATGCATTTTTTCTTAGGTTGACATATATGCCTATATATAGGTGTATACATAGCATTTTGAATTACTTTATCACTGTAATTCAGTATAGAAATTCTGTATTTTTATTAACACAGAAAAATAATTAAATATTTTTGAATAAAAGTGTTTTTAAAAGCTCATTTTGCAGCATGTGTGAATAAATGTGAAGCATCTTGGTTAAAAGTGTGTATTTTAAAGTGAATGTTCTTTGTCCAAAAGTACTTAACCCCAAGACTCAATTTTCATTCACTGGAGGTGTATCTGGTAAAACAAAAGAAAGTAAAAACAGAGATTGTGTAGAAACAGTCTGTCATAACTTAGAAACCACACAAATCCTTGCATTTGATAACAGCAAAGTGCACAAGTGTGCTGCTACAGTAGCTGTTCACAGATCTACACGATATTAATCAGAGATCCGTTAGAGGAAGGAAAGTCACACTGCAGTGTTAATTAAAAAAAGAGGCAAAAATCAGTAATGTGGTGGCAGATAAGAGTTGAAAAATACGTTTAGAAGGTATTTCTGGTGTGTCTTTTTGCTGGACAACAGCCATTCAGCAAGATGACTTTTACTTTCTGAGACTGTCAATAACAAAGTGCCTGTTGCAGCCAAGGCTGCAAAGAGCAAACAAGTGATTAAAATGCATGAAGAAGGGGCTGGAGAAGAAATGTAAAATTATTGTAAGACCATTATACTCAGCATCCAAAATAAGAAACATAAGTGGAAGGGCACCTGCATATGACCTCTCTCATGATACAGGACTGGAAATAGAAAGCCATACACTTAAATACTCACGCATGCACATATCCCTCATAATTAATTTTGGGAATGCATTACCATTATCAGTTTGCTGAGGCTGACAAGCAAGCACCTGCATTAATGCAGATAATGGGAATAGCTGGGAAGGACATTACTTCCAATAAGAAAGTGTATACATTTCTAAGAAAAATATTATAAATTCTTACTACTCAAAACCTTAACAGCTACTGAGTAAATCATTGGTGAAAACTGATGTAAAGAGTGGGTTAAGTCATCCATCACCTCTTTTGAAAAGGAGGACAAATTTCATGTCAGGTGGTTCAGATTCTCACAGATATCACTGAACCCAACATATGATGCCAAGCCAGCGCAGCACATCGTTCTCACAGATGGTGATGCTGATAGTTGCACTGTGAACTGCTGAGCTATGCAGTGGCCCAACCTGGCACAAATCTGGAAGTCTGACAAGACAATGCAGTTGCTTTTTCCTTGGTCCTACTTTGTGACCCCTCTGGTCAGTAAGAACACACAGGTTGTTTTGAGAAGCCTTGCTTTCCAGACCTGGGGAAGGGCTGCCTGTGCTGCCCTGGCAAATGTGATGGTCAACAAGGATAAAGCAAGCCATAGGCTCTCGACAGTTTTGACATAAGAGAGATCCGGGGCTGAGTGGTGTCAAGGAATGGCTCACAGGCTGGTCTGGGTCTGGGCATACCCTGTGGTGAGGGAGGATGCTGCATCTGCTCATATGTGGAACTAACAGGCTGCATCCAGTGGCCATGCAGCACTGCCATAAACTGAGCTAGTGTAAAGCCCCTTTTCCACACAAAACTCAAATGTGCTTCACTTCACTGCTTGACTTTGTGCCCCACAACCTGTGCACATTTGCCTTTGGTACAGGGTGTGCCTGAGGCAGCCAGAGCTCCCCCCGGGTGAATGTTGTCATTGTTTCTCTGTGGCAAATAACCTCTTCCAGTTCTCTCAGTAATGCTCCCAGTTACTCAGTGTCTGTGCTGGATGAGCAACTGAGCTGAAAGTTGTGCTCTGAGCAGGTTTGCTGAATTGGCTGTAAAGAGGAACTCACATCTAAGTGAAGGGCACAAGCATCCAGGTCCTGGGGCTGGAGCTCATCAAATGCAGGTGGCTTCCTTTTCTGTCACTTGAAACACACCCTCCTGCCTCATGCACCAAGCTGCAGTGGATAATCATAGAATCATAGAATTGATTGGGTTGGAAAAGACCTCCGAGATCATCAAGTCCAACCCTTGGTCCAACTCCAATCCATTTACTAGATCACGGCACGCAGTGCCACTCCTCTTTAGAGAGGGGGCTTTGAAATACCTGGTGATGACAAAGGACATGATAATGGAATTAACACAGACAAAAATAAAGCAGGGATTTTCAAAATGTCAGTTGACAAAGGTGTCATTTTAGCTGAACAAGAGTTTCCAGCAATGAATGATGTATGTACAGACCCAGTGAACCATGAAAGAGAATGGATAGACATTTAAGTGAAGCAAAGCTGACTCATTCTTAAACCCACATTTTTACATCAAGGTTCCTCAGAAGCCCAGCCTGCATCCCCTCTTCAGTTCTGCTAAGCAGCTGTAGAAAGGTAGATGAGAGTGGAAATCAGCTAATCTTATGAAATACAAATAATGGTGAAAAGCTAAAAACTGTTTTCATACAGTGCTTAGGACACAACAAGCCCTCCCTAAACATGAAGCTGAATTACACATTTATCTTTTACTCTGGAGGACAGCTTCATCCCTTTTAATAGTGCAGAGGCAGCATCGTGGTCAGCAGCCTCCTCCCAGTCTGCTCCTCTCAATCTGAGAGGCAGCCAGGAACTGCCCTTCTCCTCCCTGTAAGGTAACGGCTTGCCACTGTCCCAGCACCAGCTCTGCACACCTGCTCAGAAGGGGAGTACAATTCAACAGACATTACATCTCCTTTGTTAGCAGGATGCTTCATCTAAAATTGCCAGCAGAGATCTACATGACATGTTTTCCTTCAGGAGCTCATAATTGTTTGCAGTTTTATCCAACATCTCTTAATGCAGCCAGAGACCAACCACCTCTTCAACTCCTCTCTCTTATGCCACATCTCCATTTGTTTTGATTTACAATTAGAAATCAAGGGCCATTTAGTAACACCAATGAAAATGATCATTTAAATGGTGCTTAAGGCAGTGCCTAAAGAGAGCTCAACGGGACTTTGCTACTCCAGTCATGAAAGAAGCATTTAGGTAGGAGCCTGAAAATGACATGACTATGGTGAGATTTCTAGCATTTGTTTAACTGATAAGACCATTCAAAGGTGATGTAGTGGTGGTCGTACCTGCAATCATGTTATGCAACACAGCAATGATGTATGTAGGTGCCACTGGCAATCAGTGAGAAATCACTAACGTAGCAAGCATTAGCACTGAGGAGATACCAAATCAGAAGCTACCAGGTGAATTCTCTTTTTCAGTCATTCAGCAGCAAAATCCATCAGAAAAACTAACAAAATCCCATCTTATGGGACACTTATTCAATCAAAGCCACTTCTCACAGAAATGAAGCTCAAAAATGAAGCCCTTTATTTTTTCCAGACCATCAAAATCAAGTCCTCTGTCAACTCCTTGATTAAGCAGTGGCATGACTGACCAATGCTGCTGTTCCTTTTCCCCTTTTCCCTTAACCGCGCATATCCCTCCACATATCCCTGATATGTTTGTCACAAAAGAAGATTATTCACAGGCCATGCTCAGGCTTTTGTCTCAATTTATTTCTGATCCTCCTTTGAGCTCTCAGAAATGACAGCATGTGCACGATATGTCTGCTGAAGAGTGTGATGTCTTCCTGCATCACTGGACACTTGACCTTATTTTTAAAACCTGCTATGTTATAGGCAGGGGAGCTGAGGCAGAGAGCAAGAGCTCAGACATAGAGCACAGTGCACATTTCTGACAGAATCTCACAGCCCTCCTAGCTCTCCCTGGGGAGAAGTCACACTTCAGCTTGGTGACGGAGACTTCCAGGTAAGAACCACCCACACCATGCCCTTTCTGACAGCCAAATATGGGCTGGCCTAGCCAGGAAAGTCCTCATTTGGATGCAAGTTCTTCAAGGAGGACCATAGGTTGATGTGAAGAGTATCTGGAGATAAGATGACCAGCTATTGTCATGTCCCAATAAGAGGTGTTCTTTGCTGTCTAAATACACCAGAAAGCAAAAGCAAAGAAATATTCATTCTGTGCAAATGCAGCCCAAATGCCTGATTTGCCAATGCATCATACTACTCTTTAGGTTTTGTGATGGCTTTTTTATTTCAAGTCATCTTTGAAGGGTTGAAGCTTCTCTGGGTTTTAGTTTCTTGTTTCAAAACGAGTAACAGCATGCATTCAGTTTAAGTAGCTCTGTAACTGCACACTGCAAGCTTTTGTGAATTCAGGTGTTGCAAAACAGAACTACTATGGCACTAAGAATTTCTTAGAATTCCAAGATGTTTGTTTCCTTGCTTTTGCTTTTAACAACAATAGCAAGTATTCAAGAATCTGATCTGCAAGAATCTGATTTTTTCCACAGATATGAAACTGTCATAAAAAACCCTCTCAGTGCTGCTAGCAACATGTAAGACAACACAGACTGAAGACTGACATTACTAGATGCACTCTTCTGCTCAAGAGAGACCAGTGGCATTTGATCAGAATTTTCCAAGAAGGTCCAAGCAGCCACATTCCAAAAGAAACTTTGGTGGCTGGGACAGTGATTAGAACAAGAAGTGGACATCCCTGCATGAAAAGTGGTTTTGTCTCTTTTGCACAGCAACTTTGCACTCCCTGAAATATCTCCATAGAAGTACTGTGGTTTGGGCAGGTCGTCTGAAGAGAGAGGCCCTCCCTAACATTGACCCTGCCACCATCACTCACAAATAGAGCAGTAGTAACACGGCTAGTGGTAACACAAAAGCATCTTAAAAGTGAAGAAAGACCACAACACATCTCTGTACTTGCTCATAAACAGCTACACTGAAATTTGACCACAAGACCACGACCGCAGACTGACTTGCCTTGTCAGCTATCAAAGCATGTGGGAAAGCTGCAAAAAGCACCCATAGAAGGAAGAGTAGGATGGATTTTGCTGTTGCTTAGGCCTGTTTTGCTCATATACAAGCACCAGGAATGGAAAGAAAACAAGGCTGGCTGACTGCAAGGAGCAATGACATTATCTGCAAGCCCTGCAGACAACCAGTGCTGAGAAGTTGCAGAGAAAAGGTCTGCCCTCGCTATCAAGAAACTTGTTTACGCTCTCTAGAAGAGTGAAACCCGTAGCATGAGGTGTCACACAAACCCCTGCAATGCTACAGAGAAGGGGCTGAAGGGTTTATGAAAAGAAAGAAAAGGGAAGTTTGGATTTTGGCTGTTTTCTCTTCAGTTCTGCTTTACCAGCCCATCCTTGCATAATGCAGGCCAGTACTCGCTTCCTTTCCTCAGAAATATTAGGGAACCTCCAAAATCCCCTGTGGGGAGGCTGACTTCTGTCTGCTCCTGCTCTGGCTTTCGGCACGAATCTTTGTGACACAACCTCCTCTCCAGTTCCATGGAGTCAATCCATTCATTTCCTCACTAGCTTAAGCTCACGTTCTCCACACCCAGAGGTCACACGGGCAGGATGCCTGTCTTGTGACTACAAGGGCAGGTGGTTTTCCATTTGTTAAGGCAGTTTTATGAAGATGTCCCTGTTCAACTAGACAACCTGTGAAGGTCCCTTGCAATCCAAACACTTCTATGGCTCTATGAAAATCTGAACACTGAAGACAGCAGATTTTTGGTGGCAGCTGTACTGGCTAATGATCAACAGCTTTTAAACCAACACTTCCACCTGCATTTTGTTTCAGCTTTAGACTAAAACAGTTTCAGAGTAAGCAGAACATATTTGTCAGCATTATTGAAATAAAATATTTCATTATTTCTGCTTTGAATTCTTATAATTTTATTCTGATGGGAGAAATAATTTCAGAAGTCCTCATGTCAGAAATTGTAGAAAAAACTAAAGTATTTGTCTTATTTAACACACTTAAACAATGTTGATAGAATAAATCCATCATATTGCTCAAACAGTAGCTTATTCCACATATCCATAGAAATGTGCCAGATTTTTGGCAAAATTTCAGTAAAGTGATGAATGTTGTTGCTGATGACTACAGGGCAAAACCAGGATTTTTGGCTGCGGTTTTTTTGTTTGTATGTTTTTGTTTCTTTTTTAAAATGCTGACTTTGTCCATGAGAATTTGCCTAGCAAATAACTTTTGTTGCTTCTAAAGCATAAAAGACTGCAGCGTTGTATAGACTCTATCACATGAGACTATATGAATAAAATGTAAATGATCAAACACCATATTAGCATTTATGAAAGGTCAATCCTTAAGTTATAACTATTTAACAATTTGCGTCAGAGACTGAGAAAGCCAGTTCAGTACTAGATACCCAAGCTTCTGCCAAATTTTAATTTGCATTATTTTTTTCTTCTTTAATTCCAGGAATGAGTTTGTACAGAGGCAGAGCAACTACTAATTGTGTCATAAGTAGAAAAAAAAAGCCCACCTTTTCTCTAAGGTGATTCACAATGAACACCTCCATCATAATACAATATGACAATGCAGCCTGAATTGTCACGAGGGCACATAGCCAATTCTTGAAGTTATGCCAACATAATTCAGTGTAAGTATAGGCTTCCAGGTTTCTGGAAAAATGTAAAAGGAGCTCTAGAAATTTCTGAAACGTACATAGAAACAGCAGCAGAAAAGCTGATACTGCCCAACAATGGAGCAAGTATGTAGTTGGTATCAATGTTAACTTAAGTGATGCCTAAAAAAAATCTGCCATGTTTTCTAAATCTGAGAGCACAAGATTCCACAAAGTTACTGCTTTGGGAAAAGCAAAATGAAACACAGTAAAAAAAGAATAAAAAAAAAATCAGTGAGATCCTTCACAGCAAAAGCCATATCTGCCTGGTCAGTGAATGGCATAAGTTATGTGAGTGCACTCCAAGAGCAGCAGCAGAGCAAACTGTAGAGGAGACCTCATGTAGACCCACTAGCCAGACATGATGTTTGAAAGAAAGTGTGCTTCTCCTTTGTGAGAACTAATGCTGAGGGCCCCATACAGACAGACCGCAGTGGGGAGACAGAACATAACTGGCCCCAGTCGTGTCCATGCAGACAGTGGTCATGTTTAGGAAAAAAACCCATGTTTTATTACCTGCAGCTTACTAGATGGCTTCCACTGTCTGCACTGGCTTCTTTATCACATTGGGCTGCAGACTTAAACCAGGCAGAAGTAGCTCAACCATGTCACTCTATCGACTACAGCTGACAGGCACAAAAGAGACTGTAGCACTCTTATCCTTTACTTCTCCCTAATTAAAAACAAATAAAAAGCTGTTTTTAAGGTTCTGTTTTCCGCCTTGCCAAGGATCCCAGTCAATTCTAGTCTTGCATTTGCTACATAGAAATCAAAACTCTGCCCTCTTTTTTAAAACAAGGCATTTTACCGATGAAAAGTGCTACAATGAAAGTTAGTATTATTACAGAGACAAAAATCTGCGTATTCATTGCTCGATTTCATGCCTTGTCTCAAGACATCAAGAACCATACCCTCTTTTTTTACTCACAGCCCTGGAAGTTTCACCTCCTTCCACAGAAGGTGAAAACAACTTCATAATGCATTATTCTAAACACAAGTCTTTGGTTTTGAGAAATGTCTTCCTAACACTTCTCAGTCAATGGTTTTTGTCCTGAATCTTGAAGGTTTTCAGATTAAACCCTCACCCCTTTTTGACTTGCTTGCCTGATCTACTCAAGGTTTTGACATTTGTAATCATCAGGGGGTTTCACCAATTTGCATGAATGAACTAAAACAGGTAACAGGAAAAAACAAAGTACTTTGCAAGAAAGAACAGAAAAATTCTTTCCAAGCCAAACCAGCATCACAATTTTGCATCAAAAGGCACAGACTGACAATAAACAAGCCATCTCCCAAATCAGAATACACTATGGAGCACTGAGCAGGACTGGTGAGCAGAGCTGATGCTTCTAAGTTATTTCAGTCACTGTATTGCAGTTTGCATTGCAGAATATGAACTTCAGAGGTTTTGGGGTATTATTTTTGCTAACTGAGTCATGGCAACCAAGCAGCTGACTCAGAAGTCAAAGCTGAGCCTCTTCTTCTGAAAAGGCCTTAAAAGCACTCAATTCCAGCTCAACTTTGTATGAAAAAAACCCATTCACCTTAAAGCTTCAGGTGCTGAAACTCAAAAAGAGATTATCAGATATGCTCTACTTCAAAAGAGGGTAAAGGGCTAGATGGCCTTTAGTCAAACTCAGTGCCATGACTCTTTTATGAAAAAAGAGACCTCTATTAAATGAGAAAAAGAAAACAAACACAACCGAAAATATGAGGTGAGCTCTGTGTATTTTCAAAGCCCTCAGCCTCTGAGACAAACGTGTCCTTGTGTGCTGCACCAAACCCTTGACAAAGTCAGAGAGGAGAAACAGTGGGAATCCCTGATTCTTCCACCCCCCTTGCCAGACAAGTACGACAGCACAGTTGTATTTCCAGAGAAGGTACTTGCTTACCAGAAACCATAGGGAAACCAAACAGGCATCATCTAACCTTGTTGTTTTGTGAACAACTGAAAATAGGTGATACACATCAAGAACGGACAGAAATAGTGCAGTTTCTACCTTGCATTGCAGGGATAAAGTGGAAGACAAGACAAGTACCAGCAGAGCTATGGGCATTTCCAGTCTTTGGTTGGGCAGATTGTTAGGATTTGGATGTATTTTCCCCACTTTGCACAACTATCCAGGTGAGCTGAATCTTCACTCCAGTTCACATCCTTTCTTTCATGTAAAAATTCTCCACTTGTAGCTAAGAAATCAGAAAACTACAGAGCTCAGCATCATTCACCTTTGCCAGCTTAGTGAGATGCAAGGCCACAGCCTGTAGCTGGAAGTATCATAAAGAAAATTATTTTCCTTCCCCTTTCTGCTGCCAACCTGCTTAGGTTTGAAAAAAAGAAAATAAAACCCAAGAAAATAAACCTAACAAAACCAAACCCACCAAACAACTCACTCTTTACCAGACATATTATTATGCTTTCCCTTCTGTCTTCATTAGGCTTTGCTTCCAGACCACGTTTTGTAACACGGAATATTCTTTTTCGCTTGTATCTCCATAGTGCTTAAACATCCTGTTTCACCTAGAGGAACAGGAGAAACAACTTGCATACCAATCAAGTATACTACTGTAATCTCTTTGCACAGAGTGGGTTTTTCAGAACTAAAAAATGTATCCCAAAAGCCTTTTGGCTGATTTCAACTAGCTGAACTACTGGCACCTGTCCAAGTTCTGTTTATTTCCTAGGATGGATGAACAAACTTAATTTTGGGGTGGTAAGGGTATGTGATCTGTCCCTCCTTTCTTACTAAAAGACATTAAGAGAAGACAAAATTTGGCTAACAGTAATATGCCAACTGTATTGGCATCATACAGTATGAAAATTAGAAAGGATCCCTAGAAACTGTAAGTTGGGGTTTTTTCACCACCTCTGAAGCCTTTGAATCAAAGCAAAAAGACCTGAAAGGTTAAACTTGAAAAAGTTAAAAAAGAGCTGCTTGCTGCTAGTTGTTTCAGCAGAGCTAGATGGACTCAGTGCTTTAAAGTCAGATCTGAAAGTGTCTATGTTTGGCTGCAGTCAAAAGACTTGCATAGTTTTAGCTTCAGCTTTTGATGTAGATACTGCTCTGGATCAAAGGACCAAAAGAGCAATATAGGAATGCACAGGAGCAGAACGCACTGATCAGACAAGGTTTTGCAGGAAATCATGCTAACCCTTTGTGAGTTCAGTATCAGGTTCTCGGGTTCTTCAGCACACCGGATCTACCTATTCATGATTAGTGCAAACCACATCCTAAAACGCAGCGGGAAAAAAGTTTAAAAGCTTGAAAGAAGATAGGTACAGTGTATGCAGGATCCAGACTCATCTCTCAGAGACTTCAGTCTTCCAGAAAGCCTTGATGGTACACCAGAGTGTTACAAAATCCAGAAATAAAATTTAACAGGGAAGAAACAAGAAAGGAGTGCAAATTTTAATTCTGCGCAGTTTCTATCTTATCCCATACATGCCTGAGGTGAAAACAGCAACCAACATTTTCAGCAAATGTGAAAGGTTACAGTCTAAAGCTCACCAACAGTCAGGCATGTGGAAGGTTAAGATTAAGCTCAGTTTCTTTTTCCTCCTTCTCCTCAGCAATTCTACCTATGCTTTGGGAGCGCCTTCACCCACAGCACAGGAACACATTCAGATCCTGCAGCCACAACACACAGCAGTTCACCTTCTCCCAAGGTAAATGCTTTCACAGGCTATTCACAGAATTCACAGAGTGCTATTGCACAAGTCCACAATCAGGGGAGACTTCTGGCTAAATTGGGACTAACATCCACAGGGAGTGTTCACTCTATACACCTGATCAAGACAGGTGGAACTTGAGAAAATAAATGGGATTTGGAAGAAAGGAGACAGGTATAAACAAGCTGGAAGAACAGGCAGGCATCTTTATCCAGCTTGCACACTAGCAATGGATACCCATGGGCTGGATATCAGCTCCACTTCAGACAAACAAAAACACATTGAAGGAAATTTTTTGAGTTTCTCTACACAGAAGACTTTCCTACTGCAAGAGGAAGAACCAGCAATAGTTAAGAAAGAAACAGGAAATAGAGAAGAATAATTTCTTAGCTCCAGCATCAGCAGCATGACCCCCAATGGTGAAGCATTTGCCACAGTCACAGACAACACTGAAAATGCTTGGTTAATATAGAAGCAAGAGCCCTACAGAAGCACCAAGATTAATAAAAATAGTGCACATACTTAAAATGAAGAAGGAAACTTAACAGAAAAATCCTTTTAGACCTTACATATTGGCTGCATTTTTCTACTGGATTTGCACTGGTATTGAACAGGTCCACTCTACTTAACAAGGGCCCATTCTGCTAGAGTTTCAAACTCAATTCCATGTCCATTAAGAAGCCTTTTTTTCTCCCCTCTCATCTCCCCAAAAAAATTTTAAAGGCTAAATTATGGGCATGCAGCTGTAAGCACACCATGAGAGTGCAAGATAGCAATCTCAGCATGATGCTTGCACAGGGTCTGCTATGAACATGTGCTGGGGAGTCTCATAAGCAAAACTGTGCTTCCCATTAGACTTATGCAGAGTTAAAAGTGGGGCCTTCCTAAGACCCTGGCTTCAGAGTTCTATATATACTTACCTCCTGAGGGACAGGTGTATGTGCCCAAAACAAGACTTAGTAAATATTTCCTCATTTCCTTGGCCAACAACCATATATCCTACTGAAGGAGGACCAAGGGCCTGAAATAAGCACTGTTCTGTGAAACTTCTTGAGGTAACACAATTTCAAAGCTTCCTCTAAAGCTGTGAAAGTTCACTACTCCCATATTTGATAACATAACAGGCAACAGGGAATATCTTCTGGAAGGGATTTTTAAACATACACACTATTCGGTGAAAGCAAACGACAATCCCTGTGACACACTTTTCCAACATTATTTTCCATTCAGCCCCTGGCATCAAGTTCCAGGATAATCTCTTCCTGCCCAGTTTTGCCTTCTCATTGAAGGAGAACCATTAAAACAGACCCCATTCTTCTGCAGCTTCCAGTTCCTTTTGTAACATGTTCTCCAAGCCAGGACCTTGGGGTTAACTACCATGCTTTTAAGTGCCAGCCTGAAAGACAACTCTCTTGTAAATCAGTCATTTCTTTCAAAAAAAAGCTGCTGTAGCACATGGACCAAGTTATTTAGGTCACCCTTTCACATCTTGTCTGTGTTACTCTGCACCTCTTAAAATTTCTGCAAATCCAGTCCATAAAAAGGTAACAGAGGGGACACCAAGCAGCCTCAGAGCACAAATACATACTTTGTGTGGCTGTGGATAGTGAAAGTGATAACTGCCTTACATACAGCAATGAAGACTTCACTTAGTTCTCAACAAGTTTCCCAACAGTATACACTGGAATAATTTGCTTAGGATAGACTGGAGTCCCCGTCACAAGAAATCCTGAAGAATACATTAAACAAACATAGTGGGAATAATTAAGATACAAACGATATTGCCTCAGGGTACACAGATCGTCTCTCACAAACCTTTCATCTTGTATTTATCTGTTAAAATGATGTTCACAGTATGAAAAAGAGACACCCACGAACAGGTTAAAGAGAAAATATGGGGACTGCACATCAGCAGCTCCTTTGGGAAGTCAGGTTAGAGCATTTAGAAGTGAAAAGGGGAAGACGATGAGTGACCACAAAGTCATGTAACAGAAAAATATTCTCAAGTAGTTTTGTGCTGGTGCAGACAACACAAGTTAGTAAATAACCAAGCTGCTGCCACAGGCTCAGGTAAGGCTCTGTCAGCACTGGGAGCTACTCGCTCAAATACAGATGGATTTCCAGGAAAAGTATCCTATGAAAAGTGTCAGAGAATCCATTCTGGATACACAGAGGTGCTGTTGTCCCGAGTGATTGCAGAATATCCAAAATGAGAAGCACGGGACTGCAATAGTCTAAAGTCAGTCATCTGATTACATCAAAGGGACAAAGTCCATCCAAACAGAGATTTCTTCCCCTTGCCATTCAGAAGGGATATTTCTAGAGTCACTCCTGCAAACATTCAAACTGTGCAAACAAGTGAGTATTTCACCAAAAAGCTGCAAAGGAAAACCACAGGCACCATGATGCTCACAAGGAGGTTGGAGAGCAAGGAGAGATTGGAGAGCTGTCTGCTCCAGGGAATTACAAAGGGCATAGAGAGTCTAAAGGAGTCTGAAAAAGGTCAAGTGAAAAAGAGGTGTATTGGTGTCTCTACAGAGGCAGTTTTGTCACTCACATACACACCCAGTGCTGCAATTAAAGTAATGCCTTGCTTTCCAACAAGACTTCAAGCCACAAAACCCGTAACTAGTTTGAAACTCCTTCTGTTTCATTCCTTACTTTCAAGGCCTGGCTTTGAGGTAATTAATTTTTAATAACTGCACACAGAGCACATTGCAGGGTCTCCATCATGGATGGTGCCAAACAAGAAAAATTGTGTGCAATTGCCATTTTTTAACATCAAAAAGGCAATTCTATAATTGCTTCTAAACACAAAAAAGGCAATTCTGTGGTCAGTGTAGACCACTTTATTCCAAGAATGAAGTGTGTCTGGTACTGAACACACAGTCCTCAGTCATTAGAAACGGCATTTGAGGTGAGAATTTACAAGAACAAGCTCTGTGTCTCGGGTGAACCACATCTGTCTGCTCTGAAAGCCCATCAAACACGTAGCAGACAGACACTGAAGTGCTTATTCACTGTCTTCTCTGGCAACAGTATTGAGCCTTATCAGCTGAGAAGAAATAGACAGGTTATTGTACTGGCCATCTCAGACAAGGGTGGTACCTTCAGTGTCCACTCAGCCCATTACAGCTACTTCATTTTGCTTTACTTAGTGCACATCATCCTAACACAGAAAATAAGTAAGACATCAACAAGAATAATTCCTCATCCACAGAGACTTTACAATTTCATTTCTTCCTTAGCACTGCTCATAATTCTACCTCCTCCCCTTTTTATTTCTTCTCAAACACACAGAGGAAGAATTTCATCTTTAAAGAACCATTTTAATAATGTCAAGACACCAATCAAAGGAAGAAACTACAGATTATGAAAATACTTAATTCCATCATATTCTGTTTTTTAAATATCACCATGGAGCTTGCATGACTGACATCAAAACCATAAGAACCAAAGAGAAGGTTCTGTCTGCTCTAGAATGTCAGCTGGACTGACAGAATTTGTGCATCTTTGCAAATATCAGGCACTTGCAAAAGACCATCAGTTTACTGGAACAAAGCAGATGATGTGAATCAATGATTAGAAGTAAAATAAAATTCTTTAACTTAAAGCATTCTCCTTCCAAGGAAAAGCAGGTACTCCAAACCCATTAGGAAAAAGAAAATAAAAATAAAAAGGATATATTAGAGGAAAATCAGTTCATTTTAAACCTACGTTCTGCAGGCAGGTTAGTTAGAGGCTATGGTTTAAACACAACAGCCTAAATGTTACAGACGTCCTTGTACTTCCCAATTCACTTGAAGTCTTCAGAGACAGCAGAAGGGAGGCAGCAAATTGGCTTCCTAAGAGGGGACACAGGCAGACTGCAAGGTCCCTCTCTGTGTTACTGCTGTTTGGACCAGCAGCCATTTCAGTGCTCTTTTCTGCAGTTGTTCTCACAGGAACTGTAAGCAACCAACTGAAATTTTCCAAAAGTCACTTGCATGGAGGTCATTGAAAAAATGAGGTCCACTTAACACTGGCAGTGAGCCCAATTAGACTAAAATGAGGTTGATACTAACCATGTGATAAAAGAAGCTGTAAGTCTTGTCTGTTGGCAGCATTGACCTACCAGTCCACATGATTGAAACCAGCAAGCTGGAAGGGGCTGTGCACCTACTTTGTAGGCTTCTCTCCAGTTGCAAAACATGGTAAAAAAATAAAAGTGTAAGAAGGTTACTGTAGTGCAAACAGCATACAAGGACTATATTTTTACTGGACTGATGCAAACATTACCTTCCAGTTGAGTTCAATTTCACAGTCGAAGGCAAATGTTAAAGATACAGCTTTTATTTTTAAAAAGAACTTCAATATTTAACTGAGAGATTAAAAAGTCTTTGAAGATTTTAAAAAGTTGCCTCAGCTAAACAACTTCCCTTTTTTAAAGACCTGGTGTTAATCAGTATGATTTGATGGAAAGGGAAGCAAAGTGGAGGGAAGATAAAGAAATACTCAAATCATTATAGATGGTTCAGCCACATGTCTCTAAAAAAGAGGTGGGGGTCATAATTTTCATACTGTGTGGTTGCATTGATGTTGGGTTCATCTACAAATTCTATTTCGCACGCCTGGGTGCTGCAAGGAGAACTCTCCAGCTCCAACACTGTTATGTTGTTTGGCACCGACGAAACAAGCACATTCCTTGGAACATAAAGGGTCAACTGAGGACCACGGGCTGGCCAGTAGCGACCAAGATTAAAGCCATTGATCCAAATTTGCCCCTGTTAAGAGAGAAAAAAATAACATTTAATTATTTGTCAGAGATCAAATGACAAAATAGCTTTAAACATAATACTCTTCATATGGTAACCAAATTTCCTTTATCGATAGAACACCAGGATAGAAAATCTGTTCAGGAAAATGCTAAAGACAGTCAAAATAATCTAAATTCCCTCAGCAGTTAAAGCTACCATTAATATTTAAAAAGAAAGTGATCAAATACTGCAGCAATTCCAAATATGACAATACTTAGGAAAACAATTGCAGGTTCCTCACACTGAATTTTGCACCAAGTTAAAGATCAAAACAAACCTGAAGACTGTTTTTGCTTGAAGCCGATTGTTAAAAGTAGGAAGAACTCACAGAAGAAAAATGCAGCTCCTAATTCTGTTGTGACTCTCTGTACAAGTGTGCAATTACACTACCTTGGTAGGCCCCCCCTGTTCAGTGATTTCATGGAACAGATACAGCATGTCTAGACACATGAAACTCAGAAGTCTCTTAGTCAACACAAGTACTTGTGAAATCACACTGCAAGAAAGGATTGTATTTTATTGTGGTTACATACAATCATCACAATTATTAAAACCCTTGGTGGTCTGCTAGTTTTAGGTGCAATTAAATTGTGGTTAACCTGGAAAAAAACCTCTTTAAATTGCTTTTTATAGTTGAAGTGCTCAGGACCCCTGGTTCAAAATACTGTCCTAACATTATAAATACCTTATGTATCGAAAGATTAAAAAAAATCGGCAAGCAGAAAAAGAAAAAAGGTAAAACAATCATTTATGCACCACAAAACAGACACGCTGAAGTGACACAAATGGAGATTTTTCCAAAAGTCTATAAATTGGAGGGATGCAGAATGTTTAGTATAACTGTAAACTGCCTTCTATCAAGTCGTGCTGAGTTTTGCTTATTAAGCAAGATGGAAGAGAGGATATACAGCTAATTTGGATAAATAAATTGCTTTTAATCCTTCAAAGTGTCCTTTTCACTATATGTCAAACAACAGTTCAGTGTCAAGAAAAGGGATGGGAACATTTGTGTTTTCTCCTCTTGCTGTGGCTTTTGGTAATCAAAATATAGAGGAAAAACAAACTAACTTGCAGCATTGATGTTCACTGATAAAAATAGTAAATGAATCAGTGGAAAGTAAGGACTTTTACTGCATTCAGTGGTTTTTAAAGTTGTCTGGGATAATCAAAATCAAAACAATATTTTAGCAGGATTTACACAATTGTAATATAGTGAGTATTGCTGTTGAGGCTGTTTTAGAGGTATTTTTCTTGTGTTTCCTTTTTCAGGTATTTATGAAAACAAATTTTATGAAACACGCAAGAGAAACTTTTAAGGAGATAGCACATTTGCAAACGCAGTTATTTCCCCTCTTCCGTGGTATAAGATCCTATCTTGCACTGTTTTGCCAAGGTGTTAATTTACTCTGACCTCAAACTTTTTTTTTAATCAAGTTTATCTTTACTCAAACTCACTACCTTGCTTCTGCAGTAATTTTATAAGAAAATATGGCATTAATGCAAACTCCCCACACACAAGATTAGTGAGTGTACCCACTAGACCGACAGCAGCTGTCCTCCTACAGACACTGACAGTAAACCTGTGGGAAGTAGGTGTTTACTGTAGGAATCAACTCTATTAGAGTTCAAATGCAGGAGGTATGATCAGACAGATCTCCGCTTCTGATCTTTATCAGCCCCTGGTTGTAACTCATTTTTCCAGTAAAGCTATGAACTTAAATTTTTCAATTCCAAATTGTCTTTATTAACTCTGAAGTTTCTAAAGACTGTCACGCGCTCAGGAATTTGTATGTCCTAAAACCAGCAAATTATGACACTATATGCACTACCAATAAAATGAAAGAGGGGAGAACTTTATCTTCAGTAGCCAGATTTTCTTTAGCAGGGAAAGCAGCTACAGCCCATGATTCCACAGAAATCAAGAACAGTTTTGACTCCAAATCCCATTTTCTTCTGAAGAAAAAAAAGGTCCAATAAATTTAACCATATGTTCAGCAGCATGTATGCTCAAGGGCATGGTGATTCTTCAGGGAAGGTTGGAGGAGGTTTTCTTCCTAGTTAAGGGCTGAAAAAACCACTGAAGGCAAGCAAGCTACAACATAGGGCATGAACTGTTACTGCTGCACTCTTCCTTCCAGGCTCTCCATCGTGCTGTACTCCTCGCCTGAGTATGCAAAGGCAGAACCATCATTAGGACTACAAGTTTTCTTGATAAGTGTTGCTGCCAGAGTTTTCTAACATCTCAAATAGGTGAGTTTTAACTCCTATTAAGAATTCCTCTCCATGCTTTGGCATCAGTAATTGACACAGTGCCACTCAAGGAATTAAGGTCCAGATACAGTGGGACCTGATTGGAATATATACCCGTAAGGTCCTCTGCCTTAAAGGTATTTGCTCGTTGCTGAAGTTTTCTGGAAGACAGTTTCCACACCCAGCATCACCTCAATCTCATTGCTCCTGGATATCTTATTTAAAACTCTGGACTAATCCATATAAAGCTGAAAGGATCAATTCAACAGCCCAATTTACACTTCATCTGGGATCTCTCACCATGACTGCTTTAAAAGGTGTACAAACTACGTAAAACAAAGGTTTCCATAGATCAGAGGGAAAAAATTTCACCAATATGAAAGAATTCTAGGACTAATTTGCCACTTTAAATATGCGTTTGCCAATAGGCAGGTACGGCCATCTTGCTTCCTAAAGATCTATGACTGAAGGGGTCACAGAATTTACTGAAAAAGTCTCAGATTTCAGTTGCCATGCAAAAAAAGCTATTTTTGAATTTTATTCAGTGATTGTGTGAGACGTACACATATATGCAGGAACAGGGACTAAGTCAGACTTCCTCATCCAAGCTCATCACTAAGTGCATGCAATGAATTGCAGTCTTCTGCATACTGTGAAGTGCTTTAACCACTGCAATAGTGGTAGATAAGACAGATCAACAGCAACTCCTTCTCCTACTTAATTGTAATACCAGTAAATTAATTGTTTCAGAAAGGAACAATTTTGCTACCTAACACTGTCACAGGTACCTCCCTAAAGCCTGGATTTAAACACTTAAAGCCCTGAGAGAAGTTCCATTAACAGAGATCTGCCCACAAGCTTCTCACAGCAGCGCACTCTGATCTGTTCCATCCAGTTACAGGGAACCTCTTCCATGCATTAGACCTGTATCTACAGGCACAACACCAGCAGCTGAGTCCAACACTATACTCTGCAAGAGGACACACAGCTCCTCACACAGTACCTCAAATATGTTCCTAGCTACTTTTAATCAATTCATATAACGAGGAAAGTGTCCTGTAGCACGTCACACCAGAATAAAAAACTGTTAACCCAAGGCATGTATTCACTTTCTTCCCTACAAAATGCTGCTTCTGCTTCACATCTCAAGGTAAAAATACAGGAAAAAAAATCCCCTCACAACTAAATGCAGCATTTCTAAACAGCCTGACACTTGATTTTCTTGCCGTTAAAAAACTAGGTGGGTTGGTTGGGTTATTTTGGTTTTGGGTTGTTTTGTGATGCTCCACTTTTTAGATGAATAAAATGTATTTTTTGGGTATGTTTCCCTTCTCATAATGTTTTATCTGTAGATTTACTTAGAGCAAAGAATCTATTTCTTAGCCATTTAAATATATTTGAAATACCCCACCACAACCAATTTCGACCCACCCAAGAGAGGTGGACTTTGATTGTCCATAGAAGTCAGTAGCTTTCTAAGTAGACTTTGAGTTTTTACCACAAAAAGTTGTACCTTTGTCCAGCCAGGAAAATTGACATAGGTGTCTTGTGGCAAGTCTGGAATCCCTCCAGGAATTGAAAGACAACCAGTGTAAAACGTAGGTACTTCATAACTTGGTGGATTGCCAACAGATCTCTCCAGCTGATCAAGAAGAGGAAGGATGCCATAGTTCACTGCTCCATCTATGTCTAGAGGATACATTTCCCATCCAACAAGTATATCTTGAGCAAGAGTTAAATTTGAAACTAGACCCTAAAAGGAAGAAAAAAAAGTAACACCAAAATATAAAATAATTAGTTCATGCTATTGAAGTTATTTGTCTGCAACTACAAATCAGTCAGGAATAAAAACTGAATCAAAGTATTTGCAACAGCTGGCTGCCAATCTGTGAAAAAACAAGCATCTGGTCTTCACCAAGTCATAAGCTTTGCTTCAGATAAAGGGTTTCATTTATTCTCTACGAAAGATCTGTTCCTCTTCAAAGTTTTGCGCTTTTATTGATACCCAAGGGTTTTTTTCAGATCTTTCTCCTGTAACTGGGAAAATTTCAATTTTGCTGTAACATGAATACAATTTCAAAACTTAGGGCTTAAAAAGCAGAGGCAACATTAAATATCATTAAGTCTGAGATACCATCATTTGGTAACACTGAGTCACTAACCCAAGACATTAACCTGCATAATAGCATAGAAAGTGGTATTTACTTCCTACAAATCTTCACCAGACAAGATAGGGTATCACAAAAACCAATGCACATGCCAAATTCAGTGAAACACTAAGCTTACAGTCAGCTTCAAGCCCACGGAGTTCCATTTCATTTCCACGGAACCACAAACACAGTCGTTCACATCACCCCCCAATGCACACAAGAATGCACACAGCTCATGAAGGCAAAAGCCAGGTAATGTCATGATTTTAAGAAGAATGAAAGGAACACTAACACCTGCATACACCCTGATTGTGTTAGAGTAGTAGTTCCTAAAGTGGCATTTCAGTACAATGCAAGGGGTTGATTTTAACTGCTTGAACAGACCCAGCGTAGACGCTGTTTTTCCGCGCAACTTCAGTTCTAACAACACCTGTCAAACAGGAACAAGCAAAACCACAGTTCCTATGGCTTTGGAGGGCTGATACTACACTGTGTATCTGTTGTGATAACTAGTAAGCTCTGCATTGACTCCACAGGCTTCATCATCTGTACGAGCACTAACTGGTTGTCTCTTCCTTTACCTAGACATCCACTTCACAGAACAGGAGCTTATTCTTCTTATGTCAAAATAAAATATCTGCACAGAGTTAAGTGACAAAACTTTTCTATACAACCTAGACTCTACTCTGTCCAGTAATCAACTGAAGTAATGCAATGACACTTTAAGGCTGAACCTTCTAACCTGCCTCACTAAGGTCATCTCTATGCACTACGAACAGTGGGATTTTTTCAAATTATATGAAGTGCCTACTAAACATTCTTACTTTGGTCTGCATAAGAATGCACATTCCATGGACCAGATGTGGCTATAAACTTTCCAGGTAAAACTAATATATAGATGACAGTGAGCATGTGAAAAAACGCTAAAAAACAGAAACCACACAATTTCTTTTTTTGTGTCCTCCAACAAGATGTAGGTCAGCAGGATGTTTTAAAACCAAAATCCTTTTAAGATTCTTTCCCAAAATCTAAATGCCTAGTTCCATTTCATGCTCAAAAAAGTGATAAAACCCCAAACAAATAAAACCCTGGAAACCATCCTATTGCCTTAAAAATGCAAGGCTTCACAAGGCAGGAACTTCTTCACCTACTGTGATTTTCAAAAACACAAAACATCTAAACCCCCAGATGTAATTATTGCCAGTTTTCAAAATTAACACAAAGAACAGCAAGATGGAAGAATTCTCTGGGAAGAAGTGATGCACACAGTTCAAGGCTACCTAAGAAACACCACCTTTTCTACACAGAAGGATCCTGCTATGCGAGGACTATTCTTACCATGGACATGTCTCCTAAATTTGCTTTCACTCTTAAACCTTAAAAAGATTGAAACCCTGGTCTAAGTGTGAATTTCACCTCAACCACAGCAACACTGAGCACTCTTGTTACCTTAATTTAACACTAAGCACGTAAGTTTCTGTATCACCTGGCCTGTTATTAAACACATAAAAACATTGCTGCTGCCTCAACATGAAGGGAAAACACTAAGATACTAGCTAGCTTCCCTCTCCTGCCACTCAGATAAAGGTGAAATACCTTGAACAGACAGTATGGACAGAGTTGGCACTACTGCTACCAACTGTGTCCTAATAATATCAAAAACTAAAAAAAAAAGCATGCTGTGAACTGTACACTGCACAAGCACAACACAAGACTGGCCTTTACAGAACAACTCTCTTCTATCAACTATCACACAGCACTGGGGATCCCATTAAGTCAAAAACCAGAAAAATTTACTTTTTGCCTCTGCCCTTTCTAATGCTATGTTAGTGGCACCCCCGTAGTGTTGGGTTTACATGGCATGGCTTTGGTAGCAAGGGGAGATGCAAGGGGAGCTTTTGTGAGAAGACATCAGAAGCTGGTCCGTGTGGGACAATGACAGTTCCACCTGACTCCAAGACAGACCCACTGCTGAGCCCATCAGTAACACTGGCAGTGCCTCTATGACATATTTAAAAAAGGCCAAAAAAAACAACCCTGTGTAGCAGCTGTGAGAGAGGAGTGAAATAAAACGGGAAAGAAAGCCTTGCAGATACCAGAGTCAGTGAAGGAGGAGGGGAAGAAGGTGCTCTAAGTGTAGGAGCAGAGATTCCCCTGCAGGCCACAATGACACAGCCCATGAAGGTCCACAGTGGAGCAGATATCCACCTGCAGCACAAGGAGGATCCCAGGCCATAGCACTTGGATGCACCAAAGGAGGGTAGACCCTGCAGAAGCTTGCACTGGAGCAGGCTTCTGGCAGGACTTGTGGATCTGTGGAGAAGAGCCCACACTAGAGCAGGTTTTCTGGCAGTCCTTGTGACCCTGCAGTCTGTGTCTGCAGGACTGCACTCCATGGACAGATCCACACTGGAGCAGCCTGTGAAGAACTGCAGCCCATAGTAAGGACTGACACTGGAGAAGTTTGTGAAGGACTGTCTCTCCTGGGTAGGACTCCATGCTGGAGCAGGGGAATGAGTGTGAGGAGAAAGGAGCAACAGAGACAGTATGTGATTAACTGACCATAACCCCCATTCCTTATTCCCCTGTGCTGCTCAATGGGAGGAGGTAGAAGAATCAGGAGTGAGATTGAGCCTGGGAAGGAGGGAAGAGTGTTTCTAGGATTTATTCTTATTTCTCATTATCCTTCTGTGTTTAACTTGCAATAAATTGATTTCCCCAAGTCGAGCCTGTTTCACCCATGACAGTAATTGCTGAGTGATCTCCCTGTCCTTATCTTGAACCACAAACTTTTTGTCATATTTTCTCCCCTTCTCCTGTTGATGGAGGAGTGACAGAATGTTTTTGTGGCACACAGTTGAAGCCAAGGTCAACCCACCAAAGCCAGAAGCACTTGGAAGCTTTCTGATAATTATCTCTCAAACCTGACGAGTCCAAATTTGAACTGTCACTTTTGCATGGTGAAGTGCTCATGAGACAGCCTTTCCCAGCCACACTGAAAATACTGCAAGGGCACGCTGCTGACAGGAGAAATGGGACAGGGAGAGAGATACACAAGTGTCTATATGCACAAATACAACCTCTAAACCCACCAACCCCCCAAATGCAATCCCAGGATTCACAAAGCTCAAAGTATAATCAAGTTTTAGACCAATTTCCAACCCATTTATGGAGTTTATACAAACAGTTTTGCACATTTTAAAATGTTAGCTACAGGCTCAACTCAATCGGAAAATCTCGTGGGCGATAACATAAGTGAACCAAAAAAAAATCTAAAAGATGTCTGGCAGTTTTTGATTTCACATTGATTTCAGTGACTGGAAAAACTCAAATGAAAACTAGTGAGCAATTATATTTTGAGGTAAAGTTCCATTTGTGTAATCCTGACCTTTTTTCTCTCTCTAACCCACTACTTTCTTTTTAACCTGTGGAAAAGAAGAAAAGCCATTAGAATCCAATAACTCAATTCATTTTACTTACCTTAAAGTCATTATTGTATCTACCAAAGTTGACTCGGCCCATATTCTCTACCAAGACGTCTAGATTTGCTCCAGCCCTCCCAGTTATGTTTATTGTAAGTGATTTGCCCCTTTCAAGGACACCCTGAGGAACCTACATGAATTACAACACAAGGAAGAAAACAACAAAAAGACTCTGTTATTTCTTTTTGCAACTTGCATGAAGAAAACAAAAATGAAATTACCAAAAAAAAAAGAGTAAAAAGAAAAATAATCTCCTGAACTGCTATGTCAATGTTCATATTTTCACACTTTAGTACACATCCACTGGATGGACTAGCGGGTTTTGATGCACCGAATTCACAAAAAGCAAGTTCTCAAATTTAGTCTACTGACTGAAAAAATTTTGGCAATATCAGTGATTTAAAGGGACTTCATCTTCCAATTTGGCACATATCAGTATTCAATTTTATTTATTCCTATTTCCACAACATAAGGAAAGAAGAGCTTGACCCAGACATAAAGGTGATGAGAGTCGGCACAGGTCAAATGTTAGTTAAAAAATAGGTGATAAAAGTCCATAAATTTATATTAATTCTTATTAAGCAGGAACAAACCCCTTCTTATCGGAAAGAAGACAAAGTTCACATTCCATACAATAAGCTTCGTTTTTTTTGTTTCTGAAACTGTGGTCAGAAGCCAGTTTCATAAGGTAAGACATAGGCTTCCCCTTCCTCTCACCCTCAAAGGAAAAAATAAGAGAACAATAGTAAAAACAAAAATCTATGGAAACACTGCAGAAAGCCACCAAGCACATAAATCATTAACATATCTCATGAACCTGCAAGTTAACACTTTCACTAGGTTTTACTCACTTAAGCCATGCATCTCTACCAACATTCAAATTTAAAAAATGGTAAGATAATACAGTAATTTTTTCTCAAATACAAATTTTAACATTTAGTATGAATCAACTATCTACTTCCTTATTTCCTTCATGTGATTGAATAAGATCAGGGTTGTTTTGGTGTAGAGAAAGGAGGGAAACAAACACAGACTGCACCCATGACTTCCACAAAAGCCACTCATGGCAGAAATTACCCCCAGCAAACAGTGTTTTTACCCCATCAACAGAGACATAGGCACGATCGTGGATTCCGTTCCAAGGGGAAGACAGTTCGGTTGGCTCCGTACAGTTCTTTGGAAGGGCAGTTCTGTACAGCACAAACCCAAAGTACTGGGAAAAGAAAAGAAAAGAAAACCCAAGCAGATTCATGAACCAAGTCATTCCATAGTTTCAATTCATGTCAGAATTAGAAATATCCCACATTTCTGCCTACGTGCTTGGACTGAAATGTTAACTTTCATTCACTTCAGATAACATCTATCACAGACACCATTTCAGATCAGAGTTCACTTTGACCTTTAGTTAATGGGTGTAAGTTCTACAGAGTTTCCACTTATAAATTTCATCAGAAAATTTATGTAACCTTGTAAGATAAGGGTCTATCTAAGAAGGTATTTCCTCAATAAATAGAAAGCAGTTAATGACCAACAGTATTATTTCTTCATTAAAATCAATGAAAAGCTAGCTGGAAAATCCCTTTATAACTGAGTTCACTTGTTACTCACTGCCCCAAAATTGACATATTCATCAATATTATGTAATATTATCTAATTATCTATTATCTTTAATTATCTATCATCTTTAAATACTGCATAGTTTACATCATGAACGTTCTGAAATATTTCTCACTAAGTTCCTCATCAGGAACGGAAAAAAAATGTCATAGTCATCACTGAGACCTGAACAGTCAGGAGAGCTGGGTGGAGAAGAAACTAAAAAAAGGCAAGTTCAGCAATGCAAGAATCCCGGATACCTGTATAATACTATTACTTCTGTGCCAGGATAAGGTGTAAGACATGACATAAGAAGAGTAATACCACAGAGGGTTGTTGAAATAAACTTCCCAAAATTACTGCAAAGTGCCTACCGAAGTAATGCTCACCTGTTTTAGTTGAACAAAGGTCAATGGGTAAGTGCTTTTTACTGGTCCAGAAGGAGACAGTCCATTAAGAACCTCCACCACAGAGCCTGCCTGTGGCACAGAAAAAGGAGATATATGAAGGTCAGTAAGTTCTAGTCCACATATAACAGCTTGCATATCCAGCCACCATGCCAGCTCACTCCATCTGTCCAGAGAGTTAACAAATCGTTACATCATCCTTGCAGACACATATACAATACAATACAGACAAATGATGAACTCTGAAAGAAACATGCTACATGTGGAGCAATGTTTCAAAACAGTAGATGTTCTAAATTTGCTATGCATTCATAAAAATAAAAGTGACCCTTTATTATTAAACAAGAACTAACCCAGTAGTTTCTCATAAACACAACTGCTCTGGACAATTAATAGAAAACACCTATATTATCTAAATAGTGCTCAATTATACTTGGAATAAAGCTAGGGAAAATGCCACTGATATCTATTGAATCACTCTGGAATCATTCTAAGCTAAGTAAGGATACAATTTGGTCCTATCAAGAGCTATCCAAGATGAATTTACCCTAATTTAGTCTTAGATTATTTCAAAAATATCAGGGCTGTCATTCAGTTGTCACATGTAAGTAGCTGGACATTTCAGTGACACTGGGAGCCAGGTTTAGGGTAGTCAGATACATAAATACCTCACTGAATGAGGACTTAGATGTGTACAATTAAATTGCCTTTTGTTGCCATCTGCAATTTCCTTTTGCAATTACAGTTTTCTACCCATGTACAACTCTCTCAATTTTAGTTTACTCAAAATGTCCACAACATGCATACTGTCTTACAAGCTCAAAAAATCAAACTGCACGTAATTTTTCCTGCAAGATGTCAACCTGTTTCACCAGAATTATTATCACTCTTCAGTGGTAATTACACATTAGACATTCAAAATACTTTTCAAACACAGATTTCATTCCAATGCTTGAGAAAAAAAACCAGTAAAAAATTTAGGTGCTTAAAATCTTGTCAAACTGTATTGTAAAAGCATTCACAGCAATTCAAACTTCTGAGGCTACTTCAATAACAGAAGTATTGAATTTTTCCAGAGCATACATGACAGCATGAAATATTAAAAGATACATCCAGCATTTTGCAGTGATGCAACAGAAATCAGAATGAATCATCTATGCACACATAACTAATTCTGCATTATAGTACTGGTTTTGGCTGGGATATAGTTAAATTTCTTCACAGTAGGTAGTATGGGGCTGTGTTTTGGATTCTTGCTGGAGACAGTGTTGATAACACAGGGATGTTCTTGTTATTGTTGAGCAGGCCCTACACAGAGTCAAGGGCTTTTCTGCTTCTCTCATCACACCACCAGAGAGCAGGCTGGGGGTGCACAGGAAGTGTGTGGGAGGGGACACAGGAGGGACAGCTGACCCCCAGTAACCAAGGGGGTTTCCCATACCATATGGTGCCATGCTTGGCAATAAAAGCTGGGGGAAAAGAAGGAAGGGGGAGATGTTTGGAGTGACAGTGTTTATCTCACCAAGTAACCAATACACACGAACTGTTCAAAAGGTGTGTGTGATGTGGCACTCAGGAACACAGTTCAGTGGTGAACACAGTGGTGCTGAGTTAACACTCAGACTTGATGATCTTTGAGATCTTTTCCAAACTTAATGATTCTGTTATGGAGCCCCATTTTCCTGGGGATGGCAGAACACTTCCCTGCAGATAGGTAGTAGTAAATTAACTTTTTATTTTGCCTTACTCATGTGTGCAGTTTTCACTTTACTTATGCAGGCAATTTTTGCTTTACCTATTAAACTGTCTTTATTGCAAACCACAAGTTTTCACACTTCTACCTTTCCGATTCTCTCCCCCACCCCGCAGAGGGAGAGCAAGTGAGCTGCTCTGTGCTGCTCAGCTGCCTACCAGGATTAAACCACAAGAAGCATGTAGACATAGAACTAAACAGGCTTTTTAAACGAGCTTATGTTAACTCTTGCTAGGAACTAGCAAAAGGATGCCGTAAGTATACAAAAGATAATGCCTGGAGGTTGGGTCACTCTCACTAGCCCACAGCTAAGCACGTTCACTCAGGCAAGAAGCCTGCTGGTCGAACAACAGCTGCAAAATTTTTATGAAAGTAGTTTGCTCTTATGTTTTCAGTTGAAACATTATACCTAAAACAGCAATTGTCTTGCATAGAATAAAATTCCTCAAATATTCCATACTGTGTATATGCTCCATTCCTTATCTTGTGCTCCTCCAAGGGAGCCAGTAATGTTACAGCAATATGCAGGACTTGGCAGGTCACAGAAGAGACTGAACTGCCCACTTCTCTGCAACAGCTGTAAAGCAAGAGATGCACAGACACTGGCAGAGTTAATTTACAGAATTAAACAACAATCCTGTGAGAACTAATAGTCTTAGCCCGAGATGGACAGCGCTATCAGAAATGAACGTAAGCAGCATTAAGAGCACACAGTCACAATGAGCTACTAACTGGTTGTGAGTGCTGTTCTGTGCCTTGTTCAACTGAGTATTAGTAGCTTGCACATGTGCCTGTTTGATTTTAAAGCTCATTTCTTTGAAACTTCAATAGGTTACCTTTGTTCAGCTTTTCAGCCTTCGGTCATGTGCACACAACAAAACCCTGAAGATCTAGTCTTGCTGCAAGTTCCTGTTGACTGCTGTATGTATGTATGGCCAAACATTGCCAACGAAGATTTGGGAAGGGCTCTCCCCACGTGGGTGCGCCCTTCCAGCCTGCACAGTGGATTTTTCACGTGAGGCACAGCGTGCACAGAACTGGCCGCACCCTTTAACACCTGAGGTCCATCTGCCACGGCCGACCGAGCTTGGACAGTGACAGCGAAGTCCTCGGGACTGTCACAGCCCCCAGTACTAACCGGGGTTGACCCTGCTGAGCATCCGAGATCTGATGGGATGGGATGGCAGGGAGGCATTGAACTGCCAGGGGATGGTCCCACTGAGACTCGAACTCAGGACCTTGGGATTCAGAGTCCAGAGTGCTCTCCTTTACACCGCAGGACCACCATGGGGAGTTGGTACATAAGGGCTGAATTGTCACAGAGTATCTTGTGGGGGAAAAAACCCCAATAGAGAACAGTCTGCTCTGGTTATATGTACCTATGATAAATACAACATGACTCCTGAAAATACGCTGAAGTCTCCTTTCTCTCTTCTTTTTTGAAAAAGTGTCAAGGGAGTTGGTTCACTGCAGTAGATTCAGTGCTCTGCATAGCAGACTGACTGCTGGGCCTCACCTGCACAGTGAAGCTTCACACAGTACCTGCTTTGGCACTGCCACTGCAAACCACATCACTGGAAAGTTCACTATTACCAAAGCCATGTCCTATTACTTAAAATATTCCCTCTGTGATATTCACCCAAATACATTCAGGCTTCTCCATACAACAAGGTGCATTGAATTTGGTCCCAGCAGGGGACAGAATGGAGCTGGGAGGAAGGCTTTGGCTGGGATGCTACAAACCCTCTGTGATTTGAGACTCATCCTGTGTTGCAGGGTAACCAAGCAGAGCAAACTGCTGCTGACTTTAAGCAATGGGTCACAAAGCAAAAAGCTGATTTTTTCACAGAAAACAGTTCTAGAGGCTTTCACTGCAGATGCAATATATGTACAGGTATGACAGGAACCTCATGCTTGGCAGTTTAGACATGCCATCTGGCTTTCTAAAACTGCTGTGTAGAGAGTAAAACATTTCCTCTCAAAAAAGCAGGAAGTGTAGAAGGTGAAGGAACAGGGATTCCCATGTAATGCCAGGTCAAAGCTGTGATATTTGAGCAAGCTTGGTCATCTGACTCCTTTGTAAGACAGGTATCTGGACCAGGCACTCAGCAGCATTCATTGCTTGAAGGCATGAAAGGGAAAGTTCATCATTCTAGTGAAACTGGACAGCCTTATCTGAGAGCCATGAACCATGAGGAGATTAGCATCAAAATCTGACATGGGCTCCCAAGTGCTGCCAGCCTTAGACAGCAGCCACAGTGGTGGGTGTACTGATAAGAGCATCTAATTAGTCACTGCTGCCAGTTCAGTGAAATCTCATATGGCACAAAGACATTCAAAGGCTGTTGAAAATGATATAGATCTGTTTCAACTTCACTGGTGAACCACTTTTATGTGAAAAATATTTCTGCCCACCACTTGAGCAGAACGACTTGAAAATGCCTGCAAAGCCTTATCACTACCAAATTTTGCAACACTTCAGCTGCAGCACATAACAGATCAGCTGTATTGATAATTGGAAAAATGGCTGACAAACTCAAATTACAAAGTATAAAATCAGAGCATTAGGAGTTACAGTGCCAGCACACAAAATTCAGTAATCCTCTATCTCAAAATTTGTCTGTGTCCAGCAGAAGGAACATAGCCAAGTTTATACCTGTTGTCTCTTCTGTTGCCCATTTAGCTATCCTCTTCACTCTCTGCAGGAACCTAGTTTTCAACCATATCTCACAGAATATTGTCCTTGGTCCTAAAATGCTGGTGCCATGAGCAAACCCCAGATATCTGTGAGCTGACCAGCTATACCACTGTTGTCACACAGGATACAGAAAGGCTGGGTTCTGCAGGCTTGGTTCTGCGTGCTTTTTCCTCACCAAGAACTAATTTAGTTTCTCTCATCAGCTACAGATTTGCATAAATCTTGTAAGAAATATTATCAATAGGACTTTCAAATTTATCAAAAATGTTCCATATTCAAAATTTAAACCCACATAAGTATTTAAAAGGCACGTATATCCTCACTGCTGCTTCTACTTCAGAGGCATTACCAGCTACAAAAACACTCTTTGCTCACAGCTCTCATGGTAACATTCTCCCAGCTACATTACTCATACATGAATTATCTGCACTAACTATGATTCTCTTGTGTTAATAATACATTAATTTCAGTTTAGTAAAACTTCAGGCACATACTGCATATTGTAAAAATTATGTTTTTATATCCAGGTAAGATATATTTTCTCATTTTCCAACATGGGCATGATTCCTAACTTGCAAACTCTATTTCCTCCTTCCTGAAAGTTTGCTTTCAAGGTTTTTCTCTTTAATTTGTAGGCTATCTAGAGCTTCCCATAACACCCTTATAAACATTTTTTGTAAAAGCAAACACAGAGCATTACAAAAAATACACAGCATACTACAAATATTAATTTACCTTCTGCAAGCGAACCTTCCCATATGCAAATTTGGGTGTTGTTGGAGGGATAAGACCTTCTGGTAACTGCTTATACTGGAAAGAGAAGGAGGGAAAAAAGCCACTCAAAACCTATATACAAACACATTTTAACTGAATTCTCACTTTATACTTCACAGCTTACAAAAGCAGAACTTTGGCTAGAAGTAAATAATCTCACTAAAGGTTAAAGATGCATCTAGTCTTAAGATGGAGAAGGTTTTTCTAAGGAAGAAATCTGACTTGATCACATATGGTAAACAAATTTTAATAACTATTCAATTTGCAGTAATGGTAAAAAGCATAACAAAAGAACTGAGCAGCCAAAGAAACACAATGCCCTGGGAGCCCTCCTGTGGCTACAGCCTGAGTTACTCCCACAGCCCTTCTGCAGTCATCTCCCCAGTCCACGGGGGGGTTGAGTGAACTTTTACAAGTCTGCAGCACCTCCATATGGGAATTTTTAGCCTCTTTTGCCTTTCCTGCTAATCCATTACTGCCTAGGCTGGGGCCTTTGAGAAGTAGGCCCTGAGACCACAGCTCCATGAACCCCTGAGTTCTCATCTTTAGCTTCCCTCCAGTCCTGGCCTACACAACTGTCCAATGAATCTTTTTCTTAAGAGATTTTACTTTGATTTCAGCTTGAAAGTTTGAGTGAAAGGCATGATTTTCTAGGTTTACACATGGTATAACCAGTGTAAAACTCAGGCTCAAAAGCTTTCCTCAGCACCAAGAAAAGGGTTTTTTTAATTGGCTCTTTTTTTTTTTTTTTTGAAACACATCCCCCAGCAGCTGACTGAGGGAGCTGATTCAGCATACTGACCTTAAGTTGAAAAAAAGCAAATAGTAAAAAAGAACAGCTCAATCATTTGGGTGTCAGGCCTGTATCTGTATCCCCTCTCCTCTAAAAGGAAGGAGGGAGCCATCAGGACAGAAGGTATAGCCAGAGAGGTGCAAGATCTTTCCCCTTTTGTAATAAGCAGGTAGGTTGGCCTCACTGTCTCATTCTCCTTCATTTCTGCCACTTCCAGAAAACAGTAAATTCAGAAGTGACTTTTGCCAATGCAAGAACAAGAGAGTTTGCAGTACACCAGGGATGTTACAAAGAACCATTCTAAAATTGTCCTGAGGACACTCACCATACCAATGACTTCTCTCAACACAAAGTATTTTTCTGTCAGATCTCCCGCTTCACTCAGTGGAGCGTCATAGTCATAACTGGTGGGCTGTGGCAAATAGGGCATATTAGCACCTAAGGGAAGAGGAAAAAAGGAAAAGCAATAGAAACAGTGGAAGAGCTAGTTTTTTTCCAAAGCCATCAACTCTGAGAATTCTTTCCAATCACAGTCATCCTGTGCTACATTTTTAGATTCAATGTAGGCCTTGGTATGTGGGATTTGACATAGAGAAACTATTCCTGGTGGAGGACAATGTCCTTGTGAGCTCACACCACTCTGTTATACAGTCTTCATAAATATTCTGAAGAGAAGCATATTTATGTGTGTTTCAGCTGTTTCACAGGACTGAGTGAAGGAGAAGTAGCCTTGGCAAAGACAAATACCATGTGGGTTTAGTACAACAGGCTGGCAATAGAGAATAGCTAGTGCAATCATCTTTTCTCATGTGAAAGTAAGCACAGCTAATTCTTTCACAGAACACATTATTACCTAATTCATATACAGTTCCCTTACAGCATTAGTATCTTGTGAATAATTTCTTACCGTTCCAATAGGCAAAGTTAGTCCCACCTATAAACATGTACCTAAAAAGGAAAAAAAAATCCATCCACTTAAAATCAGGTTTTGCTGAACTGGGGGAAAAAAATTCCCCCCAAATTAACCTCTACTGAACACACACTTACAGGTTAACGTTAGCACCACGTGCCAGGATTTCATTAAGTGTTTTAGCTATAGTTTGTGCAGGCACAACAGAATGACGGTGTCCCCAGTGATCCAACCATCCAGTATAAAACTCAGAATTAACCTGAAAGGAGGAAGGGCAAAACAGGAAGGGAAAACATGAAGAGGGAACAAGAACAAAATGCAATGTGATTTAAGGTCACTAACTGTAAGAAGGAAGGAAAAAAAAGCCACCTTGACTCATTTGAGCCATTTTTAAACTACTATAGATACAGCAAAATATATACTAAACTAGTCTTTTTCAGCAGACTGGTCAGACTTCCATATTGCTGGACAAAGAAATTAAAGGATTGTTTCAGTAATTTTATAGGGACACTGAAAACAACTGCTTAAGTAGCTAAGAGCATGGATTTCCTGGGAACCTGTCAACATGAATGTTTCACATGCTTGGCATTCAAATAAATGATGAAACCAACATACTCTCTGCAGAATAGCATACACAGACTAAATGTAATGAAAACAAAATATTTACAATTGTGTTCTAAACAATTTCATAGCACAGAGGTAATACAGTATCCTCAAGAGGCCTTTTCCCTTTGTCAAAATGGCTTCCAGTGATCTTACATCCCATTATGACTTGTCTAAAACCTCTAGGGTGGTTGAAAACAGGAAACAACTTCTACGTTGCCCTTCTAATTTTGCTTTTAGCTTTCACCTACACACATATCTCACTAACTCATCTAATCATACTTAGTGTTTCCGCTGCTTTGTAAACATTTGTCTTAGCCAGGAAAACTACTGAAACAAAATCAATACATTTTGAGACTAAAATAGTATTTGCAGAACAGCAGTTAATGTGAGTTTGACAAACACCCACGGAAGATCCTCTGTTTGTTTTTTCTGACTGACTTGGAAATTATGTCATTGTCAATGTGTCCCTAAAACTGTTCAATGCACTGTTGGCAATTCCTCTCTTATTAATGACTTCAAGATTAGAAACTACACAAGAAACTTAAGAGAAAAGACATACCAAAGGACCTTTAGGTTCACTGCTCCTTTGAGCTAAGAATGCTGCTGTAACATTGCCACCTATAAACAGAAAGAAATAAAATTGAGTTGCTACATCCATGACTTTTTGGGTCATTCATTTTACTGAAATAGGTGTCATCTCCCTTTCAATCATGACAAGAAAGTTACTCCAGCAAACATAGGAATCAATACTTCTGATTCCAGTGTTTCATTTGCAGAACTTATTTAAAATATATACAGACATGTATGCATGCATGTGTATATGTCTTTGCCTTTGAGATATATCTTTGCAAAAACCAGCTTTTCTCAGCAATGACATCCTGGCATGAGAAAGTCTGAGATGTGTCAGAATTGCTACTTGATCATTGGGAAAGTCTAGGTATGGAGGTATGTTACCAAGATTATGGGGAAGAACTGAAGCCAGGCAATCTCTAAAAAGGCATTTCACTTCTGATCACTCCTAGTGGGTCAAGCCATAGTGACTGGAAACAAACACTTCCATGAGTAGCTCGCCATCTCATAAATGATTCACATGAAGGAGTTCACAATTTCATTCTACTTGTAAGAAAACAGACTCCTGATAAGCACACGTTTGGCTGTAGAGAGAATAATGTCTAGAAGAGGCCACTTATTTAAAAAATAATATATCTATCTTGGTGTTTGTTTCTTGTGCCTTAAGCCTATTTTTGCCTTAAGCCTAATTTTGCCAAATCCATGCAGCATAAAAACATTTAAATCTTTAACTCCCCTACCAAAAGGGTACCTTCTCATAACACTACTGATGCTTAGCCATTCTTCAGGCCTGTATCACAGCAAATTGTGGCAGTGTGCACATTTTTAATGATGATTTTCAGCAGTACTTTTATTTTTCCTAATAACTACTGGCTTAAAAAGAAACATATTTTGAGGGCTGGATTCTAGGACAGACGAAGACAACCACCAATACAAAAAAAAAAAAGTAGAATCAATAACAACTATTACTGCTAATTTTTAGGAGATACTTACTATGAGCAGTGTAAATCATTTATTCATGATTTCAGGACTATGACTCTCTAATTGAGTGCTCATGGGTGATTCTTGTATGTTTAACAATACATCAAATACACATAAATGCCTATTACCCCACTGAAGCAAAGCAGTCAGGTTTGTCAAGCAGTTGAATCAGTTTGTTCTGCCACAACCACACACAAACCCAAACTCTTGGTATCAAACAGCCGTCTCCAACCTGGGGCAAAGTCCACTGTCGCATAAAGACCCTGAAGAGCTCCACATTTCAAGTGAAACTGGCTTGCTCCATCAGTTGTGAAAAGCACCACCTCATCCCCAAGGTGCAGGCGAAAGAGCTTCAGAAGGAAACGCAGATAGTTATAGTCACAAGCGAAGTAGCTTCCATACTCATTCTCTACCTGCAGAGTAAAAGCAAGTCAGTAAAGCCACAGCCAAATTCAGTCTGCATCTGATACCAAAACCAGAAAGCCCAAATTCAACCCTCTTCTTCCTTTGACAACAATGTTGAAAACAGAATTTTAATTCCAGATCTGAGGAGCAAGAGAAGACAAGACTTCTAGGCACTGATTCCTCTCACCTGTATCTTACAGTGGAGCAATTACTGAGCAGAGCTAAGCCATTTTTCTACCAAATCACCCCCCACCAAAAGTATCTACCCTTTCTACTTAGCTACAGTGATCACAACACAGTCTCTATTAAAATTTGAGATCTATAACCCACACCCCCAAGCAGAACACCAAAGCCATAGAACAAGCTGTGGCATGACCAAACCTGCAACAAAACTGGACATCTCCAAAGGGCTCACAGGAACAGCAAAGCCCTGCAACGGATTCAGCAGTACTTAGGGGAGAAGGACAACACTGCTACTACGGAGAGGTACACACCTTATCCCTTTCCCAAGGAGATGGACTTCCAAGCTTCAGATCCAATGCTACATAGATCTGAAGATTATTTCTGAAAATCCTGTTAAAAGTATCTTATTTCTATCAAAGAATTTTGCCCTGTGCTTCTGCTCAATAGACAAAACACATTGTTCAACAACATGATGTTGGGCATATTACAAGAAGTGTCTCCTATTCAGTCCCGTGCCAACCAGGGAGTTTAAAAAAACTTGAAATAAAGCTCTCCTTACGGTCAAACCCTAAAAATATAGAACAATCACCCCTGTAAATCTAGAAGGAGTTTAAGAGAGAAGCTACTCACCATCAACATAAAACACTGTGTCCTGAAACATTTACAACTTAAATTAGGTGCTAAGAACCAAAAAGCCTAAGTTTTGGGGTAGTTTTTGTCACAGGTTTTAGGCTTACTCCATACTGCTTTTGCTTCTGTCTGCAGGTATCCTGATTCCCCTTTTTCCTCCCAGACTGTTTCAGGCAATTGTGCTTTGGCTTTATGTGAGAACTGGCATGAACCTCACATCTAAAAGGCTACACAAGTTCCCTCTGTTGCTTTCTGTGGTTGTGGGAAACAACTTTGACAGAACAGATGAGTGATCTCTGGATTCTGGAAACACCGCATTCAGTTCTTTAGGATAAAGTATTTCATCAGAACCTTTCAGCTACCTGAAATTGCTAAGGAACATATGGGACAGCACCACTCAAGATCCGTGGAGTGTCTGAAAGAGGTTATAAGCGTTCGTGCTGCTTGAGTTCATTTGAATTTCAGAAAGTTACCTGCACCATGATGATTGGACCTCCATTTTGATAGAGGTAAGGCCTCATCCTTGGCAAAAGGACACCCATCCATTTCGCTACTGCTGCCAGGTAATCTGTGATACACAAAGTACAAACATTTCACATAACTTCTCTGGAGTTTCTTTTATTTTTGTTTTAAATTACATATGGATAATTTTTACCTAGTGTTCTAATTATATAAAGTATGAACAGCATTTAATGAACAGATTGCTCTTATACTTGGTCATAAATGTCAGAATCTAGTAGGCTACTAAAAAATAAAACATTTAAATACTGATGAATTTGGAAAATCACCAAAGGGACTCCATTATGTCTCACACAGGTTGTCCTAATACATTTTAATGGGGGGGGGGGGGGGGAATCAAATGTTGCTATGTGTATTTTTTTTAAATAAAAAATGAGCAAAAGTTGGATATGCCATCTATATATTTGCCCCCTAACACACACTCCAATAAACATATTATTCTCCTGTCTCATTTCACCTCCCCACGACTGGCCTATGACCAGGCAGACCAGAGAATGCTGCAGCTAATTCTGGAATTATATGCACAGTGACCAGCCATGGATTGAAGGATCCCCACGAAAAGTGCCCAATTGGCCATGAAAACACCAACAATCTCAAAGCTGAAGCTGCCTGTTGTCTTTTCCTCAATGGTGGCAATGATTTCCCTCTTGACACCAACTTCTCAATACCTTGAAAACTTTCTACCCTACTTTCTCATTCTGTATACTTCTTGAATACACACTTCTAATTAAAAGTACTGAAGAATTTACTCACAAGAAAAATTAAGCTGAAATATGAATTATGTACTAATGGCCTCAAACAGTAAGCTGCTTTGCTGCTAAAGTATATTTTTTGTAACCTTTTTTTGACACCTCTACCTGAATCAGAAGACCTGAGAACAATAGATTCCTTCTCCAACAGCCACGCAGGAAGACCTCCCTGGGAAAAGAAAGGGAAAGACTTCAGAGAGCATTTTTAGGAAATCTAAGATGAATTTAGCCTTTTATCAAAACATATACTGAGACATCAAGACTGATTTTCTACAAGAAAGTAGTAACTCCTAATGAAAAAACAAATACAGAGTAAGCTTGTATTGTAAGAAGTCGCTTGGGATGCATGGATTTTAATATGCTAAACCAAGACTCTTGTCCAAAGATACATCAAGTATGTTTCTCTACTTCAAGGCAGAAATACTTGCATCAGTTTTACCCTGGAAATGAGCTCACTGTTACAAAAGGCTGTATACCATGTCCCATTCTGCACAGATGTAAGGTCCAGCTCTCAGGATAACAAGCAATCCAATGTCATTAGCAAGCTGCAGAAAATACTCGAGATCTTTGCCATCAAAGAAATCATATGCGCCCATCCGGGGTTCGTGGTAGTTCCATGGGACATACCTGTTAAGAGAGAAAATCATCTTCCATTAGGAAACAGACTAACCAGAATTCCAAGACACAATTCTTTGCACTATGTGCCCCAGAGATCTGTGCTGCTGAACTTGGTCCTTCAGGTTAGTAAAACACAAGAGGGCCTTTCCCTAGGGTCTTTCTTCTGTGAGCTACTTCATATGGCAGAAGGTGTTCAAAAGAGTACTGAAATTAGGTTTAGCACTTTGCAGTATGTCTGTGGGAGTCCATTTCAATGCAAAAATAGGTTTTGGTACTGCTGTTTTGAAAGCATGATGTCTGTTCCATAATTTAAGTAGTTAACAGTTTTGATGTTAGCAAGTCAGCTGCCAGCTGTACAGTGGTGGGAGGTTGATAAGGAGATGAATACTGTAAACCACCCACAAAGGAGGAGGTCAAGGACAAAGCAAGGAAAAAAAAAGAGGATAATTGGTGTAACAACACAGAATAAAAATTAACAATAAAACAACAACACACAATATGGTGGGAAAGCAATGGATTATTTGGAGGAGTATCCCAAGTCTTTTCGGTAGGTCTAACTACACGTAAAACTTTTATTGACATCTAGGTGATGTAAAGCACAGCATGATTGCAGTTGGGGAGCACTTGCAAATCCATCAGTGAACACTATCAGGATTCCAAGTGCTCTTAACTAACAAGGAATTAAAAGTTATCACTTTTTCATTCTTTTTTGCATAGAAAAAGTAAAAACATACAAAATAAGAAGACAAATGGAAGTGGTATTAACAGGAAAAGGATCTGCAGGTTCCACTGAAAAGCAGTGTCTGACTGTGAATCACCAACATGACACTGTGGCAAGAGGCAAAGTTCTGTCTGTCCCTGTACAGGGAGGCAGATGTAGCAATTCATTCACTGAAAAATGCTTCTACCAGAGCATCACACGTGTTTGAGCTAAATGAAGATGGTTAGATAATAACTTCCTAGCAGTTTCTCACTGCCTAAAATATGGCTACAGAGAGACAGCAATCATTTCTACTCCTTTCTTTTTACTGTACCAAACCAGCTACTTATTACTGGTAACTAAATTACAGGTTAATATGAGACAAGCATTCTAGTTGCAGTTTAACTACACCTTGTCATCTGTTAGTTATGAAAATATAGTCATTGCAGAGTTTTATGAATTTGTTCCAGAAACAAGTCTGAAGGTTTTAATATGCTTAATAGTATCTGACGTGAGGACAAAAGGGTTTCTCCAGTTCCCTTAAGCTCAAGATCGAACAAGTCAGAAAAATTCTTCCAGAAGCAGTTTTCATTTATGTCCCATGCTTCACCACAAGGCTGGAAGAAAAACAAAGAAGTAGAAAAGAAGGGAAGAAAATTAAGAAAAAAATGTATGTAAGGGCTTTTTAGAGAATGAATCATGATATAAATGTATTTTAAACACTGGTCTAAAAATTAAGACACTAATCCCCCAATATATTTTCTACAGCTAGAAATGGCCTCAAGCAATTTCACTTTGAAATTGTTATCATTAGTGAGTATAAGTCTTATTAGACTTATAAGTCTCACTGTACATTTGTAATCAGTTGTTAATGCTGTACTGCTTTAGCTACAGAATAATGAACTTATAATGGAAACCCACATCCCTTTTTTAAACTTGAATCATGACATTTCCTCTGTGTTTGAGTGATAGCCTTTCCCTTCCATTTACACACAATTTCTAAGCTTTATCCAGTAATCTTATTTCTCTTTAGAAGTCATAGTTTTCCTCTTGTATTACAGGGCTCTCAACAGGAAAAAAAATGTACTTTAACTATATCTTAATGTACAATATACTTCTCTCTGTAATACCAGGGTGGGTTTTTTTAAATAGTGTAAAATTAAATAAGTTCTACTATTTTCATAATTGAGTGGCGTATTATACATATACATATTATAGCTAGTTAAATTACACATATATGAGTCTTTAAAAACAGTAAATTGTGTTTAAGTAATTCTAAGAGACATACAGACAAAGAGCAAGCTCTTTCCTAGAAGGAGTTTCTACAGATTTACAGCTTTCCACTTACGTAGTCAACAAATAGAGTTAAACAAAGAAAATGTTCAACATTCTTTAACTGTCTATGAGCCTAGAAAAATAACTGCAAATTCTTTCAGGAAGTTTCACAACTGATCTGTAAATCCTATATATATTTAGCTCCATCTAGTGGTTAATTGTTTATCTCTTACACAAAAAAAACCAACAAAAAACCCAACCAAAGAAATAAACAAAAACGAACAAAACCCCAAACAAACACAAAACCAACCCAAACAAACCCCTAACTTTCAGTCCTTTCCAGATATCTTTGCCAGCATCCATATCCATTTGGCAGACATTGTTCAGGAACTGAAAACACGGAGATATCCTCCTGTGACCAGATGCCTTTGGGTGCTGCCTGCTGAGGTGAGGAGTGGAGCTCCTCAGTGTCCTCCTCCATCATTTTCTGGGCTGTCACACCAACCACAACATTAAATTTCAACCTGCTATTTTAGAAGGTGTAGGCCCTGATATTTGAAACTTAAATATAAGATCAAGCTTCCTGTCACCCATTTTCTCATGTTCTGTTATTGCTTAAGATGCCACCAGATGCAATTAGTTACACACATGTAACATGACTTCACCTATTCCAGAGTCCAGGATGAGCTGCTGACTCAGTCAGGAGCTGAATGATGCATCAAGGCATAGTGAGTCTTTTGGAAAAGATGCTGCAGAGAACCGGAAGGAGAACAGGTCTGGCTGGCTTTGATCACAAGGTATTTACATGAACAATCCTATAATAAAAGAATCCTGTTTCCCTTGAAGTGGTAAGCCTCACTGGGAACACCTGGATAAGAACAAGGAAGGTTCGCATATTTCAAATTATAGCAAGACTGTTTCCTATCTCATGGGAAAAACCCCAAGCTGCAAAATCACAGTCTGCAGAGGTGGCCTCAAGATTGGGAGTCCAACTACCACATTCTACCAGACAGTCTGGCAGTGCTGGCTGTCCATTCCAGAACAACTTCACAGCCCTTGCTGATAGTACTATTGATGCAGGAGAGAGTACAGAGAAGAAGACAAACCAAAAACACAACTAAATAATCATGTAGATCGATTTGCACTTTTTAAGAAAACCATACAAAATCACAGCAGGTTTGGTGTAATATGAACATTCATTGATTTATCTCAAACAAGCAACAGCAGTAAGACTTGATTATTGGGAAACTTCTAAGAAAAATAAAAGGGGTTTTGGTGGGTGAGGTGCTTTTTTAGCATCAAGAGAGAAAGAGAGAGATTAGTGTCAAATGGAAAGATGCATGGATTTTGTTCTTGTAGAAAATGCAAGGCACTGGGCTAGTTTCTGCTTCTAAAGTACACATTTAGGACTTATCTTCCACCACAGCAGAAAAAATCCAAAGGTAAAAGCAGTAAGAGGGCAGAAGGTTATAGAATCTCAATCTGCTCTGACAAGAAGAAAAGGAGGTTGTAATAAACTGTTATCTGTCACTGGTGACATACCAGTAACACCCAAGGCCACAGGTCCCATAACCACTTGCCAGCTGCACGGCACCTCCTGCGCCCAAACAGCCACAACTCAGCTCTCCCAAGACCAACAGAGACCAGCTGGCACCGGCAGAAATGAAAGTCTCCACTTCTTCCTGCACAGTGGCAGGACACTAATGCAAAGCAGTGAAGCAGAGCAGGAGATTTCAACAACTGGCAATAAAAAAAAGGAAATAAAAAACCACCTTGTTAGTGAGGTATAATAAAGGAAAAGGGAGAAAGCAACAACGAAAACACCAAACCAGACCTGCAGAAACTTTGCCACTAAACAACAGTGAGAACAGGAAAGAAAATATATTCATATATTCCTATCTTAAAAGGTCTGATGCAGCAGAGACATGAACTGGCAATTCTTAAAAAAAAAAAAAAAAAAAAAAAAAGAGAGAGGGACTGTTTGAAAAAGCTGGAAATGAACAGAGGGCACTGAAAACCCATGGGTGCTGGGAGGAGGAGAAAAATTAATCCGAGACATAAGGGAAATGTGAGACACTATGGATTCCAGGAGTCACAGAGTCAGTGTCTGGACACAGGCTGACCTTCAAGTCACACACCAGAAAGTATGATTTTCAGGTTCACTCTAGATTACTTTTATTGTAGCAAAAAAATAATTACATGGGTAATTCCAGAAACCCTGTCCTGACCATATGTGTTTATTTAATCTCATTGCTCTTTCATAATGTGAGCAAAGATAGAGCTTGCTTGCTTTAATGCAAAACAAAAAAAAAACACCCCAAAATCTCTCACCAAACAGTCACTGCAACATCCCAACACAGACAAGAGTTTAAAGACACACAAAAATATGAAGAATCCTAAATTTGAAAAATATAACTTCTTTTCTTTCCCTCTGTCAATTCACATAGATCACAACCCCAACTGTACAATGCAAACCTTCAGCTTGCAGGGCTAACAAAAATAGAGATTTCAAGGGTGAGGAAGGAGAGGTGGTGCAACACTTCCACTGAGCAAAATGCCCTGGCCTGCAGGCTCTGCACTGCCAGAACCAAACTGCCTGGCAGTCCATAGCACAAAAGCAGGCAGCTTCAAAGAGAAGCTCTAAGCCTTGCAATGACTTAAGAAAGAAAAAGAAACTTATTTGAGAATTACAGCCATTGCTTGGAAAGACTGAACCTTACACTTTTCTACCACTCCCCTTGTCAAGGAAGCTTTAGCAAAAATAAGAGTTTCTTTTTTTTTTTTAATCTGTTCCTCACCTGTTGTAGTAAGTACACAATCAGGTACGAAAGGCAAGAAAGATGGATTAAAAGGGTCTGGTACACACACAAAACTGAAAGCTCCTTATTTTTTTTGTTTAAACAAGAACACCAAGTTCTCAACCATTTTATAAGTTTAAATGCTCCTGGTGAAATAGCTTTAAACAGCTTATTGTCTCCTCTCACCTGATCTACCTTTCGACCACACAATACAACGCCCTTGGCAAAGGCAGAGCACATACAATTGTTGAAGCTGCCAAAGTTCACAGTCCAACAATTTCTTTGAGGTCACATTTGCACCCTGGGTTGTGAAGCAAGAGGTGTTGCCTGTTCATTATAACCCACTCAACTGTCCCACTTTACACTCTTGGAGGTCTCTGGTACCATCATTCACTTCTCCAGAGCTTTCTCACCTATTACTTAAAAAATAACAAACTAAGTCTGTATGTATGGCCAAACTTCGAGAACAGAAATTTGGGCAGGGCTCTCCCCACGTGCCCTTCCAGCCTGCGCAGTGGATTTTTTAGGTCAGGCACAGCATGCACAGAACTGGCCCCACCATTTAACTCCTAAGGTCCATTTGCCACGGCCGAGAGAGCTTGGACAGTGACAGTGAAGTCCTCGGGACTGTCACAGCCCCCGGTACTGACTGGGGCTGACCCTGCTGAGCATCCGAGATCTGACGGGATGGGATGGCAGGGAGGCATTGAACTGCCAGGGGACAGTCCCCACTGAGACTTGAACTCAGGTCCTTGGGATTCAGAGTCCAGTGGTGGCATTCCACTTAGCTGCTTCTCCTACAGCTCCCAGGACTACAAATCTTTTGGAAAGTCAGCAGCTACTCACGTTTGAATGGCATCCAGTCCTGCCATCTTCATCTTCCACAGGCGGTCCTGCCAGTAGTACCGGGGCACCCGGGAGTAGTGAATGCTACCGGAGATGTAACGGAATGGTTTCCCATCTTTGACAAAGCAGTTGCAATCATAATCAATCCCAAAGCTCCTCGGGGGTACATTCTGTATACAAGACAAACAAATACACAATGTAATTTTTTTTTCCCTTGAAAGACACCAAGAACAGTCTATACATCTGTGGGTTGTCCACAGTAGAAGATATAATGGTCCCAAAGTAACAGATGGTGACTGACTCTCCATTAGGTACCTATAGCCCACCTGAGCCTCAGCACAAGAGAACAAAAAAGAACCAGTGCAAAGTGTCACAGGACAAAAGAACAAGAGCACAAACTAGCAGATATAGTTCAGACCAAAAATACACCATCCTGAAAAAATGGAGGATGAAATTACTAAGCAAATATGCCTAGCCCTAGACTGCCATTAAATGGAGCAATTGAGTTAGATAACATTCTCTGCAAACCTTTCAAGGCTACAAACTCCAGTGAGGAAGACTACAGTGTGTTGCAACTGCAAGAGGAATTTTTTTACAGAAAACCTAAAAAAAGTTGTGGAAAGTGTCCTAAATGCACCTGGCAATCCAAAACATTCTGCCAACAGAGAACAAGTGAAATTATGTGGTGGATGTCTAACAAGAGATATGAGAAGATACAACATTGAGCCAGCAGGGAAACAAGAAATTTAAGGAACTGACAAGTGTGGCACACCAGAAGCTTTTTATGCTCTGATTCCACAAACACAGACCCATTCTTGAGATTACTTAACAGAGAGTTCTATGAAATCTGAAATAAATCTTGATTCAACAAACATATGGGCGAGCCAGGCCTCTACAAAATCAGGACCTTACAGAGCCAAGAAATATAAACCAAGTGCTCTGGAACAAATGTAATTTAAAGGCTGGGATTATTCAGTGGAAATTATGATGCTGCAGTAACTCCAGGCTGTTAAACCTCAATTAAACTATCACTGCAGAGGATAAGGTCTGTACCAGAGGCTTATTTTCTGTTCAATTCAAATATATGTGACTTTTTGCTGATCTTTCAATTAAAACTTGCACTAGGATGGAATTGTAGTGTGTGTACCCCTAAACAAAACCATTCACCTTTACTAACATCGAATAGATGTTTCACATCCTTGCAATGTATTCTACTCTAGGGCTCTGTCACAAGTCACAGCACTAGAGCAGTGCCGAGTGCCTCCAAATGACCATGACTAAATGGAACTCAGAACGCAAGTGCAGCAACACAGCTCTGCAATGCTAGAAGAGCAAAAAAAGAAAAGCATTGTTAGGGATAAAAGCACATTACACACTGAAAGGCCATTATTCCTGGAAATAAGGAGAGTCAAAATAAATTGCTGTGGTTTCCCTCTGCATGAGAATTTTAGTCCCCTCATTTAGACTTTAGATCACATCAAGGGGCCTATGGAAAAGACACTTCTTCCACTTATGGCAGGTAACTGTTGAGATGATGACTGTTGAAACAACTGCTTACACACCCTCAGGGACAGATATTGCTGGCAGAGAACCAAGGCTGCCTTAAAGCAATAAAACAATTAGAAGAAAGTATAAATTATGAAAGTGGTCATCACTGAACCAGTTGCCATTTAGAAGTCACGCTTCTTAAGCTATAAATCATGTTCCCAACATACAGGCTTTCCAACACAGTGTTTTTACGGGGGTGAGGAGAGGGAGGAAGCTTCCAGAGCACTTCCAATCAATCTCATTCCTCACCCACTGTAAACAGACTTCCCCTCATGATCAATAATCATTATTTTATTGTCAGTTCATAACCCAAGGTTTGTAACAAAAGGGAGTTCTCCTCATGAATTTACATCTGGCTCTGTCAATATTCCATACTCACGGTTATGAAGATGCAGGGAATTCACTCCTGCTGCATCTCCCTAGAAGGGGTAGTGGGTCTGCTTGTTAAGCAAATCCAACAAACACAAACTAGCAGCACTGTTTGGGATGCCAGTTCATTCTTACCAAATTGTATCAGCACCCAGATGAAAACTCAGACTCACTAGAGCCAGTGGTATAATGCTGCACCTTACATGCTCAGAGTATACTCACATGCAAAAGGAAGAACTAAAGAATTTGTTCTTTCTTCAATCAAGTACTAATTTATTTTTGCAACCTTAATGCTATTTTGAAATTTTATAATGTTTAAGTCTCCTGACATAGGAAAAAATTAGTATCATCAACACACGAATCTGTTTAACAGTGGTTAGAATCTCTCATTCTCCAAATTTACAAAACAGGTTTTCTTTTTCTTATTTGGAAAGCAAGCAAATGTGGATAAAAATTCTGAACAAACCTCTCCACCTGTGACGATTTCTACCTCTGTTGTGTAGACCATTCAAACACAGAACACCCCCTTTCTCTACCCCAAAGCTTAAGAACCAAAATTGAGAACCACAAGCCCCTCATTCTCTTCTGCTCCTTCCAAAAAAGTCTCAGTAACCTTGCAGGGATCTTTTCCTCTGCATCACATCCTTATCCCTTCAGCCTGCACCTTTTTCTCCTCATACACTTCAGGACAATTTCATAGTAGCCTTACCTTTCCCACTCTCCACCAGGCCTTGCCTGGCCATGCGGGTGTGAGATTTTCCAAAACAACTCAGGCTTATTGTCCAGCAGCGTTTTGTTGGTAAACAGAATTAGTGTGTTAAAACTATTCATCATGAACTGCTACAATAGATGCTGGTACAAAATAAGAGGTCATTACAGGCATATTTGTTGATAGAAGAATAAAATTTTATTTAATACCAACATTTAAAGCATTTGTTATACCACAATTTACATATTTTTAAATCCATTCTATAGCAAGTATATAATACATAAATATAACTTTCACAAAGTGATGATACTAATCTATTCTGCTATTAATTCTGACAGTAGTCAACTTTGCTCCCATCCCTCAATGAACTGGCTTTTTATAGGAAGAAATACATATTCATTTGGTTAAGTTCTCCAAATCAAATACATTCCACACACACAAAAAAAAATTACAAAAAAAATCTTCAAAAATTACAAAATAAGCAGCACAGCAATTTTTCTTCATCTGGAATACTGAACACAGGTCTACATTGTGCACATTCAAGTCAAAATGGAAGAAGTATAGAAACAATCTTGAAGGACAGTTAGAGATTGCTCTATTAGAGAGATTTTAGAAACAGCTAATTCCTTTTATTAAAAAGAAAGTCAATCCAGGATACTTTCCATTCATATTTTTAAAAGTAAATAAGAAAAGGCTTTGAAATGTTTTTGGCATAGAAAGAAAACATTTTAAGTAATAAGTAATCATCAAGCAAACAGAGGGAGATACTTATTGAAAAAAAATTGACTAAGAAGTAAGTTACAGTCGGGCAACTCAAAAAAACTATGAAATGACAATATGACCATTCCTAAAAGGATGCATATCTACTTCTGAAAGGATACATAACAATCTTCCAAGAGAGGCACACACAAAGTAATGAAGAAGTCCTGGGACAGACGGACTAGGTTTTTGCACACATTTGAACAGAATGAAGTGAGGAATGAAAAGGGTAAGAAAAATTAAAAAAGAAAAAATAATACTAACTAACTGAGAAACTGACACCACCTAAATCAGTCCCAAAAATGCCTCTTGTTAAGGAAACTTGCTTAACAATTAGTCTTCTTTACATGGTAAAATACTCAGTGCAGCAAGTGAAAAGCTATCCCAGACCACTGGCCTCGAGGGTATACTCTGCCCTACAGAACTCAGAACACAGCTCATCACTGAAGGCATGTTGATGAGTAACAAAGGGCTAGAGACTATCGACATTCTCACTGCGTAAGACCATTTGACACTGTCACTGACTGCAAAGTGGTGGCACTCACTGCCCACGCACAGACAGTGGGCAGCATTAAACACACAGGGAAACTTTAGGATACTGAAGCAGGTAGTATTGCACAAGCAAAAAAAAAAACCTTACTAAATTATAGGTGGTGGGAAACAGAAATCATCTAGTCTGGCAAGTAGAGAGCCTGCCTGGTCAGGTGTTCAGAGTTTTCAGACTAATTCCACTAACCCTCATGACACGTTCACAGTATTTTTCAATATTCCTGAGTAAAAATGTAGGATGTTTGTACAGAGGAACAGGATACAAAACCAGCCTAGCAGTTAGAAACTCTGACTGGGGAAGGGTTGAGGGGAGTGGATGAACTGAAACTTTAAAATTTAACTTGGAAAAAACCCTCCACTTTACAAAGTCTGTGGTACTTTTCAAATACACCTCCTTCAAAACAAGAACAGAAGCAGAAGAACAAAACAGAAGTGTGTATGGTTGTATGGTTCAGGTTCACACAGGAAAGCAGGAAAGAACTGAACACCTCAGTTCTGGTCTTGCGTCCTCGGTCTCCCATGTAAGAACTGCCCTTTTCTGCCCCGTGCTACGAGGGCCTGCCCAAGAGGAAGCCACATGCTGGTGGGCAGAAAGGCAGAGCAAGGGAAACCCTGTGGCTACAGCTGCAGACTTCAGAGACAGGATTCCCAGGTTCCTATTCTGTTGTTTGTGGTGTTTCTCGGGAGGGGAGAGGAAGATGTGCAGAAGTAAACTGTTCATCAGCCAGGGCAATATATGTGTGTTAATTTACATCCTGGCTTTCTTATATGAACACACAGACCTAGAAACAAGAATGTTTGTGTTAATATTTCCTAATATCTCAAACTGAATTACGATACTTTATGTTATACCCTTCTATAAAAGAGAGGAAGAAATTCTCCATCCCTCATTATCCTGTAGCAGTTATTCTGCTGTGTGCCCATCACACAACCAGGACATTGATACACAAATGGTCTTAAGGAAAGCCACCTGCTGCAGGGTTTAGTCTCCTTAAAAAAGGACACCGTTTACTTGAGATATTAAAGTCTTAAACAAAGTTCAAGCATTAACCTATTTGCATTGTTTTCAAATAGCATCTCCTTACTCTTGGAAGAGAGAAATGGCAGAATAGAAATTAAGCAGAAAGAAAAAAAACATAGAATGAAGAGAAGAGACACTGAGTATTTCAGCTTTGGATTTAGTGCTATACATCAGGAGGTACTGTATGCTCAGACAGCAACAAAAGTTAATTTTGACTTTTGTTTCTCATTTGCTTTTATTAGAGTTATTTTCAGTAAGTAATTACTAGATGCCCAGCTATTCTGGGGAAATGCCCAAGATGACTGCTACTTTCATCCTTTGGTGTCAGTCTCACCAGCTTTCTAACCGGAACTGATGCCTGGCAACTTACTGTACTGACTGGAAGCCCCAGTGCATGTTGCAGACAGCTACCAAGATAAGGGTATCCAGCCTCGATTAAAAAAACCCTAAACTGTTCCCTTCTAGCATAAGGCTTCTAGAGTTTGCATACTCAGTGGGCACTCTGTATCCCCTTCTGCCAAACATGCACAAATTATTTCACTGCATGAGAACAGAACTTCATCTGCCTGAAATTTGGTAAGGCAGCTGGGTAGCAAACACTGGAAACATGAAGTAGCTACAGGAGATATTACTCAACATGCACAGGACACGCATTATCTCCATGACATCAGCACTAGCTTTTAATGCAGAACCTCAGTAATAACGAACTCAACGAATTTCTGCAGTATTTTAACATGCCCCAAATTTGTTTCACAGGCCCAGGATGTAGTGTTTTCTGTTCAAACTTAAGAGAACCTGCTGAAGTTCAGCCCAACACATCTCTGGCTTCCCTGAAAAAGGATTTCCTCTCATAGCAGAAGAGCCAATATACTGACCAAAAAAAGAATGGTAGAAGTCTGTCAGATGGAGAACTCCTCAAGCAGAATGAAGGATTATCTCTGTTATTTCAGCTCTGCTGCCCAGCCTCATGGGTATTCCAAAGTACATCGTCCCTGGGCTGACATAGACAAAGGTGTTCTGCCCAACTTTGTACAAGCCAACAAAGAATGGATTCAGAAGATAAGCTCCAGCATTTAGAGGGAACATCTGCCCTCCATGAGTATGGCCAGAGAGAATTAAATTTATGTCTGGTCTCTCCTGAAGGGCCCACTTTGCAGCAATTGGCTGATGAGCTAACAGCACTATTGCATGCTCACTGCTACAACCTCTGAGAGCTTTTTTCAAATCCATGCCATGTCCTGAGTAGCGTAACACATCTGCTTCAATGTCATCCACACCAGCCAGGCAGAACCAGTCATTAGTGCTCTTTGGTGAAACAATCTTCACATTCTCATTATGTAGTGGCTGAATGTTAAATGATTTTAACAGCTCAAACCAGTTGCTAACATCTGATGTATAGTACTCATGGTTTCCTGTGACAAAGTACGTCCCCAAAGGGGAAGCAAGTTCTCCAAGAGGCTCAACAGCAGGTCGTATGATCTCTGCCTCAGCGTCAGTCAGGTCGCCAACAATCACCGTGATATCTGGTTTTAAAGCCTTAACCATTCTCACTATCATGGCAAGCTTGGTCTTCCCAACCGTAGGCCCCAGATGGATATCTGAAAGCAACACCACCTTCAGGTTGTTCATGGTTGAGGGCAGCTTGTGAACTGGAATCTCCACTGAATTCACAGTAGGAGGCTGGGAAGCATTTAACAGCCCAACAACAGTCAGCACAAGAGTCAGCATGACTGCCAAAACTGGTTTCATTGCTGTTCTGTTCTTGTTGCCAGTGCCTGCCTTAGCACCTCTCCCTGCCAAGAACTTGTAAGCCTGCTCTACAGAGCCCAGAGTGAAGAGGAAGAAGATGAGAATGATATAGGCTCCCAAGCAAGTGTAGGCAGCTAAAGAGAAGAAATAGGGCTCTTCTGCAACAAGAAACAGCAATGTAAAGAAGCTTGAATGAGCCAAAGCTAGAAACATGAACACAGCAATTTTCCACAGCATGAAACAGAAGGAGCTGGCAGCTGAAGACCTGGTGAACATGGTGACTGTGCTTCTCCAAACATGAAGAGATCCCACCAACATGAGAGTATTAGCAAATAGTGCCATCTGCAGCCTTAGAACCCAGTGCCGCGTCCTGAGATCGAGTTTTTCTGCCAGATAACTCCGTGATAGCATCATGGAGAAGAAAACCACTCCTGCAGCCACTGCAGCCTTTGCTTCAAGGGGCAGTTGCTTGAAGGAGATCATCTTGGCTTCCTGATTGTTCCCTTCTCTTCTGCAGAAGTCTCCAGTAGGCAATAATGTGGTTATGAAGGGATGCCTTGGGTCAACAAAGCCTGCAACCAGGAACCAGTATCAGCCGTTTTAAAATATTACACACATTCCCTTTTTCCCAGACTGCAATAAAGGATTGTTATTCTATGTACTACCCAAGATGCTGGGTCATGCAGAATCACTGTCATAAAGAAAAGGAGAAGTCTTGATGTGGAATAAATCAGACAACAGAAAAGACTGGATTCTGGCAGTCCCCTTCCAAGCTCCTGCCTGCCTCCCTCAATGATTCCTCCCCCACCCTTTTTTTTTTCATATGCTCTTTCCTCTTGAAGACTTCCTTATAGCAGAGGGCAATAGATCACAACAGGGATACAATGAGTCCTGGAAACAATCACTACAGTATCTGGAAATTCCATACATGTCCTGGGACTAAGTTGTTTCTGATATTAACCTAACACGTGTTTTCAGTTCTTCTTCCCAAGCAGTTGACTCCATCTGAAAAGCAGCATCACCCTACATCATTCTTACCCAAGGCAAGACGTTCTACTAACACACACTACAGCAGCAGTGAAATGCCCACTGGAACAGCTACCAGATGCAACTGTGGTCCCAGAAACTGCAAAAGATGTATCAGCAAATATCCTTCAGACTTCTCCAAAGCCTTGAAAATCAGTAGCAGAGGTGAAACTCGTATTGTGTTTTGCTGCTCACATCCAGCTCACTTCCACTACACCTTTCCAAGACTCAACATCTATTTCAGCATATCCTGGTCTAACAGGATGAAACTAAGTTGAAAAGGGATTAAAACATCACACACTCTGCTCCTTTAGACAGCAGCAGAGTCTAACACATCTGCTCACATATTGAAAACAAACAAGCAATCATCAGTTATATTTTAATTGTACCAGAATTTCCTGGTTTGCTCTGTATTTTGCTCAGTCACAGTGTGCTCAGGTTGCACATTTCTATTTAAAACAAATCTATTGTTTTATTTTAAGCATAGATGAAAAAATGTTTGGAAGGTCTTTTATAATGTACAATAGAGACCATGTCTGACACAACAGTCATGCAGTAGCATATGCTTCTTTTCAAAACACTTCCTGTCTCTCAGTTCACATACCCAGAGAAAAAGCAAGCAAACATTACAGCCAAAAATACCTCAGAACTAGGGCACAAAAGCAGCCTTATAGGCTCAGCAGTGAACTTGAGCCCAGAAGTCTGCAAACCCCATCTTGGCAGGTTGCTTATCTGTAGCACATACCTTTCTAAGCTAATTTAAAAGAACAACAGTGCCTCTGTGATGACAGGACCCTGCTCTATTTTGAGGACCAGGCTAAGTCTTAAAATTGGTTATTGCTTGTGTCAGGGAAACGTGGGCTGCTAAGACAAATCGTGTTTCCCAGCCTCAGTTCTTCAAGCTCTTATAATAAAGAACTGCTATTTTACACACAGGCCTCTACGGAAAATACACAAAGCTAGGAGATAAGAGCCTAAGAAATGCCCTACTGATTCAAGTACATAGGTCCCTAGACACCAGGCAATATTCTGTCCGGACAACAGTAACAAGAACTGCTGTTTGAAGAAGTGACATGACCCTGGCCACTGTCTGTGGTCTGCTCCCTCATACTCCTCTGGCTGACAAATTACTATCCTAGGGATGTTAGAAGGCAAATCCTCACCTAGTCATTTCTGGATGTTATTTATGAACCTGATATATTTAAATCTGGCAAATTAATTTTTTTTTAATCTGTTAAACACTGCCCACCTCTACAACCTCATGTGGCAGCAAATTCTTGAATCTCACTATACATTTTTACAGTATTTAATCTATTTTAAACTTGTTTATTAAATCCCCCATAAGTCCTAATACTACCAGATTTGGTGAGTATTGGTTCTCCATTCCTCTTATCCACCAACCTTCAGAATTTTGGAAGGCTCAGCCATAACCCCACTCACATTTACTGTTACCCAATCCTCCCTTCCATGAAGGTCTCACAAGAGGTTGTGCTGCTTTTCGTGCATCTTTAACCACCTAGGCACGATTCCATTGCAACACCTATCAAAGGTAATAGTGTCACTCTGTCTTAAACTGGAGGCATGAGCCACAAGACTGTCAAGACTAAGGGTCTGTCCTTAGGCAGTGGAATGGTGTCCTCCGGGACAAAGCGGCTACAACCGCAGATGCAGAACAGGAACAACCCCTTTCCCTCCTCTCACACACTACAGGAAAAGCAAGTTTTCCCAGTGCTAATGGAGTGTCCGTACCAGCTCCCGCAGCGCCCCCCGATTCCTGGGAGTCCCTGGCACAGCTGGCACCCCATTCTGGCCGGGCAGCGACCCCGGCCCTCCCCTCCCGGAGGGGGCACTACCAGCCCTCCCTCGGCTCCGCACGGCCGGGACCGGGACAGGCTGCTCGGCAGCGGGGCACGGAGCCCTCCCTGCTCTGCTCCGGCACGGCACCAGCCCGGCACCCGCGCCCCGTTCGCCCCAAACCGCCTTTGGTTTAAAAGCGGCCCAAGGGCGGCGGGAAGAGGCCCCTGCGAGCCGCTCAGCCCCGCAGAGCCGCCGGGCACATCCGCAGAAGGGGGAGCGAGGAGGGGGAGCGAGGAGGGCACTCACCGCCGCCCGGAGCAGCGCGGCCAGGCCGGCCAGCAGGAGCAGCAGCCGCAGCATGGCGGGCGCGGGCAGGAAACGGCGGCGTCAGCTGATGGGCCCGCCGGGAAACGGGCACCGCTGCGCCCGCAGCCGCAGCCTGATCCTGATCCTGATCCTGATCCTGCCCCACCGGCACTCACAGCACCGCCCGCCCGGCCCCGACTCCTCCTGCCCCGACTCCTCCCGCCCCACCGGCACCCACAGCACCGCCCGGCCCCGACTCCTCCTGCCTCCTCCTGCCCCGACTCCTCCCGGCCCACCGGCAACCACAGCACCGCCCTCGGGCCCTGCCCCTAGAATCATAGAATCGATTGGGTTGGAAAAGACCTCCGAGATCATCAAATCCAACCCTTGGTCCAACACCAGTCCCTTTACCAGATCATGGCACTCAGTGCCACGGCCAATCTCAGTTTAAAAACCTCCAGGGATGGGGAGTCCACCCCCTCTCTGGGCAGCCCATTCCAATGCCTGGTTACTCTCTCTGGAAAGAATTTTCTGATATCCAGCTTAAATTTCCCCTGGCAGAGCTTAAGCCCGTGCCCCCTTGTCCTATTGCTGAGTGCCTGGGAGAAGCGACCAACCCCCACCTGGCCAGAACTTCCCTTCAGGTAGTTCTAGACAG